>NC_091742.1:84230926-84830926 GCF_043380555.1 Nothobranchius furzeri
CAGCAGCAAATCTGCAAGGCGTAGCGCCTGAAGCAGCATTTTGGGGAGGGGGAGGGGGGGGGTAGCGACTTAACTGCTTGTTTTTATCAATTCATCATCAAAATCAAAGCCTTAGTTCCAGCTTTTTTCCGATTTATTTTCCCACATTTATCATTTAGGTGCAATGAATCATGCGAAAAGTTACTCCAAAACTTCTCAGTCAAAACGGCAAAAACAGAACATGATTTGCATTTTGAATCTTAGCTCATAACTGATGATCATGATAGACATGGATCCCTCAAATTTTTGAATCAGTCAGCTGATTAGACGTATTGATGCCCCACCAGCATTCGGCTCTCTCTTCTCTTTCTGCTTTCTTGCATGATGAATGGCAGAATTTAATTACGGGGGTCATTTGGAGAGAAATTAAGCAGCTCCTTTTGTTTCTAACAAATCATAAGAGGCGGATGAGTGGGCATCTGTGCTGGCAGCAGATGAGACTGGATCTCTGTGTCGTATGTGTGGGCTTTTTCGCCACATTTCCTTCATCTTTTTGTGATGCAGCAGCCTGTGACACTGCAGGTTACTGAAGATAAACTCACACGTGTCTTCGATTCCTGCATGATTAAATGCCAAATCTGAACCTGACAGGCATGCAGAAACAATGTGTGAAATTATTTGACTCTGTTTTTTAAAGAATTTAGCTAAAAGTCAGTTAGCAGGTCTCCTTTAACCCTGCAGAATGAGCAGAAATGGAGATTAAAATCAGTAGCCTTGGGGCCAGCTGAGACTCAACGTGTTTTTGTGTCTCAACGCTGCAGCAACAACCTGCTTCTAACCATTTCTTCTAGATATTGGTACATTACATTTCCAGTTTGTGCCTGAAACTGCCTCCTGTTTAATTGATTTCTGTGAGGTAGGGGAATTTTGTTTATCCAACCCAATCATTAGTGCAGTACAGCTTGATAACAGCGTTTGTCCCTCCAAGTTCCTGATTGAAAAAGGAAAAAATGTCACCCAATCAAGGAAAGTGCTAAGAGATTAATTCAGTCTGGTGGCATCAGAACTTAAAAACTGCAGTTTGTGTCACAAAGTAAACACAAAGCCTGTATTTGTGTCTGAACAAATGTGGAAAACACTGGATTAACTAATTCTGACGTGGTCTGACTCCTAAACCATCAGTTCCTGATAAATTAAACGTAATTTATATTTGTGACCCTCTAAACGAGAAACTAAGAAACTAACAATCAAGTTCTGATGATTAATGTAACAAAACGTCAAAAATGTTCTCTCTAAGTAGTTTGTCAGCCTCCATAGAAACTACTTTGTTATTTTTTCTTTTGAATATCATGAACAAAAGCATCTTTAACAAAACATGGATATTGAACCATTCTTGAAGATGATAAAGTCTATATATCTATAGTTAAAAGGTATTGTTAACTCAATTTTTTTAATAAATGAGCTGTTTTTAGGATAACTGAATACCTTGTGAGTCCTTTCCTGAGGGGAAAAAGCTCCCACGTTCCTTTTTCAGGGCGTAGATTGTTGGAGGAGTGAAGCTGGTGGAAAACAACAGGATTTGTAGTCATACTCATCAGTATTTGTGATATGCTAACAACTCTCCTCTGGCTAGCATCCACCATATTGAGGAGTTGCTAAAGCTAATGGTTAGCTTTTACTAGCTGAACCACACTCTGCTCCAGTGTTGCCAACTTTATCGCTATTTCTAATGGCTTTTTGGACCTGCTTAACTTGGTTTCCAAAAAGCGTCTATCAAAACATTTAGAAACACTTCTGACAAAGCTAGCTCCTGTCTTTAGGACTTTGTTGTCAAAATTCCCTGCAGATTAGCTAAAGATTCAGCCTGCTCTGAATCTGGAATTTTCTCCAGACACTTATGCTGCATTTGATTTAGCTTGAAAGTCCGCACTTGGAACTGGGAATGACGTCACACTTGAGTCATTGGCATTCTGGTTATCTTCTTTGGAGAAGTCAGGATTCCAATATGGAGACACCCTTGCAAACTGTTGTTTTCTCAGCTCTCTACGAAAATCAGCGCTACATGTAACATTGATTTTAAACACACTCTTATAAGTGCATCTTGTAAAAAAACACATTTCAACCAAAACGTACTGTTCTTGATGCAGACAGCTGCCATATTGGACGTCAAGGTCAGGGTTCTAATATTCTTCTGACTGGGGCATTTCAGTTGATTCTTTCTACGGGAAAGTCAGGATTTTCAAGTCCCGGGTGACAAATCATAAACCTCTTTAGATTAATCTCACCCAGCACCGTCCTCACCCACTTTTGTGGTGAGATGATGTCATTAATATGCTAATTAGTGTGTGCTGTCATCTGATAACAACTAGCAACTTTCTGGGTCAACTTAAGCTACTCTCTGTTGAAGACAGTTCACAGCAGTGCTCTGCTCTCTCCTGGCGACAAAATCAACACAGCTTTCCACAATCTCTGGTCAAAGTGGGCAGGGCCATGAATGCTAATTTTCCCTGTGATGTAAAAGAGACCATCTTTTTCTGATGTGCTCGTTTTCCTGTCTATTTTCTTTCTTTGGCTACAACAGGAGATGGGGGTTGAAGAACATGTTCCTGTTCAGCGTGTATAGTCAGCTCAGAGCGACCAATGGTATTTCAGAAAGATCAGGTATGACTCTGTTTCTACGTAATGAGACCTTTTACCCGATAAAGGTGTTTGGTTTTTATTTTGTACAATTTCTTTGATCATTTACTCCTATTCTTTTGACACTGTAGACCACAGCGTTCTACTAAACAGGTTAAAGGCCCTGGCTGGGATTTCAGGTTCTGCTCTAGACTGGCTCTCTTCCTATCTCACTAACAGAACATTCACAGTGAAGTCTGAAACCTTCTCTTCAGATACTGCCTCTCTAACATGCGGGGTCCCACAAGGTTCAGATCTAGGGCCTCTACTATTTGCATTCTATATTCTTCCCCTAGCTGGCATCATTCAGTCTTTCCCAGACATCTCCTACCACATCTACGCTGATGATATTCAGCTCTATATGTCCTTTATGCCACACCAGTTGGACAGGCTGGCCACACTTGTACTCTGCCTGACCCAGATCAGTAACTGGCTGTCCAGCAACTTTCTTGTCCTCAATGCTAACAAGACAGAGACCCTGATCGCTGCACCCCGGAACTTCAGCCAAAAATCGAGCAAGAAATTGCCTCTTTTTGCCCATCAGCCAAGGCCAACATTAGAAACCTAGGAGTTATTTTTGATCCAGCTTTAAGTTTAGACTCACACGTCAAAGCCATCTCCCGCTCTTGTTTCTTTCAACTGAGAAACATTTCAAAAGTCTGTAAACTGGTTTCTACTGCAGATCTGGAAAAAATAATCCATGCCTTTGTGTCATCACGCTTAGACTACTGTAACGCTCTTTTTACTGGTCTCAGCAAAACCTCCCTCTCACGCCTTCAAGCCATCCAAAATGCAGCAGCCAGACTCCTAACCAAATCCAGCAGACGAGCTCACATCACTCCAGTTTTACAGTCCCTCCACTGGCTCCCGGTAGAATATAGAATTCAGTTTAAAGTTTTAGTCCTGACCTATAGAGCTCTTAACAACCAGGCTCCAAGCTACCTATCTGAGCTTTTATCCCCACACACCACCTCTCGGAACCTTAGATCCACATCTGAAAACCTCCTGGCTGTTCCTCGAACCAGACTGAAAACCAAAGGGGACAGGGCCTTTCAGACTATTGCACCCAGACTTTGGAACAGTCTACCTTCAAATCTCTGTCTCTCTAACACTGTAGAGGTCTTTAAAAATCATCTAAAAACTCACCTTTTCATCCAGGCGTTCCCTCCCTAAATGTTTCAAAAAGATGGCTTTGTTCGGGTTCACACCTTCACTTTGTTTATACTCATGATTTTATTTTCTACTTTATCACTGCTATTGTTTTTCTGATATTTTTATTGGTTAGAGGTATTTGCCCTGATCTTTATCATGTTGTACAGCGCTTTGTGATTTATATCTGTGAAAGGCGCTATATAAATAAACTTTCACTTACTTACTTTACTTCTGTAGCTCTGAATAGCTAAAGAAGCTGCCTCACAACAGCGTCAAACGGGTAAAACTGTAGTTGGTCCGAGTATTTAAAGTTTCTTTCCCAGAGCTAATTTACTGGCTCCTGCATTCCTTTATCCTTCCAGGGAATGCTTAGAGGAGCTGCCAGCATTCAATGCTACATCTATACATCTGAGTGTCCCTCCTGATCATCTCCACCCAAGTTTCTCTGACCCACAACACAAACCGTCCGTTTGATCCTCAACACATCAAGCTGTGTTTGCAGTTTGCCAGTTTTTCTCCCATGATGCACTTCTTTGGCTTCTGGTTTATAATCCAATCCTTTTTTTTTAACCCTTTTGCTCTGGATTTCCAAAGCATTTTTATTCTGCTACTTCTGACTGCCATGATCCTTTTCTTCTCTAGCTTCATATTCAGGAGCTGTTTTCTGCTCGTGCATTGGTGCACAATGAGAGTTTCTCTGAGACGCAACGAGCTTCAGAATGAAAACAGTTTGGATTAATTAGACAAATCAATGAAAACTCTCCAAGAGTGATGCTAAATATAAAAACAAAACTAAATGACGGGATCTTTACATTTTCATCGTCTCTTCCTCACATGCATCACCACCATCACTGAAGTTTAGCTTCCCTTCAGCTGTTCCTGTGTTCCTCAAACGATCAGTTCACCAGCATCTTCTGCCACTTTGATCTGTAGGAATATAATCAGTCAAACAGCTGTACTGTCGTCCCTTCTGACCTTGTTGCTGCATTTATTTTTTACTACATTTGCATAGATCTGCTAAAGGGGAAAAAACATGCTGCAAGCTGTGCAGTCTACCTGCTGGTGAGGCTCTGCTCAGTCAAATCCAAACCAAACACGGATTTATTTGCACATTTTGATTTAGAACACATTTGGTTCAGAGCGCTTAGCGTGAACTCCACACTTTATTCCTATTTTAGACACAAATGAAAGCAATAATACTTCAGCATCTCCTGTGTCATTGACATGTGTGATGACTTTTCTGTTTAAGAGAAATTATTGCTGACCTGTGACATGCTTAGGTGACCCAGATGTGTTTAACTGCAGCAGCTGTGAGGGTACAAGTTACAAACTTATTAACCAGGTCTGAATTTCACTTCTGTTTTGGGGTTTTGTTTTCTGCCATGAAATCTTTTTAGCTGTTTTCAATCATTCAATGACTGTGTATAGCTTCTGTGTGTGAAGTTACCTTGAAGGCATATTTCAGCCAAGCCAGTGGTAAAGGTGTCATAAAATATTGTTGCAAGGGAAAATAAACATTTAGGAAACCGGAGCTCAGATTGAACTGTTCTCAGAGAAGAGCGGTCATAATGGAAAAGCTTTGATTGTCTTTATTTATAACTTTTCTTAACCTTTTAACAAGGGTGTCAGTTTGTTTTCAGAATTGCTGGGGACAATAACCATACACTTGAGTGGGGTTTAAAAATTGCTGGGGACAATATAGGCTAGCACAGGGGTCGGCAACCCGCGGCTCTTCCATCCATCTGATGCGGCTCTCTGTGCTTGTAAAATAATGAATGGATATTTAAATAAAATGCTTTATATTTTACTGCATTAATTTTACATCTGTAAGCTAATTCTAAATGTAAAGATTGTCTGCGTAAACCTAAACAGTTCCAACCCGCTCTTACTGTGTGACAAGGTTGACGCGTCACGCTTGTGCGTAATCATATGCGCTTCCTGAGCTGGAGGATGTGAGATTCTGGGATTCTCCTCAGACGGCTCCTGGATGCGTCGCCACATTGGAGACAGGAACAAGCGCTATTCAGCCAAAGTTTCATAATCAGGGAACATTTTCTAAGTGACAAGTCTCAGGGTTTGGAAAACACTCGCTTCAGTGGGAGGAACCTTCCACATGCGCTCTGGTTCTGAGAGCCTGGATTTGTATTCTGAACAGTCTAAACATGTTTTTAAAAGAAACGTATGACAAAAGTGGCACCTGCTCAGTAAAACCACCAACAGGGTGAAAAATATCAAAATATTGTAGGCAGAGACGGGCTACAACTTCTGGATCCATGTTATATAAATCGTTTTATTGATTATCTTCTTATGAAAGATAACTTTGACGTACATGAGCGACCAGGCACATTGCAAGACTTTCAAAAGTGTGGGGGATGTTGTCTGTGCCTAAAATAATTTCATGTTATTCATCTTGTTAGTTTAATTTCCATAATAGCGGAGCAGGTGCGAATTTTAGATGCGTCACGCATGTCTCCGTTTTAAACATGTTTAAACTGTTCAGAATACAAATCCAGGCTCTGTCTCGTTAGATTGGTGTAACTAAAGTTTGTACTGAATGAAACTTTACATTAAACCATGTTGAAAAGAAAAGGATCCGATTAAATCATTTCCCCTCATTTACAGTCACGACGTACAGCGCAGTGCGCGTGGCTCTGGGGTTAATCAAGTTTAATTGTTTCTCTTTGCAACAATCTTCACAAGAAGGCAAAACAGTTAAATGGCAGGTTACAGATATTTCCATTTGACTGTTTATTTTGACAGATAAACTCAAGGATGTTGGTTGTTTTGAAAGAATTACCCCGACGCACACTGATGCGCATGGATGAGCTGACATTTTAATCGTTATGCACATCGCAGAGGTAACTTGAATCCCATCAGAACATCAGAGCTTTATACTGGACACTGTGTTCAGCGCGGCTCGGAGCACCCACGGTGGACAGTGAGCTGAAGATCTGAGGGGTTCGCAGCGCAGCGCAGAACCCCGGTGCATGCGATAAGATTTCCTCCCACTGAAGCGGTCTGGAAACCCGGTCTCTCTGAGGGATGTGTCACTTGGAAAAATGTTTTTTTTTACGAAATTATGAAACTTTGGCTGAACAGCGCTTGTTCCCGTCTCTAATATGGAGATGCATGACGCATCCTTTCTGAGGCAGAAAAGCCTCTTCAGCTCAGAAAGCACCTGTAGAGACATTTGATCACGCACAAAGTTTATGTGGAGCAGAAGCGGTCGGGCTACGGCAGGTGAAATGTTCCTAGCCTACATGAAGTGAAACTGTTTAATTGTAACATTAATATGTTACTGGACATGCTGGTCTGGTTGGTTAGACCAGTGTTTGAAGCGGAAAACACACACACACACACACACACACACACACACACACACACACCAATTAAAATAATGCTGATAGCGTGGACTAGAAGACAGGTGATGGTTTACGTATTTAAATGATGATCAGACTGATGTAAAATGTAATCTCCATCCACATCCAGACACAATTATCCTCTATTCTTTCTCTAGTTGCTCTGCTCTTGTCTGGGCTGACGTAGCTGACGGTGCGCGCGGCGCGCCTAACTAGCGGCTGATGCACATTTTACGCATTTAGAGAGGTGGGCTGGATGCTTTGCTTTTACTGGAAGATGGTCCACTTAACGCACGGGTGTAGACTACATATTAATGACAAATGAATGAAAATTAAATTGGGAGTTTTTACTTCATATTTTATAAATAAAAATGACGGGGGAAAACATTTATGACATCTTTTTAAACTAAATTTTCTAGCGCGACCTGCCTGCTTCACTTAAGTCACTGCTTATTAAGGTCCGTCCAGAATTACCGTGGCCCACCCAAAAATGAAAACCTGACGCCGCGCCTGTTATAAACCTCTGCAAATTGTTGTTCTTCACTTTATCAAACTCAGACTTTGTACAGCTAATGTCAAGATGTAAAATTATGAATTCAGTCGAGCTCTTCCGTCCCTCCCTCTCCTGCTCTCCTGGAAACCCGACATCAGCTGTCAGAAGCGGGAGGTGAAGAAGGAGATGAGGCAAACAGAGTGAGTGCGACATAAAGAAACCAGACTGGCGTGGAGGTGAGCAAAACAGCTGGAAAAGTGTGGGTGTTGAATCCCCCACGGGTGCGACGCCCATGCGAGCGACCGGTACTGGCTGCTGTCACCTGTTGTGAGCAGCTCTCTGCTGTCTGAGGCTAGGCCCCGCCCACAACGCCGCGGCTGCTGCGGTGTTTTCTTTACTGTGGGAAACGGGTAATAATGGCTCTTTGATGGGAACAGGTTGCCGACCCCTGGTATAAGATCTGAGCTGGTAAAACAAAAATCTTCATCAGCAGGCTTTTTTTAAAGTGGGGGGGACACAGCTGCCAATCACAAATTTTGCCGGGGACATGTCCCCGGCGTCCCCGGTTAAAATGACGCCTATGCCTTTTAATAATCACTTAATTATGAAAAAAATCAGAGGATTACAGACTCAGAAGGAAGCTATATCAGCTGATCTGTGTCTTCCGATAAATCCCTCTCAGGCTCCGCCCACAAGCTACCCGTAAAAAAAAAAGTTTTCTGCGTTTTCCTTAAGTCTGTTATCACTAAGCTTTTGTCACATGTGATATGGGTATCTGATTGAAGGAACACAGTTTCTAGACTTCTTTATTTGTATTTTGGTATGCTGCTAACGTGAGCGCTCTCGCCACCTAGTGGTGCAGTGGGATAATTTAGGTCAGAATAATGTGGATGAAAATGTTATTGTAAAATAACTACATGGAGTTTGCAAAAGCATTCATGCTAACGTTCCATTAGCCCTCATCAACTTCTTAACTTATACTTTATTGTTGCTAAAGACAATCAGCTTTTCCGTTTTTGTTATTTTTGTTTTTAATTTCCTTTTTAATGACTTTTATTTTACTCTGTTGGTATTTTTGAGTTTTTTATGTTGATTTTATAAACTATTTAAGGCAACATTCCTTCCTCACTGTTTAACAAGAGTCCCGAAACTCCGAAAATCCATTCTGAAATACCAGTTCATACACCAGTCGTTAAAATAAAGATGTCCTTCAGATTTTTTTAACCCTCTCAGGCTCAAAACAAGTTTTGATAAAAGGATGACTTACTAAGTCCTTTAGGGGTACTTCTGAGTTAAGAAATGCTCATGAAATACGTATGTGGAACAACCAGGTAGGTAGGTTTTAACGTTGCAAATCTGCAACGCCTGCCTCCAGAAACCTTTGCAGAGTACAATCAACCAGTCAGTACTACACTTCATGTAGAAACAAACAGGTAATGGTGGGTTCAGCGTTGTCTCCATGGTTACGGTAAATTGCCCTATCATTGTTTTTATAAGGATTGTTTTTGTCGTTTCTTCACAACTGAAAGTGTTTGCGGACACGGGAAATCTGTTTTTAGAAGTTTTTTATTTGCAAAGCAGAGAAAGTTAAAGAAGAGAGAGAGAGAGAGAGAGAGAGAGAGAGAGAGAGAGAGAGAGAGAGAGAGAGAGAGAGAGAGAGAGAGAGAGAACCTCGATCTAATCAATGGTTTGACATCTATTACCACCCCCACCCCTCCATGCCCCCGCTTTCTTACATGTGTGTATGTGCACGTATGTGTGCACATGTAGGTGTGTCCCATCAGTGGATTGGCCCCTGGGGATAAGAGTTTGACTGAATAATAATGTGTCTGTGGTTTACATCCCCCCACTCCCACCACACACACACACACACACACACACACACACACACACACACACACACACACACACACACACACACACACACACACACACACACACACACACACACACACACACACACACACACACACTCTCTCTCTCTCTCTCTCTCTCACTACCTCCACCATCCTTCCTCCACTAACCTGCAGCACCACACGCTAGTTTGATTCTATGAAGCATCACTGATGGTTTACGACAGGAGTGGGGAACCCTGGTCCTCGAGGGCCGGTATCCTGCACGTCTTTGCTCCAACACATCTGATTCAGTGGTTGACCCACCTGTTCAGCAGCTCATCAGGCTCTACAGAAGCCCGTTAATCACCTACTGATTGAAATCAGGTGTGGTGATTCAGGGTTGAAACTAAAATATGCTGGATAGCGGCCCTCGATGGACCAGGGTTCCCAGCTCCTGGTTTACGATGATGAGATGGACCCATAACCCAGTCTTCTGCTCCTCTCTCTTGTCCTACTGCACCAGTTCAGCAGTCGCTTCTCCATGTTGCCTAAAATCACACACACACACACACACACACACACACACACACACACACACACACACACACACACACACACACACACACACACACACACACACACACACACACACACACACACCCTTTGCTCCATCTTCCTGCCTCCCACATTATTGTTCTTTGTTGCATGTTTCTTCTATCTGAAATTCTCTTTTGGAGTGACCCTTTCTACTCTACTTCCACCCCCGATAGCTTCACTGGGTCTTTCTTTGATGCATCATTCATGGTTTTTGTTCTCTCTCTCTCTCTCTCTCTCTCTCTCTCTCTCTCTCTCTCTCTCTCTCTCTCTCTCTCTCTCTCTCTCTCTCTCTCTCTCTCTCTCTCTCTCTCTCTCTCTCTCTCTCTCTCTCTCTCTCTCTCTCTCTCTCTCTCTCTCTCTCTCTCTCTCTCCCCCCCCCAACACGGCCACGCTATCAAATCTTCATCACTGGCTTTTATCTGCTGCTCCTGCTGCTTCCCTTCTTGTCGTGTCTTGCTGCTGCTTCCTCCTTTTATGTATATTTCCATCCACGCAGCAGAGCTTAGTCCCTCGCTTCATCTCTGCTCTTTCAACCCCTTCTTTTATTCTCCTTCCCTCTTATCTCTCTTTAATTCCCTCGTCTCATCACCTCCTCTTTAACACTTCCATCATTTTTGTATATTTTGTCCCCCATTTCGCTGCTCGTCGGTCTTTCCCCGAGGCGAATGCTATAACCTGGGTATCAGAAATAAGATAACTCTGTATCGGTCACACCCTCGCCACTGCTATAGGTCTCTACTGTCCACATCACATGCATCAGAATAAATAACGAGTTGATCAAATGTCTCCTTCTGAAGCCAAAAGCTGCTCTCCAGCTCCCTGTTTTCCTCCTCATCAGCTGCTGATCACAGAGAATGTTCTAGGCTGCATTTGAACAAACATGCAGTCAATGCGATAATTTCCCTTCTTCCCGACGCAGCAAGAAACATGTATGCTGTGTGGCATGGCTGATCAGGCTGCAGCAAAAGCCATACATCAAGCTCAAGACCATTAAACCACAGTTATAATCTCCAGCTGAGAGATAAATGTGTCATCCAGCACATGTGTGCAGATACGATCATGTTATCTACTGACTCTGGCATGTGCATTTTTTCCTATAAATGTCATTTTTAGGAGTTAGAAGCATTCATTTAGCTGATTCCTCCTGGAATTCCTCTGAGTGGTGGGATCATCAGGAGAGTGTTAATGTGTGGCTTTTACTGCCTGTGTCTACCTGAGCAAAGGAATGGTTGCTTTATTTTTTCTAAAAAAAAAAGGGGCAATCTCTCTGCAACACCTGCTGTGGGTCTTATATAACTACAACTGGAGACCACACGGCAGGATGGGGGTGGGGGTGTGGGATGTGGGGGAGGTAAAGACAAGAAACCGATGCAGGAGTTTGAAAGAGTCTGAGCTTGTGTGTGTGTGTGTGTGTGTGTGTGTGTGTGAATGAAGGAAATACAAACAGCCTGCCAGTCGTCCAGTGCACCAATCAGCCATATTTTTTAGCCTTTTCTGCACAACAGATTTTCGTTTGTCCTCATTTTATGAAAATACCATTACCCGCATAATCCATGACGAAAATGCAGAAACCCCATCCCCCTCTGATGCACTGCTAGGTAGTTCATGAAAGCTCTGTATCTCGCATCCAGGTGGGAAAGAGAGTTCAAAAATCTGTTTTTCCCAAACAACAACTCTGTGGTGAGATAAGTCACATTGTGGCAGGACTGACAAGCTAACAGCTAGTCAGAGTTGGGCTAATTCCAAAGTGGAGTTTATTGTCTTAAAGCTACAGTGTGTAAAATTTTGCTTGTTTACTATCAAATTCAGTGTATCATTGTAGCATTTATCAGTTACGCTAGGGCTCACACACACACACACACACACACACACACCACGCAGCTTCTGCTTCACACGTCACTTCCAGGCTGATTGGCATCTGGCACCAACACACCTCCACACTCCTCCACCGCTTGCTCAGGCCTGGACCACTCCCCCTCATCTCTTTTCTGGGGTCCGCTGCGCCTCTTGCACCCAGACCAGCAACCTGCTGCCCCTTGCTGGTCCCAAAACAATAATCCCAAACAACTAGATGAAATAAAAAATTCACACAAAAACGTGTCAATTGCAGTTCAAGTAAATTAGAATTGTAGTGCAAATAGACACTGCACTACAATTCTAATTTAGTGGCAACATGTTAAATACATGTTGGATTTACGTAATTGAATCATGTACATTCGGTTGCGTGAGATTAGATTATGTTTTGGTTTTATAATGTTTTTATGTAGTGACAACATGTTAAATGTATGTTGTACTAACATGAAATGTTCCTGTTTAATTAACATGTATTTAACATGTTGGCATTACATAAAGAAGTTATAAAATCAAAACATAATCTAATTTCATGCAACCGACGTACATGATTCAATTACGTAAATCCAACAGATCTTTTTTTTCAGTGTACTATTATGTTAAATGGCAAATATTCAAAATAACTATATTTATTAACCTTATATTGGCTGGTAAATTGATTTCCACAAAACTGACATTTAAAAAAAGAAAGAAGAAATAAAAAGAAAAACAATGGAAATAAATAATTAAAAGAAAATAAAGAACTCCAGAGCACTAGAGACTTGTTGATAATGGACTAAAATTGTGTTTTTGTGGACCAATATACACTTTCGACCCATCTCTGATCTAAACTGGCACCACTTCAACAGTAATTCCTGCTTTGTTCCTGGGTTCTACCCATCATGCATCAAAACAAGACAGAAGTAGTTTAACAAAAACGTTGCTCTTAACACTCTGGCTCAGGCCGAAACAGGGAACCCATACCTTAAACTGCATTTGAAGTAGTTCCATTAGTGATTGTTAACGTGGAACAGCAGCTAAATTACATATAGATGTAATAAAAGAGCAAGAGGGAGTTGATATCAAATGGCTCACAGCTCTGAGTGTGTAGGGAAATGGGAAGCGGCAGATAAAGGAGAGAGCGGTGAAAAAAGCTCTCACCTCGCTACTTACAGCTGGAGTTGTCAGGCTGGTGTCAGCTGAAAAGGGCTTTATGATGACGGCTGACAGCAAGTCATAATTTACCTCCATTTCACTGCTTCCAGGTTGGGGATAATGATGGAGGATTAAGGATGGGTACACGGAAGGTGGTGGGTCTTTAAAAACTCACACGTCACCAAGTCTTCACCGGGAAGGTTACTTTATAAAGCTCCTGCTCCTCTTCCCATGAACTCTTCATCCAACCTCAAGTCACCTTTTATACATTTATAACAGTTATGAGAAGAATATGCACGGGGTCTTTTGGACTAAATGTAATGAAATGACTTGTTTACGATCTTCCCAGTGCTGACTGCAGCACACACTCAACAGTCGATTGTGCTGACAGCAGCAGATTGTCCAAAAATGCATTTAAAAAATAAAGACTGGAAAATATTCTTCCTTGTGTACGCAAATATATTCTAATAAATATGATCCAATATGTAATCATTTTTTGCCCCCTGAAAGTGTGTAAATCAGCCCTAAGAACTAAACTTTCATCAGATTCTGGTTTCTATGTAACCAAATGAGGATTAAATACCTTTTTTTGCGGAGTTTTGTATTATAAATAATATTTTTCAGGAGTCAGGACACATAAACTCACTCTGTCTTAAATAAATATAATTCCTTTGTGGTGTTTGTCCTCCCAAACAAAGAACAGGAACAAAGAGCCACCTGTGTGAAGAGTGGGCATTGTTCCATTCTTCAACCATAATTTACCTGAACAAAACCCGCTCTTCTCTTCAGTCCTGCTTTTCCAACCCTCAGGTTTCAGGAACAAAATGAACTGAACAAACAGATAATCACATCTCAAATAAAGTCTATGAAACTGGTTCTTTACACTGAAAACAACCTCGTAACCCCAATTGTTGCCAGGCTTTGACTCAACTTCTAGGATGAATATATTTTGTATTTATGTACAGTGTTGGGAACGTTACTTTAAAAAAGTAATTAGTTATAGTTACTGATTACTCAAAAAAGTAACTCAGTTACCAACAAAAATAACTACTTAGTTACTTTTTTCATTAAAGAATGCAATAATTACTACAATAGTGAAATATAAAGGACTAATGACTGGAACATAATAAAATGTATGTCCAAATGTTTTTTATAAACCTGAATAATTTCAATAAATAAGTACTTAACAGGAGGAACTACTAATAGGAACATTACACTAATCTAGACTATTAAAAGGTCACTGTGTGATATTTAACAAAAACCCAATCAGCTAAAATTGCAAATAGAAACACCTGTAAAGGTTCCCGAGCCTTTAAATGGTCTCTCGGTCTAGTTAAATTACAGAAATAAATGTAATTCTGCACAGTATTCTAATTTTTCCAGCTTCACATAATTGTGTGTTTTTAGCAGCATTTCTGTTGCTGGTAATCTAGTAATGGTTAAATAAATAAATAAAATCCTTTAAAATGACACTAGAAGAGGCACAAATCTGATGGAGGACCTAAATGTACTAACGTGGGTCAGACCCAACCACAGAAGAGCTGAAGCCGGGTGGTAAACACACACAGGTAGTTCTAATAACACCTGAGCTCCATGGCGTCTGAGACTGATGCATCAGTGTTACAGCAGGGCTGAAGACATGATCAGAAACAGGTTACAGCTGGATGATCTAGGAAGGTAGAAGATCAGGATGTCTGAGCGGTGAACAGGTGAGCGGACCTTCGGGACGTCCCGCTGTCACGCCAAGAAGGGCACGGCTGCAAGTTTCGCTGCTGCAGACTCCCACCTGCAGCAGCGAATCTGCGGGGGGTCTGCAGCCGTAGACTATTCATCATGTCTTCCTCGTTCTTCACGGGCCGTGATGCTCTTGGATGAAAACATCTACCTCTAGCTCCTGATCAGCTGATGACAGCTTCTACACACCGCGCTGCTTAATGCACGCATTTCCTTATCAGTAACATAAACAAAGTTTTGATAAAAGAAGACGTGGGCCGCTGCTGTAAAAAAAGTGAGGCGCGAACCGGAAAAGCTTCTGCCGATCACAATTCAACAACGGATTATGAAAGAACGGATAACGCTCGAAACACGCAGATTCTTCCTGATGTGAGAGGTGAGTCTCCACTTTGTTTTGGTTGTTTTGGAGTCGACATCACCCTAGCGCGCCGACACCTCTCTCTTCCTGCTGCAGCTGAAGTGTGGCGGTCAGAAAGCCTGTTGCTCAACGTTCGACAAGCACATAGTAACGCACAACCTTCCGTCCCCAGTAACGGTAACGGCGTTGCAACGGCGGGAAAAGTAATTAATTAGATTATTCCGTTACCTATAAAATAACACCATTAGAAACGCCGTTATACTTAAACGGCGTTACTCCCAACACTGTTTATGTAGATATACAAAATGCGAGATCGTCCAACCAATGACATACACTTAGAAATGCAGGAATCCTTGTTTATTATAGTTATAAACTAGAACACTACCAATGCAGCTGTTATCAGAATTGTCTATAAATAATAATAAAAATAACCAACAAAAATGTTAAAACAGCTGCCAGTAGCTCATTAGGGTTTCCATGGAAACTGCACACCATTGAGACAAACACAGTGGAGCCTATGTTCAATCTTAATACAAATGATGCTCCAAAAATATAAGTGGCTGTGCAAAAACAAATAAAAAATACTAAGTCAGGAAAAGAAAACTTTTTGAACCGTTGGAGGGATGGGGTGGTGACAGTGTTGTGTCTGAATGTGTTGAACGATCATTCGTGAATTCGTTTGGGGGTTTTTCGTGAACGTGAACTGAACTCGTTCGTATTTTGCCTGACGAACGTAAAAGTGAGTGTGTTTGTCCTGGCGTGCGTGAACGGGTTTATGAACGCGTTCTTTCGCCGTTCTAGCTCCAAATCTCCACAGAGCTTTTTCGGAGCTAAAGCCTAGCTAAAACATCCTGTTAACCATAGAGTCTATACAAAGCCGCAAATGCGGCCAAACACAGGCAGTAGCGGTTGGTGCGGCGTCTACTCTTCTACGTCTATGCTGTGTGCAGGAGTCAAAGTTCATTCCGAAAAATAGAAAAGGGACTTAACTGAAAGATTATACATTTTTTTTAACATTTTGCACTTTTATTATTGCACTTTGAGTTTGCTACCTCAGCCTGCTTCCTAAGATTGTTTAATCATTTCCCGTAAAAAAAAACTGTTCAAATAACGTTTTCCTCATGTTATTGAGGATAAACTGTAGGGTAAAAACTGCAGCTGGGTATGAGTGTGGACAGAACAGGTGCCCACTATTGGAAAATTATTTCATAAGTTTTACATATATATATATATATATATATATATATATATATATATAGATAGATAGATAGATAGATAGATAGATAGATAGATAGATAGATAGATAGATAGATAGATAGATAGGTACATATATTAGGGCTGCACGATATTAGGAAAACCTGTGATATTCAATAACAGTGCTTAATATTGCGATATCGATATTAGTAATGATAAATGAACAAATACTAAAGTTTGCAGTGTTGATGTGGTCTGGCGTGTGACGTCTGCTCTGAGTTCAAAGCAAACAAAAACTAATGCATGAATTCCATTGCAACATAACATTTTTATTGCAAAAACATGCAGCTGCACCTGCTACTGTATTAGCAGCAAAACAACAAACTGCATGCATGCAGTTTCTCAGTGACTTTAAAACATCACCACCACCATAAAACTTTTTCTGATGCTCCAAATACAGAAAAACATCACTTACCAGGGTTTTTGAATAAATAAAAAATCTGAAAATAAGTTTAAATGTTAAATAATAGTTAACATCACTTAAATGCAACAGTAAATTCTCTCATTGCTACTGAACATTTTCTCCACTTATGTGGTTATGATATAAGGCTGTTGCTGCAATTGGGAAGTGATCTGTGCTGGGCCAAACTAGTAGAACATTAAGATTTTCTGAGGGAAAGAGAAAAACAATTGTCTACCTTTCAGATCTGAGGAACTGGCAAAAAAGACTACATGGAAAATATATGAAAACGTTTGTTTTTAACCCCAAATTGAACAAGTTTACCTAGATCTTAAAAAGCAGCTCACATGGTGAAACTGCAACTATGATTCTGATAACAAGCTAACTAATTGAACTAGCTCCTCTTAAGATAACCGGCTAGCAGAGCTTCTGACTGACAGTTTATGTGCAGCAGCAAATCAACTATCCTGATTAACAAGGTTATAAAAGCTCATAAATGAAAAATCACTTTGATGTGTGGGGGAACTTTTCCAGGCCCTCTTTAGCAGGGTGGGACTGGGAGGAGAGTGTTGTAGCCTTTTAGCTGGAAGCTAACCGGAGCCTGGGGCTAACATCACCACCCGGTGGAACACTAGCGACATGGAGGTAGGTGGGTTGGTTCACCGGCACGTGTCGGAGTCAGCCCGGTTATTATCAACTGCTTAACGACACTGAGCGGACTCACGTTCACGTTTGAAAGCAGCGCTGATTCCAGAAACCTCAGCACAAAGTGTGTTCGTTAATCTGCAATGGACTAGCTCTCTGTCCAGGGTGTACCACGCCTGATTGCCCGTTGACCGCTGGAGATAGGTACCAGCCCCCACGACCCTACATGGACTCTCTCTCTCTCTCTCTCTCTCTCTCTCTCTCTCTCTATATATATATATATATATATATATATATATATATATATATATATATATATATATATATATATATATATATATACATATATATATATATATATATATACATGAGAAAAAATAACTATGAACTAGTTCATTTTTGGAACAGTGAACTTAGTTAGAATTTTTTTAAAATTATGAACTAAGAAATGAACTAGTTAGTTTTAAAACGAACTTTCCCAACACTGGGTGGTGACATACTTAAAATTCTGTGCAACTACTGAATTTTATGACAAGTTAGAAAGACAAGGATAAAATGACCTCCATTTGAGTTTGTGGAGAGGCTTGGGAGAAAAACATTATTCTTACATGGAGAGACTGAAGGTGGCGAAAATGTCCACGTTCTGATTTATAATTAGAAATTTGTTTGATTGTAGGTTAAAACAGTTTGTTTGCAAATAAATCACAGATGGCTGAGAAATTAGAGCGGGTCAACAAGTCAGAAATGAAAATCATTTAACTCAAAGCGTGATATCGTAAAACTAAAGATGTCAAGGTTCCATTTTATTCGTGTAAGGTCCAACTTCCTGTGACCTAATTAAACTTTGAACAATGTTTCTAGTGTGAAGTCTACCTGAGCTACAGAGCTCCGACGGGGGTGGAGTCTTTTCACCTGTTTCATTAAGACAACTGTTGTTGTATAGGGGGAAAATTGGTCACTGTTGTTTTTTTTTACTAATTCAATACTACACAAAGTACTGCTACCCACCCAACCCCTGATTCCACATGTCTGCACCAGCACACCCTTAAAATGATTCTAGATCATAATTTTAATTTAACATTCAGATTGAGCGATGGTGGAGGTGTGTTATGGGCCATTCCCATCTGTACCGGGTTGGCCCGGGCCGGGTAGCGTAGGTTGTTTACATATCTGGGTGGCCTGGTATTTTTCTGGGCCAACCAAGGCTCATTCTCAGCCCTCTTCTCGAGGGGGTCTGCTTCAGGCCGACCAGGGCCAACACACCCACTGCTGACAGCAAATTCACACCTTCCATTAGAGCAAGCCTCTGATTGGTGGGTAGAATCAGCCCACATAGGCTTAAGACAAGGATGTGTGGAATCAACCGGGCCAGGCTGGGGCCGACTGGGGCTACCCGGCCCGGGCCGACCCGGTACAGATGGGAATGGCCCATAACTCTCAAATCTGTCATTTCAGGGATAAAATTTACGATTCTTCTCAATATTGCCTCGCTCTTTCCCCCCACCTGTGAGATACCGTGACCTTGATTTTTAGAACCCCTGGGAGGCCTATTTATCTGTGTAAAACCACAATGTTTAACTTGTTCTCTGTTCGGCACCGACTCTAAATCCCCACGGTCGTGACTGACCTTGAAGCCTAGCTTCGACCAGAGTAAAAGAAATTGTGTTTCCACAGTCGTACGGAGAAATCTCCGGAGCTGGAGAGGAAACTTGGCAAATCAGATCCTTTCCTGGAGCATATCTGCTCTTATGACGTGGTGAAAACTATAGGGGAAATATGCCCAAGGCAAAATAAAGAAAAGAAAATCAGCATGAGTCCTGCATATCCAACACACCAACGTCAGACCCAAACTCTCCTCTTGGAGAACTTCTGGCTCTTAAACAAGATAAGAACAGCAGGTTCAAACTACCTCAAAGGCAACATGCCAATTATAATTTGTAAGTCGCTTTGGACAAAAGCGTCTGCTAAATACATAAACATAAACATAAGAACAGCAGGTAACACAAACCTCCTCCTCACGATACACACGTGCTGACATCTTTCTCCTCTTTTGTGACAATAAACGCTTTTCCTGTTAAATAAATGGAAAGAGAAATAACCCCATGAGGTTGAACTCCCAAAGCACAGGCGATGAAGCAACACTTCGACGGGATCTTTTCCCCGAAGCCTTAGCAACAGCGGGCCACCACGCGAGTAGAAAGGAATCCATTCATCACACCCCTGGGCATGCTCGGCTCTTCTTAGGCCTGCAGGCATCCTGTACCTTTGAATCTTCACCATCTTTGCCTCTTTTATATTTGCGGGGGGCAACGAGGGATGGCGCTAGCGCCTGTACTTTTAGATTACCACGTAACAGCGGTCCTTTCAGAGACAATGTCCTCACCATGTTAAGGGTACAAGGAATATCAGGCAAACAAGAAGAAAATGGCTAAACGGTCTTGTCATGGATAAGGAGTAAAGACATTTATGTTTTTTTAATCCTGACCACAGTTAAGTGTAAACCATATTTCTAGAAACAATAAATGATCAGTTAAACATTACATGACATGTAATGCGTTATGGAAAGTTAAGTAATATACTTTAGGATATGGTGTGAAATGCAGGCTCTATCACTATGCAAGGTATTTATCATAATTATTTTTTTTAAATCACCTTTAGCCGCTGAAACTGTGTTCATTTAATTACAATTTAAGGATGTGTAAATCGGTTGTAGATCACCAACATGTTCCAACTCTTCATGATTTAAGATGATTTTATCTGCAAAGTAAACAATACAGTCTCCTGTGCTAAATACAATACAACCTATGATAAAAATATGATACATTATACAATGTACAATAGCATGGGCCTGCCCTGGAGTATCCTCACAATGGGACAGACCGGGAAACCTTTCAAAGGTGACCAGGAGACATTTTCACCAGATGCTCCAACAACCTCACCCCTCCTTTCCACCGGAGCCGTCAGCAGCACGTTACTGCAGCAGCTCGTCTTGCTCGCATATGCTGCTGCTTGGCCCTCCCCACGAGACGCGAAGCAGCAGGGGAGCAGCTGTCACCGACAGAGCACGAAGTCACGTGACATTAGCAAAATCACGCGTGACTTCGTCAGTAAATATAACAAGCAGGAGTAATCACTTCAGTAATCAACCTTTCGTCGTCCATTATGGAAAAACAAAGGAGACCGCTAGCTAGGTGATAGCTTTTTTTTAAAGTAAAGCAACCGGAAGGCAGTACGTTTCTTTATTCTGAAAATCTCTGGAAGCTTCGCTCTGTTTCTGCATCCGATTTCCTGCCTTTCCTTCCCCAAAAATGTCGAACTTGACCTGTTTCAGAGCCGTGTGGAAAATATAACCGATGCGTAAGGGCCGTGACATGCTGCTCCTGAGACGCGGCCGACTCACGCTGCTGACGGCTCCGGTGGAAAAGGTTCTGTTGACCACAGAGGTTCCTATCAGCAGCTATGACGTGCTGCTGCAGTAACGTGCTGCTGACGGCTCCGGTGGAAAGGAGGGGTCAGCCAGTTCCTTTCCATGAGTTGACAAAGCGTTTCATCGCTAAAGCTGAGACACCCAGTTTCAGTTCCTCATATCAAGGATCTGATTAATTGGATCATGATTAAAATATTCTGACTTCATGTTAGGATCAGAACTTAAAGTGACAATGTGTAGTTTTTACCATTAATCTCTGGAAATATCCATTGAAATTTTGTTGTAAATGAACTAAAAGATACGCAGTTGTTGAAAAATATTGCATGGTTTAATAACACATAACCATAAAAATCGGGTCTAAAATACATGGGGGCGGGTCTAAGTCTCTGGGCGACGCCATATTGGATGCCATCTTTCCAACTACGGAAGCCTGTGAGGACAGAATGCATTTACTGATTTGTAACAAATGGTTACAAAACTTTCAGCATTAATTAACGTTCTTTTACACATTTACCTTTTCACTCATTGCCAGTGATGAAAGGGAATATGATGTTCTTGTTGTTTTGCTGGAGGTTGCTCTCCCAGGGATTATTGGCCCTAATGCCCATATGTTGGTAAGTTCTTACTTAAAAAATAACGCTTGCAATGATTTAAGTCTCTACTGCCCCATATCGCCAGGGAAACTACACACTGTCACTTTAAGAGATGAAAAGATCTTTGCCCATCAGTTTAATCTGTCAGTACATCTCTCATTCCATCCCAACATCACTAGAGAACAAGATGCCAATGTATTTTGTCAGGTTCGTTGGCAGATCTGAAGCGTGACTGAGAGTTCTGTTGCCCAGACGCGGAGAGACGGAGATAGCCGGCGTGGTTATCTCCTGTAGGTGTAGTTTGAGTGTTTTGAGGGCTGGTAAGCCTGGAGACTCGATACAAAGTCTGGTGAGAAACGATGACTGAGCAATGAATGAAACGCCGGCACTTCCTTAAGTAGTGCCGGCGTGATGACGTCAGTCGCCACGTTGGTGGCAGGAATGAATGGAATGCAGTCAGCTGGAGGAGTTCGTGACAGGACCCCCCCCTCGAGGGACGGCTCCCGAAGTCCCAGGACGGCGGGCCCAGAAGTCAGTCAGCAGGGTAGGGTCGACAAACGAGCTCGTGGGCTCCCAAGAGCGTTCCTCAGGCCCGTACCCCTCCCAATCCACGAGGTACTGCCAACCTCGTCCCCGGCGGCGAGCGTCCAGAATCCTGCGGACCGTGTAGGTGCGATCCGCCTCAACACCGCGGGGCGGAGGCACCCGGACCGGTGGAGGGTGGAGAGGAGAGGAGATCACCGGCTTAAGCTGGGAGACGTGAAAGACCGGGTGGATCCGGAGAGTAGCCGGGAGGCGCAGACGGCAGGTGACAGGATTGATGACCTTAAGGACGGGGAACGGACCCAGGAAGCGAGGAGTGAGCTTCCGGGAGCCAGCCGGCATCCTCAGGTTAGCGGAGGAGAGCCACACCTGGTCGCCAGACCGGAAGACGGGGCCAGGCCGGTGGCGGCGGCGATGCTGACGGGCATACTCCGTGTTGGCCCGGGTGATGGCCGCACGGGCCCGGATCCAGGCGAGCCGACAGCGGCGGACCAGCGTCTGGGCAGCAGGGACCTCCACCTCGGGCACCTGATGATCAAACAGAGGTGCCTGATAACCGTAACAGGTCTCGAAGGGAGACAGACTCGTGGCTGAGGAGGTCTGGAGGTTGTGTGACAGCTCCGCCCACAGGAGAAAGCGGGGCCAGGTGGTCGGCTGGGACGAAGCGAAGCAGCGCAGGTAGCGTCCAAGCTGCTGATTAGCTCTCTCTGTTTGACCGTTTGTCTGCGGATGGTATCCAGAGGACAGACTGGTGGACGCACCGACCAGGCGACAGAACGCTTTCCAGAAGCGTGAGACGAACTGGGGTCCTCGGTCGGAAACCACGTCCTGAGGGAAACCATGGAGCCGCACCACCTGTTCCAGGAGCAGTTCGGCCGTCCTCTTGGCCGTGGGGAGGCCGGCCAGGGCCACTAAGTGCACGGCCTTGGAGAAACGGTCCGTGATAGTCAATATAGTGTCCAGGTGGTCGACCGCCGGCAGTCCCGTGACAAAGTCCAGCCCGATGTGTGACCACGGCCGCTTGGGCACAGGGAGAGGCTGCAACTCTCCAGCGCCGGGTCGGTTGGAGGACTTGGAGCGAGCACACACATCACATGCAGCTGTGAACTCGCGGACGTCCCTCCTCATGGACGGCCACCAGAGAGCCCGACGGAGGAACTGGAGGGTACGGGCTTGCCCTTGATGTCCCGCGAGCCGTGAACAGTGCCCCCACGTGAGCGCCTCTTGCCGGCAGGAGGCGGGAACGTAGAGGCGGTTCGGTGGGGTCTCCGGCGGCGCTGGATCGCCAGGAAGTGCCGCCTGTATGGACTGCTCCAACGGCCATTGGATGGAGGCCAGGAAGCGTTGAGCCGGTAGAATGGTCCGAGGCTCCGGGGGGCCGGCATCTGGTGCGAAACGCCGAGAGAGAGCGTCCGCCTTGAGGTTCTTGGAGCCGGGCCGGTAGGCGATATGGAAGTGGTACGGCTCGAAAAAGAGGGCCCACCGAGCCTGACGAGGGTTGAGCTGGCGGGCAGTCTGTAGATGAATGAGATTCTGGTGGTCGGTCCAGATCAGAAAGGGATCGGTGGTCCCCAGGAGCCACTGCCTCCATTCCTCCAGCGCCCACTTTATTGCCAGCAGCTCTCTGTCGCAGACCCCGTAGTTCTGCTGTGTGGGGGAAAACTTCCGGGAGAAGTAGGCACATGGGTGGAGCTTAGAGTCTGGACCCCGTTGCGAGAGAACGGCCCCCGCTCCCACATCTGAGGCGTCCACCTCCACGACGAAGGGCCGGGTCTGGTCCGGGTGGAGGAGGATGGGTTCCTTAGTGAAACGTCCGACCAGCTCATGGAAAGCACTGACAGCCTCTGGAGTAAGGCGAAAAGGGCGAGGCTGATCGGTGGTTTTGGTGAGTGAGGTCAGAGGTGCTGCGAGGGAACTGAAGTTGCGTATAAACCTCCGGTAAAAGTTCGAGAAACCCAGGAAGCTTTGCAGCTGCTTCAGGGTCGTGGGTAGAGGCCACTGAGCTACGGCCTGAACCTTCTGGGGGTCCATCTTCAGGCCCTGGGAGGAGATGGTAAAACCCAGGAAGGAGGTGGACTCCTGGTGAAACGCACACTTCTCCAGTTTGCAGTAAAGTCCATGATCCAGGAGGCGGGACAGAACAGCTCGAACATGACGGATGTGCTCTTCGGCCGTGCGGGAGTAGATGAGAATGTCATCTAGATAAACAAAGACCCAGCGGCCCAACATGTCTCTCAGCACATCTGTAATGAACCGCTGGAAGACGGCGGGGCTGTTGCAGAGTCCAAAAGGCATCACCAAATATTCATAGTGGCCAGTGGGCGTGATAAAAGCGGTCTTCCACTCCTCACCTTCCTTAATACGGATGAGGTTATAGGCGCTGCGCAGATCCAGTTTAGTGAACACTGCGGCTTGTGTGATGGCGTCCAGAGCGGTGCCCATGAGAGGGAGAGGGTGGCGGTCCCGGATCGTTATTTTATTTAACCCTCGATAGTCTATGCAGGGCCGGAGATCCCCCTCCTTCTTTTTAACAAAGAAAAACCCCGCGGCCCCGGGGGACGTTGAGGGACGGATGAATCCCTTCTGCAGGGCATCAGTTATGTAATTGTCCATAGCCCGGGTTTCCGCCGGAGAGAGGGAGAACAGGCGACCCCGAGGGGGGGTGGTGCCGGGCTGGAGCCTGATCTCCAGGTCGTAGGGTCGGTGAGGAGGTAACCTGGTAGTGGGTTCTTTAGCGAAGACCTGAGCGAGGTCGTGGTATTGAGGAGGGATGAGCGTCAGGTCTACGTCTTTGGGAGGAGCTGCTGCTGCCCGAGGTGCAGGGGAGTCCCGGTGGTTATGGCAACCCGTGCCCCAGGCCAGGACTTTACTGGTGGACCAGGAGATGTGAGGCTCATGGCGGCAGAACCAGGAATGACCTAGGATGAGAGGTGTAGCCGGAGCCTGGATGACCAGGAAGTGGAGGGTCTCCCGGTGTTGGTCAATAGTCATGTGGAGACCCTGAGTTCGGTGGGTGAGAGGGTACGGCATGATGGGCCGGCCGTCCACAGAGGTCACGGGAATGGGTCGGTCGAGGGCGGTGAGGGGTATCTTGAGCCGAGTAACCAGTCCGTGGTCGATAAAACACTCCGCAGCCCCAGTGTCTAAAAGTGCCTCCAGTCTGGTCGGGCCTTGGTCCAGGTGGAGGGAGACCGGGAGAGTGGTTCGGTGTGGAGCCGGAAAAGTGGAGACTCCGGGCGGGACAGCTCCTACTCCGACCCGGAGGGACCTTTTCCCGGTCGTTTTGGGCACGTGCCACGGTGGTGACCCAAATCCCCACAGTAAGCGCATCTCCCCTCCTGGTAGCGCCGTGCCCGTTCCTCAGGGGGAAGATGTCCCAGCTGCATCGGCTCCTCCGTCGGTTGGTGAGCCGGCCGGCGGGGTGACGTCCTGGTGTGTACGGGGACTGACATGGTGCTCGGCCGGTTCAGGATGCAGCGGTCCAGTTGCAGAGCCAGATCCACTGCCAGGTCCAGGGAGGTTGGGACCTCGTGCCCGATCATGCCCTCCCGGATTCTCGGTGACAGTCCCTCCAGGTAAACGGCCTTTAGGGCGGCGTCATCCCACCTCAACCGAGCTGCTGTCGTCCGGAAGCGAGAGGTGTACTGAGCCGCCGTCTGGGAGCCCTGGCGAAGCTGAAGCAGCCGCGTCTCGTCCGAGACCTCGCTGCTGGGGTGCACAAAAGTCTTTTTCATCTCCTTTACAAAAGTCTCATAGTCATTGCAGGCAGGAGATTTCTGATTGTAAAGAGCCGCCGCCCATTCACCGGCTCGACCTGTCAGCAGTGAGGTCAGCAGAGCGACACGAGAGCAGGATGTGGGGTAGCGTGCCGGCTGGCACTCGAAAGTCATGGCCAGGGTCGCCAACATGCCCTCCGGGGATCCCCTGGTTCCGTCCCACTTCTCTGGAAGGCTGAGGCGTGGTTCCATCCTGTCAGGAACAGCTGCGGTCTGACGTTGCAGAGCGGTGGTCAGCTGGAGTACTAGCTCGGTGAGTGACTCAATCTTTGTGGCTTGGCGATCAGCTATGGCACGGAGCTGGTTCATGTCTGCTGTCTGCTGATCCAAGATTGCGCGCTGTTGAGCCACTTCGGCACGCAAACGCGCGAACTCCGCTGGGTCAACTTGGGGCTCAGTCATCCTGTCAGGTTCGTTGGCAGATCTGAAGCGTGACTGAGAGTTCTGTTGCCCAGACGCGGAGAGACGGAGATAGCCGGCGTGGTTATCTCCTGTAGGTGTAGTTTGAGTGTTTTGAGGGCTGGTAAGCCTGGAGACTCGATACAAAGTCTGGTGAGAAACGATGACTGAGCAATGAATGAAACGCCGGCACTTCCTTAAGTAGTGCCGGCGTGATGACGTCAGTCGCCACGTTGGTGGCAGGAATGAATGGAATGCAGTCAGCTGGAGGAGTTCGTGACATATTTGAACGCCTTTTGAGGTAGGGACTCGTTACCTTGGAAGAAGGAGCATTCCAACTCTGTCCAACTAAGAACATTGGGTTCTAAGTCTCATCCTGGTCACTTCCCTCTCAGCTAGCCTCCTTAGACAACCACAGTTCCTACAAACGTATAGACTTTAAACTTCATTTCCTGTAAAAAAAACAAAAAACATGTAATGCCATAACAATATGACACAAAGTGGTTTAATGGTAATCACCTGAAATAGTCTGGAAATAAAAACATAACATTGCTGATCTAACCTGCCACTATTAAAGTTTTTTTTGTTAAAAATACCTACGTGTTCGGTCTTATCCAGTCTGATGGCTGCTGAACTACAGCTACAGGCTGCGGTGGGAATAAACGTATAGTGACATGTTCCTGTTTCTAGAGATTAAGAATTCTGTCACTACAGAAACCTTTAGCTTATTTTTAGGCTATAAAACGAACACGTTACACGGCAGAGTAATGAAAGGAGATATTTTTAAACCCAGTTATGCAGCATTACCATCCAATCTTAACTTCCTTCACTCGCAATAAATGGAAATAAAAGAATCAGGCTTGTTTTTTCTATTTCTCTGACAAAGACCCATTACTCACCTTCTATAAGGGCCTTCTTACCAGCAGCTAAAGCACTTCACCAAAACCAGAGCATGTGGGCTTCAGACCAGACAACGCGGTCGGTCCTTTTGGCGAACAGCCAGTGCAGTAACATGTGATGAACTGTCGGACCAGTTTCCCTCCCAACTGACCACTAATAAATGTGTTGATGGAGCACCTATGTATAGAGAACTGTTGGATGAAACAAGCCCCGCTCGGTCGCTACGGTGAGTCAAACTATTTCCTACATCCCTGCTGAGAACGTTCTACCACATCCGACTGCTTAGTTATGATTAAAAGCAAATTACTGATACATCTTTTTCTGCCTCTGTGAAATTAATTAATCCTAATCACCCAGGTGAGGTTGGAAAAGCATAGTAACTGCGGAAAGCTTTGTAGACTAAAAAGCAAGGGATTAAAAGGTTCTCTAACTGAGGTTATTGTATATCTAGCCGTAAGAAAACACAGAAAACACTAAACTGGGAATATCTGCTTGACAAATGACTAAAGTCATGCAAACTTCAAATAAATACAGAAGAAAATTCAAAAGGATCTCTGAGTCTCATAAATATGTATGTCCAGAGCCAGAATCGGAGACAGCAGTGAACATTTGGTCTTGGTTTTGTTAGTTTTTATAGATGATTATCGCCTGCTGCTGAAAGGTGATGCTTTCTGTCTGATTTATTCTTTTGGAAAATATCTCTTCAACTATTAGACATATTTTAATAAAACTCTCAGCACATCTTCCATCTCCAACACCAGACCTCAATTTTCAAATAGGGAACGAGTCCCATAACATTAGATTTTTTTTTTTTTTTTGGGATGAAGGTAAGTCGTTGGCTAACGAGCCATGGAACATGTTCTGCAAATAAAACCCACGCAGGAAGATAGTAATATTTTGAAGTTTTAAATGTAAAAGCACTCGTATCTGGGCAACATTGAGAAGTATTTATGTGTGTCCAATCACAATGAGGAAAATCTTAAACTTTTGGGTCTTTCTTTTAATTTTCCTTGCAATAAGCACAAAAAATATAGCAAATCTCAATTGAAACCAACATACTTCAAACTATCTTGATATTCACTTGTTATAGTTCAATTTCCATGATTGAAGATCGGAGCCATGCTTAACTCATTCACAGCCATTGACGACTAAAGTCGGCTTTTTAAATCCAACCGTTCACTGCCAATGACGACTTAAGTCGTCATTGGCATTTTTTTACTGTCTGGGAATCGGAACGAGCCCCCGCACCATGAGAACAAACATCTCAGCTCTAAAGCCGATCTTCATCTGCATTCGTCGCACGCCACGTGATCGGAACGCAGAAAATCCATGTGTTAGGAGATTGCTTTGGGCCGCTGCTGTAAAAAAAGTGAGGCGCGAACCGGAAAAGCTTCTGCTGATCACAATTCAACAATGGATTATCAAAGAACGGATAAAGCTCGAAAAGCACGGATTCTTCCTGATGTAAGAGGTGATTCTCCACTTTGTTTTGGTTGTTTTGGTTGTTTTGGTTGTTTTGGCGTCGATTTCATCCTAGCACGCAACGTTCTGTGACTCTTAAAAAAACAGTAAAAACGGTGAGAAACACTGGCAGCGAAGGGCTTTACCGATCAGGAAACAGCTGGCAGTGAATGAGTTAATTAATTTTTTTATGCAAATGGGCGTGTCCAATCTGTACCAGTTCTGCTTTCATTTACTTGTTCCGTTTTAACCCCATATCCATGTTTTGGGTCTGTGAGAGAAACCGTCCAACGGGTCACACGAGGAAATCACCACCAAGTTTGATCCAGATATTTCCCATCCAGTATTGGAGGTAAGCAGGGGTGTTTTTTTACTTTATTTATTTTTTCAAATATACTAAAAGTTTGTTTGAACAAGCACAATGCCTGCTCAAAGGTGAAGAGGATTTAATTGCAAGTGAAATGTAGTGAGCTTTCACGGAATGATCGCCATCAGGAGATCCAGGAAAAGACGTGAGTAACATGGTACAAGTCAAGAGGCAAAACGGAAAACGCCGAACAAAAAGAGACTTAGCAAAAGAACGACGAAAAGCAGGAACTTTCTAAGAGATACAAGAGTCGTAAACAGGAACAGCAGTCAAGAGACGTGTGGAGGAGGGAGTGTAAAAGAGGCCTTTCTCCATAATGATCTCTGAGCTCCCTCTAATTGGGCAAATCTCGTAGGCACCCGGCACTTGGCTCTGAAAAACAGGTCAGACAGGGAGTGAGCGGTGGAAGGAAAGAGACGGAAGGAAGGGGAAACATCCAAGGACACAAGGGGGGTGCCATGAAAAGGTTGAACTATGTGAGTGTAATGAATGAAGGGCTGTACAATGACTTGAACCCGACTCCCTGATCTGAACTCCCCCTTATTCCGTGATCTCCTGCCAACACATCCATGTTGTAAACCAACAAGGAGCTGATTCAGTTGAAATCTTCAATCGACTTCAGATGATCACGCAGTTTTTCAGAAACGGGGGTGCAGGCATAAGTTGATGATTATCTGATTCACAAATGTCGCAGTCTTTAGGATAATTAGGTGGTGAGGAAGAATGTTGAGTGGTTAAATAAAAAGGTAAAGGACGATGTAGTGAATATGATTTAAGGTTGACTCCTATTCCCTTATAAGCTGACAGCTACTGTTTTCATGCTCGGGATAATCACAAAAAGGTTGGTAACACTTCCTTTTACAGTCACCTAATTACCAAGTACTTACATGGTAATGATATATTAAGTTAAAGTGTATTATTGTGTCATTAAAGTGTATAATTGTAATAAAGTGTAATAATTGTGTAAATCAGTTTTTAATGAGAATGATTAATAAAAATAAAAACTAGAATTGAACCTGAAATACATAATAACTGTTTAAGAACTGAGAAACAATAATACACTTTAACTTACTATGTAATTACCATGTACTCCTAAACATGATCCGAACATGTTGTTTCAACATGGAAATTACATTTACATCTAACAACATCAAGGAATATGTTATGTGTTTAAGACTTTGTTATGTTAAAGCAAGAAACAAAAAAGAATCATGTTAGCTTTGTAAAAAAATATACATGTCAAGATCACAATCCCATTTCCCCCTTTTTATCAGTGTAAGTACTTAGTAATTAGCGGACTGTAAAAGGAAGCGTTACCAAATAGTTATATTAGACTAACTACTCCTCTTCAGCTTTGTCAAGTCTTTCAAAAATACAATTAAAAATTAAGTGATTGCTTCTTGGTATTAACATTATTAAATAAATGTAATTACCACAAATGTGGATGGAAGTAAATGAGTCCAGCAACAGTAGAGGCCAAGCACACCTCAACTATGAAACTCCTTTGAAACAGAGGTAGAAAAAGAGAAATTCTGCTGACTTGCAGCCTCTTGGATGAAAAGCCTCTCTTTCTATTTCCTCACTTACAGTATTACCAAGCACCTGGAGTTTAAACCCAAATGGAAAAGACTGTTTCATCTAGGCACCGTGGGAAGCTCTGGTCTCTTTTCTTCCCGGCTCTTTGAGTTAACAACCCAACCGTTCTACTGTCTAAAAACTTTCCCTGCTGACATAAATCCCTGCAAGGAAATCTAATCACTCGTTGGCCATTAGTACTAGCGTGTTATCAAGGTTACACTCCCTTCCCCTGGCTAAATGAAGTGGCAAGACCTCATCTCAAACTGCAATCTGTTCCCCTGTTAATACGCCATCTACATTTTCTTAGAGATCACAGATATGAACCAAAGTCTGTATCCATGCTCTCTGAACCTTCGTAGCTAATCTGCTAGATTTCTTTAGTGTTTCTTTTCTTTCTTTTCAGCTCTTTACTAAACAAAATATCAATTTTCCTGTTCATTTACTCTATCTTTCCTAATATCCGGTCTTCAGAGACTAGAAGAAAAGTAGTAGGAAACATGAGCATTAACCAGGATACAGAAAACTGTCTCACCACTTATTAGCCATTAGTGTTAGCTTACAATCAGGGTAAAACTCCCTGATCCTGGCTAAATAAAGATGCTGACTTTGTCCTGAAGTTTGTATTCATAAATAGCTTTCTCCTTAACTTCAGGAAATACTTATACATTATTGGATATAAGTAATAAAAGATTCAGCTATTTTGGGGTTTCCCTTGGGGGATTTTGAGACTTTGTTCTTTAGCTATTAGCAAAGTTTGAATAGTTAAACCATTGATGTTTGGGTTTTGAGCATTTGCCATTATAATTTTTTGAGCCTGAAGCTAAAAAACAATAAGAATCTCAGCTCTAAACCTTTGTCGCCAATCTACTACTTTCCAGTTTGATGACGATTTTTCTTTAATTTTGTCAATTAACCAAAACAAACATGAATCCTTTTGCACATTCTCTCATCATTCTAATGTTTAATGGTGCAATAATACTGTATTTCTACAGCAAAATAATCACAAAACTGCCTAAAGTGCCACTCGTGTTGGAAGGAAGGTTACATTGAAACTTATTTTCTTCTCAGCCAGCTAGGGGGTTGTCAGCTTTTCTCCTGTCAAAAAGACCAAAAAGGGTTGCCAAGTCTGCACCAGCATTTTCAAATGCAGCTGCGTTTTGGAAAAATCCTAAGCAAGTTACAGGAGCAGCCCAGAAGTTATTTCTTGTACTACTAAGAAGTCATGGCATCTTTTTTTTCCTCTAATATCAGGTGAAAAGGGCTAGAGGTTAATGTTGAGCTAACAATGCTAATGAGAGAAGCTAACATCCATCTCTAAAAATACCACAGTCAACTTTTTCAATTACAAATTATATATTACAGTGAAATGTCTTAATGTACTTATCAACTTGCTGTGAATGACTTGTTTTTGCTCATCATCTAGAATATTCTGGTGCTGATCCATAGCTTGGAACAGCCATCAGACTCATGAACAGGAGGATATTTGCCTTGGTCCCCAAATGCCTTGATACGGCACTGGATGTGGGACTGACTTCTGGGATGATCTGATTCTATCGCATGTATAAATATTAAATGATTATATATTATTGCTTTTCACTGGTAGAAATGTGTATTGGGGATAAATCTACCTACTTTTTTCTTTTCAAGCACTTTGTTTTGTTTTCTTGATTTTATGTGAATAATTTCCTGCCCTTTCTCTCTCTAACCTTCCTGCATGCTGGATGTTTTCTCCGCCTTCCAGAAAAACTGTTTCCTAGATTTCCTACTTTCTAACTAATCAGCCAAAGGGATCTACCGAACGCAAAAAAATAAATAAATAAATAAAATAGCTTAATATGCGCTGCGCTCCAGCAGTTGAAATCACCGGGGCACAGATTATGAACTCAGCTGAAAAGTACAAGAAGTACCAGAGAATATGGGCTGATATAAACGATCACAAACAAATTACTTTATTTTGGTGGAGCGATTTTGTGAACATAACAGCGGCTGCGTACAGGACGCAGCTGGAGTATTTGAGCCGTTACCGCTGCATCCTCTCTGCTCATAGAATGCCTGCAAAGCTGAGTCCATAAATGACGTCATATATGTGGATACTGGATCTTTTTTCAGGTTTCCCGCAATTTGAATTTTTAGGAAACCCACATCTTGATTCTGGGTTTAAAAATGCATTGTAATTACCGCGTTACTGACAATTGTACCGAGTAAATATTACCATTTTCTTTCCCTGTAATGCCTTACATTACCACATTACAGCAAAAAGCAATGCATTACAGTAACTAATTACTTTTGTACCGCGCTACTCCCAACACTGGCCATTAGCATGCGATAAAGATTCAAACACTCTCAGACTTTTCTAAAATTTGACTTCTAATCAACACAATTCAAAAAAATAAATCTACAAAAAAGTAAAAATAATTATTTTTCTAACTGTTACATTTGATTTAAAAGGCCATTTAAAGAACAATTCAAAGATAACTTTGAACATCTTAGGTGTGTTCTTGCTGTGCGTTATTTCTAATTCCATGTTGTCGTTCTTTTTTTAAAACACAGAAACGGTTTTGAAACTGTAGCGTCAATAACAGGTAACAAAACCATTTCTGTGTTTTAAAAAAGAAGGACAACATGGAATCGAAGATAACTTGTTTTTTTCCAAGATATTTTACCTTGTCAGATTAGCATTTCCACTAACAATTTTGCTAAGGTTTAGCCATTAGCATGTAATAGGGCTGGGCGATATGGCCTAAAATCAATATCCCGATATACTGAGGATTTCACTTTGATAACGATAAACGGATGACAACTACAGGTATGCGCAGAAACAACTGTTGTCCACTAGGGATGAGCGAGTACACCACTATCTGTATCTGTTCAACCATCTAAAATATCTGTATCCGTATCTGTACTCGGAGTGGGCGTGGCCTAACCCGGAAGTGGGTGTAGTTTAACCGGAAGTGAGTGTGGTTTACATCAATATGTTATTTTAAGTCTGATCAGAAGTTGCTGTGTGTATTGTTTATTGGAAAAATATTTACAGAGCAGCCTCAGAGTTGAGATTAAATGTTTTTGATCACAATAGTAAAGGAACTATTACAGAACAAGTTTTTTCAATAAAATCAGAACATTAATATTTAAGTGCATGAATTGAGAGAGAGAGAGAGAGAGAGAGAGAGAGAGAGAGAGAGAGAGAGAGAGAGAGAGAGAAGAAAAGATCTTTTCTATAGCGCCTCTCAAGATAAAAATCACGGGCGCTTCACAAAAACAAAACATGTAAAATAAAAAAAAAGAATTTAGAAAATGATTAAAATATATTTAAAATGAGCAAAAAAATAAGACAATTGTGATTAAAAAAAGTAAAAGAAGGAGAGAGTGAATAGGAAAGAGGGAGTGGATCCTAAGGGAGGAGAGAGAGAGGGAAAAAAACCGGAGCGGAGGCAGTGACTGACGCAGCACGAGCCGTTTTCAGCTCTGTCTTGTCAAATGCACCACGTACGTTACGAAAAGTTTTACTTTAAATATCTTTAAAGTAACTTTAAAAAGAGGCGAACTGAAGAAAACCTAGGGAGTACTGAAGAAACGTGAGCAACAGTGAAGCAAGCACAGAGAGATCCGTTACTATCTGTGTGTGTGCGTGGATGGATCGGACGCGGACTGAGCTCCCGGTGCAGAGTTTTGTATGTAGGGAAGGGCGGGCTTTCTGTTTAACTGTCCAATCACAGAGCATGAAGACAGTCAGTTACCCAATGAGGATTTTCCTTCAGCACGATTACAGATAGTTAAGAGTTTTACTCGTTTCATGCTCGTACTCGTCAGAAATGCTTTATCCGTACCGAATACTCGTCTGAAACGAGTATACGGCTCATCCCTATTGTCCACTAGATGGGGCTGTCACATATATTAGTTCAGTATCATTTTCAGCCAACCTGCACACATCTTTTAATTTTTTTATTATCAAATGTATTGGCATGGGGGAAATTATCATGATAAGAGTCAGAAATTTCAATAACAATACATTTTTGATTTATTGCCCAGCCCTAGCATGTAATCAAGGTTAAAGTCCCTTATCTTGGTTGAATGGAATAGGAAAACCATTACTTTTGTCCACAATCTTTGGCTGGAAATTATCATATTTAATTCTATGTCAATATTTTCTAAAAATGTATTGCTAATTTATCTAGGTTTATATTAAATTTACAAAATATTTACTTTTTCAGCACATTTTTTAAACAATTTTAGGTTAACCAAGTCTAAAATAACAAAAAAAAAGAGCAATTCGTAGTGAGCATGAGTCATTTACTTCAACCCAAATGTACCGGATAATTTAACTCAACAACGCTTGAGTAACAAAAATGACAATTCTGTTCCGAGTGTTGAGAGCTGCAGACTACATACAGTCAGCTAAAATGTGTTCAGAGGAGTGTTGGGACCAGAACTGATACATGGATTTGGTATAATTTTGTGTTTCATTCCTGCTTCTGGTTGTCAGCAGAGAAATTGCCTCAGCCTTGAGAGACAATGTGAGAAGCAATAAATGAATGATTCACCCAGCATGAATTGTTTTCTGTAGAGGACGGAGTTCAGCCGTGCAGCAACCTTTAATCTGAGAATAAACCAAAGAAAAACTGTCTTTGTAATAATAACTCAAAGGAGAATTGTGTTCAAGACCTTTTGAGGTGATTTCAATTTAGTTAGTGAAGGATGTCTTCTGTGTGTGTGTGTGTGTGTGTGTGTGCGTGCGTGCGTGCGTGCGTGCGTGCGTGTGTGTGTGTGTGTGTGTGTGTGTGTGCGCGTGCTCACACACATGCATTTGTGTACTCATTAGCCTGTTTGTATAAGCCTGTTAGACTAAAGTATTGTGATCCTGACAATAACATTGATGATCATCTCCTCCCCCGCGTCATCATGTGCAAAAGTGTAACACTGCTATTCTTGTCCTCATTCATCACTGTCGAGCATTTGCTGTCGTTTTCAAACACACACACGCACACGCACGCACACACAGAAATAAGAGCAGAATAAAGCCCGTCAAGAAAGCGACATCCTAATTCACTTGGTAAGAGTGGTCTTTAATTTTTCCATTAGCATCTGCCATCAGGACAGCTGGAGCCCAGCAGCTTTGCGAAGCATCAACAGCATTGTGACAACATCCAGTCACACTTCACATCAACGCTGTGCTTATTTAAACAAAAACTGAAAAACTGAAAAACAGGGAGGTCGGACTCAAGGAAGACCAACATCTGAGCTGTGTTGGTTAAATGGAGGCAAAATCTGAAACAACACAGCTTTTGTTTGACACAACTGGAGGTGCAAGAACTAAAAATTAGCTTCTGGTTTTAAAGAGGGTTTCCCATTGAGATCATGATAAACAAGGCAGTGGCATTACCTTAGGTTCACTAATGACTGTTTATCAATTCACCACCAAAACACCGACCATGTTTGACGCGCCTGTGATGGTTGCTGCTTTGAGAAGACATCACTGAAATCATACGATGGTAAGGCGAGCTTCTCTTCTTCTGCTAAAGGTGATCTAAGACGACCTGAAACCATCAACAGTGTTTAAAACCTCACTGAGCAGACTCCCAGTTGTCTAAAGTGAAGACAACTGAACTTTTCAGGTGTTGAGTAAAGTTTCCTTACGTCATTTCTTTAACCTCTTTGGATTTCTATGAGATGAGATTCAAATGAGAATGAGGCAGAAAGGAAACAATTGCTAACATTTTTCTATATTTTAGGGTTTGATCAAACACTCAATGAGCTGTGGTGATAATGGGCATCAAGGTGCATCTGGGCTTAGAGTAGAAAGTATCTACATGTACACTAATCATCATGACCAGAGCATTGAAATGATAATTTGACGTTTTATTTAGACCACATTTAGTTTCCTAGCATGGCCCTTACACCACACATAGGCTACATAAGACCAGGGATTAGGACCGGTTAGGGCTGCACAATATATCAAAAAATTATCGCCATCGCGATAACAGGACGTGCGATAGGCCCATCGAAATGCACGTCTAAAACGGCGATAAATGTTTGGTTCAAACATTTCCATCCATGTCATACATCAACTTTTTGTAAACCAACTCTCTTTTTTTACGCGAAAGTATTATTTGACCAATCAAATGTAGCCCTTCTGATTTACGGCCAATCAGATGGGTCCGTTCACGTAATACGCCCGCCCCCTAAGTAGACCCTTACCCCAAAATTCCACTATGTCCGCTCCGCCCCCGCTTTCCGCTGCTGCTCGCTTTCTTTGTTCGTCATGCTGGCTCAGATTAAGGAACGCACTTTGTGCTGAGGTTTCTGGAATCAGCGCTGCTTTCAAACGTGAACGTGAGTCCGCTCGGTGTCGTTAAGCAGCTGATAATAACCGGGCTGACTCCGACACGTGCCGGTGAACCAACCCACCTACCTCCATGTCGCTAGTGTTCCACCGGGTGGTGATGTTAGCCCCAGGCTCCGGTTAGCTTCCAGCTAAAAGGCTACAGCACTCTCCTCCCAGTCCCACCCTGCTAAAGAGGGCCTGGAAAAGTTCCACCACACATCAAAGTGATTTTTCATTTATGAGCTTTTATAACCTTGTTAATCAGGATAGTTGATTTGCTGCTGCACATAAACTGTCAGTCAGAAGCTCTGCTAGCCGGTTATCTTAAGAGGAGCTAGTTCAATTTGTTAGCTTGTTATCAGAATCATAGTTGCAGTTTCACCATCTGAGCTGCTTTTTAAGATCTAGGTAAACTTGTTCAATTTGGGGTCAAAAACAAACGTTTTCACGTATTTTCCGTGTAGTTTTTTGCCAGTTCCTCTTCTGAAAGGTAGACAATTGTTTTTCTCTTTCCCTCAGAAAATCTTAATAATCTCCTAGTTTGGCCCAGCACAGATCACTTCCCAATTACAGCAACAGCCTTCTATCATAACCCCATAAGTGGAGAAAATGTTCAGTAGCAATGAGAGAATTTGCTGTTGCATTTAAGTGATGTTAACTATTATTTAACATTTAAACGTATTTTCTGATGTTTTTATTCATTCAAAAAACCCTGGTAAGGGATGTTTTTCTGTATTTGGAGCATCAGAAAAAGTTTTATGGTGGAGGTGATGTTTTAAAGTCACTGAGAAACTGCATGCATGCAGTTTGTTGTTTTGCTGCTAATACAGTAGCAGGTGCAGCTGCATATTTTTGCAATAAAAACTTTATGTTGTATTGGAATTCGTGCATTAATTTTTGTTTGCTTTGAACCCAGAGCAGACGTCACACGCCAGAGGACATCAACACTGCATACTTTAGTATTTGTTCATTTATCGCGAGTAATATCGATATCGCAATATTAAGCACTGCTATCGAATATCGCAGGTTTTCCTAATATCGTGCAGCCCTAGGACCGGTCCTTGAGCCAGCCTAATCCAGCCTAATCCAGCCTAATCCAGTCCTCAACATCTTCATCCAAAGATAAAACTACTTCAATCAAAGGAATAAAAATGAGTGAAAAGTAGTTTTCTACTGCCTTTTCACCAGTTTATAAAAGAGATTTTTGACTAAAACAAACATTTCTTTGCTATGTTGAAGGTTAAAGGTCGTGCTGTTAAATATTGACAGGTGTCCTAAAAAACTAAAAGTTCAATGTCTTTTCAATTTTGTTAAAATTAAATCTATTCAACCTCTTGCAAACATTTAGCTTCTCAATTTAACACAAATAGAAGCAAGTCTGTATGTTTGCCGATGATGTGATGTTGTGTGTGGATGTAGCCTGGCCTGCCAGACTCCTCCTCTTAATTCTGCACAGAGAAAGAGTCTGGGAACTCTCCTATTCAAATAACCCCACCCCGTGAGAATTCTAGCCGAGCCAGTCAGTGCTGAGTAGCGTACGTCACACACCACAACACCAAGTTTGTCGAACATGACGACTGAAGCGGTGTTCGCTGCGGCTCTTTCCTCTGTTCTAAATGACCTGGACATAACAAGATGAAGCGTTAAAAGCCTTTCTTCTAATGAAAGATGTTTGTGCTGTCGCCAGACTCCATTTTTACTACAGCTAAAAAAAACTACAGCGTCGCCGATGTCACACACATCGATGCTCAGTTTCTCATAAACAACAAAGACAGCAGCAGAGTTTGCTGCGGCTCTTTGCTCTGTTCTAAATGACTCAAATGTCTTTAAAACCACAAGTAGAAGCACTAAAAGCCTTTCTTCTAAAAACAAATAAAATATATTTTCGCTGTTGCCAGATGCCTTTTTTTTACTACAACTAGAAAACTACAGCGCCATGCGGTACAGTAGAGATTTCCGTCTTTTTTCTGATTGGTTATTCTTGAGCTGGCTAGTCCCTCCTCTCATGGTGCTCTTTGCCGAGAGTTACCAGACTCAGTCTCTGTGCAGAATTAAACAGAGGACGAGTCTGGCAGGCCAGGCTAGTGTAGATGACCCATAAATAAATGATGCCGGTAAATCAAATCCAAATAAAATCAAATGTTTTTGTATAGCACCTTCTACCACCTTAACAGAAGCCCAAGGTACTGAACAGTTTATAAAAACATGGATAGACATCATTACTGCTAAAAGAGGATATAAATAGCACAAGAGCGATAAATAGATAAACACAAGTAAAAGCAATTAAAATCAATGCAAAACATAAGATAAAAATACAAAAGCCAGAGTCAACGGTGTTGGGGAAGAGCTAACGAGTAAAATATAGATTTACAAATGAGACTTAAACACCTCAAGAAATGGAGCTTGTTCCAAAGGGTTGGAGCCTTTTCTGAGAAGCCCCCCCCCCACCCCCCCACCCCACCCCACCCCCACCCCCACCCCCAATATTGGTTTAATGCATGGGACTTCCAGCAACTCCTGCCCAGCAGAGCAAAGGGCCCAAGAGGGCAACGCCTGTTTAACAATGCAGCCGGATATGGGGGAGCACTGCCCTGCAGCACCCTGTACACATAGAGGAGGATCTTAAATCTTGCCCAATAATACACCGGGAGTTAGTGCAGAGAAGGTAGCACTGGGTAACGGGATCCCTCCTTCTCCAGGGGTGGGCAACTCCAGTCCTCAGGGGCCGATATCCTGCATCTTTTTGTTGTTTCCCGGTTCCAACATAGTTGATTCACCTGTTCAGCATCTCATCAGGCTCTGCAGAAGCCAGGTAATCACCTGCTGATTGAAATCATGTGTGTTGAAACAGGGAAAACACTAAAACATGTAGGATAGTGGCCCTTGAGGACCAGAATTACCCACCCCTTTTCTAATCCCAGTCAGAAATCTGGCAGCAGAGTTTTGGACGACAGTCTGACTCAGTCCAGCACACAATACATTACAGTAGCTGAGGCGGGACATGATAAAACATCCCCAAGGTAACGTCCTTTCTATTCAGTTTGTGACCATTCATGAACAAAGTCAAAATTAACATCTAAGGAAATATACTTTCCCACCTGCGACCTTCACCTTCCTAGGTAACTGGACCAATGGCCTCCTCATGACTCTAGATACCATTGGGGGGGGGCAATCAGGTCATTACTGCCAAGACAACACAGATTTATGAATATGGGTAAACCTCTTTACCACATTAAAGTGATTATTATCTGCTTTTTAACAAGCTAACTCAACTAGGCATTACAATATATGTGTAGATGGTATATTCATTTGTACAGTGGTTCTATTTGTGAGTTTAGAAAGTTCTTCTGAAGGGCCAGCTATCCTACTACTCCCTTTTATAATGTAACTCAAAACCTGAAGAGGTTTAGGCTTTGGCCTTCAGATGAAGTTAATCATTGTTCTAAATCAAAATATTTCTTAAATCAAAAGGTGGATTCACAGTCGGGGATCCAAAGTAAAGTTGTACGTCTTCGACTCTCACAGATAAGCCCAGTTCAACCTCTCATAAAGGGACAAAACAAGCAGAAAAGCTTTGTTTGACCTTTGCATTCTCTAAATCTCTTTGTTGCTTCAGTGACGAAAATACCCAATGGAAACAGACTAAGCACCCATGCATAGGAACTTAAAAATTACGAAAGCATAAAATGAACCAGCATGAGCGTAGGAATGCTCCCTGGTAGTCTGAGCAGCAAGCTGGCATGGTGCTCGAAAAACAGCCTGTCCAGATTTCCTCCAGGCAGTGCTCAAAACAGCAGCGGTAGGCGCTCCGTGATGGACAGCAAACACTGCAGCTCCGGCCACGCCACAAACCCTACCATCACACTCCGCAGTCACTTATGTCAACAGATGGGCACGAAATGGATAACGGCCAGACCAGTACGAAGGTGCAGTCGGTGGCTATGTCACCACAGAGGCTCATTATGTCTGAGTGACTGAGACCCGTGTTCAGAGTGTGTGTCAGCTCGAGAGGGAAATGTGTGTGTGTGTGTGTGTGTGTGTTTTATAACCAACCACATCAGCGATAACACTCCAGCGTGTTGGCCAACACTGCTTTAGCTGCTGCTATCTTTGCCTACATTACCATTCAACTGGTCTCTTTCTAGCTAGCTGTTGGGCTTCAGCTGACAGCTCCCACTAATGTATGTGCTGGCGTGACAGCACATACTAATGTGAAAGCAACAACAGGGAGGTGGTGGCATATAGTGGATGTTAGCGGTGCCCAAACAGAGACTGTGTTATGGTAATATTGTCGCGTACCACCTTCACAGACTCCCATCTCGAAGGCGGTTAGCTTTTCAGCTCGCTTCCTCGAGTGTTTTCATTTTTATTATTTCCAACATATGTGGTCGTTTGGCTTCAGAGGCCTTCTCTTTCTTCTTTTCTCCAGCCCCTTTTGCAAAGCACTTCAAGCTCAGACAGAGACGGCTTCTGGTGGAATTGGTGCAATTCATGAAAGGATAAAGTTGTTGCACAACTTTAGCCACCAATAAAGGTAGCAATAGCTTCATAATGGTGAACATAAAAAGGTCACCACCAAAGAGAAAGAGGTCACGCACAAATGTTTCATTTGGACCACCTTCAGCTTTGATCACAGCACACCTTTGCTGCGCTGCTGTTTTGATAAGATTCTGCTACTTCACAACATTTATTTTTTATGCAGCCTTGCACTTATTTGTCACCAACATCTGAGATCGACGGCGGGAGAGTATGATCACTACGCAAAGTCTTATTCAGTAAAGATTCAAATGGGGTTATGGATTCTGTGGTGGCTCATCCATTGATGAAAATGATGCCTTTTTGCTGCCTCTTATACCATTGAAAGAATTTTTTTGCCGAATAGTTGTTGAGGGATTATTGGAACAAGCTTCTCCTTGACCAAATCTACCACCACCGCTCTTACTAACTGTCACTGTACAGGTAGTCATTGTCTATATAACGCTATAGAGATGAACTGCGCAATATTTTCACGTTGAGAGCAAGGAGGAGGTTGTTAGGACCCAAAATGCTGTACCCAGGATGACACGAGGCAGAGATGATGAATAAGAAAATCCTTTATTTTAAGGAGAACAAAAATCAATCCAAGGCAGCGAGCCAAAGACCAAAAAGTCCTGGAGCACGGGACACCCAAAGCTCTCTTAGAGAACCAAAAACCTAGAGACCAAAAGCTCAACCAAGAGCACGAAGACCTGGAGACAATAAGCTCACACAGAGCACGGACAAACGCTGACAACATACAAACAATGGGCCGACACCAAACAGAGACAAGACAGGGCTTAAATACACAGGGAGAACAATTAAGGAAACAGGAAACAGGTGTGTGGAGTGAGTGCTGGAGGGAAGGCAGGTGACAACAATTATCTAATTGGGGGAAACAGAACCAATGGAGGGCAGATAACCTCAAACCCAAAACTAAACCTAAAACTGAGGGAAGGACTCACACAAACACATCCACACATACACTGAGCAGGGGAATGGCACAGGACCTGGGAGGAATTGACTTTAAAGCCTACAACATAAGACACCAACTGAAACGCAGACAAAGGACACATGAGGGCACTAAGAGACACAAAAGGGAATCTAGAGAGGGATGGAGGACACCAGGAGGCACATGAAGAAAGGGGCAGACGCAGACCATGACAAATATACTGTAAAGTCCAAATGGGGTCAAATGAAGGCGACTGGACTTCTTTGGTTTCTTGAAGATGTTTCGCTTCTCATCCGAGGAGATTTGTATTTACTGACTGGAATAAGGAAGGGTCAGGCTTATAAGTTTTAGCTGTCTGTTGTTGCTTAACGAGCAGAAACTACCTATGAATACCCATCCTCCCTACCTCCTGTTGAGTCTCTATGTCGGAGTTGTTTTGATTAGCTGCAGGACGGCGTTACCTAGACTAAAAAAATGTTTTCAAACTAGGTTCAGAGCGGCATTATAGGCGACCTGGATGACTAAGAACCTTCTCTAGCATTTACTGTGATAGTGATTTAAGGTCATATCACCCAGCCTTACTGTTTCCACCTTAATCCGCTTTCTTCCAGGTCCAGGGTGCGATCCAGTAATGACGTACACTTTTGTGCAAAAAAACCATAAAACACAAATAATAATCATTCCCAAAGAGAACAGAAGGCGAGCTCATTTTTTAAATGATCACTATTCTTTTCATGAATATTGTAATGGCGAGGTTTTTTCTTCATGTTTTCTTAGAAATGGTAAGAAGGACATGTCCATCACACGTTTTATGTGCAGCGCCCTACACCTCCTCTGGTTCCAGAATACCAGCTTGATTAATGAATGCTCACGTCTTTGCAGGACGTGGTGAACAGTGATTTATTAATGACCAGAAGCAGCCTAAAGCCTTTGCAGAGCTGTTTTAGAGGAGGAAAGGCTTCTCTGAGTGTCTGGGATAATGAGGCTTGGTTACTGAACACTTCACATGGAAGTTGTTTGTTCGCTATCGAGTACTCAAAAGGTGGAAGAGACTCTTGACCTTGAGATGCAGTCAACAACCCAAAACCTCCTCGACTTCACATGGCGATGGAGAAATGAAAGGAAACATTTTAAGAAAAGCCAAAGACGGGATTTCAAAGACATGTTAAGGACAGGTATTATTCACCCAGGTGGGATTCCTTTAGACTCACCGCAGCAACGGAGGAAAGTCACACAGCTCACCAGAAGGATGAGCGGCAAAGCTCCCAGCAACATGAATTCTGCCTGTTACGTCAATCTGATTGGCAAGCAAGCAGGACGCATTTAATCCGGGCTGTTGCCGTTTCCTACTGCAGCTCTCTATTCACCCACCCCGCAAGCATGAAATCCCATTGTAGCGCTGCACCTTTTATTAATATCTGCTCAGCACATAACAATGCTTTTAATCTTTGGAAGTAGTCTTTTTTAATATAAAAGGGATTGTTGAGCAGTTCCCCACCTGCTCCGTCAAACTTAACGGGGTGAATCTTTTTAGCTTTTGTCTCCCTGATGAAAGCCGAGATGTTCATTGATCTCAGCTCCTGGTCAGACGGGTTCAACACCCTGGATGGAAACATCTTTTTATGTTTGTTTTCTGCTTTAGCGCAGTGTGTCAGAAGGTGTTTAAGCTTGACCAGATCACGATGCGCTCGCCGACGACAACGCGACACGGGTCACGTCGAGTCAGAACGTGACGCAAGAGTTTAAAAATGGAAGTGTAGGCGAGAGGGTGACTAACAGAAATGATCGTCTCAGCAAAAGTACAGGAAATAGTGGGAAATGCAAGACAAGGGCATGAAGAGAGAAAAGGAACGAGAAGAAAGGTGAGTCAGTGTGTGTGTGTGTGTGTGTGTGTGTGTGTGTGTGTGTGTGTGTGTGTGTGTGGCTGCAAGAACCGCGTCATCCTTCCTAAAACCATTGCATTAAATCTCACCTATTTCTTGGTACCTCTTCCATAGAAAATCATCGTTTTTCAAGCTCCTTTCATTGAGTTTTTCCCCTCTGTGGCTCTGGGAGGAGAAGACTTCCCAACCTATAGAATCTGTGTGGTGGGTGTAAACATCAGTTCTCAAGTGAAAATCTCGCCTATTAAAATGTGTAAAATTCCACTCATCTTATCTACTTTAAGGAGGTTCAGGTTTTATAAACAGCTGCAGAGTATTTTAGACATCTAGGGGTGACATTCAGCTTCTGTGTGAGTGGGACCAGATCAACCAGACATCACTACATCTCAGACAACTGGTTCCACCTATGTTGGGTACCCATGATGGTAAGGGCCAAAGATCAAAGAAGAAGTTGTCCAGGTTGGTTATACATATTAAAGAAGGCATGGTAGTGGCCTCTCTGCATGTAGTTAGCATGTTCCCGTGTGTGGGTTTTCTCTGGGTACTCTGGTTTCACAAACCATAAACATGATAAGTGGAGATGCTAAACTGTCCCCTAGGATGAATGTTTGTGTCCCTGTGATGGACTGGAGACCTGTCCAGGGTGTCCCCCGACTCTTGCTAAAACTAAACCACAACCCTGAATGAACAGAACCTAAAATGTTGATAATTTATCCAAATATTAGTTTTAGTTTGGTAGTTTTATTTAAACAGGAGATTCTTTCATTTTTATTTCTAAGCAGTCCCAAGTTTATTAAGACAATTCGTCACATGACGTTGGTGGGTCACATGGTAGACATGTTTGGCTGTACTACTGAACTGTTTCTAAGCTGTTTTATATGTATTTTATAACACTGTATGGAATATTTTAATATAATCGCTTTATACATTTTCATAGATGTATTTTCTTCTTTTGTCTCTTTCAGTGTTAGTCATGCATGAGGGTGTAAGGACGTTGAATGAGTGGACCGTGCTTGCGGTGCTCATCCTTGACTGCTGTTGTGCTCCACGAGGGATAATTAAGACAGAGCTGATAAGACTGCGATCCAGTTCTGAGAGTGAAATTGTCTAGTCACAAGGAAAGGCTTAAATTGTTTGCTAGCTACATTTGTTTCACAACATGGTCCCAAAGCTGCAGTCTCCCTCTCTCCCAAACTAAACTCCGTCAGGAGGACAAACCAAATGCAGTTAAAAGGGAAATTATTTCCATTTCAAAGTTTATGGTTTTTCTTCATCAAAAGTGTTTCCATAGTAACCATAGAACAAAGGTAAACCCGCTTTGAAGCTAAATGAGGCAGTCTAACACAAAAGGATGAAGGGCAGGAAAATAAACATGGAATTTGAGTTAAATGCATTAAAGGGACCTCATAGAGTCTGCAAGGGCTTCAGTAGGGAGGCCATGCACAGTCGGTTTAATGTAAGAGTCAGAAACAAGCAAACAGCACATGATGGAGCTGGTGCTGAAGAAAATAAAACCCTGAGTGGGAACCTCATTATGCTGTCAGTCAGAAAACCACTGTAGAGCTGCTCTATTTAACTTCTTTTTAATACGAGAAGAACAGAAAAACACAGTCTGACTGTTATTAAAGCAGCAAACCTAAAAATATCCTGTTTTTGGTGACGTGTGGAGACAGTCTTCACTGTTAAAGCAGGATTCTTCAGGGCTTTTTGACCCACAGGAGACTTTCTTCCTACTTTATTTACTAAACAACTTTTGCTGCCAGCCCATCCGCTGTGTGATGAACAACGAAACGAACAGAAACGCCAAGAATTTCAATACATTTCAGTTGCAGTGGGAGGAACGTGGCGGGATCCAATCCCAACAATATGGAATAAAGTGGATCCAAATTCTCTCAACGCACCAGTTTCCCTGCAAAAAGCTACAAACTGCCTCGGTAATTGGTGCGTTTTGACATATTTTGCTCCTCCTATGGATATTTGCTGAAAAAGACCCACGGGGTTTATGCTGATCGGTTCTGACGGAAACAATCCAACGGTTCCTTTTAATGTGAGATTTTTTTTCCTGTTTCCCTTTTTTGTCACACTTAAACTTTTCAGATCAGCAAACAATTTTGAATATCAAGCGAAGACAATCTGATGAAAACGTACTTGCACCCCGACCTACCAACTAGGGATGTAAGAAAATATCGATATGGCAATATATCGTGATATTTTTTCAAGCAATATTATATCGATTTTCAAAAGCCGTGTATCGGAAATATTGATATGGCAATATATCGTGATATTTTTCCCTGCGATTATTACATCAATATTCAAAAGCTGTGTATCTAATTTTTGAAAGAATTTACATACAAACATTTGTGCATTTTCTTTTCATTTTGTGCAATTCAATCGCCACCCGCTAGTTGGCAGCAGTGTGCAACAGGTTTTGTTTCCACCACTGAAATGTAAATCCCTCCATCATGGTTCAGATACCGCATGTTAAACATGTTACGTATCAGTTTGGACTGTTTATTGAACATTCTTACAATAAATTCAGTAAAAAAAATTGCTTGTAACGTCTGACTGAATGTATCGCAATATATCGTGATATATCATATCGTCTCCCCTGTATCGTGATATGTGTCGTATCGCCAGAATTTCAACAATACACATCCCTGCTACCAACCCTCAAGGCATTTGTGATAACTGCTGTGAGTCTCTCACATGACTGTGGAGGAATTTAGTCCCATGTCCTTTACAAAATAGTTCAAATGTAGCCACATTTAAGGGTTATCCTGCTGGAACAACATTTTAAAGGTCAAAGGTCAGATGTTCTCCTTCAGGATGCTAGAGAGCAGATTCCACCACTTACAGGAAGTGTCCAGGTCCTGAATATGCAAAGCAACAGAGCCGTGTCCAGGACTTTTAAAGTGGGGTGGCTATGTGGGGCACTTGTTTATTCATGGGTGGCACCAGTGGTTATGCTTATTTATTTACACAAATCGTTTATTTATTTACTTTCTAGTGAATTTTTGAGTTTCACATTGCACAATCGCCATTTTTTTCCCCGCTCTTCATCTTCTACTTTTGTGGTGTTTAGCAAGTCACTTGTTGTTGCATTACTGCCACCAACTGGAGTTGAGTGGGACTCTAAATATTATGTATGTGAATATGAAAAAATATTAAATAATATTAATACTACATGCCTGGGCTAGAAAACAAGGTGAAAGGTGCATGCAACCACACACTGTTTTGGAGTTTACAACCCAAGCCTTTTGTCGACAATGTAAAGTCAATTTAAACTAGTGGGGTGGCACCTGGGGTGGCCAATCAGATTCTAAGGGTGGCATGTGCTACCGCAGGCCACTCCCTGGACACGCCCCTGCAAAGCAACCATCACACTGCCACTGTAGCACTTGGTAAAGTGTACAGATAAAATGTCTGAAACATTGCATAAACCTGGTGAGAGTTTAAAAGTAAGTCAGCTACGTTTGTTTCTGTGAAGGCTGTCACACATTTTCACCAGTAGAGGGCAGCCACAGTTCAGAAAGGAATGTAAAAACAAGAAGAAGAAAAGTTCTAACATGCTTGCTTCTGTATGACGAAGCCACGGTTCTGAGGTCCCCAATAAAACTCGGTTTTATTCCACCAAGTTGTCCTGGAGTGGTGTAACGCCACTACCATGCTTGACCATTGGTATCATTATTGGTGAATAATGATATAATATTGGTGACCTCTGACCTTAACCAGGTGACACCTGCAGAGTTTTGGTTGTTCTGGGTTCTTTAGTTGTTTGTTCGTCTTTAGAACAGGACCTGGTGTGTTGTTTTTTGAGATCGTTAAGCCTCCTTCATGTGTCAGAGATCTTAATTCTATGTCTGGCTGGAAGAAGGCAACCAGGAACTGTGGGAACGGAGGGTGATTACATTTTCACACAACCCAGTCAAGACAGGTTTTTGTCACAATCATCCATCCATCCATCGTCAATACCCACATATCCAAGCAGGGTTACGCGGGGCTGGTGCCTATCTATCCTCCAGGCATGCAGGCGGGGTACACCCTGGACAGGTTGCCAGTCCATCGCAGGGCAACACAGAGACACACAAGACAAGCAAACATGCACACACACACACACCTAGGGACACTTTAGAGAGGCCAATCAACCTGACAGTCATATTTTTCGGACTGTCTGAGAACCTGGAGAGAACCCACACATGCACAGGGAGAACATGCAAACTCCATGCAGGTAGGCTCTAGACCAGGAAGTGAACCCAGGACCTCCTTGCTGCAAGGCAACAGCGCTAACCACCGCACCACTGTGCAGTCTACTTTATCACAATCAGTGAAATGAAATAAATCAGTATTTGTAGTTATTCAGATAATTTTGTCTAATTGACATTTACCTTCTAATCTCAATCATTTAAATGTGACAAAAAGAAAAACATGTGAGGAAATTTGCAAGGGGGCAAACACATTTATTCCACGAGACTTTCTTTTGCACAACCAGAATTATTTCTCCACAGCAGCTTCACAGCAATCTAAATACAGAAATGTAGACTTTAGAGAAAGAGCAGACGTAATTCTGTTGTCTTTCAGTGTTTGTTTAACACCGAACTCCCAGTCGGAGCTTCCAGATCAGCAAACAGGTTGTCGCAATTATTTCATATTCTGTCGATTAAAACGGCGCTCCTGTGTGTTTTATAAAGCTGAAACCTTCAGCTGAGGCAAAGACTCAAAGACAAATTCACAGATAAAATTCTGCTAAAAGCTGACAAACACTTCCTCGCAGATCTTCTTCACACTGACGGATGAAAAGGAGAACAGCACCTCCCCGAGGAGACGGAATCGCCTCCGCTAATTCATTTAAAGATGAGTTTAATTCCAGCAACATCCACCAGCCGAGTTCCCGGCTCTCCCCTCCTAATCCTGAAGACTTTCCAAACTGATGACATCTCTCTCTCCTATAATTAGCAGCGACCCGCTGAGAGACCCGCTGTCACCTGCATGTCTGCAGCAAACATAAGCAGTCGGAGCAAAAATCGGAGGCAGCGTCTGACATTTAGGACTTTTTAAAGGCTGTGGAAGTGAGATGGTCGCTTCATCCAGCCTCGTCACAAAAGCTGAGTGCATCAGTTAGCGGGTTAGCAACGCCGGCTAGCAGACATCTATCTCTTCTCAGACGCCCTCCCTCCACAGCCACCTGCTTCAGCTCACAGCTACAAAAGCTAAAAAAGCAAGCTTTTTTTAGTTTGGTTATGTAGAAAATTTATCATCATTAATTACCTTAAATTTGGAAACCAGACCGGATTGATGAGCTAACCACTAGTCGGATCAAAGCTAATAGCAAAGCGGATTTCAGTCATTTTTAAATTATTACTTTTTTTAAACCAGTACATTGATGCCAGTTGAGACTTGAGATGGAAGGCGACTTCCGTATATAGCCGCGGTTGGTGACGTGGGTAGGGAATGATGGGAATCCTGGCGAGGGGCAGCTGGGAGTTGTGGTCCTAGGTGGAACCCGGTTGGCTGGAGTCACTGACAGTAAGAGTAGCTAACACTAAAACCAGCTTGGCAAAGAGATTAAATGGTTCTAAGAACTTTAATGCAGATGTTTGTAATAATTTTGTCAAAGAATGTAAATGGCTGTAGCTGGCTTGCTAGCTAGCTGTAGCAAATCCATCTATAATATTTAATTAACAGTGCAACATGACAGTGTTGTAAAGATTTACAAAGCATCTGAGGTAAAATTAGCTTTTATTAGAAATATACGTTGGTCTACCCCAAGACTAGCCATTAGCTTGTCAATCAGGTCAGAACCAATCTGTTTCTCCAAACTGAGGCCCCTCGAAGAGCTTTCTACAGGTGAGATATTAAAGTGATCCCCAGAAACTCACTCCAAAGAATCATAACCATCATTTTTAAAGTCTCTACAGGTGTTTAAGGTTTCCAGCCTCTGCTGAAGCAAATAGCATCTCTTCTGTAACAACATCTACTAGAAACAAGGACAGTCACACATTTCCTTCCTCCAAAAAACGCTTTCCTCCCCACAGAGGGGATGCTCCCATCTTCTGTGATGGAGGAATGGGGACTCACTGCCAAACTCCAGAAGAGGAGCTCGTCGCCACAGATAAGAACAGAGGTCTTCTTGTCCGCGACTCAATTCTATCATCTCACAGGCCCTGCTGATGCCCCACGACACCAGCCGCAGCATATAAATGCACCCCATTCTTCTTCCAGTGTGTGTGTGTGTGTGGGGGGGGGGGGGGGGGGTATGTTCTCATGGATGTGGCGTTTCCTGGAGGGGGGTGACTAAATGAAGGGATGCTCATATTAAAGATGAGGGATGATTTGAATGTAGAAGGAGGACTCTCACTGGTCTGCATGCAACAAATGACCCCATTCATACCAGCTGATTTCCATCATATTCCAGATTAAGGAAACAGGCAATGGTTCCCATCATTTTTCAAATATCCGTGCTACAAATCCTGCATGTGTGGGAAAGGAAGGGAGCGGGGCTCAGCCTGAAGGACTTCTCTGATTTCACATGAAACACATGATGCAGAATAAGCTACAGATCTGAGATGTTTTTAAAAGCTGCATGTGGACCATTTTTCAACCATTTAATGTCTACACACTCAGTTCAAGCCCATGCCAGAATAATTAATGTGTGTGTTTTATGATGCCTACCTGTTAGTGTGCTCCTCTGCTGCTCAGGCTGAAGATCTGTCCGGCTTCAACTCCTCTTCTGGGTAAATAGTCAAAGGAGCAAAAAGAAGAGTGCTTGATCCAAAAATAGCAATACTAAATAAAAATGTAGTACTGAATGCCCTCCTGGACCTCCTTCACTCCAACAGCAGGTGGGACTTCATGACAGCAGATGGAGGATAAAGGGATCGAGCAGCCGCAGATTTAAACACCAAAACCAGTTCGGGTTGGTTCTCCATCCGAGCTGACCGGCTCGGTTCGGATCAGAGTGTGACTGAAATTCAAGTCTGACAGGCTGGTGAGAAGCAGAGTCTGGGTTTAGCACCAGGATAACTCCACAGCTTCAACGGGGATCACCTGTGAGGACTCAGTTCGGGTTCCGGTTCTGTTGGACCTGCTGATAATTCCACGGTAAACCCGGTCTGGGAGAATCCCGAGCTGGCTGGGTTGGATGCGGCTCGGCTCGCGGAGCTCCGGCTGATGTGGACGCACGCGACCGCTTCGGCTCGCTGTCGCAGGTCGCGCGCACAAGCGCGGCCTCGCCAGCGCGCGCCCTCTCTTCCCCACCGGTGTGGGACGCGCGCGCCGCAGTGTCGCCCTGGCAACGCTTTCCTCTGACCTCAATGGTCCCCCCTTTATTCCCCTCCGTCCAGAGGTGGAGGACCGGCAGACGGTAATCCGAACCTGGATGGTTCCTCCGCCGCAGGACGCCGCGGCCCCGGTCACCGTGATCCTCCTGCAGGGGACTGAGGATTCCTGCTGAGGGCTTTTTTCCCCTCTCATCCACTCACGTCCAGCCTGGCAGATCTGCATCAGCGTGACGTCAGAGCAGTTAATAAGATACACGTCACGGTTTTATCCTTTTTTTTTAACATCCACCACCCTCTCTTCCTGGTTTATTATTTAATATCTGCATCAAATTTATCAAGTCTAGTTTATTTATTAGTTTGTTTGTTCTTGTTTTGAATAAAATTAAGAAATAGATAAAATTCCCACGAAAAATGAAGCTGAAGTTAAACACTTATATTTATGTATAACATTTGTAGCTAGTATCATACAATATAAAACTACAGCACATTTAGCGCTTGATGAGGGGAAGCTAGTAACATTGCATAATTACTGCGTAAATTCCTTAAAGTCGTACATTTAAAATAAATAGTTGCATCAGCGTGATGAAAAACATTTTTATAAACCTTGGCCTGGATATTAAAGTGTTAATTTGATCAGTATTGCTTTCGTTTGTTGTCTTTTGTTTAGTTTTTTTTTTTTTCGTTTTTGTTTGTTTGCTTGTGTTTGTGTTATTTTTGCCTGAATAAATGTCTAACTTAGCCGGTCCAGGCTAATCCCCTTATAAAGGTGCACTTCGATACAAAGTTCTGTGAACATTTACATTTTTCCACCGTGACGCAGGAACAGGAGGTGCTGCTGCACTCTGAATTCTTGGAACTTTGGCTGCCTCTTTACTTTTGTCCAGATTATTTCTATAATGTCTATTTTGAAGAGAAAAAATAAACATACAACAATCTTTTTATTCCGTTTTTAAAAAAATCTCGTTTTTGTGGCCAGTGACAACTTAAAACTTGATTGGTGCCCTCATTAGTAGAAATCTGGTCACCCTTGGCTTCATATCTAAAAAGATTTGGTTTAGGAGATGAACCATTTTGGTTTCCACATCTATCCATCCGTTTATCCCAGGTTGGGTCACGGGGTCAGCAGCATTATTCTTCACTTCTGTTTAACCCAGAAGTTTCTTGGTGCTTTAACTTGAACTGTTGTGGTCTTCCATTTCCTCAGTGTGTTCCAACTGTGGAAACAGAGCTGAAATCTCTGAGACAGCTTTCTGTATCCTTCTCCTAAACCAAGATGGCGAACAGTTTGTTTTCAGCCCATGTGAGAGTTGTTCTGAGACCCCATGTTGCAGCTCTTTTGTCATGGTAGTGGAGAATTTCCTGACCCAAGACATGCAGAGCCACATTTGGAGACGGAGATAAGTAAAAATAAGAATGTTTTATTTTGTAAAGGAAACTAAAGGTGCACCGCCAGATGTGGCGGTGATGATCAGCACAGCTCCGGGGCTGGGTCTGCTGAGACAAACAATGGTCACGATAGGGCAAAGTAGAATGCTAGGAGGTATTGGTTTCTGTAGCTCTTACGATAGGATTGGGATCCAAGATATTGAGGGGGAAGTCAGGACTGGGGTGAGCTGCGTAGGTGGGAATCCAGAATCCAAGGGGGATGAGCAGTGGGAGAGCAGGTCGGTCCAGGCGTGAAGGGAGATCAGATCAGGCTCGAAGGTGAAATCCAGGTTATTGCAGAATTGGTCAGTGGTGAGGACAAGACGGGGTTCATTCAATACAACAACGACAACAACAGATTGTGAGCACAAGGCAAAGGACTAAAGCTACAGTTTTCTCTATAATAGCAAGCGCTACCCAAAGTGAGTAACCATCCAGCAAAGTGAAGCGATCTCCCAGCTCCTTATATCCTGGACCAGTTGATTAGGAATTAACTGCAGCTAGCCACTCTCCAGAACCGCCCACCTGCAGAGACTGAGGCAAGGTGAACAGAATAGTGCAGCACTCACCCCAGATCCTGACATCTTTACAAAATATTTTCTCATAACTGAATTCTCCTGTGTCTGGAGGTCAAAGGTCATTGAGCTTACCAAACCAATCCTGAGTTCCAGTAATTATTTCTAAAGATTTTGTAATTAATAAAATGACCAAATTTATGCACCTCATTATGTTTAAACAATCATTGCACACTTTCTGCAAATCCTACAAACTTTTGTTTCACTTCTCAAACATCACTGCGTGTGTCTCCTCTATGACAGTTTATTCAACAGACATTTTTTATCGTGGAAAACCAGCAATTTATGCAGGAAAATCATGAAGATCAACAAGGCTGCCCAAACTTTTTCCTCCTACTGGAAATTAAACCCTCAAAGAGTAAAACAACACAGTGTGTGTAGCAGATCCACTAACTAACCACCACAACTCCCCTTTGGAGAACACAGGTTTTTGCATTGGGCCATTAGTCCGCCAGCCTGAACAATTATTGGTTTTAAACGTGACTTTAAGGGAAAATAAATGCTGCAGCATCCATCACGGCTGGGGCCCAGATCTCATCAGCACAGATGGTAATGGTATGGCAGCACCTGCTCCTCTAGATGCAGCACAGCCACATGTCTGTCTTATTGCTGAGGTCATAACACAGCCAAACATCTGCCTCCATCACTATCCCACCTCAGAGTCATGTATCTGCAGTCAGCGCTCCCGTGTCTGCCAAGAGTTCCCGGCTCACACCTAAAGCGTCCTGTAAAATCTGTTTTTCTGGTTTCAGATGAGACTTTTTCGTTTCAGATAAATGCTGTTTGGATGCAATTCTGATTTGCTTCTAAATACGTTGATGTGTGTATTTAGTGTGTGGATTAGATTGTAAATGTAGGACATGATTTTATGTATACCTTTGATTCTCATTGCTTTGCTTGTTTCTTTTTCTAACACAGAAAAGGGTTGTTTTTATCATTTTTGCTGACATTGCGACCACTACCACAGTCTTCTTCAGAGCTAGCTGCTGTTGGAGGCATCGGTTCCTTGTCGCCCTCTACGGCCCGCACTCTCCTCGCCAATGGCACGGTCCCCGTGTGATTCAATGTGTAGATCTTACCGTCTCTGCTGATGGTTGTGTGTCCAGTCACCTTATTTCTATAGCTTCCTTAATCCATCTTTTGTATTTTTGCTGTTCGCTGTTTATGAACCTTGTTCTGTCCCAGTCCATTATGTGCGGTGGTCTGTTACGGCTGATTTCTTTACTGTACTTTCTTCTTCTTGTTTTGCTGCTCTTGTGCGTCTTCGACTTCTCACAATTTTCTATGTTCTGTTGTTCGTGTGCTGAGTCGGCGTCCGGTGGGGTGATCTGTTTGAGGATTTTTGGGGCTCCATAGATTCCTATGTTTGCTGTTGGAATCCAGTGTTTGTACATTTTTCTGTTATTTTGCCTTTTTCTTCTAGTGGTTTCAGTAACTTTTTCACGTTTTTCTTAACCCTTTGATGCACGAATTATGAAATCTTCAACCATGATTTTTGTAACAATTTTTTTTCATTTGTCTTTAGGTGTGAATGAAACAAATTTCAACAAATATTTTTTGTAAAATTTTATAATTTACAAAAAATTGATTACGTGTCCACCTCAGTGGACAGTGTGCATTTTGAACATGAAATATGTTGGCTTGACTTGCTGAAGTCCAAATGGAGGGGCTCACATGCAATAAAGTCTTCAACAGCTGTGCTTAATAGCAAAAACAACTAAATAACAATTTTGAGTACCTGCACTGTAGTGACCATTATGCAACAAAGGGTTAATGTCGTCTGTTGGATCTTTTTTTAAGTGTTTTGCAATATTTTTGTCCTCTAGCATCTGTTCCATCTGTTGTTTGTATTTTTCTTTGTCCTTTATCACTGTAGTTCTTTCTTTAACTGCCAGTAGAATAATGATTCTAACGCCAGCTCAACGCCAACGAACGCCATCTCAACACGAACAACATGACATAGTACAGAGTGCAACTACAGAAACAAGTCAAAGACACAAAAGAGCAGCGAAGCAGGAAGCAGAAAGTACGTTAAAAAATCAGCCGTGACAGACCACTGCACAAGAGAAAACTAATGGACTGAGACAGAACCAGGATTATAAACACCGAACAACAAAAATACAAAAGATGGATCAAGGAAGTGACAGAAATATGGAGATGATGGGATCTACACATTGGATCACACATGGGACAGCATCATCGGTGTGGAGAGTGTGAGCAGTAGAGGGCGACACCGTCCTCTGCTGCCTACGGAGAAGGAGGCGACGCCGCCAACAGCGGCTAGCTCTAGAAGACTGCAGGAGTGGTGGAAACGTCAGCAAAAAATGCAAAAACAATCTTTTTTTTTGTTAAAAATGAACCAAGTAAAGCATTTAGGAAAAACACAGAATGAACGCACAAAAGATGTTTGAGTCTCATAATTTTAATATACCTTCATATTTTCTACGCCGTAACTTTATATATTTAGTTTATTCAAACATTTGCTTTTATTTATTCTGATTTGTTTTCAAATGTATTTCAGCATTATAGATCCATTGCTTGTGCTGTTAGCATACATTAGTTTACAATCAGTGCTGCATGAAGATCTCCTTTTAGTGAAGATTTGGGAGTTTTTACTTCCTGATATAAACTTGAAAAATCAGCTTGCTTCTCCACCTGAGTGATGAGCCAGCGCTGTGGTCAATCAGACAGAACATCGTGTCAGCCCGTTTGGCTTTTTACCTTCAGACACCCCGTACACCTGAGGGGCACAGATGAGGTGGAGACGAGGAAAGATCTCCCGCCTTCCAGACAAATTGTCTTTGGTAGTGGATGTACATTCCCCCAGTGATAACCCATCAGACCAAGGTAAGGAGTGTGTGTGTGTGTGTGTGTGTGTGTGTGTGTGTGTGTGTGTGTGTGTGTGTGTGTGTGTGTGTGTGTGTGCGTGCGTGCGTGTGTGCGTGTGTGCGTGTGTGTGTGTGTGTGTGTGTGTGTGTGTGTGACATGTTGATTTCGATGTCCTAGACTTGATAGACCTTAGACCGGTATCAGAGGTAATGGCCCACCACAGAGGCCCGACAGCTGAGCCCACATGAAGATATACTCATGTACACACACATGTTCTCACCACTGATGGACCACACACACACAAAACATTTATCGATAAATAAACTCACACACAAACACAAACACAAACACACACACACACACAAACACAAACACACACACGCACACACACACACACACACCAGTGATACATGTTTAGAGCCACCAGGGAGCCTGTTGGCCTCCTTGTTGTATTTATTCCTGAATTTTAGAGCACAGCACATATATGGAGGCCTGAAAGTACCAAAGCCATTAGTAAATACAAAAATAATGGCTTATCAAATGCATCAGCATGCTAATGAATTATATTTTTAATCATAAATGTATCAGTTTTCATACATCATTATATCCATTTATTTTGTTCATATTACAATGACATTTTTTTTGCTATTTTTTAATATGGAAGACTGAAATGCCAACCAACAATGAATAATGCAAAAATAACATAAATGGCTCACTGACTACATCTTTTCAATAGTTATATTTGATAATTAAAATTTAACATCTGCATTAAGAATTATTTTTTGCATTTTTGACACTTTTCTGTGAAATATTTTCCCCCAAAAGGACTGAAAAATTGAAACAAATGAAATATATAAATTACTCTTCAAATATATCAACATGCCTGTATTATTTATAGTAATAATATAAATGAATAAATTATTTATTAGTTATTTAAATTTTTTATTTTATTTTTACATTCTTGTTAGAGGCATGGACATCTACAACTGTATGAGCATGGGTTTAGCAACATAAAATATTATAGAAAAATATAAATTTATATTTAAATTTTCATTTGATAAACAGAAAAAGCATTTATTTGTTGCAACTATTATTATATGTGTGCCTATTTCTTTATTTAAATGTAAAAATAAAAAAATAGGAGTATAAAACTATTTTAATGGAGGTCAAACTAAAACCCAAAACTCTAAATAAATAGAATATTCAAACAATATTATTTTACAGTTCTAAATGCCTGTAAGGGTGAACAAGAAAAAATCCACATAAATGACTATAAATATATTTAATTGATTAATCTTTAAATTGTTTTTTATGTTTCTTGTATCTCTGTTTTGCAGGCTGACAAGTGTTTTTACTTTCTTGATAGTTTTTTTTTATTCTTACCTTACAGCAGTTGTCCTGCACTTTTATATTTTTAGCACCATCTGTGCTCCGTACAGCTCTGTCTGTTCCTTTTGCACATTTATGTGACTGTGTTTCCAACATTATATGTTAATTTAAAACAAAGTGTGCAGACGTGCACTCGCCCCCATCACTGCAGACCGCCAGCGGTCATAAGTACACCAGGGAAATTTAAGATTTTATTAACAGGCTGAAATAATGGCTAAATTCGACTATGTTGCAATCAAATTATTTATTTGCTTGGAGGTGTTTTCAAAATCACGCCTGTGTATTCTGATAAAGTCATTAACCTTTCTGTGTGAGGCAGCCAGACGATCCATAAAACCTATTTTCTGTATGCCCAATTTACCTCCCTGCAAGCCAATGAGGTCTGCATCCCCTCCATGTCCCAGTGAAGAAGAAAAAACAGGGTTTAAAGTACACATTCATGTTTCCTTTATGGCCGCATCACATGTTTGCATGTGCACAAAATGCAATATTTGTCCACATAAAGAAAACTGTAAAGACCTGACAAGTAGCTGAGATCGATCATGGATGCCAGGAACATTAAATTCACAGAGCTCTTGGGGGGGGGGGGGGGGGGGGGGGCATTATCAAGTTGGACAGCATCTCCAGCTTGCCAGGAGAGGTAGACGAACCATGTGGCAAACACTGAATTGTGCTAATTTTCCTGGTGTTCCTACAGCAGTGATTATCTTTCCTTCAAGCATCACAACCGTGGACGTTTCCTCCCAGGCTCCCTCTCCTCGTCCTCCCTGTTCTCACCCTTTCCACCTTTAAACCTCGTGTCAATTCGATTTCCACTTCTTCACTCTGAAATTTGCCATGGTTAATATTTTTGAAATTCCTTGCAGCCACACATTTATTCTCCCTATTGCTTTTTCTTTTTCCGCAGTGGGTTCTGCCACACCTGCCCCCCAGCTCAGTAACTGGAGCTTTTCCAGCTTTCCTCCCCCCTCCAGTCCTGCTCTTCACCCCCTGGTGTCATGTTGTTATTTGTGCATCCTCACTTATCACCCTGAAATTTGACTCATGTATAGTAGCATATGTAGCTATGGGAAAACTGTTGTTCTGGGGAAGAAATGCATAAATAGTTACCACAGCCTCAAGTATGGAAGGCCATTGAAATGCTCAGGCTTAATGTAGATCAGTGGTTCCTAAACTTTTTCCATGAGAACTTTCTCGTCTGCATCCAACACAAGCCAGTGCCCCCCAACACCAACTCAACCCACATACGCAGATTAAACGTGATTAATTCCAATTTATATATATATATATATATATATATATATATATATATATATATATATATATATATATATATATATATACACTCAACAAAAATATAAATGCAACACCTTTGTTTCTGCTCCGATTTTTCATGAGATCTTAGGTGTGTTCTTGCTGTGTCTTTGTAAATCCATGCTTTCGTTCTTTTTTAAACACAGAAACAGTTTTGTTTACCTGTTTGTAGCTACGGTTTCGCCGACAGCTGCCGGCTTCTTCAGGCTGACGCTGATGGTGGCGCGTCACTTCCTTCTCCGTTTATCTGCGGGCAGCAGAGGACGTTGTCGCCCTCTACTGCCCGCTCTCCCCTCTCCGACGATGCAGTCCCATGCGTGGTCCAGCGTGTAAACTCCGTCGTCCCTGTTCATGGTCCCACATCCACGTCTCCTTATCTCTATTGCTTCCTTGATCCATCTTTTGTATTTTTGTTGTTCGGTGGTTATGATCCGTGTGCTGTCCCAGTCCATTATATGGTTTTCTCTTAAGCAATGATCTGTTACGGCTGACTTTTTTATTGTGCTTTCTGCTTCTTCTTTTGCTGCTCTTGTGTGTTTACGATTTGCCTCTTTCTCGCACTCCTTTCTGTGTTCTATTGTCCGTGTATTGAGTTGGCGTCCGGTTTCTCCTATGTATGTTTTATTGCATATTTTGCATGGGATTTCGTAGATGACTCCACATTTTTGTCCAGCTGATATTTTGTCTTTTGGGTGTACTAATCTGTTTCTAACTGTTGTGTATGGCTTTGTTGGTGTGTTTATGTTGTGTTTTTTCATTGTTGCTCTTATTTTTTCCGTTATGCCTCTGATGTATGGTAGGGTTATCACTGGTTTTGGTTCTTGTCTTTCTGGGTTTCTGGTTCTTTTTTTGGGTTGTTCTTTGCTTTCTGTTTTTGTTTGTTGTTTTCCTTTGTTTATTGCCCATGTCGGGTATCTGCAGGTCTTTAAAGCGTGTTGTATGTGTTTGTCCTCTTGTTTACGGTCTCTCTCTTCTGTTATTATGTTTGCTCGGTGATATAATGTTCTGATTACTGACATTTTGTGTATGGTGGGGTGTTCTGATGTCCATAATAGATATTGGTCTGTGTGTGTTGGTTTCCTGTATGTGTTTATGTTTAGGGTCCCGTCGGTCTGCCTGGTGATTTTCATGTCCATAAATGCTATACTGCCTTCTGTTTCTAACTCATAAGTGAATTTTATGTTGCCCGTGTCGTCAATATTGTTTAAGTGTTGTGTTAGTGTTTCTGTTTGACCTTTTGGTATGATTTCCAGTATGTCGTCTACGTAGCGTTTCCATAGTTTTATTTTGCAGTTTGGGGGGGCGGTGGCTATGGCTTTTTGTTCCAGGTCTTCCATGAAAAACTCGCACAGGGTGGCTGATAACGGGTTACCCATGGCGAAGCCTTCCAGTTGTTTGTATATTGTGTTGTCGTATGTGAAGTAAGTGGAGTTAGCTACCAGTCCTATCAGTTGTGCTGTCATCTGCTGTGAGGTTTGTCCTTTTATGTAAAGTTTTGTCTTGTCTGATTCTGTTAACTACTATGTCTATGGTTTTTTGGGTTGGTGTTTTTGTGAACAGAGATGTGACGTCATGTGAGATGAGTATGTCGTTGTCTTCTATTGTAATTTCCTTTAGTTCTTTTGCCAATTCTATACTATTTTTGCAGTGTTGGTCTGTATTTCCTAATAACGGGCTGATGATTCTGCTGATATCTTTTGCCATGTTGTATGTTGGTGTACCTATGCTGTCAACTATTGGTCTAAGTGGGGTGTTTTGTTTATGTATTTTTGGTGTTCCATATATTCTTGGTGTTATGTTTGCTGTGGGAATCCAGTGTTTGTACATTTTTTCTGTTATTTTGCCTTTTTCGTGCAGTGGCTTCAGTAATTTTTTCATGTTTTTCTTAATGTTTTCTGTTGGATCTTTTTTAAGTATTTCATATGTATTTTTGTCTTCTAGCATCTGTTTCATCTGTTGTTTATATTTTTCTCTGTCCATAACTACTGTGGTTCTTCCTTTATCTGCCGGTAGAATAATTATCTGTTCATTTTTGGATAAAGCTGTCATGGCTGATTGTTCTTCTTTTGTAATATTGCTGTGTTGAATTTAGCTGTTTTTTAATATCCCAACTACGTTATTTCTGAGTTCTGCTTTCTTTCCCTCATCTGTGATCTGTTGACATGCTAGTTCTGTTGCTACAATAAATTCATCATATGGTATTTCTTTTGGTGTGACTGCAAAGTTTAAACCTTTCTTTAATATGCTTTCTTCTGCTTCTGTTAGTTTGTATTGTGAAATGTTACATACCCATGAGTTTGGTGTGGAGTTGCCTTGTATTTCTCCCCTCTTTTTCTTGTTTATGAGTCTGTTTAACTTCTTTATGTGTCTTTCTTTCACTTTTATGAACTCTTGTTCCTGTTTTTTCATCATGTGTCCTTTAATTAGTTCCTCCATTTGTTTATCAAGTTTGTAATTCCTTTTCAAGTCCAGGTGTCCTCTTTCCAGTTCGTCCTCCACACGCCTCTGTTTGGTTATGACGTTCCTTATCCTCTCCTTGAGCAGTGCTCTCTGTGCTCTCTCTATTATATTTTGTGCTGTCTGGGTCCGGATCGATGTTTTCAGCTGTAGGCTTGTGGGTGTGATGTTTTCGTCCCGGCATCTTAAACAGAAGCGAAGGTGGTTTCTTAGACGTGCGCGTTTCTGGTGTAATCGTTCCAAACGGCGGAAGTCCTTCGTTCCTTGTTGTCCGTATTTCTCTTTGAACATCTTAGGTGTGTTCTTGCTGTGTCTTTGTAAATCCATGCTTTCGTTCTTTTTTAAACACAGAAACAGTTTTGTTTACCTGTTTGTAGCTACGGTTTCGCCGACAGCTGCCGGCTTCTTCAGGCTGACGCTGATGGTGGCGCGTCACTTCCTTCTCCGTTTATCTGCGGGCAGCAGAGGACGTTGTCGCCCTCTACTGCCCGCTCTCCCCATAAAAGTGAAAGAAAGACACATAAAGAAGTTAAACAGACTCATAAACAAGAAAAAGAGGGGAGAAATACAAGGCAACTCCACACCAAACTCATGGGTATGTAACATTTCACAATACAAACTAACAGAAGCAGAAGAAAGCATATTAAAGAAAGGTTTAAACTTTGCAGTCACACCAAAAGAAATACCATATGATGAATTTATTGTAGCAACAGAACTAGCATGTCAACAGATCACAGATGAGGGAAAGAAAGCAGAACTCAGAAATAACGTAGTTGGGATATTAAAAAACAGCTAAATTCAACACAGCAATATTACAAAAGAAGAACAATCAGCCATGACAGCTTTATCCAAAAATGAACAGATAATTATTCTACCGGCAGATAAAGGAAGAACCACAGTAGTTATGGACAGAGAAAAATATAAACAACAGATGAAACAGATGCTAGAAGACAAAAATACATATGAAATACTTAAAAAAGATCCAACAGAAAACATTAAGAAAAACATGAAAAAATTACTGAAGCCACTGCACGAAAAAGGCAAAATAACAGAAAAAATGTACAAACACTGGATTCCCACAGCAAACATAACACCAAGAATATATGGAACACCAAAAATACATAAACAAAACACCCCACTTAGACCAATAGTTGACAGCATAGGTACACCAACATACAACATGGCAAAAGATATCAGCAGAATCATCAGCCCGTTATTAGGAAATACAGACCAACACTGCAAAAATAGTATAGAATTGGCAAAAGAACTAAAGGAAATTACAATAGAAGACAACGACATACTCATCTCACATGACGTCACATCTCTGTTCACAAAAACACCAACCCAAAAAACCATAGACATAGTAGTTAACAGAATCAGACAAGACAAAACTTTACATAAAAGGACAAACCTCACAGCAGATGACATAGCACAACTGATAGGACTGGTAGCTAACTCCACTTACTTCACATACGACAACACAATATACAAACAACTGGAAGGCTTCGCCATGGGTAACCCGTTATCAGCCACCCTGTGCGAGTTTTTCATGGAAGACCTGGAACAAAAAGCCATAGCCACCGCCCCCCCAAACTGCAAAATAAAACTATGGAAACGCTACGTAGACGACATACTGGAAATCATACCAAAAGGTCAAACAGAAACACTAACACAACACTTAAACAATATTGACGACACGGGCAACATAAAATTCACTTATGAGTTAGAAACAGAAGGCAGCATAGCATTTATGGACATGAAAATCACCAGGCAGACCGACGGGACCCTAAACATAAACACATACAGGAAACCAACACACACAGACCAATATCTATTATGGACATCAGAACACCCCACCATACACAAAATGTCAGTAATCAGAACATTATATCACCGAGCAAACATAATAACAGAAGAGAGAGACCGTAAACAAGAGGACAAACACATACAACACGCTTTAAAGACCTGCAGATACCCGACATGGGCAATAAACAAAGGAAAACAACAAACAAAAACGGAAAGCAAAGAACAACCCAAAAAAAGAACCAGAAACCCAGAAAGACAAGAACCAAAACCAGTGATAACCCTACCATACATCAGAGGCATAACGGAAAAAATAAGAGCAACAATGAAAAAACACAACATAAACACACCAACAAAGCCATACACAACAGTTAGAAACAGATTAGTACACCCAAAAGACAAAATATCAGCTGGACAAAAATGTGGAGTCATCTACGAAATCCCATGCAAAATATGCAATAAAACATACATAGGAGAAACCGGACGCCAACTCAATACACGGACAATAGAACACAGAAAGGAGTGCGAGAAAGAGGCAAATCGTAAACACACAAGAGCAGCAAAAGAAGAAGCAGAAAGCACAATAAAAAAGTCAGCCGTAACAGATCATTGCTTAAGAGAAAACCATATAATGGACTGGGACAGCACACGGATCATAACCACCGAACAACAAAAATACAAAAGATGGATCAAGGAAGCAATAGAGATAAGGAGACGTGGATGTGGGACCATGAACAGGGATGACGGAGTTTACACGCTGGACCACGCATGGGACTGCATCGTCGGAGAGGGGAGAGCGGGCAGTAGAGGGCGACAACGTCCTCTGCTGCCCGCAGATAAACGGAGAAGGAAGTGACGCGCCACCATCAGCGTCAGCCTGAAGAAGCCGGCAGCTGTCGGCGAAACCGTAGCTACAAACAGGTAAACAAAACTGTTTCTGTGTTTAAAAAAGAACGAAAGCATGGATTTTCATGAGATGGACTTAAAGATCTAAAATTCATTCCAGAACACAATATCACAATTTCTCTCAAACATTGTTCACAAATCAGTCTAAATGTGTGATAGTGAGCACCTGTGCTTTGCTGAGATAATCCATCCCGCCTCACAGGTGTGCCACATCAAGATGCTGATCCGACATCATAAGTAGTGCACAGGTGTACCTTATACTGCCCACAATAAAAGGCCACCCTGGAATGTGCAGTTTTGTCTCACAGCAAAATGCCACAGATGCCACAAGCATTGAGGGAGCGTGCACATTTTGTTGAGTGTACTTATGATTATACTATTGGGTGTGATACTGATATTTGATAAATGCCATTTTTACAAATATAATCTTAGTAAGCTCACAACCTCAGCACTGACTAAATTGTGGGGACCCCCTGGAAAATTGCAGGGACCCCCCCTTGGGGGGGGGGGGGGGGGTGTCACAGACCCCAGCTTGGGAGCCACTGAGTAGATAATCGAATCTGGGCATGGATCTGGTTTTATTCTTGTAATGACAAAGAAAATATTAAGTAGTGGTTATTTTGTTCTGTCGTGGACTTAGACAGGATGGGATAAAAACCACCATAAATGGATTTGAGCCAAAGCCAAAGGAATGGTCCTGGAACACATTGGGATCCCCAGGAAGCACTAAGTGTTACTGTAGTGAGGAATGTCTGGGTTACCCTCCTACACCTGTTACTTCCACATCCCATAATTGCTGGAAAGTGGCTGTCGTTCTTCAACCTGTTTCTTTGTCTTTAATTCATTAAAATCTACAGTGGGATGTGAAAATTCATGATTTCCCTGTAAAAAACATTGGTTTTCAGGATTAAAAACTTCCAGTGAAATATATCATATAGGAGACACACACAGTGGTATTTGAGAAGTGAAACAAAGTTCATAGGATTTACAGAAAGTGTGCAATAATTGTTTTAAAAAATTAGGCAGGTGCATACATTTGGGTACCACAAAAAAGAAATGAACTCAATATTTAGTAGATCCTCCTTTTGCAGTAGTAACAGCCTCTAAACACTTCCTATATCTCCCAATGTGAGTCTGGATTCAGGTTGAAGGTATTTTGGACTGTTCTTCTTTACAAAATATCTCCAGTTCATTCATGTCTAATGGCTCCTGAGAATGGACACCTCTCTTTAATGAGCAAGTCTCCCCCTACCAGAGTCTAACTCCACTCTCACTTCATGTTTGAAAAATGCAACAAATGCTGTTGCCTGGCAGACCGAGAGGGCGGAGCTGCTCATAAATACACACACACACAGGCTCAAGACAGCATTGTGACATCATAATGTACCAGTTTACATCATAGTAAACCATTTAGCCAATAGCGGTGGCAGATTTAAATTCAAATACAGTGCAGAGTTTTTACCTGACAACGGCACAACACTGCCAGTTCTAGGCAGAATATTTAAATTTTAACTAAGATGCACTGAAGTGCCAAATTATTGACTACACGTGTCTGCAGCATGATCAGACACTCGTTTATTTAGTTTATCAGCAAAAAAAAGTTTGTTTGGGGCTGACTTGATCTTTAACTCACACCACAGATTATCAATAATATTCAGGTCTGGGGATTGAGATGGCCATTCCAGAACGTTCTACTTGTTCCTCTAAATGAATGCCTCAGTAGATGTTGAGCAGTGTTTAGGGTCTTGTTGTCTTGTTGAAAGATCCAGCCCCGGTGCAGCTTCAGCTTTGTACTGATTCCTGGACATTGGTCTCCAGAATCTGCCGATATTTAGTGGAATCCTCAACTTTAACAAGATTCCCAGTTCTTGCCCTGGCCACACAGCCCACAGCATGATGAAACCACCACCATGTTTTACTGTAGGTAGCAGGTGTTTTCTTGGAATGCTGTGTTCTCTTTCCTCCATGCATAATGCTGCTTGTTACGCCAAAATAACTCAGTTTTGGTTTCTTCAGTCCACAGCACCTTATACTAAAATGAAGCTGGTTTGTCTAAATGTGCTTTAGCATTCCTAAAGCAGCTCTAGTTGTGCTGTAGGGGGAGAAAATACTTTCTCTGCATCACTCTCACATGCAGCATCTCCTTGTGTAAAGTGCACCCAACAGTTAAACGATAGTGACTCCACCTGCAGCAAGAGGATGTTGTAGGTCTTTGTGCTGGTCTGTGGGTTGACTCACCATTCTTCACTTCGGTTTATTCCAGATATTTCTTGTTCTGCTACTCGGTGCCTTAACTTGAATTGCTCTTGTGGTCTTCCATATCCTCAATATGTTCCTAACTGTGGAAACAGACAGCTGAACTCTCTGAGACAGCTTTCTGTATCCTTCCCCTAAACCATGTGTCATGTTCTGTGTCCTTATAGTTCCCAGCTTCCTCCAGGTTTCCCTCATGTTTCCCCCTTGTCACTTTATACTTAGTTATCCCATCCCATCCCATTTAGTTTAGTACCCTCATGGATTTAGTGTTTGTTCTGTTGTATAGTTTCAGGTTTATTAGTTCTCTTATCTTTAGTTCTCTGTATAGTTAGATTATCCAGTCAGTTTCTCCCTTTTATACAATGTGTTCCTCCCCCATTTAGTTAAAGAGCAAGTAACGTCTAAATCAACTTTTTTTGCTGATGAACTGTATAAATGAGTGTCTAATAGTGTTTTAAATGTTGTAAATGGTTGTACGCTTGCGAGCGCTTCGGGTGTCTAAAGAGCTGTGGGAGAAGGTTGGTGATGTGGTGGATGCCGCGATCCTGCCTGGTGGTGTGTTGTCCATTGTGTGTCGTTAGGTGGAGCAGCGGGATAAGGCACTTCAGCTTGAGCAGTTTTTGGACGTGGGAGTTGACGTTTCTGTGCAGAGTGTTGCGGTTGATGTTAAGGCGGTGGTTTACAACGTTCCTAATGATGTGTCAGAGTCTGAGTTGCACAATCGTAGAGGGGACTCAGTTGTGGCCATGCGGAGGCTGGGCTTTAATGCTAGTGGGTCGACTCCCTTGCTGATAACGTTTGGAGGGTTGGCGTTACCTGACTGCGTTATGTTGGGTTTTCTAAGTTACTCTGTCAGGGCTTTGAGAAGGTCCCGCTGCGTTGCTTTCAGTGTAAAAGATTTGAGCATGTGGCTGGTGTCTGTAAGGAGGGTCTGAGGTGTAAAAGGTGTGGTGGCGAACATGATGGCCTCCAGTGTGTGGCGGCTTTTCGGTGCTCCAATTGTGGTGGTGCGCATCAGGCCACTTTTAGGGGTTATACTTTTTACAGGGAGGAGGTGGCTGTGGAGGACTATAGGTCGCACCACGAGGTTTCTTTTGCTGAGGCTGTTCGTCGGCAATCAGGTGAGGGTATGGTGGGGTCGCCTGTGGCAGGTCTGAGCGGCGAGGCACCGGTTGGAGGGGGCGAGGTGGCTCGAGGGAGCAGTGGGGTTGCAGTGGTGGATCGGAAGCTGTTTTTCGCTTTTTGTGGTGGAGGAGATGTGGGGGGTGAAGATGGTGGGGCTAGTAAATCGGAGGCAGCGCGGGAGGTAACTGCTGTGGCTGAGCAGCTCCTGGGCTTTTCTGGTGCATTAAGTGCCAACCATAGTCTTAAGACCTGTGTTTAACGTTCCCAAGCCCATACTTTTGAGAGCACCATGTGAGCACCTGTGTGTGTACACGCGCTTGTTTATGTAAGGTTTCTCTATAGGAGCGTCCAACAGAGAGTGTGAGGGACCACAGATCCGCCCCCCAAAGATGCGCAGGAGACGGGGGGAGCTCCAAGTCCCAGAGATCCAGGCGCTGCCCCAGAACACAGGAACCCCAAGGAGACCGCAACCAGGAAGCCCCCCCCCCCCCCCCCCCCCCCTGAGAGGCTCAGAGGATTGCCCCGGGGGGGGCACAACCAGCAACCGGCAGAGTCCCGGGAGACATCAGCGGCAAGCCCACAGGCCCGCCCGCAGCCTCCCACCCCCTAGCCGGCCGAGCCCGGGACCCAGCGACCCGGGACCCAGGAGCGACCACCCCCGCCGGGGACCCAGCAGAGCCCAGGGACCCAGACCCCACCAGGCAGCCACCGGGATCTATCAGGCAGATGTCTGAAACTTAAACCCCCAGACCCGGTTGCCACGAACACTCAGGCAGACCATGGCACAACCCCTCACACCAGCGAGGGAGGTAACTGCTGTGGCTGAGCAGCTCCTGGGCTTTTCTGGTGTAGATCCTGGGGAAGTGTGGGGTGCGGCTTGTGCACGGGGGGTTGGTGGTCCAGGTGTTCGTGGTGGTTTGGGTGTGGATTTGATGGCTGGAGGAGAAGGGTCATCAAGTGAGGGTGGTGGTGTGTTGGGGGTGGTTCTTAGTTATGGTTTTTCAGGTCCTGCAATGGAATGCCAGGAGTCTGGTAGCCAATGGTCAGGAGTTTAAGAAGGCCGTAGGGGACCTGGATGTCCGACCGGACGCCATTTGCGTGCAGGAGACGCGGCTGAAGCCTTGCTTGGATTTAAAATTGTGTGGACATCAGTGTGTGAGAGCAGACAGGGTGAGTAAGTCCGCTGGGGGTTGTGCCACGTTTCTTGCAGAGGGACTGCAGTATCGTCGGCGGTGTGTTGACTCAGGTCTTGAGTGTGTGGTGGTTGAAGTGTGGCCTGATAGGGGGTGGTTTTAGTGGGGAACTTTTGTAACCCAGGTTTGGGCTTGGCGGGTGAGGCTCTCCGAGGGCTGTTTCAGGGTGCTTCCTTGTTGATTTTGTGGGTCGGGGATTCATAGTGGGTTGTGGGGGACCTGAGGGATGGATGGGAATGGGAGGGTCCTGGAGGACCTTTTGGACAAGAAGGGCTTTGTGGTGTTAAATGATGAGAGTCCTACTTGGTTTCAGGGAGGTGGTCAATGTTCATCGGGGTTAGATCTGACGATTGTTTCAGCTGAACTGGCAGCAGTGGCTGGGGGGTGGAAGGTGTTGTTTCACCTAGCTATGGGGAGTGACCATGTGCCTATGCTGAGTTGGTTTGGTTGGGGCTTGGTGTCTGAACCTCGTTCCTTGGTTATGGGGTTCAATTTTAAACATGCCCGTTGGCCCCTCTATATGCAGGAATTGGAGGATGCGATTTGTCAGTTGAAGGGCAGTGACGCCTGGTGTTCAGCTGATTCTGGGTGTGTGCGATCGGTGGCAGAGGCCCACATTCCTAGGAAGCGCGTCCCTGCTGGGAGGTCTATGGTCCTGTGGTGGACCGAGGCCTGTGATGTGGCTATTCGGGCTAGGAACAGGGTGTTTCTGTTGCTCAGGGTGCACCCTTTGGAGGTCAATGTGCTTGCTTATAAAATGCTGATGGCTCAGGCTCGCAGAGTAGTGAGAGCTGTGAAGTGGGCTGGTTAGAGGGACTTCTGTGGTGGGCTGGGGCGCCGGACCAATGTGAGGATGTTGTGACGCATGGTCCTTTGGATGTCGGAGTACAGGTGCTTTCGGGGGTTCCTGTACTGGGCGTTGGGGGTGGACTGGCAATACGGGATGTGGATAAGGCGAACTTGCTGGCCATTCATTTTCAGGGGGTTCATAGTTCAGTGGGTATCTCAGCTGACGACTGTGCTGCCAGGGCTAGGTTGGTGGAGCATTACGTGGCTGGTATATGGGAATCTGGGGATATTGCTTGTGACTTGAACCTGTTTTTTTTTCTATGGATGAGCTGCAGTCAGCTGTTCGGTCTGGGGGGGATACTTGCCCTGGGAGGGATGGTCTGGGGTATCCGCTGCTTCGGAATGCAGGTGGTCTCTTCCTGGAGGAGCTTTTGTCCTTGTACAATGCTGTGTGGGAATCGGGCTGTTTGCCTGCTGAGTGGAGTCACTCTGCTGTTCTTACTTTTTTGAAACCGGGTAGGCCCCCTGGTTCCCCGGACTCCTATAGACCTATAGCTCTGACGTCTGTTGTCTGTAAAATTATGGAGTGCATGGTCACCTCAAGGTTGGTGTACTTCCTGGAGCATGGTGGCTTTTTTGCTTGTTGCCAGAGGGGGTTTCGGCTGGGGCGGTCCACGATGGATGCGGTGGCACCTCTGGATCTGGACGTTAGGTGGACTTTGGTGAATAGGGAGGCAGTGTTGGCGGTGTTCCTTGACATTGAAAAGACTTATGATATGCTTTGGAGACACGGGCTTTTAATTTCTCGGTACTTGGCTGGGGTTCGTGGGAGAATGTTGTGCTGGATCAGGGGCTTTCTCCATGATAGGATGATTCAGGTTAGGGTGGGATTTGTGTTGTCGTTTTCTGTGGGGGTGGAGAATGGAGTTCCTCATGGGGAGTGTGATTAGCCCGGTGCTTTTTAATGTCATGGTCAATGGCTTGTTTGACTTCTTGGGCAGTGATTTGGGGAGGTCCTTGTTTGCTGATGATGGGGCATTTTGGAAGCGGGGCCGGAACCTCCCGTTTCTTCTTCCGGCTCTTGGAGAGTACAAATGCTTTTTTTTTTAGGTCAGCCCCAGTTGCTGCCCTTCTGGTTGATGTGGGTGAGATGCCCTTGCAGTTTCGACGAGTCAAGCTGGGACTCCGGTACCTGTTGAGGGTCAGGGGTATGGGTGATGCTTATCCTGCATCGGGCCTGTTGGACGAGCACTGGGCGTTTGGAGGGCAGGGTCAGTTTGGTGAAGGTGGATTTTCTGCCCGGTGGCAGGACAGAGAAGACACCTTGGGCTTCCTAGGTTGGCCTGTCAGTTCGCGCCTGGTCTGGTCTGATGTTCCGCCCTGGCTTCTGCCTGTACCAGAGATGGATTTTACCTTTTTGGGGCATTGCCATGATGGTGGGGTGGCTGGTGTTTTTTGGGATTTTATGGGGTTGTATTTGCAGCTGTATATGGATGGCTCGAAGGATCCTGATAGTGGTCGGGTGGCAGGGGGTTTGGTGGTCCAGCACCTATGCTTCAGCTTTGGTTGTCGACTCCGGGACCATTGTTCTGTGTTCACGGCTGAGTTGGTGGCTATCTTATGTGCCTTGCATTGGGTGAAGGAGTGTGTCCCGGAGCGTGCTGTTATCTGCTCTGATTCAGCTGCTCCGTTGGAGGCTCTATCGGGGTCTGGCTCTAGCTCTAGGCCAGACCTGGTGATTTCTGCCAGGGTGATGCTGCATGATCTGCGGGCTTGTGGTTGTGAAGTTGGTTTTGTTTGGGTTCCTGCCCATGTGGAGGTGGTGGGCAATGAGAGGGTGGACTCTGTGGCCAAGGCGGCGCTGAGGAGTACTGTTGTGGACCTGGAGGTTGCCATGGGCTCTAATGAGTATTGTTCAGCGATAGGCAGGGAGGCCATGAGATTGTGGCAGGTATGTCATGTTCTGTGTCCCAGTGGTCCCAGCTCTCTCCAGGTTCCCCTCAGGTGTCCCCTAGTGATCTGTGCCCTTGTAGTCCCAAGTCCTTTTTGTCCCCAGCTCCCTCCTGGTTTCCCTCATGTTCTCCAGTCTCTCCACTTTAGGTTTAGAATTTCAGTTCTTTAGTCTCCTTTAGTGTGTGTGTTCCCCTCCCCACTTAGAACATTCATTTACTTAGTTTTAGATCTCCCTGTGTCTTTGTTCTACTATGTTTAAGTGAAGTTAGGGTCATTTTAGTAGCTTGGTTTGCAGGATTAGATTTGGTTTTCTCTTCTGTTTATTTCTGCTTCTCCCCTCAGCTCATTAGTTTCACCTGTGCCTAATTCTCTGCACACCTGCCCCTTGTCTCCTTTCACCCAGCCCCTGTGTATATAACCCTGTCTGTGTCTCTCAGTGTTGTCGGTCCATTGTTGTATGTGTCAGCGTTGTTTTGTCCCTCTCGAGTTTTCCCAGGTTCGTGCTCATGAGTGAGCTTCTGTTTTGTTTTTGTCAGTGTTTTTCGAGATTAGATTGGTTTTGCTCCTTTGGATTTTTACCTATCCTCCTTTAATAAAAGGGATTTATTTTTCTTAAACCACTCCTGCCTTGAGTCATTCTGGTATCTGCATTTTGGGTCAAATCCCCCTGCGTTCTCAACGTGACAGCATCGTGGGATGGTGGAGTTTTGGGTTACATTGTTTGGTGGGTGGCTTTGGGTCGGTCCTTGATCTTTGGAAGAGAGACTCAGTGGTCCTCACTCGGTTGAGGTTGGGGCATGGTGGTCTTCGAAGCAGGCTGGTTTTAATGGGGAAACACGTGGACGGGAGGTGTGGTTGTGGGGAGCCTGAGTCTGTGTGCCATGTTCTTTTGCACTGTGGACAGTATGGTCATGAGAGGGAGGCCTATTTTCAGAGGTTGAGGACTACGGGTCTGTCAGTGTTGTCTCTGCAGACCTTATTGGGTGTGGAGGACCGGCATAGGGTGTGGGCCCTGATGTGATTTCTGCATGTGACGGGGGTTTATAAGAGGTTGTGACGCCCTCTGGTGGTGTGTTTGGGCGGCTGTGGCAGCAAAATGCCTCATGGCCGTCTAACCTGCCTCCCTCGCTGAAGAAGAAGCAATGTATGTCGGTCCATTGTTTGTGTCAGCGTTATTTTGTCCCTTTCGTGTTTCTCCAGCTTTGTGCTCAAGAGAGAGCTTCTGTTTTGTTTTGTTTTTGGTCGTTCAATTTGTTCAAGATTAGGCTTGGTTTCCGTGCCTTTGGATTTCGGCGCATCCTCCTTTAAATAAAGGAATTTATTTTCTTAACCACTCCTGCCTCTGGTCGTTCTGGGTTTTCTGCATCATGGATCCAACCCTCCTGCTCGTAGCGTGACACCATGATGGTGAACAATCTTTGTTTTCAGCTCATGTGAGAGTTGTTGTGAGACCCCCATGTTGCTGCTCTTCAGAGAATATTCGTAGAGGAGGGTAACCTACACCTGGCTCCTTAAATACTCTTTCTTGCCCCACTGTATGTTTGTTAAACAGCTATTGATGGGTGTGATTATAAAAAGGGATATGGACACTTCTTAGCCAAGGTTAGTGTTGTTTTCTAGAGGTTATCCAATATGTATAAATACCAACCCTAAAACATTTGGGACCTGATGTCCAAAGTACTTTTTTCCATCTAACAAAAAATATCTTTTCAGTAGTTGTCAGTATATGGTTGGATGTCATTTAAATAAAACACACAAACATCTATTGTATTATTGCCTATGTTGTCAGCTCATGACAAAAATGAGTTAAGGTCTTATAAAAGTTGATTGATAGATGGTGTAAATCTGGTTCACCTGACAGCACTGCACAGTGGCATGGTTGGTGCAACAAGGAGGTCCTGGTGTGTGTGTGTGTGTGTGTGTGTGTGTGTGTGTGTGTGTGTGTGTGTGTGTGTGTGTGTGTGTGTGTGTGTGTGTGTGTGTGTGTGTGTGTGTGTGTGTGTGTGTGTGTGTGTGTGTGTGTGTGTACTTGGCTGGTTGTCTGTGTGCTCTTTTGATAAACTGGTGACCTTTCCAGGAAGCACCAATGATGTATAGGTACCGACTACCAGCAGCCCTAGAAAGGAACGTGGATGGTTCCGAGGTTAGGTCATCATATGAAACACTGAAAGCCTCTTTCATTGTCAAAGGCCAGTTTCTCTTTAAGCTCACCAACTGAGTCGGCCATGTTTGAAAAACAATTTGCTTTATAGAACCAAAGAAGGTGCAGAGTAGTACTAACTATTGTTGGTGTGTAGCACAATGCACAAACTGTGTGTGACATCTCCCAGTCTAGATCTTAGGAGGTGGTTGCACTGACCAGCTGTCATTGATCTGCAAAGCCAGTTTACTAATATAAACTGATATTAGAGCACTGGGTTGACCTCAGCCAGTCTTTTCTATGAAAGTTTTGTTTTTCTTATTTTCTGCCAAGCTGTGTCGTAAAAGAGGAGTTTCATTTCAGATCTGGAGAACCTGATCATCAGTCTGGGTTGTTCTTTATTCTCTCATAGCCAAATTATAGAGAAATTGTAGCTTTTGATGCTTATGTTGTTTTGTTAATTAGAATAATTATTGCCTTTCTGTGCCACATGATCATTATGGGCCCACCTGCTTCCTGCCCAAGCAGCCTCTCAAACTCTGAGCTCTGTATTCATTCTCCAGTTCTCGCTGTTAGAAAATTTTCTGACTGTCATTCTGAGAACTCTTTATTCGGCTCTCCTGGAGCAACAGGACAACCTGTTCTAATGACAAAAGGTGAAACAGCCGTGTCTCAGGGATCATCAGAGATGAGCTGGTGGACACGAATCCTTCAGTGGTTCCCAATCTCGGGGTCCATGACCCCTCAAGGGGTCCCTAAAAGATTGCAGAGGGTCTGTAAAAATTACATTTATTAAAATCCCGATAATACAATCATAACTCTTTATGTCTGTATAAAGGTTGTAAGTATTCACTTTTAATTGTGTGCATGTGAGTCGGAGTTGGGGGGCTCTGGCTTGTCTTGGGCACAGGAAAGGGGGTCCTTGTAAGAAAAGGTTAGGAACCACTCATCTAGAACAATGTCTTGGGTTTGTGTTTTGTTCCTTCACCCTCTTTCAGCTACAAACCCTGACCTGTGAGGTTTGATACCACATGGGTTTAACGGATAAAAAGATTGTAATATCTGTGGTTATTACTGATGTGAAGAATACTGCTGTAGGTCCCAGTTCATCCCATTCTCCAATATGGTCAAGTTCTGATTCAAATCCAGTTTAATCCAGTTAGGGTTTATTTTTTCTTCTCACCTTATTTTGTATCCTCCCTCCCTCACCTCCATCCTCTGTCTTCTCCATCCATCCTTCCTCACATCCATCCTCCCTCACCTACGTCCTCTGTCTTCTCCATCCATCCTTCCTCACCTCCATCATCTGTCTTCTCCAGCTATCCTTCCTCACCTCCATCCTCCCTCACCTCCATCCTCTGTCTTCTCCATCCATCCTTCCTCACATCCATCCTCCCTCACCTACGTCCTGTATCTTCTTTATCCTTCCTCGCCTCCACCCCGTCTTCTCCATCCTCCCTCACCTCCATCCTCTGTCTTCTCCATCCATCCTTCCTCACCTCCATCATCTGTCTTCTCCAGCTATCCTTCCTCACCTCCATCCTCCCTCACCTCCATCCTCTGTCTTCTCCATCCATCCTTCCTCACATCCATCCTCCCTCACCTACGTCCTCTATCTTCTTTATCCTTCCTCGCCTCCACCCCCTGTCTTCTCCATCCTCCCTCACCTCCATCCTCTGTCTTCTCCATCCTCCCTCACCTCCATCCTCTGTCTTCTCCATCCGTCCTTCCTCACCTCCATCATCTGTCTTCTCCAGCTATCCTTCCTCACCTCCATCCTTCCTCACCTCCATCCTCTGTCTTCACCATCCATCCTCCCTCACCTCCATCCTCTGTCTTCTCCATCTATCCTTCCTCACCTCCATCATCTGTCTTCTCCAGCTATCCTCCCTCACCTCCATCCTCTGTCTTCTCCATCCGTCCTTCCTCACCTCCATCATCTGTCTTCTCCAGCTATCCTTCCTCACCTCCATCCTTCCTCACCTCCATCATCTGTCTTCACCATCCATCCTCCCTCACCTCCATCCTCTGTCTTCTCCATCTATCCTTCCTCACCTCCATCATCTGTCTTCACCATCCATCCTTCCTCACCTCCATCATCTGTCTTCACCATCCATCCTTCCTCACCTCCATCCTCTGTCTTCTCCATCTATCCTTCCTCACCTCCATCATCTGTCTTCACCATCCATCCTTCCTCACCTCCATCCTCTGTCTTCACCATCCATCCTCCCTCACCTCCATCCTCTGTCTTCTCCATCTATCCTTCCTCACCTCCATCATCTGTCTTCACCATCCATCCTTCCTCACCTCCATCCTCTGTCTTCACCATCCATCCTCCCTCACCTCCATCCTCTGTCTTCTCCATCTATCCTTCCTCACCTCCATCCTCTTCTTTATTCTACCTCGCCTCCATCCTCTGTCTTCTCCATCCTTCCTTATCTCTATCCTCCCCCACCTCCATCCCTCCTTCACCTCCATCCTCTGCACCTTTGTCCTAATTTTTCCACCCCAGCAGGAGTTGACCCGGTGATTGTTGTGTCTCTCCTACTTAGCCCACTTTCCCAGGCTTCCTCAGAAATCCTCTTCCTCTCACCAAAGGGGGGTTAAGTCCATTTCTTCCAGTCGTCCCCTCAAACTCTGTTTTCCTTTATCTCTGCTTCTCAGCGAGCGTTGGGCCTCGTAGGGTTGGGGATCCAAGCCCTCCTCTGTGATCCGAAGCAGCAGGGAGCCTCTCAGATTAGGAGCCTGGCTCTCCCTGGTTCCCATCGCATCCCTTCCTCAGCATCTCCGCCACACACATTCATCCCTTTAGCTGGAGCAGCATCTGCTTTAATTGTACCCAACTGAGCTGTGGTGAAGCCGCACTTCCATGAATCAGATAATAACACAGCCACATGTCCCTTTAATGCAGACTATAGAGCTGATGGATAAAACATGAATTAGCATTTTTAATAAGCCCCTCTGCCCTGGAAATGCTACAATAACAGCCTTGTGATCATATGTTTGTATATAATCATAATTAACATGTTAATGGGATGATAAGTCATGAATGTGTGTGTTAAAGTTTGGTGTGTGTGAGCGTGAGACCCTGCAGAGAGAGAAGCTCGGGACTGATGTATCATTCATGATGAGGAGACAGAAAACGAAGCAGTGATTATTTAAGAGCAGGTGGAAATTAAACTCATTCACACAGAGGATCGCCTCACTGTTACCTCACACACTCAATACTGACCATTATTCTCACGGATTTGTTTTTCTCATTTAAACTCTGGTGTTTATATGATAAAGATGTTTATGAGCTGTGTTATTGTCTTAAACAAACTGAATGTGTGATGTAGATCTAGCCATGCTACAAATGTGTGCGAACTTATATTTGCATAAGTGCAGCTGTTTTACAACAGCACAGACTTGCTTTAAAGTGAGCACAAATGCACCCAACTCCAACTAAAAAGACCAGAAGGCATTGTAATCAGACTGACGCCTTTTGATGTGAAGGAGCAGCCGCTCTGGGAGGATGTGCCCTTTGACGATGGGGTCCTCATCTTATCTCTGATGCTGAGGAGTATCTCATACATTTAGACGCAATCCAAATCTAATGATCACTGATGAGGGTTGGAATGTAGACAATTAGCGCTCTGCCCACACGCATAATGGACTGTACGCAAGGCACCTGGTGGTCATTAAACACCGCCCGTCGTGGAGCAGATCTGCCAACACTCTCCATACACCCCCACCCCATTTTAACGGGATGGACCACAAAGTAACATTTCTCTCAGGGCACACATGTGGCCAGCGTGGGGACGGATATGTATCTGGTTTTGAGGGAACTGGACTCACAAATGATATAGCAAATGATAAAGGTTCATTCATCGCAGGGAAACAGCACCGTGCTGGCAAATCAGTGTATTACTGCAACTGTGTGTCCTATAAAAGTGCTATGCCAGCATAGCAATTTGCGAATTCTGCGTCATTCATTCCACCTCGCTTAGTAGAAATATTGTGGTAATTGTCTTCCATAAACAGCGATTGTGCCTTGGCGCGACAGAGGGAGGTGTCATGATGATGCGGGGAGTTACTACCGAGCTCCGGCCAGCAACTATATTGAAAATGAAAGTAAAGTCGGACAATAAGTTTCACTTTTTGTAAACAGAATCAGCTGGGATTGTCATGGTCTGTGTCTGCGTCTGTGTCTTCCCTCATGTGTCTCCTGATGTTTCTTCATCCCTCTCTAGATTCCCTTCTGTGTCTCATTGCGCCCTCATGTGTCTTTTGTCTGCGTCTCAGTTGTGTCTTATGTTGTTACCCCTTTTAATCATTCCTCCCAGGTCAGCTCCAGCCTCTTGTCCCCAGCTCAGTGTGTGTGTGTGTGTGTGTGTGTGTGTGTGTGTGTGTGTGTGTGTGTGTGTGTGTGTGTGTGTGTGTGTGTGTGTGTGTGTGTGTGTGTGTGTGTGTGTGTGTCCTTCCCAGTTAGGTCTGGTGTCCTCTCCTGCTCCTCCTCCCTGATTAGTTATCACTTTCACCAGGTTCTCTCCCCTCACACCTGAAACTCATCATCCTCCCATTATGCCCCAGTGTATTTAAGCCCTGTCTTGTCTCAGTGGCTTGTCGGTCCATTGTTGTTTGTATGCCAGCGTGTTCTGATGCTCTGTGTGAGCTTTGTGCCTCATCCCAGTTTTGTGCTCTAGGTGAGCTTTTGTTTCTTCTGGACTTTTGGATTTTTGGCTCGCTGCCATTTGGATTTATTTTTGTTCTCCATACAATAAAAGTATTTTTACTTTACATATCAACTCCTGCCTCGTGTCATCCTGGGTATCTGCATTTTTGGGTCCAAACCATCCTCATAACGTGACAGAGATGGCAAACTGGAGCAATGCAGCGCTCCAGGGGCTTCTCCAGAGACTGCAGGACAGACACTTTTAGGAGCGGCTTCGAACGCAATAAAAATCAAGTGTATGTCCAAGATAAACAGAAGTCTGCAGCGACCTTGAGACCACTCCTATACTCTCTTTACACTGCCTTAATAAAATCTTTTGTAAAAAGGACGTGATTGCGCCACATTACCACCACGGTCTGACCATTTATAAACGACCTAAGGCTCCCTGATGCCCCGACAGCGTTGCGGCATGTTGCCGATATTGTTTTGCAAAAACGGCTTATATGACTAGACTAGACATGATTTGGACATACTTGGTTGGGCTTGGCTTGGCTCGGATTGACTTGGGTTGAAGGTGGATTTGGTTGGTCCAAAATTCATGAATTAGGCAACAAGCTAACTGAGCTCCTCCACTTCAGGCAGAGACTCACTCCCAAATGCCGAGCTCCACCGTTTTTCTGATTGGAAAAAAAACAACCTCCTTTTGGAGGAGCTCGGTTTTGTTTGGTAGCTTTTTGGTTTGCTTATGATTCAGGTGAAAGCTGTGATGTGTGCTTGCAGAGGTTCTCTGGGTGGCTCTTTGGGAGGACGACATGTGTGTGTTGATTTGGGTGGCTGGTTTGTGTAATGTTGGGGACTCTGCAGACACATATTTATAAGCCAACTTTGGCTTCCGGAGAGTCCATTTTACAGACCTGTGTATACAACAAAGTTGTAAATGTATAACCCAATAAGTTTTGTGAATAAATTAATTCACACTCAAACCAGTTTGCGCAAAAGGTCTAGGCTTCAAGCCGCCCCCAAAAAAATAATCTGCAATGAGCAGAAATGAGACCTAGAGTTTTCCAAACTGGTCAACTCATGACTGCACCTTGAGATCCTGTCCTCAGATCACATACAGGATCGGAGACCAGAGGCTGGACTGGGTAGACCTAATAAATGACCCCCTTCTGCAGTAGAATCTCCCACAAAATATCCTAATGGGCAAAGCTGTGAGCCTCTGTGGGATTTCTATATGACAGTTTAGCTTCAGTATTTATTTCATAGTTATTGCAGTAAGTAAAAAGGCTGATGTTCCCTTGAATCACGGGGCAGTTAGAGAAGCAATCCTGTGTATTTTATTTTTCAAAAGTTATAATGTTTGTAATGATAATTATTTTATTCTGGGGTTGAACGAACTAAACGGGAATAATGACTTCAGCTGGAAATGAAGCTTTTTTATGATCCACAGTCGTGTGTGAAATCAGCACTTTGTCTAATGAACGCCACAACACAACAAACTCGTGTGAGCTCAGCGGTCCTTCGTACACGAGCCTTTCTGCTCTTGCTCCATTATGAATAATAAGGAGAATGGGACACAATTTACAAGTTATTAAGCAGAGTCATCATTGCCTGACATTTTGCTGGCTGTAATCCGTTTCCATGTATTTAATTTATCTACTGCTCACATTTCAGATGTCTTTTTTCTATCTATTCTTTAGCTGAACAAAACAACTAAAGCTGAATGAACATACGTAATTAAAGCTGGTTCTCCTCTGGGAAGGTAATCTAGGTGCCAGACATCTCAAACATCTCTACCAACGTTCCAGATGGATGGAGTTCATCCTAAAGCAATTGTTTGCTCATGATGTGGAGGAAAAAACCATTAGATTGGGTGACAGGAAACCTGTTCACCGTGGATAAAATGAATCTGAATACGTATTAAAGGAACGTCTGGATGAGACCAAATGTAATCAGTAAGAGAGAATAAAGGCTGGAAGATGAGGTGGAAAGTGGTTTGTTGATAAGAGGGTGGAAGGGGAAAAGCAGAGGTGTACTAAAAGGTAAAAACCTTAAAAGTCAGCTCATTTCAGAGATTATTCTAGTGAGAAGGACTTCAGGGACATGATGACCATTTTCCTAAGAGGCTTTTCACATGAGGATTAGGAATTTTATGCAGGGTTTTGGCAATGTCTTCGTGTTAGGTTGGGTTCACCATTGACAGTGATGCATCCGCAGAGGTTTTTGGGTGTTCACACGACTTCTTTGAAGATAACTTAGTCGTTTGTTGGGATGGTTCTAGAAGGAGTCTTGTGTTTCCATGGCATGGAGCCACTTCTCCGTCTGCGTCGGTGCAGAGACACGCAACGCCATTATTCATCATTGCAAGGGCTCCAACAGGCTTGCAAGGATGAACGGAGTAGAGGTCAAATTTCTAAATATCTGTTGAAAGCGACCGAGATCGCAAGCCTGTGATTGGTCAGGAAGTCGCTTCCTTTCTTTGTCAACAGCACCGCCATTCCCCCTCAAAAAAAATTTAATGAAAGCCAAACATATCTAGAGACAAACACGGAGCTGATTGGTCCCTCTGGAAAAGTTTGACGAAACAAGCATTTCCACCTGTGACTGAAGGAGAACAACGATTACAGGAAGCGTGAGTTTAGAGGTGGTGGCTGCATGAAGAGGCGGAGAACAAAAGTGTCCGTGTTTAAAAAACTCTGAAATACATGAACACAATAAAAACACATTAGCAATGGCTCGGTTGTTTAGAATTTGAAGTAGGACTGGTCTCACACCTAGGCAATGACCAACGTAGACCATCACGGCATGCAGGCCAATCAGATGTGGGCCTGGTTTGGAAGTAATGACACAGCACACCAGGATTCACATATGTAGATGACCCCATGTGTTCTACCGTCTGTCTGGACAGTGCAAGTGTTCACATATGCAGGACTGAGCTAAAATAATGTTGGAAAGTGGGAGCTTCATGCTGATATGTGTCTCAATGTGGTTCAACAGAGTCATGCCTGAATGAAGTCCAGGTTTTGGTACAATTGTGGTTGAATCTTCATGGGCCTTGCTAATGTGTAGGCAAGGTAAGGCTGCAGGATAGCTTCTAGAGTAGAAGGAAAATGGCTGAAAAACACTTTTTGTTGGTTATTAAACAAAGTGTCAGCGCGTGGTGGTGAGTGAAGCAGATGCAAGGATCCACATGCGGGTGAGGGAAGCAGGCAGGCAGACAAACCAGCACGAGTAAAAGTATTTAATGATCACACGCTGGACAATGAAACAATGATCCACAAAGAGACACAGAACTGAAGGGGTTTAAATCAGGCCCCCACAATGCAGCTCTGAAATTGAGTCAAACCCGGAGTTGAAAAAAATTGCAGTTCCACCCTCATCCACTGGGGGCTGGTGTCAGAAGCGAGCAAATCATCATTGACTCCCATGTTAAAAATACCAATTTCACAGCAGAAATAAACATGTTTACAGCCTGGTACCAAAACATGTTTTTGGTTTAAATGATCTAGTTTACACTCATGACAACTCTGAGGGGGTGAATTTTTTTCTCACTCTTCTGTTTAAGTGTATTAAAAGCCTAAAATTCTGTATAATTAATGAGCATCAGTCCCACCTGACCACAGAGCTGGCTCCGGGGAAAGGCCTCAGTAGAGCCTCGGTCTGGCTTGGAAACTGTTCCGGGATTTTGAGTCTCTGTGTTTGTGTATTCTTTTTTGGATATTTTTTGTGCAATTGTTGGACAAAATGACTTGCTGCGGCATTAATTGCACTAATAGAGCGTCCAAGGAGTCTCCACTTCATTTTTTCGGTAAGTCAAATTATATTTATGTAGTTTAGGTCACTGCCGAGCTGAGCTTAGATTTTAACATGTACTGTTTAACCATGAAATTTAAATGTCATAGGGTAAACCCCAGTGCATTTAACATAATGCTGCACTTTAGAAAATGGGTTGAAATATAACATGTTGGTGGAGCTGGGCTCCGACTATCGGCTTGTGGAGCTCTCGGGAGACCGATGTTATCCATCCTTATCCCCTCCCCGCAGCTTGGCGCATCTCTGTCTGATCGCGGCTTCTGTTTGCTGCACGCGGGCTGACGGCTGGTTCTTATGGCAAGCCAGAACCGCCAAAATATGCCACTTCTCCCCGCAGCTCGGCGCATCTCTGTCTGATCGCGGCTTCTGTGAGCTGCGCAGGCTGACGGCTTGTGGAGCTCTGGGATGGAAACCTTTCCACCCGGTTCTCCCCAGCGGCAGCTTTGCGCATCTCAGATCGCAGCGGCGCTTGTCTGCTGTGCAGCTGCCGGCTTGTGGAGCTCTCTGAGGCCTCTGTGTTCCACCCGGTTTTACCCAGCAGTCAGCCTGGCGTATCTGTGACTCAGAAGCTCTGGTGTTGTGCACAGTTAACTCCGGTTGTAGCTAGGTTGCTACCTCCGTTAGCTTAGCTCCCACATCCGCATTAGCTTTGGGTTAGCTTCAGGTTAGCTTGTAGCTAGTTCGACTGGGTGTCGTCAGTCGATCCCGGCCTTACAGCCCCACCCTCAGCTCCACCTCTCTTCTCTTTTATGGAATTGTCTTGGCTTGACAGAACCTGTGGCACAGTCAAAATGGTGGTGGTGGCCACCTCCCATTTTAGCAGAAAAGCTTGTTATTTTGGTCTATGGAAACCCATTGTCCATATATTTATGTCGATGGTTTAAATACAAGAGGGCTGGGAGCTTGGGTGACTGGAAAACGAGAAGCAGGTGGGAGCAATTAACAGAGACGCAGGCTGAACCAAATGGGGAGACAGGACAGGGTGTGACTGGACTGGCCGGCCCGGGGGAAGAGCCTCTTGGGTCACCGCCAGGACCAGAGCGAGCCGAACTGGAGGCGACGGAAACTGGGAGAGCAGGGAGGACAGACCGTCCAGCTGGAGCTCCTGGAGACTGAGGGTCTGATGGAGTTGGGCTAGCTTAGCTCGGAGACCGGCGAGCTCTGCTGGGTGGACCGCAGACTCGCTCCTCTGGCCCTGAGACGAGGGAGCTGCATACTGGACTGAAACCTTCTCCTGGTGATTCGGGGAGGATAGGGCATCCAGGTGGGACTCCTGGAGGCTGACGAGCTGACGGATCCGGCCAAGCTCCGCCTGGAGACCGGCGAGCTCTGTCAGCTGGGCTGAAGACGTAGTTCCTCCGCCTGCAGATGACGGAGGTGCCTCAATCTTATTTTCTGGATTTTTGAACATTTTCTAAGAAAGTCCTACAAGATTTTGTCTCTCATATAGCAGTCACAGAGTCCTGAACGGCTTCTGGAGTTCTTTGCTGTTTAGTTTTATGTGACTCAGGAAATCAGAGAAATGTATAAAACACTCACATATTGATGTGATTCGGATTTGAAAATCTTAGCTCTCTTGCAGTTTTGTTTCTCTGACAGTCAGCCGTGCTTGATGCTGCTGCCTTTAGCTGAAAGAAAACACACTTTTGTTTTCCACGTCTAGTGGCTTGAACTTGTATTGCAGCATTAAAATATGAACTATTTCATGTTGAAAGCCATTCTCATTAAAGTTGCCCTCAGGGAGGTTTGGAATGTTCTTCATTTAAAAGAAGGTATAATTGTTTTTATTTGTACAAAGAATAAACGGTTTAGCAGTTTTATAATGTAAATTCTTCAGACCAAATCTAAACTCAAACATTTAAGTTAGTCCATTCTCAGTATGATAATCAAATTCTGTTCCACTAAGAGGTAACGGTGGTGACGAAGCTGAGGAACCAGCTGTTGTAATCTGGCTGATCGAGCCCTTAAAGTCTTTGACAAGTGGAAAGAAGGTCATAAAACCTTTATGTAGCAGTAGAGGAGTTTGAGAAGAATGTACTGGCTGTTTAGGCTGGATTCATCAAGCTGTAATCACCTTCAGGGAAGTGCATAAAACGTTTACTAGGAAGAACAAAGAAGGTAAACAGACTAAACAACAGAGGTACAAGTATTAAAGTAGCTTTCCGGAGTTTTCTACTTTCAGAAATGTTGTATGGTTTTTCAGAAATCCGTAAAGGTGAGTATCTTATCATGTACTGTGATATAATGTAAGCAATACGCCTTTTTTTTTTTTGCTAAGCACGCCCCCTGCCCCGCAGAGCTCCATGCAATAGGAAACTGAGTGCCGACCAGAACTAACCAATAGCATTAGACTACTGCTTAGATGCTTCATATTTAAGGAATACCTCGGCTGATGCAGAGTTGATGGAAGTTTTCACGTACAAGAAAGTCTTTAAAATATAAATATATGAGACCACAGCATGACATGAGAATAAAACGTATAAAACAACATGTTTAAGCTCTGTCTGTCCACTACAGAAGCACATTTATAAACAGGAAACGTGAAGTCGCCATCTTAAAAAGACTGAGCGACAGACTTTTTGTGTGATATGCTTGTCAGCCACTAGATGGTGCCATCAGATAAGAGAAATACTCCAGAAAGAGACTTTAAATGGTAAATGGCCTGTATTTGATATAGCACCTTCTAGAGTCATGGAACCCCTCAAGGCGCTTTACAACACAATCAGTTATTCACCCATTCACACACACATTCACAACCTGGTGGTGATGAGCTACGATGTAGCCAGGGCGGCCCTGGGGTGCACTGACAGAGGCGAGGCTGCCGAGCACTGGCAGCCACCCATCCCTCCGACCACCACCAGCAGGCAACGTGGGTTAAGTGTCTTGCCCGAGGACACAACGACAGCGACAAACTGAGCGGGGCTCGAACCCGCAACCTTCCGATTACGGGGCGAGCACTTAACTCCTGTGCCACCGTCGCTCCTTTAACACTTTAATAAAACCTGTGAGCTTTACACCAGCTAAGTTTTGCAATGCTAACTATTTACATTTGGTGGCCCATGAGGTTCAACATACAAAAGCTACAAAATAAGCTACAAAACCTACAACAGAAGTAATAATGAAGTGGAAGTTTAAAGAAATGCAAAGATAGCAGCATAAAGCCAAAGTTATGATCAGCTGGAACTTATGCTTAATCAAAAATTATGCTGACGCCTTAATCACGCCAAAATGTTGAGTAAGCAATCGTGTTCAGGACCAGGTAGTTGGACTCGCAACACCACAGTAAAGCCCCACGGTCCTGAACACGTTCTCTGTCGTTAATCTACTACTTTTGCTTAATTAAGGTTTAAGCATAAGTGGCATTTTAGCAAACGTTTTGAGTTGCGACTAGTAGAAAAAGGGCAAAAATGGCCATCGTGTTCAAGCCAATCACAAGTCAAACCCGGCAGGTAGGATATTAGCTAAGGCACCACCATTAAAGGTTGGTTTATGCTTGACGCATCCGCGAGGTTCGCATGGCTCCGCGCGGAAAAGTTGCGTCATTTTAACAACCACGCCCCTCCACCGCGCCTCCGCATGGCCCAAAATTTCCGCAACGCTCACCTAGGAAATTTTCTAACCATGCGGACGGTCGGACGCGGAAAAACATGGCGGACCGGCGAGAACTAGTATGGCAGAGGTTCGTAAATACAGACATTTGTAAGATTCAGCTCTCAAAGATCGCTGTGATCAACATGTTGTTAATAATTCTTGGAGAGAAATAGCTCGCACTGTCGGAAAAGACGAGGACACTGTTAAAAAATGCTGAAATGCCATGTTGTAAACAGTAATTTCTACTTCTACTATGGTTTAGTGTTGGATGCATGCCGTAGAGCTCCATGCTGCCCCCTACAGTTTGGGAGAATATTGGCTCACCGCAGAGACAAGCCGCATGAACCATAAATGCTGCGGGTTGTGAAGCGTGTTCCAGCCGCGAACCGCATCACCAAGCAGAAAGTAAATGCGTCAAGCATAAACCAAGCTTAAGACAGTCAGTGCATGTACATGCGCATCAGAAAACTGAACTATTGCCCTAAATAGGCCGACGTAATCTTGAAAAATGCATGTAAATGCGTTAGTCTGGCTGAAGGTGAATGGTTCTAATAGTGCTAAAGCACCAAGATAATGTGGTAGAAGGTTGACTTCATCTGCATGTAAATGGCTCAGTAAAGCTGTAACCAGTAACTTTCAGAAGTGAAGAGCGGCAGAAGCTGTCTTCTGATATTATCATCGCCACAAAGCTACATATGTAAGACCATCAAACAGTAATGCGTACCAAATAAGCTGTGCTGCAGCGTTGTTGTTGTCCATTCCTTCTACCGTTGCGCATATCCTGTTTTAACTCTATCTGCTTCACTCCACCAGCATTTGTTTGCTAACTGTGTTGCCATAAGCTAACCAGAAGAATGTTGGCACAAAAGGCATGTCGCCACCTACTGTATTGGAGTGGAACGAACTTCATTTGAGTGTATTTCTAGCATACATGTAAGCTAGGATAAAGGCTCCTAGTTCTTTCTTTTAGCTCAACCTGGATCAATGTGTATGTAAATCCACTGACTGATATGTCTTGGCTAGCTATATGGATCAGTGACCATAGATATGTATTTCTTAATACACACTGCCATCATTTAACTGCTAACACGCCACTGGTGACACCAGCGCCCAGGGTATAGAGATTTCCAGTGAGTTTCTGCTTTGCTCTCTTTTACCCCAAACAACAGAACAAGACTCTAAAGAAGCTCCTATTTATATTCCTCAGTGCTAATTCGTGCTGTCCACCGAGGCGCTGGACAGTGAGGCTTAACTCCCAATCACAAGTCCTCCTGCTTCCAGGCAAACCTCACTCCTGCTGTTAATTAACTCCTCTGATGGCTCTGAGGCTGGGGAGGGTGTGGGGGGCATGCATATGCGGGGGTGTTGTTCACCTTTTTAGCCGACATTTGCCTCGTTAGAATATTAAAAGCTTCATCATATTGAACCTGCAGGCACAAACATCCGTCTCTCTTCTCGTACTCTGCCTTGAATTTAGCTCCTGGCAACATCCTGTCCATCACGCACGGCACCCAGAAAATACAAGCATTGTTAGAAGAACAAGCATTCAGAAGGGGACTCATTAAAGGTGTGAAAACACACTCATGAAGCCTGAAGATTGGGAGAGGTAAGGTGAAAGAGACGGATGACCTGAGTCACTCCGATGATGTTAATATTTGAGTAACACGACTGTTAGAATGTCCGAGTTAATGATGAAAAAGCACAAATAAAGAAATACGACAATTTCTCTCAATCGTCCAAATTCCGTTGGGCAAATTTTTAAATAAAACATCCTGAATATCTGCTCAAAGTTGCTTGAAGCACACAAACAATAAATCAACAAGTTCAGAGGCTAATGTAAGTTTAATTGTTTACCAGGTTGAAATATGAATTAATGATCTTGGTTTTCAGGCATTTGTTTTTGGTACTAAACTCAAAACTTATTGTTTTGGATGATAAACTGAAATTCTGAACACATTCAAAGTTTAAAAGTTTAAGATTTACCATCAGATCAGTGGGTGTAGCGATCCACATATAACAGCTTCTGACTGAACTTAGAATTCAATAACAGAAAACACATAATTGTTAAATAACAGTTTTTACAGGGTTAGGGTCAGGAAAGTATAGGTTAGTGTTAGCCTTGATCCCTTGGATTTTGCAGCAGTTTTAACTTGTGTTTACTGCCGTCATGCTAGGTCTCAGAACTTATGGCTAGGAAAGGGTCGGAATGAATCAGAAGGCTAGACCCTCCAGTTTCACAGCTACTCACTTCCTGGTTAATGCAGGCAGGGTCTTCAGAAGGATGCAATGCCTGAATTTGACACAGCCAGTGTTGACTTTTATGCTTTTACGTCTTCGCTCTGCATCTTAGATTCCAGTGGAAATTAATTGTTGGACATTTTTGTTTAGAACACCAATACCAAGTTGCCCACAAAATCTGTAAAATTTTCACTGTTGGTGTAGTTGGTTAAGTTAGCTGTTGTCGTAAGTTCCTGCGATTTTTTCACTCGTAGTATTCAGCTCCATCGCAAACTGTACGACCAACTCGCAGGGCAAAGCTCACGAGTCACGTGCTCACAGTGTACAACAGCTTTCGGATGCAACCTCACTGCTCACACTGTACCTGTGGTAGCAACATGTCGGACCTAAAAATGTGCTAAAAATAACATTTTTACGTAACACGTGAGACCTTTGAGTCTGAAAACCCAGAAGAGAGCCGACTGTTGTGTTGTTATTAATGTCTGTTGTTCTTCGGGCTTGCCGTAGAAGGACATGAAGGGATTTATAAGGGTTGGAGGAGAAAGACAAAAGCCAGAAAGAAAGTTAAACAAGGTTTTGGGATCCGTTTTATTTGACATATACACGGCAAACACCCTTTTTTGACTATCTTCGTCATTGTGTGCCCAGAAATGTGTGAGAATAGAAGACAGTGTCATGTGCTGACAGAGAAATAACTGTGGAGCTCTGCTGACGCATGCGCTGTGTGAGCGGTTCTGGTACTTTAGGTTACAGCGCTGCTTCAATAGTGCGGTTCCCTCACAAGGGACGAGCAAAATATCAAACGTGTTTGATATTTGTGTGAGCGCATGTTTGCTGATCAGGAGCAGGTCATGAGGCGTTAATCACTACTCGTAACCCCCTGTATACTACACAACACAAAACTCGCCCCAACCTAAAAAATTCTCACACGAGAGGAAAATCAGCTCAAAACGGTCCAATAATTACACAGTGCGCACCCAGCTTTAGAGTAAAAAGGTTCTACGTCAACATCAGTGCTTAGTTGTCAGTAGGGATGTAGGAAAATATTGATATGGCAATGTGTCGTGATATTATTTCCCGTGATATTTTTTCTTGTGATATTATATAGATAATCAAAAGTTGTGTATGGAACTTTTGGAAGAATTTACATGCAAACATTTGCGTATTTTTTTTCTTTTGGTGCAATTCAAACGCTGACCACTAGTCAACAGCAGTGTGCAATATTCAATTCAATTATATTAAAAAATACTTTATTAATCCCAGAGGGAACATGATTAAATCCCAGAGGGAAATTTAGCCATTGAACTGTAAATTCCTCTTTTATGGTTCAGATACCTTATGTTAAACATGTTACATATCAGTTTGGACTGTTTATTGAATTTTCCTACAATAAATTCAGTCTAAAAAAATCGCTAATATCATCTGGCTGGATGTATCGCATTATATCGTGATCTACTGAATCATCTCCCCTGTATCGTGATACGTATCGTATCGCCAGAATTTCACTAATACACATCCGTAGACATCAGGGTCACGCTATCATTTCCTGCATGTCAGAAATGTTTGTAAGCAGTCTAATTCATGATGCTGCAACGCAGTTTAGAAGATTTTATGGTAAATGGCCTGTATTTGTATAGTGCCTTCTAGGGTTCTACAGCCCCCCAAGGTGCTTCACAACACAACAGTCATTCACCCATTCACACACACAAATTCACAACCTTTATCACAATGTTCAACAGTGTCACAGATTGTTCAGCTCTAACTTCTACGCATTGTATCCTTCCTTCAAAGCAAAACCAGGTGCGGAAAACAAATAAAAGATCAGAGAACCTAAAATCACACGATGTCTTTCGCAAATTCTGAATCCTTTTTCTTTGGCAGAAAAGTTTTATTTATTAAATGTATGAAAATCTTTTATAAGACTGTTGTAAATATGTTTTCCAGCCTTGCTTCTTTATTTCCACACCTGGCTCAAGTTAGGCTGTTTTTTTATTTACAAATGATCTTTTGTGCCATAATGACATAAAGAACGTGGCTGTTTACGGTCCTAAATGACTTTTCAGATTGTTTTTGTTGGTGAGAGGAACTGACTGCTGAGGGGGCTGTTGCTTTCTGGAAGGCAGAACTGATTTTAAAAAAGAAACATTAGTGAAAAGAAAACATTAAGTTCAAGTGAATAACAGAACAACTCCCCATCAATCCTCAAAGGGAAATTATATTGTTGTTGCACTAACGAGTTTTCTAAAGGCCTTTTGGGAAACTTGGACCTTTCAAATTTAAATATGAGACAATGGAAACAGAAGGGACTTTAATGCTGTTTTGCAGTCAAAGTAAAAACAAAGCTGCTGGAATTTTAATAACTTCTGGTCTGTTCTTTAGTCTCCCATCTTTAAAGACATCTGATATTTGATCATTGTGTTTTCATTTAACACTCTTTTGAATGCTAAACTTACTGTGACACACCTGTAGCTCTACCTCTTTATTAGGATTGGTACATTCCTCAAACACCTGCTGTATAGAATCTTATAAATTGTCTTCTGATTGAGGGTTTAAGTAAAAATAACTACATATTAGATATAAAAAATGTATTCCAGAATACTTTTGGTCTATTTAAATCAGTAGGGGTTTATGCTAACAGCAGCAGAACAGCTGAGTGAAAACAAGCTGCACGGCCCGCTTAGATGTTAGTCTAGCAGTGGAACGTTGTTGCTCATTAATGTGTTTTTAATTATGTTTGGACATCAGCAGAGAACAACATGGTGGAGGAATACATCAGGCTACAACAGCAAAGCCAAAACTAGTTAGCAGAGTGAATTAGTGATGGCGCTGCGTTTTCCTAATGAAACCTGACTCTCCCTTAGAGCTCAGGCTTCTGTGATCACTAGTTTAGATGATACAGGCTATGATTAAACCTGACTTGTTCACAAATAAAGGGTTCTGTTTTGTTTCAGCATCTCCTACTAGTGTAGGAAATGGGTCTAATTCTAGCAATGAAGCAGGCTTTGTTCTGCTTTAACCGACTTCTCTCAACTAGTGTTTTTTGTTTTTGCCCAATGGCTGCCAGTGGCTACATTTTCCCATTTGCATCAATCTCCTTTGAAGAGAGATGCAGATGAGCTTAATGAGTGAGCTAATTATGCTCGCTCGGCATGGGGAGCCTGCTGTATCTGCAACTTTGTGTGTGAATAAGAGTGTGTCTGCTTGGATATCACAGACTTTATGCTCGGGCACGCCTAGATGTTTGCTTTTGTGTGCTTATGTGCAAACGTCTTTTGGACAAGCAGTTAGAATAAAAGAGATGACCTAAAATATTTTCAACAAATAAAGGATTTATAAATAGGTTTGAACTTATTCTATCATCTGGAAGTGCAGTATCTGAAACCACAAGCCCTAAAATCAACATAATCAAGCTCCATCCATCCAGCTCAGTGGCCTAGTGATGGACTGTCCGCCCTGGGACTGAGAGATCAGGGTTCAAATCCAGGTCAAGTCACATCAAAGACTTTAGAAAATGGGACCCAGTGCGTCTCTGCTAGACATTCAGCTTTAGAGAGTTGGATTGGGAGGTTAAACCACCAAATAGTTACCGAGCACAGCCACAGCTGCAGCTCACCACTCCTTATGGGGATGGGTCACACAGGGGCGTCGGACTGGGGGGGGGGGAAGGGTACCGTTTACCCAGGGCCCACTGCAGGGAGGGGCCCTGAGACAGCTTTGAATAAAAATGTTTTATTGTTGTTGTTTTTTCCCCCAACTTACTTAATGTCTTAATAAATTTCCCTTTACCTGGATAAAGAGGTTAAGAAACAGAATTTCGCCTTAAAAATAATAACTGAATAATCTCTGAGGCATCTATCACCCCTTAAAAATGTGCAAAGTGGTTTAGTCCACACCAGCGGCCAGGGGCTGCCCGGCTGCATGTGCTAATGAGACATCGCAGATGCCGACAGCCAGAGCTGGAGGCAGGAGAGTCAGTCATGTCTTTTCCCAAGAAAGGGAAATCTGGCTTCCAGAAAAGAAAAGAAAAGAAAAGAAGGAGAAGGAGGAAAAGTTAATTGAACAGAAGCAAGTAGAAGGAAGGTGAGCAGCAGCAGCAGAACACAGTTTTAGCTGATATTAGCTAGCTCTCAGAAGCTGCATTCATGTTAGGTGTTCAGTGTTAAACACCTTTAGTTTCACCATCAAGATCAAATATAAATTAATTAGTGTTATCAGTGAAAACACTAATTTTAGGGATAAGCCGGATACTCATTTCAGACGAGTATCCGGTATGGATAACGCATTTTTGACGAATACGAGCATGAAACTAGTAAAACGAGTCATTATCTGTAATCGTGCTGAAGGAAAATCTTCATTGGGTAACTGACTGTCTTCACGCTCTGTGATTGGCCAGTCACATAGAGCGCCCGCCCCTCCCTACTTACAAAACTCTCTAGCCGACCGGGAGCTCAGTCCGGCCGGCTCATCCACGCACACACACAGACAGTAACGGATCGCGCTGTGATGGCTTCACTGTTGCTCACGTTTCTTCAGTTTTCCCTAGGTTTTCTTCAGCTCGCCTCTTTTTCGGTTGAATATTTAAAGTTACTTTTTTCGTAACTGACATGGTGCATTTGACAAGACAGAGCTGACGTGCTGTTGTCACTACCTCCGCTCCGGTGGGGTTTTTAATTTTTTTTTATCTCTCTCTCTCTCTCTCTCTCTCTCTCTCTCTCTCTCTCTCTCTCTCTCTCTCTCTCTCTCTCTCTCTCTCTCACTCACTCACTCACTCACTCACTCACTCACTCACTCACTCACACACACACACACATTAATCAACATTTCTTTGTTAAACTTTGTGTGGGAAAATGCCAAGAACGTTAAGAAAAAAATCAGTTTAATCAAATTAAAATTAAAAAAAAATATATATAAAGTTGTGTCTGGTTCTAGCATTTCATATTTCCTAGTTCCTACTGCATGGGTTCAGATGTAATAATCCATGCACTCAAATATTAATGTTCTGATTTTATTGAAACACTTTTTCTGTAATAGTTTCTTTACTATTGTGATCAAAAATATTTAATCTCACTTCTGAGGCTGCTCTGTAAATAGTTTTCAAATAAACAATACACATAGCAACTTCTGATCAATCCATATCAATTTCAGACTTAAAATAATACATTGATGTAAACCATGTCCACTTCCGGTTAAACCACGCCCACTTCCGGGTTATGCCACGCCCATTCCGAGTACAGATACAGATAGTGGTGTACTCGCTCATCCCTAATATATATATATATATATATATATATATATATATATATATATATATATATATTAAAATCAGAATTATTATCGCGGGCGGCCGCCAATTAATTCGCGGACCTCGCAGTAAAAACAGGTTCACTCTGTGTGGATATTTCAGCTCCTTCCCAGTCATGGACCAGGACAAACTTGGTATCGATGGATTCGTGGTAATCTCAGGAATGAGAAGCTGCCACTGTTTTTCGTATAGCATGACGGCACTGGTGTTAGAGGATTGTTATTGACTTGGTTAGATATTTTAAGCCTATTTTAAATTTCTTTATATTTGATCTTGAAAACGGACAATCTTATAATTTGGCTGATAATGCAGGGATTATAAAATTTAGAGTGCATTACATTCACAGAGAGAACCTGGTTTATTTCATGTCATATGTATTTAATATATCAATACATATAAGTATTAGCAAAGCTTAACATCATGAACCATGACAGACATGACTGAAGAGCAGATGAAGATATCATGCCAGGCACTGATGAGAAAATATTACAAGGATCTCACAGCTGAATTTGAGAATGAGATGCTACACCTGAGAACAATATATGATGCCACATTTCCACACATTCGGTCTCCTCTTGAGCTGCTTAATGCCATACAGGATGCAATTACAGAGCATTTTTGGAGAAGTTTGTATTGGACTGAGGATTTTTTGCACACTGCCTGTAACTGTTGCTGGGGGTGAACGGGCTTTTAGCAAACTGAAACTGGTGAAAAATTATTTGAGATCAACAATGTCCCAGGATAGACTGAACAGCCTAGTTCTTCTTTCTATTGAAAGCCAATTAGCCAAAGGATTGGACTTTAAAGATCTCATAAGTGATTTTGCTAACATGAAGACCCGTCAGTGGGCATTTACTGGAAAATAAATTCCAGGATTTTTGTTTGAACACATTGTTGGCAAATAAAAATAATTATATGTGAAGTCTTGGCATTTCACTTTTATTATGCTGGCATTTGTATTTGCTCAATATAGAGGTTAAACTAAGATCATATTTATTATCTTGTCTTATAGCATGACAAAAAATGTGTCAGAGAGATATTAAGTAATTGAGCATGGGGGCCCACCTAGAAGACTTGTACCTAGGGCCCAGAATTTGGTGCTACGCCCCTGGGGTCACATGCTGAGAAACAATTTCACACACACTGTGTGGTGTGAGGTTAACTTTAAGTTAAATGAATAGAAAGGGTTGACTGAAACTCTGTCAATGTTAAAAGAATGGTTCTTTTGTTTAAAAGTGGTTGTGTGACTATGAGCAATCAGTATTTTACCTGTGGTAGATCATGGTGATCTGATTTGTAGAATCATGAAAAATTTTTAACCAACAGTTCTCAAAGCAGGACCCGTCTAGAAACAATTAAAACTAGAAGTTTTAGTTTGAGATTAGATAAATAATAGAATTATTTGACATTTTTATATGTTTGCATCTGGAAACTATTCACATTAAAACAGTTTTTCCAAATAAAACCATGTTCGTTTTGCTCCTCAACCAGTTGCTCTGTGGCTGCTTTAAATTGGCATACTGGACAACTAACCCCGGCTTTCCACGGGAGCCGTCAGCAGCACTTTACTGCAGCAGCACGTCATAGCTGCTGATAGGAACCGCTGTGGTCAACAGAACCTTTTCCACAGGAGCCGTCAGCAGCACTTTACTGCAGCAGCACGTCATAGCTGCTGATAGGAACCGCTGTGGTCAACAGAACCTTTTCCACTGGAGCCGTCAGCAGCCATCAGCTGCGCGAGTTGGCCGCGTCTCAGGAGCAGCATGTCGCGGCCCTTACGCGCCGGTTCTATTTTCTATGCGCAACGCCTCTGAAACGGGTCAAGCCGACATTTTTGGGGAAGGAAAGACAGGAAATCGGATGCGGAAATGGAGAGAAGCTCCTGAGATTTTCAGAATAAAGAACATACTGCCTTCCGGTTGCTTTACTTTAAAAAAGGTTACTAAATGTGCAGCCCCGTGAAAAGTTATCACCTAGCTAGCGCTCTCCTTTGTTTTTCAGGTCCGTATTGGCGATTATAAAACGGACAGAACATAAAACACAAACATTTTGGAGCCATGTTGTAGTTTTCTCCTGCTTGTTGTTGTGTTTACTGACGAAGTCACTCGTGTGACTTCGTGCTCGGTCGATGACAGCTGCTCCCCTGCTGCTTCGCGTCTCGTGGGAAGGGCCAAGCAGCAGCTTACGCGAGCAAGACGTGCTGCTGCAGTAACGTGCTGCTGACGGCTCCCGTGGAAACCCGGGGTAAGTCTGTGATGGAATTTCAGTTCATTTAAAGAGCAAGTCACCCCCAAATCAACATTTTTTCCTGATGAACTATATAAATGTGTATAAATGTGCATAAATCATGCTGCAGACACCTGTAGTCAATAGTTTTGCACTTTAGTGCATTTTAGTTAAAATTTGAAATTTCTGCCTAAAACAGTCAGTGTTGTCCCGTTGTCAGGTAAAAACCCTACATTGCAGCTGAATTTAAATCTGCCATCGCTATTGGCTCTGTGTGTGTGTGTGTGTGTGTATTTGCTAGCGGCTCTGCCCTCTCGGTCTGCTTTAACAGCATTTGTTGCATTTTACACACATGAAGTGGGAGTGGAGTAATACTCTGGTAGGGGGTGACTTGCTCTTTAAACTGTAGAAATTCTAAATATGAGCGAGCAGCTGTTAGCTAGATTTTGAGTTACTGACTCTGACAAACTGTTAGAATCCAAATTCATCCATCCAGTGCAACGTTTTAAGGCTGATTACGTAGCAGTAAAGCAACAAATGACAAGGACGAGAACAAATCAAATAAATAAAAAACGCAGGCTGGACCATGGAATTTCACACTTTGGTCCATGAAGAACTCCTCGGCCCACGCATATGGCCGGATCATTTGACGGATGCAGCCCTTGAATTTAAACACAGCCTCTGCTTTTGGCAAAACTATTTGTTTGACAAATTAGCTGTTAGCTTGACTCTAGCTGGGTGACTTTGCGTAGTTGTTAGCGTAATGTGGTGTAGTGTTGTCAGCATGACTCTGAGTGGCATTGTAGCGTGACACTGGGTAGCTGTTATAGCTGCTAGTGTGACTCGTAGCTTCATTAGCATGATTCTGTGTAGCTGTTAGCATGACTCTGAGTAGCGCCTGTAGTGAGACACTGGGTAGTTGTTAGGATGACTCACAGCATAATTTGCAGGATTCTGTGTAGCTGTTAGCATGACTTCACCATTATTGCATCTCCAGGTTGGTTGTGCTGTGTCCTGCAGGTGAAACACTGACATCTCATAAGTTATCCACACAACCCCGACTTTACAAAGTGAGCTTCCCCTTCTACCTAGGGCTACTTCAGACCAGGGTAAATGTGTGTCACTCTTTCACCCAGTTTAATGTCAGTGACTGGTGTTGTCTCTCCTGGCACACAATGGACGGCACTCCAAGACAAAATGTCACTTGACAGCCCTGTCTCTTCCTTCTCTCCCCCATTCCCACCATTTGCTGCTGCCTGCTGAAAGCATCAACATATATATATATATATATATATATATATATATATATATATATATATATATAGATAGATAGATAGATATACACACACACACACACACTCAACAAAAATATGAACACAACACCTTTGTTTCTGCTCCGATTTTTCATGAGATGGACTTAAAGATCTAAAATTCATTTCATATTACCATTTCTCTCAAACATTGGTCACAAATCAGTCTAAATGTGTGATCGTGAGCACTTCTGCTTTGCTGAGATAATCCATCCCGGTGGCTGCCTGGTGGGGTCTAGGTCCCTGGGCTCTGCTGGGTCCCCGGCGGGGGTGGTCGCCCCTGGGTCCCGGGTCGCTGGGTCCCGGGCTCGGCCGGCTAGGGGGTGGGAGGCTGCGGGCGGGCCTGTGGGCTTGCCGCTGATGTCTCCCGGGACTCTGCCGGCTGCTGGTTGTGGCCCCCCGGGGCGATCCTCTGTGCCTCTCGAGGGGGGCGGGGGCCTTCCTGGTTGCAGTCTCCTTGGGGTTCCTGTGTTCTGGGGCAGCGCCTGGATCTCTGGGACTTGGAGCTCCCCCCGTCTCCTGCGCATCTTTGGGGGGCGGATCTGTGGTCCCTCACACTCTCTGTTGGACGCTCCTATAGAGAAACCTTAAATAAACAAGCGCGTGTACACATACAGGTGCTCACATGGTGCTCTCAAAAGTATGGGCTTGGGCACGTTAAACACAGGTCTTAAGACTATGGTGGGCACTTAATGCACTGTGATTTATTATCGTGATTTTTCAGTTAAGCAATGTTGATTATATATTTTTTTCATCAAGTTGACGCAGTGATAGCTAGATCTTGTTGTATTGTTGTTGTGTCCTTTTTTTTGTCCTTTTGTTTTTTTTTTTGTCTTTTTCTGCAGGTCTAGAAGCAGACTCTTGTTCATTGTTTATTTTTGTGGACGCCCCCCCCCCCCCCCCCCCCTCTCTCTCCCCACCTTTTCTTTTCCTTTCTCTTTCACCTCTGTCTCCGTGTCTGGTCGGAATTACAAAGCATTGAACAACAATAACAATAAAGTTTTAAGTATCAGGCGTGACATTAAAAGCAAACGCTTTGATGCTCCACCTGGGAATAAATCTGTAAGGCTTGTCACCAGCATTCAGACATCAATTCTGCTTGCTTCACAGCCAGACAGGACACGGTTAAAAAAAAAAAAAAAAAAAAAAAAAAAAAAGAGATAATCCATCCCACCTCAAAGGTGTGCTACATCAAGATGCTGATCCGACATCATGAGTAGTGCACAGGTGTTCCTTATATTGCCCACAATAAAAGGCCACCCTGGAATGTGCAGTTTTGTCTCACAGCAAAATGCCACAGATGCCACAAGCATCGAGGGAGCGTGTAACTGGCATGCTGACAGCAGGAATGCCAACCAGATCTGTTGCTCATGCATTGAATGTTCATTTCTCCACCATAAGCCGTCTCCAAAGGCATTTCAGAGAATATGGCAGTACATTCAACCGGCCTCACAACCGCAGACGACGTGTAACCGCACCAGCCCAGGACCTCCACATCCAGCAGGTTCACCTCCAAGATCGTCTGAGACCAGCCACTCAAACAGCTGCTGAAACAATTGCTTTGCATAACCAAACAGTTTCTGCACAAACTGTCAGAAACCGTCTCAGGGAAGCTCAACTGCATGCTCGTCATCCTCATCGGGGTCTTGACCTGACTCCAGCTCGTCACCGTAACAGACTTGAGTGTGAAAATGCTCACATTCGATGGCATCTGGCACGTTGGAGAGGTGTTCTCTTCACGGATGAATCTCGATTTACATTGTTCAGGGCAGATGGCAGACAGCGTGTGTGGCGTCGTGTGGGTGAGTGCTTTGCTGATGTCAATGTTGTGGATCGAGTGGCCCATGGTGGTGGTGGGGTTATGGTATGGGCAGGCATCTGTTATGGACGAAGAACACAGGTGGATTTTATTGATCGCATTTTGAATGCACAGAGATACCATGATGAGATCCTGAGGCCCATTGTTTTGCCATACATCCATGAACATCACCTCATGTTTCAGCAAGATAATGCACGGCCCCATGTGGCAAGGATCTGTACACAATTCTTGGAAGCTGAAAATGTCCCAGTTCTTGCATGGCCAGCATACTCACTGGACATGTCACCCGTTGAGCATGTTTGGGATGTGCTTGACCAGCGTATACGACAGCGTGTACCATTTCCCACTAATATCCAACAACTTCGCACAGCCATTAAAGAGGAGTGGACCAACATTCCACAGGCCACAATTGACAATCTGATAAACTCTATGCGAAGAAGATGTGTTGCACTGCATGAGGCAAATGGTGGTCACACCAGATACTGACCGGTTCTGAGTCCCCAGACCCCCAATAAAGCCAAAAACTGCACATTCCAGGGTGGCCTTTTATTGTGGGCAGTATAAGGTACACCTGTGCATTACTCATCATGTCAGATTAGCATCTTGATTTGGCACACCTGTGAGGTGGGAAGGATTATCTCAGCAAAGCACAGGTGTTCACTATCACACATTTAGACTGATTTGTGACCAATGTTTGAGAGAAATGGTAATATTGTGTATCTGGAATGAATTTTAGATCTTTAAGTCCATCTAATGAAAAATTGGAGCAGAAACAAAGGTGTTGCGTTTATATTTTTGTTGAGTGTATATATATATATATATATATATATATATATATATATATATATATATATATATATATATATATATATATATATATATATATATATACAACTGCTGCAACGGTTCCTTTCAGAATAAAAGCTGAACCATCAAGACCCAGGTTTGGATCTCGCTAGACGCCAACAAAATTGTCGTGACTCGAAAGTATCTCAAAGACTGGTCTAGTCGGCAACCGCTGCTTTTCCTACCAGCTTCGGTTTCAGAGAAGGTCAAGCTGCACCTCGACATTCCTGATCTAACGGGGACTTTCGCTAAGGGCATGTTGGCCGACAAATGGCGTCAAATGTGTTTATGAATCTCCTAATCAAAGCATAGTGCGAATACATCACCTTCAATTCCCATCAGAACTAATCGCTTATTCGGATTTGCTGGTTCTGAGCAACATTCCACATCATACCATTCTCCGTCTCATCCACCTTAGTTACACTATACATTTAGTGTTTAAGTTAGTCTAGTTTTATTTTGTGTAGTAATTTTTTAACTTTCAAAACCTGACTTTCTCTTCTGTTGTCTCTGAGTGAATACGAAGCTGTTATCTAATCCCTGCAATAAAAAGTTCCAATCTTCTGGGTAAAATAAACTTACAGATCCACAAGGTTGATTTCATATTTCCTATGGAATCCTACGTCTTATTAAATAACATGTAATTTAAATCATTACAATTTTTATTTCTATTATACATACATACTTTTTAATTGTTATTTTCACATGACTGTTATCAGACTCTCTTGTTCTGGTTCTCATGATAATTCCGTTTCCAGTAAGTTATCTTGTGCTTACTTCATCTGTATAATGTCTCTTTACTTTTGGTGAATTGTACAGAGTCCAAAATAAAGGCTACTTGGCCTTACAAGATACAAACAAGTATTAAGTTTTAGAAATATATGAAATGTCTTTAGCCTGCTAATTTAGCTCAAATACTAATAACTACCGGTACGTTAAAAATATTGAAAACTTGCTCAAAGCAAAATATATTTTCATTAAGGAAACAACTTATTAACTTACCAATTTAATACTTTTTTACTCACAGAAAGATAGTTTTCATGGAAAAGCGTTGCAAACGTCCACACAAACTCTGTGTGAGCTTCAGGTCGCTGGTGTTCCACAGAGTTAGCTCCGGTTGTAGCTAGGTAGCTATCTCCATTCGCTTAGCTCCCACCTCCGCGTTAGCTTTGGGTTAGCTTCAGGATAGCTTGTAGCTAGTTCGACCGGGTGTCGTCATTTGATTCCAACCTTACAGCCACAGCCTCAGCTCCACCTCTCTTCCCTTTTGTGGAAATGTCTGGGCTTGACGGAACCTGGGACACGGTCAAAATGGAGGTGGTGGCCACCTCCCATTTTTCCTCAAAAACGTGTTATTGGAGTCTATGGAAGCCCATTGTTCACACACACACACACACACACACATATATATATATATATATATATATATATATATATATATATATATATATATACATATATATATATATATGTATATATATATATATATATATATATATATATATATATATATATATATATATATATATATATATATATATATATATGGGAAAACCTCTCCTCACCTCCTCTCCCCTAGCATATGCTGCTACTTACAACATGATGAGATTTAAAGGGACTTTACAGAGTTTTGAATTTTATGCTCGTGATTGCCCCCTCAGGCCAAAAGCGTAACGGCAGCTTCAATAGTAGGCTCGTGCACGAGGCGTGCATATTGTACGTGCACACTCCTTAACGAAAATAACAGCTGAGACAGTCCCGTGTGTGTGTGTGTGGCCCGGAGGACAGAGGACAGGAGAACGCGCAGCTAATTAATTAAATACTTTGGTTCTGTACCTTTCTCTTCAGCACAGCCGAGAAAGGTTTAAGATGGGTCAGTCCGTCAGCTTCACAGAGCTTCCCTTCCCTTGCTTGAAAAACAGTTCCAAAATGAAAGTTGAACCCACATCTTTTTTTATCTGTGAATTCAATGTCGTTCGGCGAGTCTCAAATAAAAATTTGGGCATCTTACTGTAAAAAATATATAACATTAATGTAAAAAATAAATTCTAAAAAAATAATTTTACACATCCAGAATCGAAACCGGATCTACTGCATGACAGTCCGGTCTCTTAATAGGTGAGCTAAAGCAACAGTAATGTCTTATGTATGTGTAAGTTTTATATCGTTGATGACAGCTGAAACAACGTTCTAAGCAGTGGCGGATTAAGGACTGAAGACGATCCGGGGCTTAACACACACACGCACGCGCGCACACACGTGACACGCACTAGTCAACATATATATTTGTCTTGTACCACATAATTTTTAATCTGAAGCAACATATTAAGCATATTCAGGGCAGAGTATTGTTCCTGTTAGTGTTTAGTGTGAGATTATAGTAAATATTCCCTTTCTTTCTCCATCAACTTTACCTGATAGTAAGCTAACTTTAGGCAAACCAGCAGCACAACACATATTTTCAAATAAGACTCACAATCCTGAGTCAACACCAGTATCATCAAAGCTGGGGTTCTGTCATTGTACTTTTTGTCTGAAAAACGTCCTCATGTCCATCTTCACACATGCGTTTCAGGCAGAGTGTAGAAAAAAACCAGGCACTGCAGAAGAAGCCGGCTGCTGAAGGGCTTCTTCTTCTGTGGTGGAGGTTCAGGCAGGCTGTATACAAACTGCTGCTAGCTGCGCCCTCTCTGTTGGACTTTGGTACTGCATGCTACTTCCACGTTTGAGATCCGGGGCTATTCATTAAAGATTCGGGGCTTGAGCCCAAGTAGCCGGGCCTAACGCCGCCCCTGGTTCTAAGAACGGTTTGGAGCGAAAATGGCTGTTTTGTTGCTAATTTGCAGGAAATATCTAGAAGAAAGTAGCTAAGGGTCCTCAGAAATGTAGCTAGGTTCATCACTAAGCGTTAGAAACAGCGACAAAGTCGCTGAGTTGGCACTACCTCACTCTCTGCTGCTAAAGCTACGGAAAGCAAACGCTACGGGCTATGCCTGAGCGTGAACGCGCATGAAGCAGCCTGCTCAACCCGAGCAGCTCTCTTTTTCTGTGATTTTACAGAAAAACAGGCAATCACAGTAAAAATGCCAGGGCTCATTCTACAGGACCAGGGCATTGCTGGAGAATGTATGAAGAAGAAATTTATTATTTCTATACATGTTTTGGCTGTCAAACTTCCATAATGCCCCTTTGAAGAGCAAGTCACCCCCAAATTAACTTATTTTTGGGCGAAAAACTATATAAATGAGTGTCTAAACACGTGTAGTCAATAATTTGGCACTTTAGTGAATCATTGTTGAAATTTCAATATTCTGCCTACAACTGTCAGGTAAAAACTCTGCACTACATTTGAATTTAAACATGCCACTGCTATTGGCTAAGTGGTACCCTAGAATGTTAGCTGGTATATTATGATGTCACAGTCCTGTTGTGAGCCTGTGTGTGGGAATTTGTTAGCAGCTCCGCCCTCTCAGTCTACCAGGCAACAGCATTTGTTGCATTTTTCAAACATTAAGTGGGAGTGGAGTAAGTTTCTTGTAGGGGGTTACTTGCTCTTTAAGGCGGTTCTTTCTTCCTGAAAAAAAGGATTCAAAGTTCGCTGAACTAACAGCAATTTTTCCTCTGCTTTTCTCCGTGTCTGGTTTGATTACGTCAATTTGGTGATGTACATTTGTAGACGTATTTCACACAAAACCCAAAATTGCTTTTGTTCCCATAAAGAAGCACTTTCTTGGCATCAAAATGTATCTTTAAAATTCATTGACGTCATATGTGAAATCCATGGCACATGGCACTAGAAAATAGCATTTTTTAGCCCCATTGATTGCACTCTTTTATTTTTTTTTTTTCATTCTTCTGGTGACCCATGATCCAGAAGTAGATGGGGGTGACTTAGGCTCCCTATCAAGCACAGAGCATCATTATAGCCAACTACTGTTAAAGAAAACATTGCGTGATTGCATTCTATCAGTTAGCGATTTCTGTTATGTTCACGTCAGATTTAAGATCATTATCATTAAAAGCAACTCAGTTATAACATCTTTGCTGATGTTTGAGGACGGACAGATATTTTTTCAGAAATCTCTGTGATTTCAACAAATAAATGACAGGAAATACTCAAAACTAGAAGTCGCAATTCAAACAGGAAGTCCGTGCAAAGAGACGTGCAGAAAGCACTCTGACTTCAGGATCAGTGCTTGGTTGATGACGAATGCTTGTGACTCATAAGATTTATTTTTAATTAGCAAATGGTCATTAAAGTGTGTTAATTGTATGCGTTGTGGTAATTCTGGATCAAAGTCAGTTAAGGACGAGACCTGACAGAAGCTGTGGCTTAGTGGCTCCAGTAATGCAGTGTGACCCTGTGTAATTTTAATATGATAATTGGAAGAAGTCCCCTTTCTTCTTCCTTCACACACACACACACACACACACACTCACACACACACACACACACACACACACACACACACACACACACACACACACACACATAAATTTTGGCAGAAAGCAATACAGCTCCCCCTTTTGGCAAGATCTCAACAGGGATTAGTGTCCTGTCATCAAAAGGTAACATCAGAATTACTTCCTAACACGTCTTCTGGCAGGAAAAAGACATTTTATTTTAGCAATCAACCCTGTGTTGGAGAAAAAAGTTTATTCAGGAGGATTTAAATATTTGCAGCCTTTTATCATAGGACCAGCGCACCATCATCATAACATCCCCCATGCTTATTCTCTAATACAATAATATATCACAGTTTTTACATTAAATAAGCATTAAAAGCTAAACAAATGTGTCCACAGCCACATGAAACCCCAAAGCACTGTAGCAACTGCTCAAGTGTCTTTTAGGTGTCTCATCTTGCCCACAATTGCCCAAAGATTTACGGAGATGGTTGAAACTATAGCTCTGGGGCAGCCATTTTGGTAGTGATGTGACGTTCACGAACGAATCAAATCTTTTGAACGGATTTTCAAAATGAATGATGAGAGCCGAGTCCCTGTAGAGAGCCATTCATCTTAGCAAACCTTCCCGGAAGTCGGTCAAACTCACCCGCTCAAACCCCACCCACCGCTCTGTCGGACGAGGAACCATAGAAACATGTGTTTATATACATATCTCGGGAGGAACGCTAACCAACCCTGTGCGCCCTCATGGACACCGCGGTAAAACGTTGCTCTTGATTACCCCCAGCCCCGTGCGCTCTGTGGGCTTGACTTCGCTCAAAGGAGCCAGTCTTTTGAACGGCTCTTTGAGGTAAATGACCGACTAATGAACGGATCCCATGAAAGAGCCATAAATCCCATCATTAAATTTTGGTTCAATATAGTGATGTGTCGGTCGCGAACGAACTGGCTCTAAGAGCCAGCTCTTTGAAGTAAACGACGGGAGCCGGCTCGTCATTGGGAGCCGTCCCCTCCCCTCCCCCCTCCCTCCCCCCCTGCCTTGGTGAAAGCTACAGATGATTGGTCAACATGTGTAACTGTATGTCCAGACTGTCCACACACAGTGGGGCGGGGAAGAGGAGAGGGGGAGAAGGGAGGATAATACTCAGACAGACACACAGCAGAGCACATGTGGGAGGAGGGAGACGAGAGGGAATGAGGAGGAGGAAAAAGCCGAGCGAGAGGAAGGAGAGTGCGACGAAAACGGTGAGAAAATGAGCGCCAGCAGTCGGAAAGTGGAGATTTCTTAAAGTGTTCAGTTATTAAATCCATAGAAATGATAAATATTTTATATATTACTTTTTTTTACATTAGTAAATTATTTTACATATAGTTTAGCATTATTTTGGTTATAAATGTAGTCTACGCAACAGAAAATCTGAAGAGCCACTTGGGAGCCGAAAGAGCTGGCTCTTTTTGGTGAGCTGAGCCAAAAGAACCAGCTCCCTAAAAAGAGCCGGAATTCCCATCACTAGTTCAATAACTCGGCTGTGTTCATCACAATAGCAAAGAAGGACCAAACAGCATTAACTTTGGATAAAATTTAGATTTATAATATATATTACATTTTAGAGGATAAATGCATACATATTTATACACGGAATTTAATAAAGAAATCAATATGTTTTATTGAGAGTTTATGAACTTCAAAACGTGTAATGTTCAGCTTAGGGCTCAAACAATATAAATTACATGCAGTCCGTGAACGCAGCATCACTCTGAGTAGTTGGTGGACCAACATGACGGCTTCTGCTTTGGTGCGAAGGTTAGCAGCTCTGTCTGGAGCTTCTGCGGTGGGACTGGGAGCGTACGGAGCTCATGGTATGATCATACGCGACGTTTATGTTATTTCACAACCCAGTGTTTTATCTTTGAGCTGAACAGACCAAAGAGAGTCACAAGACACCGTGACTTGATGTTCACCGTTCCAGACTCCGTTGACAAAACATGATGTTTATTTTTTGCTATTTTATAACTAGCCGAATTACTAGAAACAGACAAAAAACAATTTAATGAATGCATTTCAATGTGATATGTTATTCGGCGTTGGAATGGTGTGACTAATGCACAGCTATTTTAGTAAAGGAGACTATTTATAATCAAGGTGACCCGCCTTCTGAGTTTACGGTAGACTTCCGGTGTCAATCAAGTCAAACTCAAAGTGTGACATAAAAATGCAGTAACCGTGTTTATCAAGTTGTTTGTTTTATTGTTTAGGTTTCAAAAACAAAGACCCTGACGACTACCGGATAGTAGTAAGCCATTATTTAATGCTTCTCTTTTTATTGAATTTATACAATATGTTTAATTCATGGACATTTCATTTATTCGTTTTGTGATGTTTACATAACTGCCTGGACTCTCCATGCAGCTTAGTGTGTTTTCTGTTTAAAAAAAAAGACATTTCACGTTTTCTTTTTTTAAATTGGCTAAAATGCACAAACTCATTTAGCTGGAGTTCTCTGACCTTTTATTGAATATGCTTCATCATTAAGTCTGATTTTTATGCTTGGGCTTTTGCAGCTTTATGAAACTGCCAACAAGTACCACTTCTACCACAGCCTGGCCCTGCTAGGCGCCGCCCACTGCAGCAAACCTCTCATGGTTAGTTACAGGTCAAAGGTCAAGCTAACCCTATGAATCTTCATTGCTGTATAGAGTCATCTCATGGAATTAGTCACGTGTTTCCCAGTCTTTTATTTTGATAGTCTAACTGATCACCTTGATTATCAGACAGAATACAAGCTCTGAAGTTTACTTCAGCCTAGTTAGCATTGTACTATGTCTCTGTTTTATTTTTATTGTTGATTTTATATTAGTTACTGTACTACTTTTATTACTTTCTTCCCGTGTGTTGATTTTTATGCTCTTCGACTGTGCAGCACTTTGGTTGGCCTCGGCCGTGTAGAAATGTGCTTTAAAAATAAAATGGAATGAAAAAAGTGTATCCTCCTCCTCTTTCCAGGCTGGCACCATCCTGATTGCGGGGATGGGGATGTTCTGCGGGCCCCTGTACCACCAGGCTTTGACGGGGGACCCCGGTCTAGGGAAGCTGGCCCCTGTGGGTGGTGTAGCTATGATCGCCGGCTGGCTGGCCATGATTCTGTGATCTGACAGCCACTAGCCTGTCAGGCCTCTTAATGGATGAACTGGAGCGCTGGTGGGAGCCCGCTGAAGGCTAGCACGCATTTTCTAAAGTCACCCGTCCAACGGCTGGCTGCCTGTGGGAGGTGGATGTGAGCGGGAGATAAGGGCACAGCGGGATTATCACGTCTCTGCCACGACTGTCCTCTTGACTTCAGGGTTATTAGGGAGGGAGTGCTGATTAATGCCCAACAGCTGTGGATCATCTTTAATGGCACTTTCAGACTTGAACATAAATGACTAATCTAGTAGACTACGTCTGTATTTTTGTATCCTGTAAAAGCATTATGATTGAGACCAAACCAATAAAAATTACATTGACATTTGTCACACTGACCATGAATGAATAACATTTTTAAAGTCTCCAAGCTGTGTATAATTTTATGTTGAGTTTTTAATGTTTATAGGTGAGGCATTTAGTCGTTTTCCAGCTGAACGGGACACATCCGTGTTTCCTGCACACGTCTGACTCCTCTAAACCATTCCTCGCTCGTCTCTGGACTCCACTAAGTGGCGAAGCAAAAAGGGACCATGTTAACAGGGTCCTGCATTCATCTGGGGCTGTGCTCAAATTGAAAGTGAAATCTACTGAAGCACTAATTTTCCACCCTGACAGCGGGCCAGTGAATGGAGACCTTTAGAAATTTGCTGGTCGCTCCATGAGCCAGAATCTGCTGCCGGATGCTTAAAGCCTCTCCAATCAGGTTCTGATAAAGACTCATTAGAATAAAGCAGCTACTAGGAAGGACCTCTGACCTAATGCTAGCGACTCTTCAAGTGGATGTTTGAGGCCCTGTCACCACTTTTCTGTCAAATTTAGGTTTTACTACTGCTCGCTATGGATCCTGCTGCATCCAGTTACTGGACCACGGTGTTCTCTGTTCACCGAAGAGGAGTGATGAAAAATAAAAATTGATAAAGATGGAGCCTTATGTTTTATGTTATGTTTTGGTCCTGGATATTAAAAAATGCTGCTGAGTAAATTAAGAGTTCTTTCCACCACTTTGTTATCCTGCTGCACCCAGCTTACAAAGCAGAAACCTTGAATCCTAAACACAATCTGATTTTCTTCAAAATGATGCTCTGTTACAATATAAAACATGGGTTAAGCCAAAATAAATCACCAGGCTGCATTTACTTCAACCTCTAGCCTTTAGAGAGATAGACGGATCTACTAATTGACCATCTCTCTTATTCCAAACCACAAGAGCTCTGACATTTATTCAGTTTTGGCAAAAATAAATAATGCATTAAAATCCGTTTTCATTCAAACAAAAGGAAGTAAAATGCATCTTTGCTCTTCGTTGTTTAACTAAAACTTGTGCAAGAGTTTTGTGGAAAAATACTGAAATTCATCATTTTCAAAGATTGTAGCAAAATGTTGACTTGACATTTTTAAAATGAAAATTAGAAAAAAACAGACGGACATTTTGTTTCTATAAAGGATGTTTGCCATAGTCACAAAATAACGAAACTTTGGAGGTATGAACAAACCACAAAAAACAAATATTGCTTTTATTTTAAATTAAATCAAATAAAAATGGGGCTTTGGAGCTACCAATAAATCATGGAAATTTCAAAAAGTTGTTAGCCTGGCAACTCATCCTGTACAGTGGGTATGTAAAATATTCAGACCCTCGTCAGTTTTTCACTCTTTAATATAATGCAGCCATTTGTTAAAATAAATTAAATTAATTTTTGTCCTTATTATTTGGCCTTAATTCTAAGCGTTCTGTGTGGAGAAAACCAGGCAACGCTCATCTCTTGTCCAATACAGTCCCCAGAGTGAAGCATGGCAGTGACAGCATCATGCTGTGGGGGTGTTTTTCAGCTGCAGGGGCAGGACGACTGGTTGCTATTAAGGGAACGGTAAATGTAGCCAAGTACCGGGATATCTTGGGCAACGTGACATCTCCAGAGTGCTCAGGACCTCAGAATGGGCTGAAGGTTTACCTTCCAACATGACAACGACCCTAAGCACACAGCTAAAATAATGAAGGAATAGCTTTACTGCAACTCTGTGAATGTTCTTGAATGCCCCAGCCAAAGTCCTGACCCATTTGAGCATCTCTGGAAAGACCTAAAAATGGCTGTCCACCAACGTTCACCTTCCAACCTGACAGAACTGGAAGTGCAAGGAGGAATGGCAGAGGATCCCCGAATCCAGGGTGTAAGAAACTTGTTGCATCTTCACCAAGAAGACTCATGGCTGCATTAGCTCAAACGGGTGGTTCTACTAAATACTGCCAAAGTCATTTTAAATTAGCTGCCGCCATCTTTGTTTTTTTGCTCAGTCGCAGAAAGATCCTGCCCACTAACAGAGCGCTGCGATTGACCCACCGAATCAATAGTGTGATTGGACCACTACAGAGCCACCAGACTGGATAGGGCTGTGGAAGTGCCAAAGGAGCCCTGACCAATCATTTTACGTCATCAAACTGACGGTCTAGATTGCTAGGCTAAACATTTGTAGCCAATTTGGCATAAATTACTTATGTTTTCTGGCTAAAAGCGCCACATCATTAGCTTCAGTCAGTTCAGTTAGCTCATAACTACATCGGTTCAGAGTTGGATGGGTGTTAATCATCTGCCCCATGTCCTTAGAGCCCCACTCTCAACTCCATTTATGCATCTTCTGGTAGTGACGAGGCACGTCCAAGTTGGCAGCAGTGGAAACTACTCAATTCAGCTCCTGGAGGAAACGTAGAGAATTCTGTGGCTAATGGTGCGGGGCGTTCGTCCATCCTGTTGCTTATTGTACAGTAATTGCTCAGGTACCTCTGTCTGCTTATGTCTCAAAGGCAGCTCAAGTCTAAATCATCTGGAGTTGATGCTAAAGCCATTTAAAATGAGCGGCATTCCCGAGCTGATGCTATCTTTGTAGGTTTTTTCTGTTGCAGCTCTAGTTCTAAGCCCACCCAACATCTCTCTACCAACAGAGCTGTGATTGGCTCGACCTAAAATTAGCCGTGCCAATGGTAGACTGCTGAGGCTACAATGGAGCGTCAAGGACGTAATTTTCACTTTAGAAGAGGGGTGGACACGGGTGGGGGGGGGGGGGGGGTATCTTTACAGTATGTTCTAATGGGAAACCGGCTTCAACGGTTGTTTTCCGCTTGGTCCTAGTGCTCAGCCAGTGTCAATTTAATATAGCGTAATATTATTTTTGGATGGTAAAAAGTGCAGGGGTCAAAACTTGACTTTGGAAAAAGTGGGGGGGGACATGTCCCCCCTGTCCCCCCCAAAATTACGTCCATGTGGAGTGTGGCTTAACCGACCTGCAGAGCGAAATCTTTAGCTGCCGCTACGGCTCTAGATTTCTACTCTTCAGGCTCTGTCTGAGGCATTTGGGGGTTTTCATAGTTTCGTGACAACGTCCGGGTTCTCATCATATTTCAGGGGACCAATATTTAAATTGACGTGATTGGTTGGTCTGGACAAATTACAGAAGTTACGTTGAATTGTTGACAATAAATATTTTAGGTTGTCCGGACAAACTGTGGGAGTTACGTTAGCAGGTAAAGCACTCGTGTAACTAGATCTGCTCAGATTCGTAGTTTTCTTGTCATAGGAAACATGGACGACGTTTATGAAGAAATACATCAACAGCACCTTAGAACAAAGCCTGAAGCTGACTGTTAATAGAAGGACAAAACCAGATGAATTATTTGGCCTTTTTAAAGCTAATGTGAACCACGTTGGTCTACAGAGAGGTGTCCAATTGTAGACAAAGTTCTAAAGGGTTAATTATTACATATTTTTGATATTTTCCTACAGAAACCTACTAATGACCATCAGTTTAAGCGTCAGCATCTAGAACATGCAGGATGGAGAGCCTGGAGGAGCAGTAATAAAAACAGAGCCATAGGCAGACTGCCTGATTTCCTCCCTCCCAGTGTGGCTGCTGCTGCTGCAAGTAAAAACACAAACTTACTCTATATATTATTAATTATACCCCAGGAGACTTCCTGTCCATTTCCTGCCAGCATTCTCCCCTATTTCTCCACACAGGAATATATTATTTCGTCCCAAGCTTTTTCCATCTCTACCCCTCTCCCTTTTTCTCTTTTTGCTCTGCAGATGGATTTAAATTGCATCAGCTTCAATCTCTGGGAGGAAACAGCCTCTTGTTCCATTGATTTCTAAGTCTGGGAGTGTTTTGGTCCAAAATAAAAGGCGTGGATTTGAGAGGATCGTCTTTTCTGAGAGAGTAAAGTAATAGAGAGCTTAGAGGAGATGACGGAATGACAGTGGATGGATGGATATACCCTCAAATCTTCCATCAGAGGAACTGAATGAAACTCTTTACCTCTAAACATTGGACTCCATTACTCTGTCTCGTTCACACGGACCGCAAAACGCACACCAACCTACATTTAGACACACAGAAGCTCTACTATATTAAAGCAGCAGGTCTAAATCCTCTCTCAGGGGCATCAGTCAGGCACCAGTGACTCATACGCTGCAACGGGATGAGTGTTCCCGAGCATTCCCACATCCCAGTGCCCACTCTGACCTCTCTCGGCCACTGAGATGATGGTCGGTGTTATCAGACCCTTGGATAGATGAATCCCTCACTTCTATGGGCACTGGAGCTGCATCTGTGCAGCCATTTCTTCACGGCTTTAGACCCAATCAGCACGGTCACACCAACATGGGGGAGCTGCCACGATTCCCCTAAAACCATAGCCACTATCAGCAGCAGCCATCTCAGAGTTATGGGATGTCTGGGAAATCGTATTAGCTGGCCGGGAGATGGTTTAAACTAGGGCAGAAGCTGGAGTTTTATCGGATGAAGGCTAAACTCCCTCTAACTTTAGGATTTGTGATGTATCAAAATAAAAAGGTCATCAGGAAGTTTTAACATTTATTTTTATCACCATTTTCATGGTGAGCAGAATGTGTGACTAGGGCTAGCCGTAAGCTAAAGTCAATAAAAGAGGCTAAAAAATCATAATTTAGTCAACGAATCCAAGCTTAAGGGTCAGAGGTCATGAGCCTCACAGCATCAGAGAAGAAGGTGTTCCTCAGGCAGCTCTGAAGGAAGGAGGGGGGATTATCGGTGAACAAATGTGATGTTGTCCAGTCTATTCAAAACTTATAGATGTTTTAAAGAATTGTTGCAGATTTATAGCCTAGAAACCCAGACCAACTGCAGTAATAGTAATAGATTTAGCTCTGCAGGTCGGTCTACGCTCCACTGTAGCCTCAGCAGGTCTACCATGTTTAGCTCAGTTTTGTCTCTTGCCAATCACAGCGCTCTATGTTTGTTAGGCAGGCTTACCACTAGAGCTGCATCAGAGAAAACTACAAAGATGGCTCAGGAACAGCGCTCGTTTGAATCGGTTTTGGCGTCATCTTTGACAGATTTATACTTGAGCTTTTCTTTCAGACATGAGCAGAGAGGCCCTTTATTTAAAAGAAGGATGCATTTGCTTCTTCTTTGATGATGTATGGTGAACTGATGTCCGAGGTGATAAATAAATCACACTGTCCGTCCCTTTGATTGGTCCTAGCACTGTCCAACTGTGTGCAGAGACAGTTTGAAGACAACCAAAGATTCCACCTCACATCTGGGTAGTTTCCATGGGTTGTGGCTGGGCTATGTAGATGTATAGGACAACTTGCCAGGCTTGGAAATTCATGTATTCTCTTAAAAACATAAATATTCTGTCTGAGCTCACTCATCACAACAGACTGGTTCTGCCCCAATCCGCCTCCTGCTCCCTCCTTTCTCAACCAGGAACAAGGTAATGAATAAAAGCAGGTTAAATTTAGCCCCAGAGGTAGGACAAGGACCAAGGACTAGCTTATCAAGTTTACAGATGACACCACCGTTATCTGACTCATCTCTGACGGGGATGAGGCAGCCTACAGAATGGAGTTGGAATGGATGGTGTCCTGATGCAGCCACAACAACCTGGTGCTAAACCAGAAGACAGTGGAGGTTGTGGACTTTAAGAAGCACACAGCCACCCCTCCCCCCAGAACTCTGTCTGATACTCACGATGGTGGACTCGTCGCTTCCTGGGCACCACCATAACCCAGGATCTCAAGTGGGAGCCCACCATTACCTCCATCATAAAAAGTTCCACCAGAGGATGTACTTCCTGAGGCAGCTGAAGAAATTCAACCTATCTTTACAGTAGATGAGGCAGTTCCACGCCACAGTCATCGACTCCACCCTCACCTCCTCAGTCACCGTGTGTTATGCTGGAGCCACCATCAGGGCCATGAAAAGACTGCAGCGTGCTGTGCGCTCTGCTGAGAAGGTCATTGGCTGCAAACTCCCCTCCATACAGGACCTGAACACCTCCAGGACATCGAAGCATGCAGGTCGGATCACAGGAGACCCGTCTCACCCTGGAAACAGTCTCTTTGACTTGATCCCATCTGGCAGAAGGGTCCGATCCATTTGGACCAGAACCTCTCACCACACAAACAGTTTCTTCCCCTCTGCTTTTGAACTCATGAATGACAATCATAGAGCTGCCCACTCCAGATGCTTTGTTTCAGTCACCTGACCCTGTGTTTTGTTTGCACCTGAACTGACCAGTACCTACACTGACTTGCATAAAGTAGCTGCTTCTCTAATTATTGTCTTCCTATATTATTACCATCATTTCATTGTGTTTATTTCTTAACTAATTTTGCTCATCATTTATTTTTCTTGCACCAAGTACCGCAGCAATTTCCTAATGTTGTGATTCTTGCACATATGACAATAAAACCCTTCTAATTCTGATATGATTCTGATTTGATTCTGACATCCGAGATACTTTTAGTAGAGCCACTGCTCCTCCGCCTCCAGCTGAGGTGTTTTGGGCATGTCCTACCAGCAGGAGGCTGCTCAAAAACCATCCATTTGTTTACCGTCTGAACTTGACTTAAACTTTCAGTCCTCATCGTTGTCTGGATTTTGTTTTGGAGCTCATCGGGGTCCATTTGCTCACAAAAAAAAGAGACAAAAGGTAAAATGTTGATTTCCTGGTGCTCTTCTGACTCTCTAAATGTTTATTTTGTCTGAAAAGGGGCTTTTCTAAATGTTCCACTGATTATTGTTAGAGATGAAAATAAAAGTCTGTTCCAGAAAAACGTGTTTAAATGTTTTATTTGTCATAGCAACCATTTCTACTGATTCCTGGATTCTTCCATCCCAGTTCTTCTCTTTCCTTTTTCCTATATAGATATTTTTTCTCATATGAATTTATGAACCTAGCTCAGTTATCACTTTTCCTTCAGCACGGTTTGGTGCCAGATGTAGAAACTTTGAGTTTCACACTGTTTCTGGAACAATGCCACCACATGCCTGCAGTTTCTGTCACATCTGAAGTGCAAATAGGAAAACGGCAGAACAGAAGGTGTGATGTATGAGGGAAGGAGCTAAAAACAGTCTCCCAGCTCTTTTTCTACTTGAGGAAGATAGAAAATAAAGAAGAGACGGGCTAAAACAGCATGTTTATGATACATTGCAGCCATTTCAGAAGTGTACCAGCCTGCCTGCTGAAGGCCAGTGTTGTCTCTTCTCATTTGGATGATGGTTTATGTCGCTGCTTCTGTTGGATCATTTAGCTGCTGCAGCATTAGCTTGATAAATGTTCCTGTTAAAGATGGAGAAAAGCTGAGAAACGGATTTCATGCGGCTCTTTATGGTCAGTGTGGAGGTCCAGAGTCCAGAGAACATTAGCATTTAGCTCCAGGGTGGCTCTAACCCCCGCACCCCACTGAGGGTGGAGCTTAAGCTAGTAATTGCTGATTTGTATTTTATTTTTTGGGTATTTTAGCCTAAGGTGAGATGTGGGAACCAATGACATGAATACATTTATTTGAAGTTGAAAAGAGATGCTGAGACAAATACTTTCATGTTGTCAAGTCAAGGTTTATTCATATAGAAAATATATGACAGAAACAATAAAAGCATTAATAACATAAAAGCTGTCTAGACTAGAAATTACTAGTCACAGACAACCAAGACGAAATGCATATTATAAGTTATAAGAATATAAAGCGTCAGTTAGGAGATTTTTTTAGAACGAGATCACGGATAAAAGTGGTTGAAATTAGCTTTCTCTGCAGGGTGTCTGAGCTCTCTCTTAGAGATAGGCCGAGAAGCTCGGTCACCCGGGAGGGACTTGGAGTAGATCTGCTGCTCCTCCGCATAGAGAGGAGCTAGTTGAGGTGGCTCGGGCATCTGGTCAAGATACCTCCTGGACGCCTCCCTGGCAAGGTTTTCCGAGCACATCCAACCGGGAGATGGTCTAAAGGAAGACCCAGGACACGCTGGAGGGACTATGTCTCTCAGCTGGCCAGGGAACGCCTTAAAGGGGCTTTACGGAGTTTTGAATTTTTATGCTCGCGATCGCCCCCTCAGGCCAAAAGCGTAACGGCAGCTTCAATAGTAGGCTCGTGTACGAGGCGCGCATGCTGTACGTGCACACTCCTTAATGAAAATAACAGCTGAGACAGTCAGCTCCATGTGTGTGTGTGTGTGTGTGTGTGTGTGGCCCGGAGGACAGAGGACAGGAGAACGCGCATCTAATTAATTAAATAATTTGGTTCTGTACCTTTCTCTTCAGCACCGCCGGCAGAGGTTTATGATGGGTCAGTCTTCCTGCATGCTCAGATCATTCCCTTCCCTTGCTTGAAAAATTGTTCCAAAATGAAAGTTGAACCCACATCTTTTTTATCTGTGAATTCAGTTCGGCGAGTCTCAAATAAAAATTTGGGCATCGTACTGTAAAAAAAATATACCATTAATGTAAAAAAAGAAACTCTAAATTTATCATGTCCACATCCAGAATCAAACCCGGGTCTTCCACACGGGAGTCCTCCGTCTGACTGGTTGAGCTATAGCACCAGTGACATGTTTTGTACCTGTAATATGTATATCCTTGCTGACAGCTGAAACAACATTCAAAGAATGGTTCGGAGCGAAAATGGCTATTTTGTTGCTAATTTGCAGGAACTATGTAGAAGAAAGTAGCTAAGGGTCCTCAGAAATGTAGCTAGGTTCATCACTAGGCGTTAGGAACAGGGACAAAGTCTCTGAGTTGGCACTGCCTCTCTCTCTCTGCTGCTAAAGCTACGGATAGCAAATGCTACGAGCTATTTCTGAGCGTGAACGCGCATGAAGCAGCCGAGCAGCTCTCTTTTTCTGAGATTTTACAGAAAAACAGGCAATCACAGTAAAAATGCCAGGGCTCATTCTACAGGACCAGGGCATTGCAGGAGAATGTATGAAGAAGAAATGTATTATTTCTATATATGTTTTGGCTGTCAAACTTCCATAATGTCCCTTTAAGATTCCCCTGGAGGTGCTGACCCAAGTGGTTGGGGAGAGGGAAGTCTGGGCCTCCCTTCTTAGGCTGCTGCCCCCGCGACCCAACCTCGGATAAGAGGCCGAAAATGGATGGATTTGCATCATCTTTGATGGATTACCCATTGACTGACATCTGTAGTGGTGAGTGCATCACATTGTTTGTTATCCAATAGCATGAGGAGACAGTTTGAAAGACAACCTTAGATCCCGCCCCACAACTGAGTGCCATCAATGGACCATGGCCAGATTATATATTCACATGGCTGGCCAGGCTGATATTGAAGCTAAAGCAACTGTGACTGAGTTTCTGTTATTATACTGCTGTCATTTTACACTAATTGTGTAAAGGGCATTCTTGTAGTGTTATTTACTTACAAATGTGATTCTCTAACAGAGCAGCTACAGAAAAGCTTCCAGCTTTTTACTCTAGGAAAGTTCAGTTTTCAGCTGAGGCACATTGAACCAGGAAGAAAAAAAATTAACTTGAAAAACTGTGAAAAAAAGAACTATTATGACATAAATATAAAACAAATGTGGGAAAAAAACGATGTAAAATAAATTTAGCAGTAATTACACCATATCTTGGTAATATTACACATCAGGTGGTCTATTGCATTGTCAATAATCTTGCTTGTCCAGCTTTGTCCCAACTGTGTCCCCACCCAGTTTTTATTGTTTCTTACAGAAGCTTGTGCCTCTTTACTTATTATTATTAATTTATGTTTAATTTAGTTGATTTTGAACATATAATGTAGTTTTTTAGACGTGCTAATCTAAAATGTCCTACAGTGTTGGATTGAAACAAACCTTAGTACAGGTTGGAATATTTTAAAATATATTTTGGTTTTGAAAAGAAAAAAAAAACCATGGTAGATTAAAAGTGTTTAAACTTTTCTCAGACAAAGCACAGCGCTAATCCTCATGGTAGAAAGTTAGATTGGATTACAGCTGTCCTCATCTGACCTCGGCTGACATTCAGGCTGCCACGAGCTCCTTGATTAATTCTGAGTGTTGTCATAACAGGAGCAGGTGTAGTCGTTATTGGTACATCGTCACAGGTGTTATGGACACATATGATCTATTTCCTGTTTGTGGAGTGTGTAGGAACATTTTTCCATCTCTCCAGTGAGTCTGCCCAGCCCTCTTCTGTCTGAATCTAATCTATCCTCTCCATAAAAGAGTCAGATATGATTCTGATCAGATATAGTCTGACCTCACAAACGGGAGTTTCGTTTTAAGGTGGGGGCGTGTGCACCTTGCTGTGCCGCTAATCCCTGGATCCCGAGAGTAGGACCAGGATTTCTGAGTCGGTGTTGCCAGGGGGAAGAAGGAGGAAGGTGGTGCCGCCTCGGACTTGTTGGAAATGACAGCTGAAGACGGTGGATTGGAGCAGGAAAGCAGTGGGAGATAACGAAGAAAGTGTCCGTGTTCGCCGTGTGAAGGGTGTGTATGTGTGTGCGCGTGTCCAGCTTTAGCCGGAGAGCTAATGATTCTGTGACCGAAGGAAATGAATGCATGTGCACGCATCCGTGTGTGATAATTTTCTGTGTGGGTGTGGGGCGCTGCACTTGTCTCAAATAGCCTCATATGGTGTTAGCTAGAGCGCTAATTTGATAAAAGCTAGTTGGCTAATCAAAGCGATTAGCTGGCTGGGTGAGGCTCCAGTACGACTAGTCAACAAGGAGTAAAGACTAACATGCAGCCATGCTGGCTAAAGTTAATGCCTTATCTTTTAAGGTGTAACTTGTGTCTTCGACAGCAGGTAGGCTAATTTGTTGGGCTGTTAGCTTCATAGCTGGAACCGCTGAGCTCGCTAATTGACCCAGTTGGTGGGGCCAGAGGCCATGTTGTTGTTCCACCCGTCTGAACTTTGTTTACAACTTTTTAGCTCATTACTTCTGCTCCACAGTTCTTACTTGTTACCCGCCAAGTTAAGTTTAACCAACACTAAATGTGTTTTTGTTCTGCTTTTTGTGGTGAAACTCTCCCTGCACATTTAATCCGTTTAACCCCCAACCCGTGCACTCACGTGCTCACACAGCTGCGAGGCAGGATACGTGTCTCCATGGTAACGGCTGCTAAACGGCCAACTAGTTTTGAGTTTCCTGCGTAGTCTTTGTTTCATTCTGCCGAAAAGGCGTCAAATTACCTAATGAACAAACACACTCTTATATTTTAAATTTCAGAAAATATTACCGGTGTTTATTTGTTTGGTGTGTATGTATGGTGGCCCAAAGGGTTCAGTAAAATACAAAAGTCGCAACATAACAAACCCTAATCCATTCAAAATGCTGCAAACGTAAGTAATTGAGATCCCACCTGTGAAAACAACCATCTCTGCTGTATTCTTGACCTCAGCAGCTTGAGTTAAATGGTGTGGCAGAACCTGACCAGAAACTAATAGCTGCTAACCTCAGTCGACTAAAGAAATGTGGGTCAGAGTTTCACCGCAGCTCTTTTAATGACTGATGTGATCAAACAAGATAATACTTATGATTATTGCTGATAACAGCCTCTAGGAGATGCTGATTCTTCAGGCTAATTTATTTTTAACCCTTTATGTTTTGGATGAAGGCCTTAGTGATCAAATGGATTGAAGGTTTATTTGAATACATAGAGGTTTTTAGGGTCCTTTTTACCATGGCTGACGTCCCTTTTTTTTCTTCTACTCTCCAGTGCATTATAGATGGATTCCCTAATGAACGCGGTGACGCCACGCTCCCCAGCTCCCACCAAGAAGCTGTCCGAGGTGGACTTCCGCTCCGGGGCCACCTTGGAGCAGCTGTCGGCACAGGTGTCGGAGCTGGTTCTGTTGGAACAGGGGGAATTTGGGGACCAGACCGCCTTAGAAGTCCATACTGCCAAGGATTTCATCTTCAACATGCTAGGTAAAAGCAGTCATTACATTTGGACATCACTGAGGTACATGCTCTGGGTTAGGGTGAATAATTAGACCAGATTTTTTGACTCCTCCACTTGGCCCAGACTTGGCTTTCAGGGCATGATTGTAAATATCTGTTTACTTTTTCTGTGTTTTGTTGATTATCTTAACTATATCAGATCATCTCTGACCCATCAGCCTATATTGGGCTATATATTTGGTATTTCATTTTATTTTGTAGCTCTGCTGTGACCGATATTATTTATGGCTGTGGTTGTCTGTTAGATGTGTGTGACGGGTGACAAGAGAGGCTGGCTCCCTGAAACAGTGAACAGTAATTGTAATTAGGGGCTGGCTGATGTAGTAAATATTTTCTATATCGGCCGAAATTATTTTTAAAAGCCGATTAAAAAATAAATAATAATAATAATAATTACAAACAAAAAATAATAATAATTAGGCACCTGTGTGGCCAACTGCCGCCACTACTAAACTGAAGACCCGACGGACCCAACACACCGTTTAAAAAAATGTTTTAAGTTTGTTTTATATTTGAAGTTCAGTAGATATTAAGAGATTTATTGACTTATTTAATTTATATTGTATTGCACACATTGAATGTTCAGTCGTCTTTCACAATCAACGTGCTGCTAAAACGTGTGTGTGTGTATGTATATATATATATATATATATATATATATATATATATATATATATAATCGGCCTTAATAATCGGCTTTAAATATCGACCATCGGCAACAAAGTTCTTTAAAAATTGGTATCGGCCTTTGAAAAAAACATATTGGTCGGCCTCTAATCATAATAAAGCTAGGCTGACTTGGAAGTTAAACCTCTCTTCTTTCAAAAACTGTTTGAATGTTTCTGATGGCACAAACCAATGCACAGTTACAAAGTAAAGTGTGTCCCAGTGTGTTTTTATGAGAAACTCTGAGGTAGCCCAGTAAAAGCGTCCAATGCCTTCTGTTTTCCTCATTGTGTTATCAGAATAATAATTTGAGTTTTGGTGGTATGATGTCATTTCCTGTCATGATGATGACCGCACATTGCGATTAATGTGCTGAAGTAAGGTAAGGCGATATGGACAAAAAGTTGTATCTTTCAGCTGAATTCTAATATACAACGTATATCGATATTTTTCCTCCTGTAAAATACTTACAAGTTAACTCCCTTCGAGCTGTCTTGAGAAATGATATACATAAATTAATCAGCAAATTAAACGCATAAAAATGTATATATAAATGTATATCTTTGTGTTTGACATGGTTCATTTTTATACTGGATTTGGAGCTGTTGTAATGTAATCTGATCGTTGATTCTAATAAAGTATTTATCTATCAATCCGTTGACAGCTAGATAAGTATCAAATGTCCCACAGGCACTTTTTTTTATTATAGTTAGAATTCATGCAAAATCATTTAAATTCTATCTACAGGTGGCTCATATCATATTTTGCACAAGTAGGATGGAGAACCAGCCCGTTTGCAGCCACGGTGAAAAGGCTCGCTGAAACGTCCCCAAATATTTAAAACCCAGGAAGCCAAATGCAAACTTTAGGGCAGAACATTGACCCAGAGGTTTTCTGATTGAACAGACTTGTGAGAATACAGATAATGACTGCTTAGAGCATTTATCAGACACAAGGCTGGCCCACGGAGCATTTTTATGTGGCCCGCGAGATAAATTATATCAAAACTGACCCGCTGGCCAATTTTACCGCAAAGACTACAACTCCCACGATGCTTTGCGGCGTTAGCGCAGAGCCGAAGCGCTCCCTCCTTTGTGTTTTTTCCAGCGTCTGCTGCCAGTGTCTGCAGCTCCGCTGTCTCAGACAAACTAAATACTCCTCTTACTCAGCGCCGAGTTTACTCAGCTTTTTGCTGACGTAAAGCCCAGAAACGGAGATTTTAACTGCTCAGTAATGTGTTCACGACTGACAGAGAAAGTTTTTCAACTAACTTCCAGACAGAGCTGATATAACTCCAGCGAGCAGCGACACGCTCAAATCAGCATGGCTCTGTGGCTGCTGTAGTTTTTATTTTTCCTCCCCGACACAACAATGTGGTCAAGCTGCTCAGACATGTTCATCAGCACAAACCTATATGAGCACCTGTTGTCATTATTATGATGAAGATGAACAAAACAACAGGAGTCTCCTTCTCAGCTCAGGTCAACCCCATGATGCAGGTATCTGGCTGGAACAGGTGAGCATCACAGTAAACCAGTGGAGCAAACTGAGCTTTAAATATGTTGGTTTTCTGCTCTTTTTCTGCTCCAAAACATGAAAGTTAACAGGTGAGATGTTGCATTTTCATTTAAGATAAAATTATATTTTTATTTTGTTGTTGGCCCGTGAGAAAAGATTTAACCTACAGTAAAACAGGAAGAGGAAAGGCTGCAGATAGATGAATAGAATAGAAAATCCCTTTATGTTCCTCAGTGGGGAAAGCTAGACGTCACAGCAGCGATGACACTTATTACAGGAGAAAAAAAGAATAAAAATAAGAAAAATGATTAAACAAGAAAACATAAATCCTGAATAATTTTTAAAATGCTGAATATACCACAAGTAATAATTACCACTGATGACTTGCTCGTGTGTAATTTGGTTATTCCACATTCAGTGTTAATGCAAAAATAAGTTTGTTTCCAAATTAAAAGGTTCAAATTTGCATATATGTTGTTAAAGAAAATTAGCAAATTTGCCATCACTTTTTCCGAAAATATTAAGTTTGGCCCGCAACTTCGTCTCAGATTTTCATTTCGGCCCCTTGTGAATTTGAGTTTGACATCCCTGGCTTAGAGACTGAGCAAATTAGTCACTAGCATAGCGGCTTACTGCTAGCATATGAAAGAAAATATTTAAAGAAGTAGTTAGTTGGAGCCCAAGATGGCAATAATCATAAAAGCAGCACTATGATTTGCAGGGTGGGGTCGCTGTCTTTTCCAGATCTAACAGGAACATTCAATGAAAACATTTAATTTAACCCAAAAGGGTTTCAGGCAGGAAATGTTGTTCAAACAAATATCGGTGGGCTTACCCCTGCTGGTATGAGCTGTGTTGTGTCAGAAGCTGGATGTCGAGCAGAGAGGGTCCCATTACTAAAGTCTTTAGTATGACCCGACCAGGATTTGAACCCGGTGTCCCACTTCCAGGGTGGACACTCTACTACTAGACCACAGAGAAGGAAACCTGAGACCCTCACGCCTACTGCACACTGGAAGCAAAAGCGGTGCGGAACGGCAGTGGAACTGTTTACTCGCGACAATCACACAACTCAAGTGCACAGCGGGAGTGTTTCAGCAGTGAAGCGGCTTCTCTGCCCAGCTCCTAGCTCGACTCGCAAGATCACAAAATCCCTCGACTTCCGCAAACCTTCTTGCAAGATTACACGATCTCTCGAGATTTCAAAGGTTACTGTTTTATGAAATCCGCCATTAAAACAAGAAAAAGGAAATCACGTTTGATATCGCTGTTTGATGTCATATATGATGATGTTCCTCGCCACCGCCAGGAGTAAAACCATGAAAACACACAGCTGTACTTCTGGAATTATGCTGATGGTAAAAAAGCCATTAGGTGACACGTAAGCTTCATATAGGGCTTTGGAGCGTGACATTGCATGATGGGGGCACGCCCTGGTAACGCCATCTTGTCACCGAGGACTGAGGAACAAACGGATAGCACCAGGATTGCACTCTTATAACATTTAGCACCCTTATAACATCAGCAATGGGTAGGACTTGCTGTGTAGTAGGCTGTAATGTTAAGTCGCACGACCGGGAAGGTAATGAGCTTGAAAATGGGCTATCTTTTTACTCCTTCCCTGCCTGGAAGCAACGTAAGGGAGCACATGTGTCCGATGTAACCAAAAGAAGACGGCTAACCTGGATTGCAGCTGTGAGACGAGTCGATCTTCAGTTCTCTACCATCACCAAATATCTTCTATTGTGTTCCAGACATGTTTATTCTGGTAAGTTCCACATAACCGCTCATATTCCTCCTTTTATCTTTGGTATTTTTCCATGCGCTCTGAGTTGTTGTTTTTAGATCCCGTTAGCTTCTGCAGGCACGGTCTTAGGCCTTTGGTCTACGAATTGTAAACAAATAGTATTTGCTTTTCTGAAGCACAATAGAAAATCTAGACGACACAAATAATAATGGTGTGAGGTCAAAGAAATTTGGAACAAATAACCAGAAGATTAATTGATTTAAAAAAAAAATTATATTTCATACACACATTAATCTTTCTTTGCATTACTGCAGGTAAACCTGCCTATGAAATGGATGAAACAAGTCCTGACTGGATTCCAACGCTCCACATGGGTCATTCTGAAGTCTCTGCTTCAAAGTCAGACCGTCTCGCACGACGACGGCAACGGATGAAAATTAAAGGAGGAGGTAAACAACACCCACCCATGTTCTTGTTGTCACATCACAGAACTTTAATTTTGCTAATTGATGTAAATGTTATTTTAATTGTATAAGATGAGGAAGAAAAAATAAGATTTACCTGAGGCACTCTGAGGATTATATTTTTTATGAAGCAAGGTCAGATCACCTCTGATCATCAGTTTTTCTTCCTCTACATTTCATGTTTTACCTGATCCTGCAGAGCACCTGATGCGTCTTTTATATAACTTTCCACACAGACGCGCTCTCTCCCATCTGTTGTAATTTTAATTGTACTTGTGACGATCCTTTGGCTCACACTCATTGTGTCTGACAGGTGTTCAGTATGAAGCGGCAGATGGTGAAGGAGACACCCCCTCCAAAGTTTTAGATGTGGAGCTGCCAGAGATGGACCTGACAGACAAACAACACCGTGATCACCTGATGACGGAGGCAGTGGTCCAGGGGAATGTTGAAAAAGTGAAAGCTGGGACAGCATATGATGTGGAGGACGGACATCAGACAGAGGGAGAAACAGAAGAAAAATGCCAGAAGATGGAATGTGAACAGAACAGAGCAGAAATAAACCGGTCATTGGCGGAGAACAGAAGGCTCCGTTCAGAGTTGGAAAAAGGGAGTTGAATGAATACTTTTTAAAAGGTGACACTGAAGAAGTAAAGTGTTATACTGGACTACCTTGTTTTGATATTTTAATACCCTTGTTCAGCAACGTGAAAGCTTTCCTGCCGGAGTCAAAGAAACTGTCGTGTTTCCAAATGCTTTTACTCACACTCATGCGTCTGAGACGTGATCTTCCTGTCCAGCATCTCTGCCATCTTTTCAACATTTCCCACAAAACTCTGGCCTTGTTCGAGTTGAGCAGCGCCTCGCCTGGAAAGCAGACGAGAGCAGACGGAAGCAGCAGGGGGAGTGGCTGAAAGCCGGCGTTTAAGTCGGTCAGATTTCCCTACATGTGTAGCTCACGGGTGATGAGTGAAGATATCACGTTAGCGTTCATACTTGTTTAATTTTAAACTTTAATTCTGGTGTCTGTTAGCAGCTGAAACACATCCTCATGTGCTTGTGGATATCATATATTGTATATGAAGACATGACTGTAATAATAAGTAAAGGTTATCAGCTGTAGGTTTAGTGTGCTCATAGGAAACGGGACAAAAGAACACAAAACTCATTTCTCTTTATGGCCTATATAGTTGTCATCATCGACGTAACATGATTTACAGAATACATGTGACCAACTAACATTTCATGTTCTACCACCAGATGTTTGGATCAAAATATGAACCAATCAGATCTTAGATCAGGTGAGAGCCAGGCGTTTCCCGTCATGCCCTAGGTTTTACAGCCGGTGGAGAGCAACTGCAGCGCCTTGCTCCAAAAATCTGCGACCGACTTGATCTCACGAGGTTATCGTTGCTTATGTAGGCATGACGTCAGAGCAAGTCGGCGTCAAGTCGGACTCAAATCTAACCGGCATGCACTGCGCGCCGATCACCGGTGATCTAATCTGCGCAGAACTGGCTCATCTCGAACACAGCCTCTGTCTTCTGCCTTTCCCTGATACAATCGATGTTCTATATGCTTGCTTAGGGCCCCCTGGTACACTGGCCTGAGAGGCACTGCCTAAGAGCCACCACGCTGCAAAAATTTATTGAAATTTTTGGAAACCGAGTAGCCATCATTGTTGACTGTTTTGAAATCTGTATGGAAAGACTGTCCAATTTAAAAGCACATGCACATACATTCTCACTATAAGGGTACACACACCATGAAATATCTTATAGGGATTAGCCCACATGGTTCAATATCGTTCATTTCTAAGGGATGGGGCGGGCGTGCATCAGACAAACATATCACAGAAAACTGTGGACTTCTGAACAAACTGTTACCAGGGATGTAGTGTTGGCTGACAGAGGTTTTGACATCAGAGATGCTGTGGGAATTATATGTGCAGATGTTAAGATCCCTTCGTTTACGAGAGGCTTTTGTCAACTTGATGCCAAGGACATTGAAGACACAAGAGCTATAGCCCACCTGAGAATACACGTTGAGCGAGTCATTGGGAGGTTGCGCAACAAATACAAAATGTTGCATACCACAATGCCAGTCCGATCTCTTATTCCATGTGAGGGTGAAGATATCACCCTTCTGGACAAGATGGTAAATGTTTGTTGCATTTTGGTGAACATATGTCCCAGTGTGGTAGTAAAACCAGGGAAAAATGAAACCTGCTCTTAAATGTTTGTGCTGCACTGTGTATATAGGGATGTTTTCTTAATTATTAACTGAATGATCTGATTTTTATTCACACAATTTCACGCAAGTTTTGCATTAAACCTTAATGAGATGTCTATATATCAACTAATCTGCTTTTGCGCTTTGTAAATTATTAGGATAAAGCAAAACATTTAAAGAATTTCTTCATCTTTTATTTTTATTATCCAACTCAAGAATATATTCACTGAATGCTAATCGAGAACTTATCCCTTCATCCTTGATAAACAATAATATACAGTAAGACAACATGATTCACATTTTTTGTGCATTGTAATATAAAGACAGCTTGGTGCTAATATGCAAAATCTTTTAACTGCACAATGAAAGAACTGGAATTGTGGTTTGGGTCAGAGCCTGCCAAGTGGGTGACTTACATTTTAGCAATGTATTTCACAGCTATAAATGTCAAGCATCACTCTAAACCCATCTAATGCTAAATTAAGCTTTATTCTGACCAGAACTGTAGTTGGAGAAATATTTCCCAACTAGTTCTGTAAGACACACTTTGTGGAAGAACTCTTTGGCTTTCTTCAGGTGTGGTTCCCAGAAATTGACATCCGGGAAGAAGCGCACCACAGCCATGCCTTTTTCAGTCCAAACAACAAAGTCACTGTGTTTGGAGTTGGTCACATATATTTGTGTTTGCATCTTTAATCAAAGGCCATTTCCAGCAGACTCCAGGCAGAAGTCTTTATCTTGTGCATCCAAGGCCTGCTCCATTCTATATTTAAAAGGACACTTAATCTCCAGGCAAACCTTTCCACAACTCTCACACACTGAGTCCATCAGGGGAAGCTCCGAGTTCTGGGAAACTGATGTTCACAATGAAACCACATGGTTGAACCTGAACGTTCTTGTGATGTGCGGAGAGGACTTCAGTGTAGGCCTTTCTTGTATATCTTTCATGCTCCAATCCCCATCTTGTTTGTGTAACAGAAACAGATTTGTCCGGGTAGCACACTCGATTAACAACACTGATGGCTGGTGGTGTTAAACTTGTGGCAAATACTGCATGAATGACCGAAGCGGTGATTCTCCCAGCACACCATTTGAACCAGTTTGGACTCTTGTTCTGAAGTCGTTTTTGTTCTTCATTTGCTTCAGCCTGCTTTTCTGTCACTGCTGCAGCTGTTGGGTGCTTTTTGCAGTAAAGCTGTAGATCCGGAAGGTGACGGGCTGTTTGCTTTTTTGGTGCGAAGATGCCAAAGACTGAAGTAATGTAGGTGACTGTACAGTGTAATGTGTGTGATATTTTTCCGTCCCAGATAAACCAACAACCTTGCTGTGCTCAAGCGGCAATTTTAATAGTGGCAACAAGTCCTCCATATTAGCAGGTGGGATGTTAGGTTTTGAAGGCCTGATTCTTTTAGCTTTCACTAACGACTGTGTGTCTATTTGTTGATCTATTGCCTTTTGTTGGCTGTTGAAGTGGTGAAGTCAATTTTATGGCCAACTTGAGGGTGTATCTTGGACAAATTGCCAGGCAAAACCCAGTAGGCTGGCTCATCTGTAACTGTCCGTGTGCCACGGATCCACACGGTGGCTTCAACTTTAAACAAAAGAGCTGCAACATGAGTGCAGCCAATGGAGAGGCTGACAGACTGGGTAGGCCTATCAGGAACTGCTCTGGAGTGGTCCTCTTATCTTTCTGAGCGTTCCTTTTCTGTGGCCGTCTCCAAGTTCAGGTCCTCCACCACCTCCCTTGCCCATGGTGTCCCACAAGGTTCTGTGCTGGGGCCTCTGCTTTTCCTCCTATCTGCTTCCTCTTCAGCACATCCTGAGCTCCTTCAAAGGAATCTCCTACCATCTTTATGCAGATGACATCCAACTGTACATCTCCTTTAAGCCCCATGAGATGTCTAAGCTGCAGCTGTTACACACCTGCTTAGACTCTATCAAAACCTGGATGGCTGGGAGCTTTCTACAGCTGAATGAAGATAAGACTGAGATCCTCATCTGTGCCCCAGACAAGCTGGTTCCCAAAGTCAGATACTCTCTTGGTCAGCTTGCTTCTCACACCAAACCTTCGGTCAGGAATCTTGGCTTGACCTTTGACCTAGCTCTCACCCTGGATTCTCATGTCAGTTCTCTTGTTCGCTATTCCTTCTTCCATCTCAGGAACATTGCTAAGCTGAGTACCATTCTGTCCTGCTATGAACTTGAGACTGTTCTCCACACCTTCATCTCCTCACGCTTAGACTACTGTAACTCTCTTTTCACGTGTCTGAGCAGAACCTCCCTGAACCGTCTACAGGTGGTTCAGAATGCCTGTGCTCGTCTTCTGACCAAGTCCTCCAAACACACCCACATCACCCCGCTTCTCCTCCAGCTTCACTGGCTGCCAGTCAACTTCAGGGTTCATTTCAAGATCCTGGTTCTGGCCTATAGGGCCTTACATGGACAAGGACACTTCGCTATGGATAAGCTCCTCCTATCTGTTCCGAATGCTCGTTTAAAAAGCCGTGGAGAAAGGGCTTTCTCTGTCTGTGCACCGAAGCTGTGGAACGCATTACCACTGCTAGTGAGGCAAGCTCCAACAGCTAGCATTTTTAAATCACGCCTGAAAACTCACTACTTCAACCTAGCTTATACAACATAATTACGGACCTCACTGACATCTGCACTGTTTATAAATGGACTGCACAATTATCGACTTCCGTATTATTGAGGTTCTGTGTTCGACATGTTTGTATAACGCCGGTTTAATTAACCAACATTTTTAGTGTACAGCGCCTTGTTTGGTTGTAATGCCTTGTGAATGCGCTTTATAAATAAAATTGGATTGGATGGACAAGCACCATCTTACATTGGTGATCTTAGTCCCTACACCCCCAGCAGGTCCCTGAGGTCCAGCGATCAAAGCCTACTGGTTGTGCAGCACCAGGCTAAAGACCAAAGGTGACAGATCATTTGCTGCTGTGGCCCCCAGACTCTGGACCTCTCTCCCCCTGAGTCTGAGATCAGTGGACTCCTTTTAAAAGCAGCTGAAGACTCACTTGTTCAAAGTGGCTTTTGTATGACCTTCTTCACCACTCTTTGTTCTGCTCTCCCCACCTATTTCACCTTCCTCAGGATCCACTGATTTCCCTCTTTCCTGTTCACTCTCTCTTTCTTAACATTTTTTAATCCCAATTGTCTATTTTTGCTCATTTTAATATATTTTTAACCTTTTTCTAAATTCTTTTTTATATTTTTACATTTTTTGTTTTTGTGAAGCGTCTCGTGATTTTCATCTTGAGAGGCGCTATAGAAATGATATTTTCTTCTTCTTCTGTAAGTATCTTTTTTAGGCATCCAGACACAATTTGTCTCGATATACTCATTAATCTTTGGAGCAGATTTTAAGCATGATTAGTTACCTTCTTGTCTACCACTTCTCTCGTTTGTTTTGGTTTGTGGGCAATAAAGATGGCGCAGCAAAACCACAATGCAGTGCGTGAGAACTTCGGTTCCAAAATCCTATATGAAATCTCATCGCTGCAAAACTTCTTAGGAAATTACAGGGGATTTTACACTGAAACCGTGTGTGATTTCCTGTTTAGCCCTATGTTAACTGTGGCAACTTGCAAATCCCAGAAGCGGCTCGCAGGAGAAATTAACCCAATCCTGTTTGGGATGTGTCTGAAAATTGCTGCGTCGCGGCTGGTTTGTTCCTCTCCATAGACTATATTAAATTCTATTTGTAACGGTGCCGTTTTGCACTGCCTTAGCTTCCAGTGTGCAGTAGGGGCTAAACAACTCCACTTGAGGAAGGACCTCTCCCCTACCCCCAAAATGGGAAATCCACCCCTTTCCAGCGTTGGATCGAATGGTATGAATAACGGCATGAATAACAGGCCAGGCTCTTCTCCCGTAAGGTACCTGCTATGAGGGCCGCGCCGTACTTACACGAGTCAGGTGTTCGTTCAGTCGTTTTTAGATGTTTTCCTCTCTAAACTAGTCTACATGTTTATTAATCTCATTACTGCAGATTAGACCAGCAGTGAGTCATGAAGGTGTTGCGTTAGCGTTAGCTGCTACCCTTGAGAAGTGACTCAGCATCTCTGCTGATTAATGCTTCAGCTACAGCGCTGTGTTTCTGTTTCTGGAGACGTGAGGACATTAATTCAGGAGGGACAAAATGCATATCCTTTACTGTTATTTGTCCAACAGGTGGCTCTGTGTCTCCTCCCAGCTGCTGTCCCTGTCTGTCCTTTTGTTCTGGATTTGTTGACTTTCCTGGAGCCGGTGACAGTGCTGGTGTTGGGCCTGGGCCTTTCTGATCCATCAGCTTGTCCCCGTCCCACTGTCTCCTTGTTCTGGTTTTGTTTCTTTTTCCCTTTGCTTCCTTTGTCAGTTCCTTCAGAGGTCTCCAGTTGGATCATCTTTGAGGCTTCCACGTGATGCTTTCTCACACCCTCCTGTGACCGATGCAGTTCCACGCTTTGAGCAGAAAGTTTGTTAGGTTTCACTTTACATTCTAGAATCTGTGTGTGGGTGGAGCCGTTGTGTTCTGGGAGACTGGGACATGCGTGTTCCTTCACATGTGCAGCTTCTGAGCACTTGTAGAAGGCGTGAGCTCTGTTGGGTTTTCCACACAGACTAGAGAAAGCTCACACCCAGTGATGGTGCTCTGTTTTATTATTTCATGTTTATGTAAACAACACGGTTGTCCTCCAGGCTCTCAGAGCCGTGTGTGAGTCTTCTATAACAGGGAACAGGAATAGACGGATCCCTCCGCTGGTGAATCCAGTTTTAGTTCAGAGTTCTCTTATCAGTGAAAACATCTTTTCTAGTCTTGGTGATCCAGGCCTTCTCCTGTCTGCTCTGGGATCTGATATTTATATCAGGATGTAAACCTGCTTCAACTTTTCAGCATTTTTCACTTTTATCTCCGTTCGATATTTCTGTCACCATCGCAACACAGCTGGAGGTAGACCTTCACTCGTCGCCTGATGGAATCCCAACTTTCTAAAGATGTAAATGTGCTTATGTACACACGAGTGTTGCAAAAACTCTTATTTGACCTGGAGGTATGTAAAGTATAAGCATGTCACGTCAACGAGACATAGGCAACAAAACACTCTTAATAAAAGAAACAATTGAATGAAGGCATCGGTCAATTGCCCAACCAAAGGTTGCGGTTGGTATTGGAACCTGCAACCTTGTTGCTGCTGGGCAACCGTGCTACCGGCTGCACCACCATGCTGTCAAGTGTCACAAGCAGACATGAAAAAAACAAAAGGTTCCAAATAAAAGCTAAGCCAAGTGAGTTCTAATGATTAGAAACTGGAGGATTCAGAAGGCCATCCCATAATGTCTCTTTAGACGCATTCTTAAATGTTGTTGGCCCCAAAAATCATATATTTTAATTTAAATCTAAGTTCTGCTCTGTGTTTCTTGAAAGTGTTGCAGCTCCAGTAGTAGTAGTGCTGGTGGGTGTATTATTATTATTATTATTATTATTATTATTATTATTGTTATTATTTAGATTCTCAAGATTTAGAGTCAACTATAACGATTCGGTCCAATCTGATTGATCTGGGTCAGGGATTTTAAAACTGTTGTTACCTTTTATTACATGCCTGTAGGCGTGCAATATATTAGTACAATTGACATTCAATGTGTTAGTTAAAGGTGGCTGTAAGGACCAATCCCACTCCCAGAGTGTTGGTACAAACATGCTGTTGGGCCCAACAGGTTAGCCACCAGAGCAAGTCAGAGGAGTCTGTTCCTGCACCAGTGGTCACTAACCTCGGGTGTCATTAAGAATAACAAGTTAAAGCTACAATAGCAAATTAGAAAAAATACCTATAACAACCTTCTAACATGTGTAGTGATATGTGTTGTGGAGATTAGAGGAACAGCCGGCTGCTACCACTTCAACTTTAGGACAAACTACCAGAGTCCCAAAAAGAAAGACACCATCTGAAGTCATGGATGACAAAAGACTTTTGGACCTAGAAAATGGCGACTGGTGTTTAGCGCATGGATGACAAAAGACTTTTGGACCTAGAAAATGGCGACTGGTGTTTAGCGCTATCTCGTTACTCTGGCAATGTGGGTTTCCTGTTCTGAAGGAAGCGGAACCAGGGAAGATACCTGAGGGGAGGAGCGAGTGTTCTGTCACCATGTTTGCATTCTAAACCTAGCTTGTTTACAGATTCGCTAAAGCTATTTTATGCATTTATTCTTAGCCTGTGTAAATGTAAACAGAATACTGATTATTAGCTTCCATGTAACAGTTTTTATTTTGCTGTGTGCAAATAAGTCATCTTTGGATCAATCTTTATGAATTTTTATGAGAATCGACTCAAGTTATTTCCCAACACATCTCTGCGTAGAAGGTCCTACAAGTAAAGAGGGTCATCCTTTTACTCTTTCATTTGTCTGGATTAGAAACTGAAAATAAAAACATTGTGTTTTCCTTTTTCCTGGTCAGACAGTGTAATAGGAATCACCTGAAACCTCCGTGACTAGATGGGTGTTTTATTTTAGGAACTGTAAAATCCTGCGTGTTAAAGTTGCACCTCAGCTTTCATCTCTTTAGAAAGTGTTTTTCTGTCCAGACCTGCTGAATCGACGCAGCGTCTTGACTCGCTTCGCCGTGTCAACACTGACGGGGCCGCGTGCGAATGAGTCGTAGCTGGATGTCATTCCATCTGCTGCAACTTCCTGTCTCATCAGAGGGCCGTGCGCCAGCGCCTGGAGTGGCGCCGTTGTTGTGATCACACGCTTGGGCTGGTGGCTGACATGTGGCCGCTCCAGCTGAATAACACTCCACACTCGTGATCGTGTCTCTGTTGAGCGTGGTGGGTGAGAAACTGTCTCGCTGCAGGCACACTAGATGAATCAAGTTTTCATTTGATTAGCCACTCTGTTTCTTCTATCTCTCGCTCACACACACACACACACACACACACACACACACACACACACACACACACACACACACACACACACACACACACACACACGCACGCAGCATAAATGAGCAGTGGCTTGTCTATCATGACTGAGGCTGCCCACTGACACAGCATGGGGTATTTATGGATGCTAAGCTGTCATGTTTGAGTATATTAAATTAACAAAAAGATGCTGATGAGGTCATGACCTCTGCAGTACATCGCATATCAACTGTTAAACGTAAAAAGAGCCGAGCGTCGCCTCCCGTCGGTGGTTAAATGTCTCTGAGAACTACATTAGTGGATTTGTCCCGTAAGCAGAAGGTGTTGAGGTGGTGGGTGAAGACAACATGTATCTATAGATGCTTTCTGTCTCTTATCGCCGCATTCACGTCTTTATCTTCCCATCTCCATCCGTTACTGAATGTGTTTCTTCAAAAAGAAGCAGGAAGTAAACTTTCAGAGGTTTCAGTGGTCACAATGGTAACATTTAGTCAAGTTAGCATTGGTGTGTTAATGTTATTGCTGTGTTTAGTGGGGGATAGAGGCGGAGACAAATAGGGGTGTGTCCTAGTCAAAGAACTGTAACCTAAGGCTGTTTACGTCACAGTAGGGCTGGGCGATATGGCCTCTTATCTATATTGCGATATAATCTGAAGCATGTGTGGTAACGATATGTATTGCAATATATTTTTTTCCTTTGTTTATGTCAAAATGACATGCTTTTAAATATCCTCATCCTCATATATGCCACTTAAGGCATATAGGCCTCCTCCTCCGCCCACTCCATGCTTGCAGTCACTGCCATTCTGTTGCCCCAATGTCAGCAGGGTGCGCATCTCAGTGACGTCATGTCTTATCGCGGTATTGCGATATAGCCAAAAACTCTTATCATTACCCAATTTTATATTGTTTCTACCTTATATCGTTTTTATTGCCCACCCCTACGTCACAGCCATCCAAAATTAAAGGGTACTTAAATGTGCCCTTGTTATCCGTTATAAGAACTGAGACAACTTCCTTTGGTCCCTTCACAATAAGAGCCCCAGTTAAACCCACTGTGTAACTTATTCTTTGGTCTCATTGCTGAACAATCTTTACTCTGGGTGCAGTGGGTTTTCACCCTGCAGACTATAGTCAGGAAATGATGATCATGATGGAGAGACATTCAGTCCGATGTTTCTGTGAAACACCAAAGTGATTCAGTCCATAGATGCCGAGTCATCACTACAGATCCCATAGAAGAAGAAAGAAGAAAATATCATTTCTATAGGGCCTCTCAAGATAAAAATCACAAGGTGCCATAAGTCCACATACGTCATTTCTGGTTGAATTACTTTTACACGCGTGTCTCTGCAAACCCAACAGGCTCAGTAACAGAACCATAGCAGCTTCTGGTTCCACCTGATCGTTTCTCATGCTCTCTATGGTGATAACTGTCATTTAGTTGGGTAGGAATCACAGTGCTAACATCAAAGCAACAGCTCGCCCTCTCCAGGTGACACTATTTCACACACACACACACACACACACACACACACACACACACACACACACACACACACACACACACACACACACACACACACACACACACACACACACACACACACACACACACACACACACATTATCTGAACTGACGGTTGCTGAGCTAATCTCCTGCCATGATGTGAATTCATAAACAGAGGTGGCAGAGCGCCTCGCCTCCTGATCAGAAACCGATAACATGAATCTAGGTCTGGAGTAAAGTCCGGTATCCTGCTGTAGGCTGTGTTGGGACGATTTAAACGACACGTTTAGCTGCTGATGTAGAGTTTTATTGTCCAAAATAACAGATGAAGGAATTGAGTCACTGATTTTTAAGAGGCATGAAATTCTTAGTGTTTTTCAGATGAATTTAAAGATAAAACGACTACAGAGAAGTTTTGCTGGATCTTTTGTTCAGGGTTGGTTTAGAGACCACTGGAGCTTTTTCACACAGAGGCTAGGTGGGGCTTCTTACCTTTAATGATCCAGCTGGGGAACATGGGTGGCTGACATAATGACTGAGCTGGCATTCCTACGCATAAGAAAAATGAAAAGTGAAGGCTGAGACGGTGAGCGGGGGGACTGTAACTGACTAATGCTGTCATCAAATGGTGAATAATTAAAGCTGAGCTGATTCTGGTACCTGTTCTGCTCCCTGACTCACGCATTGATGTCTCTGAGTCAGACAAACTCAATTGCCACAACTTTTTAAAGGTGGATATTATTGTTAAAATGTGAAATTGGTTAAATATATAATTGGCACTTAACTCCTGCAGTAGCCGCATCGTCCACAAGGAGGCAGAATCAACTCGTAATGCAGCCTGAACATTTGGGTCCAAACTTTATGAGAGCTTTGCTTTAGTTCAGCACAGAGGACATGTTGAGGCTTAACAAGAATGCCAGTTTTAATCTAATTATGATTTAATTAACATCTGAGGAAGTTCTCTCCATGCTCCACGTACTCAGACTGATGGAAGAACCAGTTGTCATCGCTCCCATGGACTCGGGTCTCTGCTCCCGGAATGACTCTATAGTCCTCTCTGATGGAAACGTCCACTCAGAGACATCGGTTATAGGTTTAGGTTTAATCTCTGGCTGTGAAACCAGCTGGGACCATTTCCATTCCTGCTCTATTTGCTGTGTGTGTGTGTGTGTGTGTGCGTGTGTGCACCATCATCCATTAAAGGGTTAGAATTAAAAATGAAATTGCGTCCTTTGGAAACACTTCAGACGTCCCGCAGAAGCGTGGAAACTGTAACAGACATATTAATTGGTCATTTTTCATTTCTGCTCCTCTAAAAACTGAAACCAGAGGTATTTCAAGGATTTTTGTGATCGTTTCTTGTCTGTTTGACCCAATTTATCAGAGACTGATTAAACCAAACAGCAGCTAACTCATCCAGGACGGATGGTGGCTTGTCCCTTTGACGTTTTCTAAAAATCTCTTCCTGTTTGCTTTTATCTTGTAAAAGGAGTCGGCTCTCAGCTGCTACAGCCCAGAGTTAACTACGGAAGTCCGTATTGCTGTTAAATTTATAACATTAGATATTTTCCAGCAGTTGGCATGAATTTTAGATCTTTTGGACGATTTTCATTACTGTAACCAAACTAAAGGGATTTAGATTATTGATGGGAAGTTTTTAACGTAATAGTTTCCTCCAGCACATTATAGTGGTTTCTCTGCTCCAACACACTAGATTCAGTGGTTGAATCACCCGGGAAGAAGAAGAAGCCCGTTGATCACCTGCTGATTGAAATCAGGTGTGCTGAAGCAGAGCTTAAACTGAAACGTGCTGGAGTGGATACCAGCTCTCCAGGCCTGGGATTGAATTGCCCTGCTCTAGTGTGTGTGTGGGTGTCTGAATGGGTGTGTACTTGTCTTTGTATGTTTAAGTGGGCAAACTTTGACTTAAACCTGTAACGTATGGACATTTCCACACTGTGGGGCCATTTTGTTGGTCCACACAATGCTAAGCACCCTAACACCTGGTTTTAGAGGTACAGTGTTAATTAACTTTTAGTTTAGGTTAGTTTAGGTCAGGCATAGGCATAGTGGAGTCACCAAAATGAATGGAAGTCAATGGAGGGCCAAACATTTAAGTGTGTGCGTGTATGTGTGTTAACTGCAGCAGTGTGCCGGTAGACAGCAGTCTGCTCTTGTTCGAGAAATAAATGAAGCTCATGAAAAAGGAGCTGATTCTGCAGAGAAATGTGAGGATATTAAGGCGATGGCTTTGGTGGCATAGAGACAAGAAGCACACGTTTTATTTGTGGTCTCTGGGCGTGCTCATCGTTTTTAAAACACCCATCAACTCTTGTTTCTTGCTAAATTTGCCACAGCGGGTGGGCCTGACGCTGCTGCAGATATTAAACTTTAAAGCCAAGTTTTGTCCCGTGTGACATCCAGCTGATGACTCGTCTCTACATGAAGAGCCCACGTGGCTCGCTGCCACCAAGGCTTTGTGCCCGTGTAACAGGATGAGAGGGATCATGGTAGCAGCTTTGCGCCCCCAGCCATCGCGCGCTGGATTGATTCGATGCCCTGGTTTCAGCCCCTGCTGGCTGTTAACCGCCGACGCTAGAGCTCCCACAACCCCTCCTCTCATGGAGGCTTGGAAACGTCCGCGCCTTACCCCTGACCTGAAGTAGCTTCTCAGTCTCTCTTCTAAATGAGCAAAAACAAGAGAGATGAATCCAGAACTGCAGCCCCCAAGGATCTGAGCCATCAAACTATACAAACTTAAGTAGTCATAAAGGGATTTGGAGGCTTGAGTTTCTTTCACATCAACTGTAGAGTAAGGACGGATTTTGGCTCTCAGGGGAATTACGGTTCTCTCAGAATTAAAATCTAACAAGAAAATGATAAAACGGTCCACTTCTGCTCAACGTCTTTCTGCAGATTACACCGTGGTGTCAGACTTAGGCTATCCTACTGGAGCAAGTTACCAGACATGTCAGATTTATGCAGATTCATGTAGTTTTGCTTTATCAAATTAACGAATGTCAGAAAGGGTGTTCTTATTTCAGGGGTTTTCTATAGTTCTACGGGAGCCCAAAGAGGTCAAACACTGGTTTTTATGGAAACAAGGTAAGCTAGCCTCTTACTCGGCTACAACCAAGATGGTCGGAGATGTATTTTCAGTTTTTAGTCAGAAAATTAGCCCAGATGTTGCCACAAAAGGGGCGGGGCATCAACTAGTTACTGCAGCCAGCCACTAGGGGGAGTTTAGGTTCTCTTTAGCCTCAATACCCAGAATCAGAACTATTTTTTTCTTTTTTTCGACAGTCGCAGCCCAACAGAGATGGTGGTTCTAGCTTTCTGTTGGGGGTGAATTAATTTGTTTGGCTCTAATCTAGAACTTTGCCAGCAGGTGTCACTTAAGCTTTAATACCAGATCAAACTGTGGTTCCTTTTCCTTATCAAAAACAAGAAAGAGACAGGTTTTGTCCAAACTCAGCGGGGGGCATTTATTTACACAACTCATCCATACATCACCAACACTTCACAGGGGACAGCGTCCAGCTTCGATCTAAACACCTCGGCTGGAGATCCTTCTGCAAAAGCCCACTCCCCTACACCACGCAGCATCAGTTATACTATTCAACCCCCACCTCCCTTTTGATTCTGAGAAATGATGGGGTGCTACTTCCACATCCTAATATGGTCAAAAGTAGTTGAAACTTACATAAGCTGGGCAGATCAACATGTTTTTGGAGCATGTACTCAGCAGCTGGGCTGCCTGATAACCGGCTGGCATTGATAAGCAACATGTCAACATGCAGTACACAAAACACTGCTTTTAGCTCCTACAGATCCCCCCCATGGGGGTGTCCACCCCCATTAATAAGCTGGCTACATAACATATAACTTAACACATAAGTGAACGTTAACATAAACCAGTAAATGGGTGTCGAATGGCAAAATGACAAATACACTACAAACTTCAACCAAACTATATAGGCATATATGTAACGACGAAGTAACTGCAAACCAACACTTGGATGAGTACACAAAGTAAGTATCAAGCTTCAAAACACAATATGGAATGTGACGTCTTTAACCAGCTCAGTCACATCAAAATGCATGCGCAAACTGTAAGGGGGCGAAAACCTGTCCGCTGTTCTTAACAGGAAAAATTCCCCCTTGACCTCCTGGCCCCAAAACAGGACGGTCACATAAAGCACAGAGTGAGCATGCAAGCCTAGCCTAAGTATATGGCAGACATTAGGTAACAGTGAATTAACAAAAGAACGCACGTAAGAGAAAACAAACTGATGAAACCTTCCAACAGAGAACAAAATCATAAGCATGATCGAGCATTAATTACCCTTAGCAATATTGCAACCAGTAACTGTACGTGAATATGCAATCAAAAATACAAACTCATGTGAAATAAATGATTGACGTGGATACTAATGAACGACTAGATGATGTCGCTGTGACTAAACCTATAAAAGTTAAACACAACAGGAGGTGTAATGAATATACTCAACGTAACAACACAACTGCTCAACTGAAATAGAGAACGGAGTCAGAGTCCCAGCTGCAGAACTGAAAAAGAAATGGAGTGAAGAAAACAGAAGAGTCAAGTTCAGTTTTATTGATGACTGCTGCAGGGGTCTTGCCGCTGGAAGAGGACTTTGAGGCCGATTCCTTAGTCGAGTGCATGTAACCACAACAGCAACATCTATGATGAGACGCAAAGATTACTCCGCCGTTGTCCCATCAGCCGTCCCATTCTTCAGGCACATTGGGTGTCGTGCTGAGTCCATTGCGGCCATTTCCATTTGCACATATTGAGACGACGCAGCAAGGTTCATTTGGGCAGCCAGAGTTCGCTCCCACAGTCTCCTCACAACAGGTAGGATGCAACATGCCAATAGAGAAATCAGAATTAGTACTACTATTGCACTAATTCCTGCTTTTACCAAAATAGCTCCCCACTGACCCAATTTGAGGGCTAAGGAGTCTAAGGACCAGCTTTCCCTGCCTGCATTCTCCTTCAGCTCTATCTTTAAATCTTTCAATTTCCTCATGCCTTCAGTAAATGCACCATCAGGGGCCGTATTACTTGGAATGTAGGTGCAACATTCTTGCCCACTGGAGTTCAGAAACTTACAGAGCCCACCTTTCTCGGCCAGCAACCAGTCCAAAGCCTGGTCATGCTGCAAAGTCATTTTGACTGTGGCATGAAGTTGTTCACCCAAGAGGCCAAGGTTATTTACTGTGTAATTTAAGATTCTTTGCTGATTAAAATAAACATAGTTGATCCATTTCACATTCTTATTTATTGTTATCCAAGGAAGAATTGACTCTAAACCTGCTATTACCTCATCTCTTGCTTGAAATTCTATGGGAATTCCTGTTGGCAGTCCTATGGCGTTTAAATGCACTTTATGATCAAACACATCATACCTCTTTGTCCTACGTCTATTGGTAATCTCCAACTGAAGTAATTCACTCACACCTTCATGCAAGATAGTCACTGGAACTTTCATACGTACTAGCGTACACAACCCAACCCAAAAACTTGGCAAAACATTCATTAGAACATCACCACCACACATCCAGTAGCTGTCGGCCACTGGAATGTCTTGCTCACCTATGAGATCCAGAGTGGGGATCGTCATCGATATGTTATCACAGTCCTGACTAAGAGTTACAGGGTTTTCATACCAAACAGGGGTATCAATGAGAAGTGGCGTCATATTTGCATGCGGGAACCAGGATAATACCCAAGTGACGTTACAGTTGACAGATGTATTACCTACGTCCACTCCTCCATCGTCAGCGAAACCTCCGCTTGCAAAACATTCACAATCAGCACTATAATCAATTTTGTAGTCCGTTGGAGGACCATTTTGGTCTGTTTGGATCGCAAATTCAGCACATTCCTCTAGGATGTTATATTCTGCATATTTTTCAACATATTTGTACTTATCTCGTGTACCATGGAGCAATCTGCATTGGAATCCACACAATGGCATCTTAAGAAGAGGTGGAATCTTTTTATTTATCTCTATTACCTTTCTAGTCTTACATGTGCGTTGTTGTGTAATGGCACACTCACTAGAAGTATACTTTTCCGGAACAACCTCAGGTAACATTCCGGGTGCTTGAGCGCACACTATGCAGTCATTAGGAGTCATTTCTCTCGTCGTATACAAAGCCCATTTATACCAACTATTTTGCATGGCGGCATCCCAAAGCCTATCCTCTATCGGCAATGGTCTGCCCGCTCTAGGGGAGATAGGTCCTGTGTTACTCCCGGGCCTAGGTCTAATCGGCCCAAATAGTGGCTTAGGTACAGCTTTGCGATTGGTCACTTCTTGTTCATTTTGTCCTTTCTGAGTGAGATTACGAACATGGTTACCACCAGAGGTTGCAGTGGGAAAGCCAGATTTCACAGCTACACCTCCTGTGGGAGTTGTAGTACTGACAGGTGGCTTAGCGGTTACGCTTCTCAGCTTGCTAATCGGCGTTGTTTTAGATCTTGAAATCAGTGGAGTCACTAGCTGTAAAAGAGAGGAAGAGCTCCAGTCGGCCCTCACCTCTCCGACAGGGGCTGTGGTAGTCAAAACATCAGGGATCACAGTAGCAGTAGCGCTAGTAGTTAAAACATTACTTGGAACTGTGGTTATAACACCAGTTTTAACAATTGCTACGTCGAATGCAGGCAGGGATGCCGACCTATGTTGCATCCGGCCTGCTGAATTGTACTTAACTTGATCATGGTATGCTGCCTCGTCGTTGACCAAGTCGTCTGGCGTATGCTCTTGTGATGGGTCGACGAGTTGCTCCTCGGCCATCGTCTCCATCTTCACCTCCTCCAGCACCATCATCAGACCCCCTAGTGTTATCCAAAACAGAACTGTCATCAGGCTTAGCACGCCCTTCTTTCCTCCGGCCATCATGCCGGTTTGTTACGTTAGGCACAATACTGCCCTGAGTTTTGTCTTTGACTTTCGTGCAGTGCGTCAGATGATGCCACGTCGATCCTCCTTCGACCTGGACTGCTGTTGGCGTTGCTCGAACCACTTTGTAGGGACCCTCTCGTCGCGGTTCGTGCCACTTCCTCCTGAAAACTTTGATGTACACCTGGTCTCCAGGAACTACCGGCCCGTCTGCGCCTGCGCTAGAGACGAGCTCCTTTCTCTTTTCCTGCAAATAGATGGCTTTATGGATGCTGGTTAGTTGCTTGATATAGCTTTTGAATTCAAGCTCTAGCTGTTCCAGCGAAGGCCCCTTGTGGGGTCCTCTAAGCTGAGGAGCTGGCATTGGCCTGCCTGTTAGGACCTCATGAGGTGAAAGATGCGTGCTTCTGTTAGTTTGCATGCGATAGCTCATTAAGGCAAGCGGCAATGCATCAACCCAGTTAAGGTTAGTACAAGCACAGATTTTGCAGATTTTAGACTTCAACGTCAGATTCGCTCGCTCGACCATCCCTTGGCTCTGGGGGTGATAAACTGATCCTAATCGTTGCTTTATCCTTAGTTGTTGCAACACACCTTTAAGGACTTTTTCAACAAAAGCAGGACCATTGTCCGAGCTTATTTCCGACGGGATACCAAAGCGAGGAATCACTTCTCTGACTAGAAACTTTACCACTGTTTCTGAACCTAGATCTTTAGAGGGAACAGCTTCGATCCACCGACTGAATCTGTCAATGATCACCAGCATGTACCGTTTCCCATGCACAGACTTAATCATGTCAACATAGTCAATGACCAAATGTTTGAAAGGACCTTCGGGCACTGGAATGTGTCCCGCTGGGACTGTGATGCCCTTTTTTACATTGTTCTCAGCACAAATGTCACACTGATCTATTACTTCCTCAACCATGGCTTTTAGGTATGGTGACCAGTAACCTTGTTTGTTAAGTCTTTTCAGCACCTCTGCACGACCACAATGATCAGGACCGTGGCTTTCCGAGATTAGCATCGTCAGCAAGGAGACAGGTGCAACGATCAAGCCCTCATGAGACCTCCACAAGCCGCTTGAGTCCATTGTTGCACCTCTTCTTCTCCAACACTGCTGCTCGCTTTTCTCTGCCTTTTCCTGAATCAAAATGATGTCTTCTGGTGTTATTACAGGTTCTAATGATATTACAGGTGTCAAAATGGCTTCTTCACACCTGGAGGCAGATTTTGCCGCCTCATCTGCTGCATTGTTGCCTCTGATGACATCACAGTTACCCTTGCGGTGCGCAGGGCACTTTACAATGGCCAGTTTCGATGGAAGCATCATTGCTGAGATCAGCTCGTTGATCTGCTTTCCATGAAGGATGGGTGTACCATCCGTCTTCTTAAAACCTCTTTGTCTCCACACACTTCCAAACAGGTGACAAACACCATGGGCGTATGCAGAGTCAGTGTAAATAGTTGCTACCTGGCCACTTGCCAACTTGCAAGCTTCGGTCAGGGCTTTGAGTTCCGCTAGCTGCGCAGAACAGGGTTGGTTACACTTTTCAGCTTTTACTGTTTCAAATCTGTCATCTACTTTTTCCACAACAGCAAACGCTGCATGGTTTCCTAAGTAGTCTCTAAAACATGAACCATCAACAAAATAGGTGACATCAGATTGGTCGAAAGGGGTAGATTCCAAATCAGGCCTTAGCTTAGTGTATCTAGATACCTCGGCTATGCAGCAATGTGGTTCTCCTTCAAACTCAAAGGGAACACTGTTAGCAGGGTTTGCTGCGGTACACCTCTTTATGACAACGTCAGGATATGTCAGTAGTGGCATATACTGCAGGCATCTTGCTTGGTTTAACACAAACTTCCCTCGGTTGATTAGTTCAGATATTTTGTGATGTGTGTAGATGGTCACAGGATATCCCATTGTTATCACTGAGGCTTTCTCATAAGCATAATGCAAAGCAGCCAATCCTTGATAACAAGGATTTTTGTTTTTAGTTTACACAATGCATCTCTTCCTAGTAGATTAACTGGAGTTTGGTCTGAAATCAGAATTGGAATTACGATTTCACTGTCATCAACTGCTAGTCTTACTGGAGCTGTTAAGGGGTTTATTTGTTTTGTTCCCGAGAACCCTGTTGTCTTTACGCTTTTCTCAGACATGGGGAGATGAGTTGCATAATTTGATTTTATGCATGAGTAGGTTGCCCCAGTATCTACTAACATTGGGACCGATTTGCCTTCTATTTTAACATTGATCACTGGTTCTTTATTGGCGTTAGCTATTAAAATTGGTAGTTGCTCCTCCCCCCCAGGGCCCTCCGGGCATCCCTAGAATCCTTGTTGTGCTGCCCATGGATTAACTGGACCTCCTCTTCCCCGGTTTGGTCGTGTTCCACGACCACGCCCAGACCATTCAGGGTTTGGAATTGGATTCGGACAGTCTCGATACAGGTGACCCATCTGGCCACACCCCCAACATGAACCTGGAAGTGGGGGTCGGTTCTGCTGCACCCAGCCTTGTCGAGTTGGGTAGCGATTGGGAAAACGATTTGGAAATCGTCTCTGTGGTCCGGGCTGCTGTCTACCATACTGGTTTGGGTAGACATTGATAACCGGTTGAGATGGAGTTTGAGGCGGGGCCACAGCTGTCTGCAATGCTTGGGTTTGACTGTCACTCTTGCTGTCACTTTTCTCCACTGCCGCCTGGGTCTTCGCCTTGTGCTGGAGATCATTTATGTGCAACTGCGTGAGTTTTCTCTGAGCGCACTTTTCTTGCTCAATCATTTTGTTATTGTCTTTCCGATAGCGGTCCACTGCGTGGACTACATGGTCTCTGAACTGCACATGTGGCATTGAGTCCAGTCCCACAACATCCTCCAGTTTGTCTCGCACAGGAGTCGGGAGAGCAGAAATCAGGGATGTTCGGAACAGAGAAGTCATTATCGGCGTCCCCTCAGGACCCTCCTCCGTCTCCAGCTTCCACCGTCTGAGCTGCCTGTCAACAAATGACGCAGGACTCTCAGTCTCTGAAAGTGGCTCACCTTTCAAAGCTTTGGGGTCAATCCTGTTGGGATATGCTGCTCTTAGTATGTTCCAGAGTGCATTTCTGTATGTGTTAAACTCCGTGCCGTCAGCCATTGGGTCCAGCATCCATTGGACTCCATTGGATGCTAGCAATGTTCCCATAGCTGATGTCCCAACAACTCGAGCCAAAATAGCTTTGAGATCTCCAAGGGCAAGCATTAGCCCAGTTGTCTCCTGTTCGAAGGCCCCAATCCACTTTCCAGCGCCATTTTGTATCTCGGGCAGCCGTGAAACCAAACCAGTGAGGTCGAGGCTCTGCCAGGGAATATAATTAGCTCTTGTGCCCTTAATTAAAATTGGGTACTGACCATCATTAGTGTATCGAATAGGTGGTTTTAAGTCATGTCTGGGTCTCAGATCACGGCTTTCATTGCTAGGACCTGGTTTTTCCTTCTCTTGAGTCAGACCTGTATTTGGATCACCACGCTCTGGTGAGTGAATGCCTGGTTTGTAAAAAGGCTTGAAATTTTTCTCCTTGCTTGTGCTAGTGGTGTTCTCACTAACCTCATCTGAATGTGTGCCTGTGATGTGATTTAAGGATTTCCGCAGGCCTTCAGATATGTCCTGTATAATTTGGTCAACATCGTTTAGCTCATCATGTGCATCCTCATCCTTGTTCTCAAGGTCAATCCAGTATGAGTTAGCCTTCGGTTGCCTTTTCAAAAAATCCTTATGTTCTGCAAAACAATCAATCTCCCTTCGTCCTTCTTCCCTTACCGCTCGACGTTCTGTACTGCAATATTTTGGATGCGTTCCACGAGGTGGAGTTGTTTGTTCGAATTCTCTTTCCTCACTTCCTTTTGCATGCTTTTCTTTGCCAGGTGCTTCATCTGATTGCTGTGATGTTGTTAATTTTAAAATTGCATTGTCAACATCTAAACCCTTAGGACCTTTGTCGAATGTGTCGCGCAAATCAAAATCTCCCGTAATTGTAACGGTTCCCAAAAGGGGATACAGGCCCTCTTCTGATGGGGCCTTCACTTCCTTCTGGGGTTTGTCCACTTTGTCTTTCATTTTAAGGATGGCCTGTTTAAAATTCTGTCTGTAAATCTTTCCTTCATTCCTGAATAAATCCAGGATCTGAATTTCCTTTTCTCTTTTCTGCTGTCTTTTCTTGGACCCATCTGCTTTATGATCCTGAATTCTCAATTCCAAATTATCGCACGCCACTACGTCAAAAGTGCCTTCAGATGGCCACGGATTGCATAGTTTTCTCGTCCGTTTTGACCACTTCTCTGACATGTGCTTTATCTCTTTTGCTAAAGCCGGATTCTTCGCTGCCAAAATTCCTGCTGGCGTGACAGACATTTTGAAGTTTCAGTGACACTATTATTCCTTTGATTAGTTGACTAGTTTGTTTATTTATAATCTCCTGAAAATAACACAAGAATTGAAAGTTGAAACAGATACTGGTGACATATGATGCTGTGGTCTTGAGTAATCTGTTGTTGCTCTGTTTACACAAATGTTGAACAATTTATCTTCTTATTGTAAATGCCTTAAAATCAAATCTCTTCTGATGTAACACTAAAGTAAAGTTAGTTCAAAAAGCTTTAGTTATTGTTGAAAGAAAAACTTAATGCCTGAAAGTTTTTATAGGTGAACCTTTTAAATCTGGATTCAATATGTATTATTTTCCCTTTTTTTTTTTTTTTTTTTTTTTTTTTTTCCTCAGCAGCTGTGCAGTGGCAGGCTAAAAATAGCCTTATGCTGAATCTCAAGCTTGTGTGTGAGCAAAACTCAGCCCACAGGGTGGGGTTTCTCTACGCCCTCTGGCTCACCAACCTATCCACACACAGAGGTGGAGTCAGAGGCGGGATCGCCTCTGTACTTCTGTGTCTGTGCGTGTGTATGGAGAGGACAGCTTGTAGGTGGAGCTTTGCGCTTCTGGACTGGCCCCTCTGCTCAGTCTAAACTTGGGTCTGACAGCTCAGGGTGTCTACGGAGAAACGAACACGCTGACGACACCCAAGAGCATTCAGCCTTCAGATTTTAGCAACTCTCATACAGCTTTATAACATCACAACACAGGAAAAAGTCAACCACAAGAGAGACCGAATCAGCAGAAGAAGAATCAGCTTCTCTCCAGTTCATCCAAGCAACAGCCCAAACAAGATCAGAGTATTTGACCTTTCACGAGTAAAACAACCACACACAGCAAAGCTTTCACACTTGCATAGAGATAAGAAAAACACACTTCAAAGCAATTTGACACCGAAGCATCATTTTATGCCACACACTCAACACGCATAAACATTATTATTTATTTATTAATCATAATCTATATTTCTCATATTTCACATTACCCAGCTGGTAAAAATAGTTATCATGCTTGTGCACTTCAGCATATATTTTTATTTATATATATGTCACTCTAAAACTAATTATTTTAACTTCTGGTTTTCTGTTTAAAGACTAATCAGAACAAGATCACAGACTTTGAAATTTGTATAACATTAAACATCAAAATTTGGCACTGCAGTGAACAATATTGATCTGTATTACTCCTTTGTTTTTCTTTTTTCCTCTAATTCTCTGGCGCCTGACACACCTTCTCAACTCACGCACCCACTTCTCAACTCGCACACACTCTTATCTCCTCCACACACACACGCTTATCTCACACGCCTGTCCCACCCACAAAACTTCTCTCACAAACACACTCACACAAACAAACAATTTCTGAGCTCTAGAGTTGTTTACAGCCACTTTGCTGCAAACTCTGACGTCAAACATATCTTTGCCAAAAACTCATGAAATTTACCAATCCCCGAGGATTCAACCGAATTACTGGCAAGCTTATCTGTCACAACTTCAGCGCTTTTTCTCAGATCCCAATCTTATCCCGGCCTCACCGGGGCATACTGGATCTCAATTGTCGACCTATTACTTGTCCTCCCTGGACTTTTTTTATCAGCTGTCAAATTCTATTCCAATTCTCGCTGTCCCAGCTTTTAATTTGTCACAAACTTTGTCCGTCATCAAAATGACTCAGCTGACTTCACACATGTGTGAATAATTTCACCGCTGCTCTGGACAAATGCCTCTTCTTGTTATTATAACTTCTAATTTATGAGAAGGGCATGTTTTTTCTCTCAGACCAGTTCTCAGTCCACGGAATAACTCCAAAATTGAACAAAAACTGTTCTTACCTAGGGCCCAGAAGTTTATTCCGTGGGCTGCGAAACGATCCGAAGAGCACACCTCTACTTCCCGCTTCGTGGTCGCCAAATGTGGTTCCTTTTCCTTATCAAAAACAAGAAAGAGACAGGTTTTGTCCAAACTCAGCGGGGGGCATTTATTTACACAACTCATCCATACATCACCAACACTTCACAGGGGACAGCGTCCAGCTTCGATCTAAACACCTCGGCTGGAGATCCTTCTGCAAAAGCCCACTCCCCTACACCACGCAGCATCAGTTATACTATTCAACCCCCACCTCCCTTTTGATTCTGAGAAATGATGGGGTGCTACTTCCACATCCTAATATGGTCAAAAGTAGTTGAAACTTACATAAGCTGGGCAGATCAACATGTTTTTGGAGCATGTACTCAGCAGCTGGGCTGCCTGATAACCGGCTGGCATTGATAAGCAACATGTCAACATGCAGTACACAAAACACTGCTTTTAGCTCCTACAAAACATCCCCTCTTTGTCCAACTTGACTCTCATTTCTGATTTGGACTTGGACAGGTTTAGTCCAGAAGGTGGACCAGCGCCTCCCGGTGGCCAACGAGTACCTGCTGCTGTCAGGTGGCGCAAGAGAAGGGGTGTTGGACCTCAACCCTGAGGACCTGGGGGAGTACGCCAAAGGTGCCGACTTCGACCTAGACTTCACCCTGCTGGTGCCGGCCTTAAAGCTCCACGACCGTAACCAGCCCGTCACGCTGGACATGAGGCACTCACCCCCGTGCCACTCATGGCTCAGTCTTCGCCTCTGTGACTCCAGCGTACTGTCTCGTTGGAGCGTGTGCTGCCAGGAGGAGAATGGACTCCTGGCTGAGGAGGAGGAAGAGGAGATGGGTGAGTAGGAAAGTGGTAAAAGAGGTAAATGTAGAGTAGAAATCAGATAAGTGATGATGAGAAGAACACTGATAAAGACAGGTACTCGGACCCGCATTAGGTCGTCCTTCACAAACAATCCTCCTCAGAAATGAGAGAAATGGACTCTGAAGCGTTTCAGAGCCAAACTAAGCAGCGGAGAGCGTGATGAGAAACAGCGGTTTGCAGATTACTCCTCAAAATCAATCTACCACACGCTGCTGAGTGTGGGGCTTCAGGATGGGGAGGTAACCACTTTTATTGATAGGAATCTGTTCGACTTTCAGGAGTTCATAGAAAAGCATCATCTGCTTTCTCTGGATGGAGTTGAACATTTTCCTGCTGGAGTTTTTATTTTATACCACTATAATTGTTGAGTTGGTTTAATCAGGCAGAAAGTTTCACACCAGAACCGGTCCTGACACGAATAAACTCCCAATCATCTCTAGATGGAAGGATTCTGTTTTATTAGAATCAGAGGACTTTGGAATAAACTCTTTCCGCCCCTGGCGACTGGCAGTAATGCTCCAACATGGCCACTAAGCGGTGGTAATGCACCGTGCTTGGGGTATAAAGTAATGTCCTTGTCTGTCCAGGTAAAGGCTCCATCCCCTCCCTGGACTCTCCTCAGTCTCTGGACGGCTGCTACTTCTCTCCCTCCTTAGTGACGGACTGGTTCTGGGCGGTCGTCAGCGAGGCTGTGGAGGAGCTGAGGCGCAGCCCCCAGCGAGGCATCCCGACCCCTGACCGGCTGGAGAGGAACGGACCCATGACCACCATCATCCTTCAGGTGGGGAACCATCACAACCTGTAAATATCTGTGCTTAAGGAGCCAGAATTCCAGACCAGCTCCATCGTTGCTCTTTTGTCTCCCCCCTGTAGGCGGGATCCAGCCGGGTGCTGTACGACCTGCTGCCCGTGGTGTCGTTCCGGGGCTGGCCTGCTGTGGCCCAAGGCTGGCTGACTGCCAACCACTTCTGGGATGGCAAGATCACAGAAGAAGAAGCCATCTCTGGGTTCTACCTGCTGCCCTGCTGCTCCCCGCTCGGTGGTCGGCCCGACAGGGAGTGGAGGCTGGCCTTCTCTCGCAGCGAGGTGAAGACGTCACCGTTCGTCTTCTACTTCTGTCCTATTGTTGGTTGTTTATTCTAGTTCCGCCATTTGTCCCTCTGGACCAGGTTCAGCTGAAGAAGTGCATCTCGTTCCCCATGGCCCAGGCCTTCCAGGCAGCCAAGGCCGTCCTGTCTCGGATCTTGGCCCGCCCCCGCACAGGCCTTGGCCTCTACCACCTGCGCACCCTTCTGTTTTGGGCCTGTGACCGACTTCCAGCCGCCTACCTGTCCTGCCCAGACCCAGAGACTCCTGGCCGCCTCCTTCTCGGTCTGTTGGATGACCTGGCTCATTGCATCTTGGGTAAAAACTGCCCCAACTACTTTCTGCCCCAGTGCAACATGTTGGAGCATCTGACTGACAGCCAGGCTCTGCTCGTCGCCAGGAAGCTGGCCCATATTCGCTCGGATCCCAGCGAGCACCTGCGTGCAGCTCTGGACCAGGCACGGCAGGCGGGTCAGCTGAAGAAGGAGCTGACGGCTAGCACCAACGGCCATGGCTCGCCCGGGCATCACCCGGCCAACGGCATCATCTCGCCTTCGGAGGACAAGCTGGCGCAACGGCTGCAGCAGCTGGTCACAGAAAACCCCGGAAAATCCATATCAGTCTTCCTGAACCCCGATGACGTCACCAGGCCGCACTTCCGCATCGACGACAAGTTTTACTGAATCCTGCGAAGGCGGGTTTAGTTTAGAAGCACACTGAAGCCTCCACCTACTGAAGTGGATGGACTAATCGTCAGACAGGTGGGAAAAATGCACAAAAGCCTCCTGAATGACTTCTTGCTGCTTGAGTCTTAAAACCAAAAACACACTTTTCCTCCATCTGAGAACAAACATCCAGGTTGATGATGTCACAACCTGTTTCCACGGAGGTGGCCCTCTCCTAACGAGCTGGCCTTATGGAGACTAAACTAAGTAAAGGGCCCTCTTTGGTCCAGCAGAATGAAAACAGACTGTGTAAACATTTGCCTTAGGGAGTTAACATGTCTCGCTCTAAAGAAACCATTCTGCCAACTCTGTTTCACACGGGACGACTAGAAATGAACAAAACAAGCTGATGTAACTGATTGTAATGGAAGCAGGTCCGCCGAGTCTTCGAGCAAAGAGTCTTTTATTTACTCTCACCGCTCCATTTATGGTGACTTTTTCACAATTTTTTGAACTTTCTCAGGTCTTTTGAAGTGTTTAATTCCACTTTTCGTCACTCGGAATGTAAAAAAAAAAATCAGCAGATGCATATCCACAAGAGTCACAATCTGGATTTAAGGCAGGTTTTCTCCTTTGTTCTCCCCTTCGATGCCAAATAGTTTAGTTAAACTGCAAAATCAGTTCATCCTGGTGGGATGAGAGTTTCAAATCGATCTGATCCAGACGAAAAACGGATAAGCTGAACTCTTTTCATAGCAAGCTGCTATTCTGTGAACTGGTGTTTGCAGCTGTTCGAGTTTTGATTTTTAAACTGCCATGAGACGGGAGACGATAACAAAAGTTGACATCCATAGTAACAAAGATCTATAAGAAAACTCTTTATAAATACAATCCTATGGGTCTAATGGGACCTAATCCTCTAGCCACTTACAGGTTCTGTCTCTAGGAAAAGTACCATAGTTCTCAGTTGTTCAGTTTAATTTCTGTCAGAAGTCACCATATTTTACCAAAACTGCCACAGATGCCAACTAATGATGTCAGTAAACAGGAAGTCCTACTAAAGTAAAAGGAAACCCCCACAAAATGGAAACTGTTAGGAAAGTCATGATGGGTCATTTGTAACGAATGAGTTTACACTGACGAGCATCTCTTACCATTGAAGAAAAACTAACTTTGGGGCAAAGGAATTTGGAAGTAATTAGGACACAAAAAGAGAAAAGACCATTTAAATCTCTCAGATCCCGGACAAGCCCCCAAAATGGGAAGTTAACCATTTTTGAACATTTTTTTACTATGTAAATGGATGAAAAAATAATTAAGAAAACATGCAATTTAAGTCTAAATAAGCCAGTTATAAATCAAACTCATAGTTAGAAGCTAGAGGTAAAAGTGGGAGTACACCTGAGCAAACAGTTACTGTAGTGTATGAGATGTTGGTACTTTTTAAGGTTGCGCACATTTCAGAGATGCAGAATCATGATTATTACATAATGCAAACTTCGTTGATGCAGAAATATTCTGAAAAAGGATTTATACTTTTCTCCGAAATGGACAAGAGTTTATGCAACACTTCCTACTGAAACAAGACAGTATAATTTATGTATTTTTTTTCACACAAAGTATAGAAAATTATCATTCAAATCCAAATTAAACACTTGTGGATGGTAAATTTGATTTTTATAGTTCTCAGCGATAAACACAATAATACCTATAAGTTAATAGTTTAGTTATTCTTCATTCTTAAAACTTTTTTTCAGTGTTATTTTTGTTCTTAGAGACGTTTTGCTTATCGGCACTTTTTAGAATCCAGAGTGAAAGGGTCAGATTCAGTTGCAGCTCAGGAGCTGCTTAAAGGCTAATATAAGGAATAAATCGAGATACTTCACAGTAAAAATGTCCACCAGGTGCCCTGGATGACTTGGATCTTTGTAGAAACAATAACTGGTGTTTTCCTAAGACTTGACTGATTCAGCTAATTGTTGCATGTCTCCTCTGCTTGGTTGGTTCTTTTTAATGAGCTGCGTGTTGCTGTATAAAGCTGATGTTTGGCCAGATGTTGGGATTCATCTCCTCAGCTGGAGGCGGTGGGGGGGTGGGGGGGGATCCTAAAACCTACATAGTTTGGTTTGATTTTCAGTCGACTAATATGGGTTAAAACAAAGTAGATAACCTTTATTAAAGTGTGTTTCTGTGTAAAAATGATAAATTACAGTGTTGCCTTGAGTGTGGGGGCTAAACCGAACCACCAAGGCTAAAGCAGTTTGCTGCGGTCTTTAATGCCATAAAATCCAAAGAAACTCACTTCAGAAAAGTGGGTTATCTATCAGTTTTAAACATTATCCCCAAATAAACCAAGTTAAAGTTGGAATTTACTGACTTTACTGAACCCTGTTCTTTATAAGGGTATGCTTATGGATAATTGCTAACAGCTAATGGCTAACAGCTAGTAGCTGTTAGCCAATGGTATGCTTCCTGAACGATTGGGACGTTGTTGGTGGATTTTAAGTCTCCAGATGTGATGACTACTGAACTATAAATGTGGTTTTTTGTACAGCTGTGTGTGTGTGTGTGTGTGTGTGTGTGCGTGTGTGGATTTAAACCAAAGTGTGTATTTTCTGTGGTACAGGATATCAGAGGATGTTTTCAGCACTTTTTTTCTGACAAACCTGGGCCTTGTTCCCAGAATCTCTTAAGTCCTACAAATAAATCTAAATAAAATCATGTGACTGGTCTAAATGTGCGTAGTGACTGTAAAAAGTTCTCCGAGCTGTCTTAACCCTAACAGGCAATGAGGGGATGAACTCCAGTAACAATCAGCTGCTTTTTTATTCTGAAAGTTTTGTAAACAAGTTGAGTTTCTAAACGTGATGGGACGTTGGCTCCTGTGGTTTATACTCCTGTATGTGAGCAAGTGTTCCGATCAGGGATCGCATGAAGCCCAAACATCTCAACTCCTGCTGCAGATCCTGAACATCTCCATGATTCTGTTGTGGATTAAAAGACACGAATGTATTCACCTATCTGTAAATCTGAGGATAATTTGTTATCTGACACTGAGATAATCTCTCCACTCCATACTGAATTATGTATTTTCATGTCTCTTCTTCCTGCTGACTGCTTTGTTATATTTATGATTTTTGTTTTTTTAATTATTGTTTGATCTTTAGCATGAAATAAATCACTACAGTTGCATAATCCCTTTGCTTTTTAGTGTTTTGTTATTATTCAGAAACTTAAAAGAAACTTTTTGTGCAAATATCCCCCTGGGTGCAAGGTTTAAACACTGCAGCTTCATTACGCAGCCAACAGAGGGCGCAACAGCATACGTTTTAAATAAAAACCCTTCAGTGTCATTACAGTCTATGGTGTCACCACACCACGGATACTCGTTGGTTGTTTCACTCTAGAGCTGTGTCTAAGTAAAGAAACACTTCTAGGGGATTTCTCAAAGGAAATCTGTAATTTATTACTCATGGAGGCTTTAAAGAAATGAAAAGCCAGACTTATCTAAATAAGTTAATTAAAGCTAAACAAGTCACATGATAAATCAAAAAAGTATGAAAAATGTGAAAATTGACTCAGGATGATTAACAAAAAGGAAACCTAAATGATTGAACATTAAAAGGTATTTGTCACATTTTATTAAAAAATATTTCATTGCAATTCTCACAGTTGAATAAGAATGTTCAACTTTGAGTCAATCACATTTAAAGAAATAATCCCATTTAGACAAATAGTCCACGAGTTGTAAATCCAAGGCTTTTATTTTGTAGGAACTGAGATGACATTTACACATCCCCAGCATTTCTCTGTGATCAGTTATGTGATCCAAGGCCAGATGTTTAGGGAGAAACGCTCTTCAGCTCACTTTCATCAACACACACACACACACACGGATTTAAAGCCGTAATCTGCTGAAGTCTATTAAACAGATAATGATGCGAGGAACCCACTGGGTTGTGTGATTACAGATGTGACGAAGGTTTACGGACCAGAGAGGACATTTCATGCACAACATGTGGTTGAACTGGAACCAGATTGGATTAGATGGAGTCTACTGGTTTGGAGTGTTTTGTCTTCGTCTGTCTCAGGTGTTTTTACTCTCATGACTCTGCGTTCCACATGTTCTCTTATCGGTTCTGTTTATGTCGGGTTTTTGTGTGGGATCTGCCTCCTCTCACACCTGGTGCTGCTTCTCCTGTTTTCACACCTGCACCCCCTTAGTCATCATGTCCCTCCGTATATTTAGTACCCGGTGTTCTTTAGTCACATCTTCATTATTGGACCCTTGTGGGCTCCCTGTGTTTATGGCTCTTTTGTTTTGCTGCACCTTGATCTTTTTGTTTCAGACGTCCCGTTTGCAGTGTTTCAGAGTTTTGGACATTTACTATTTATTCCCGTCGGCCTGCTCAGAGATGAACAGTGTGACTGATTAATAAAGAAAAGAATATTAAAAAATGTAAAAACACATCCTGGACGGATATCTTTCCTTTGTTTTTTTCCGTCTGTGACAAAAATGAAAAAATCTGTCAATTTTGAAGGTATCAAAGGAAAATTCCAGGTTTTCCAAAGAAAATTTAATTTTTTGCTTGTAGCTTTTTGAAAAACCTCAGTTTAAAGATACCAATGTTTATTTCTGATTGATGAGCTAACGGCTAGTGTCAGCAGGGCCATAACAACTGCCGTTTCCAGTCTTCTGTCTACCACCCTCTGGTGGAGCATCCACAGTTGGAAAGGGCCAATTTTATTAGTCTTTTACTGTTAAATACTTGGGCGGATTATTATTATATAGATGTTTTAGTGATATTGGATAATGAAGAGTTATTTTTGTTTTTAAACCAGGTCAAAACACACAAGTTACCCCAGAAAATGTCAGAGCAGACTTAAAAGAGAATGAATGATGAAGAATGCAGACTTTTTACCTAAATATTTACAGAAGTTTACAGTGAAGTCCTGTCTTTTGTTTGGCACAAACTTATCTTAGATTATAAAAATTGTTTTTGTTTGATCTGAACAGACTGAACCAAAATGATTTAACTTCACAAATCAACTGCTCATCAAACTAGTTTTATTGATTTTATGTAAAAATGTGATCTCAGAGGACGGTGAATCACAAATAAAGTACAAACAAGAAAGATGTTTTGATTTTCAAACGCACAATACCAATGCCTTGCAAACTGTTAACTTTATACTTTAAAGTCAGTTTTATTAACAAAGAAATTATTTTAGTGCCTGCACTGTAAAGCTTTGCTCGTTGATCTTAAACGCTATGTTTAAATTATTACATTTTAACTTTTTTATTTATTCTTGAAACAAAATTAAGCTTCTTTTTTTACTGACATTAACATTTTAATGTGTGAATGTTTGCTTTAATCTGGAAAAATTGATTTTGACTTTTTCTTTTACCAGCCTGACTTGGTGGAATGTGGAATGAATTCTTTCTCAATATCTCAACATTTTCATTTCAGTCTGAAACTATTCCTCTGATTTATTTCTTGATATTTAGTCTAATCTAGAACTACCATTTAATCCATCTTAATTTCACTCCTTGGGAGGGCTTAGTCAGGTGCCCCGGTTTTCCCTCCCCATCCTCAGACATTTCCCTCCCTCTGCTCCATCACATCACATGCACATTGGGCTTTGGGGTGTGAGTAAGTCCAGGAGGTGTGGAGATGGTACCCATCTCCGCAGTCTTGTGGCAGCCTGTGCCCCAATTTCATTTTACAATTTAAACACTTCCACAAGTGACATTTCACACAAATGCACACTTAAAGCCATGGGGGGTAAGCACACTCATTGGCACCTGGAGAGGGGGATCTGTTCACTCAGCCTCGCCTATGGTGCCGGTGCCCACTTCCAGTTTTAAGCTGCACTCTAGACACTGAGGGTTCTGGGGTGAAATTTGGGTTGTGTGATGACATCCACTGGTGTAGGCTGAAGGGTGTCTGCACTGCCCCAGCCCCCACCTGTTTATAATGCACTCTATAGCAACATACATCAACACCACATTGGAGCAGGCAAAGAGAGACTAGGAGTCTTCTAACACCTCTGTTCTTGGTTCGCTGCCCGGGCTGGAGGCTAGGAGTAGGAGCTGGCTGTCTGGCTTGGGGTAGTGGGTTGCTGTGCCCTACATTGAGTGGGGTTTCCTGTTCATCATTGCCCCAGTAAGAACTGGACTGTCTCTAGTGTTTGGGAGTGGTTGTGCCCTCTGTGCAGCAGTACCCGGGCCAAAGTTTGTAGAGTGGATGGCATGCTTTCTTGTATATTTTCAGGTGGGATGTGTTTATGTGTGAGCATGAGGGTGGGATTGTGTGACCATGTTTGTGTGTGCGACTGTCTGTCAGATAGGGTCTTGGACTCCTCCCCTCTCCTGGGACATCTTGTGGCACTGCAAGATATTTGACCTACCCTCACCCTGGCAAATTTCCTGCTGGTGGATGGGGCCTCCATCTGTCTGCATATTTGCAGCTCTCGTGTCTGGGGTTGGGTGTTGTGGCATCATCCATCTCGCTCCTAGTGGCTGCCTGGTGAGGCCTGGGCCCTTTAGCTCTGTTGGGCCTCAGCTGGGGGCGGGCGTCCTTGGGTCTTGGGCCACTGAGGTCTGAGCTCGGCCTGCCCTGCAGGCGGGACTTCTTTATTGCAATCTCTTGAGTGTGATCCTCTGCGCCTCTTGGGGGTGAAGTGGTGCAGTCTCTCTGGGGCTCCAGCGGGATCTCTGGTTGTCTGTGGCTTGGATGTCCTCCATCTTCCACAGGTCTTGGGGGGCAGGTCTGTGGCCCCTCACACTCAGTACTGGACACCCCATTACAAAAACCTTACATACATAAGCCTGTGTACGCACACAGGTGCTCACACGGTGCTCTCACATCTATGGACATACGTCACATTACCTTGGGCTGTGGTTGGTAATAAATGCACCATGAATTAATTATTACCATGTGCTTTAGCCCCGCGATATCTTGTTTCTGTTGTATTTTTTTGTGCCCTATTTTTTCTTCTCTCTTTCTGCAGGTCTAGAAGCAGATTCTTGTACGTCCCGTGTTTATTTTTGTCAATTTTCTCCCTTTCTCTCTCATTTCTGTCTCCATATCCATTAATAAAAATATTTTTTTTCTTCTGTCAGCTTTAATCCTTCGTTTCTTTTCCTCTGACTGAGCCAAACACGTTAATGTAATCAGGGTTTAAAAAACATAACAGAAAAAATGTGTATTTTCACTCTGATGTCGTGTGTTTACTGTGGTTTTACTGTAAATCTCCAGCAGATGGATGCACCACAGCCTTCTCCCCTCCAGACTAACCCGCTGACATCCTCATAATTCCCTGATTATCCTGATTTTCCTTCCTGTGCTCCTTTTCTCTTTTTCATGCAGGGAGCAAAAAAAAATATGAATAATTCTCCTGCAGAGCTGCGTTCATTCCTGCACTTAAGTTTATTGAAACTGGAGATAATCACGGTGTGTTGAAGCTTGGAGCTCACCTCTTCCTATCTCCACATACATGAACAATGATGCTTCATGTTTTCTACATTCCTGCTGTTGTGAGCCACGTTTTCAAAATGATCAACAACCAGGGAAAAAGTAATTGTGCATTTTATATGTGCAATTTATGCACCGCTGGTGTGTACACTCACACATGCAATTGCACTGTAAAGCTCTCCTGCATATATCCCAAATCTACATTCAAAGAAATCCATTCAGATAAGATTAGAAATAAAGGCAATCCATTTTGTGAGTATTTTTATTTTTCCTTTTTTAAACCCATGCCGTGGAAACGCTGAGGCTGGAAGAGAAGATGCAAATGGGCTGATAGTATGAGGAGGGATTACAGATTAAAGAGAATAGAAATCACATGATATGGAGTAATGCTCTAATATTAACTTTTATGTGTAGCACCGGAGCAGACTTCCATTAAAAGAGCTGCACACACAGGTGGAGAGGCGCTGACGTCGTTAGGTCCGTTTTAGGGGGGCTTCAGCCCCCCTAAAATAATCACAAGCCCCCCTATCATTTTGGTTTATTTTATTTTTTCAGTTAACTTTTTTTTTATTTGTTCACATCTACATGCTCAACACAATCACGACACGTGTAGTTGGTACATGAGTTTTTTTTTAGTCTGAAACAGAAATAATAATGAATATAGAACTACACCGTCGCACACAGGAAGTATCAAGAAAGGACTTCCTCCCCTTAAGCCCGGCAGCTTTGTTGACAAGTCAGGGGCAGGGGTTATACAGAAAAACCTTTATATCGATGAGCAAACCTTGCTCAGCGCTCTTGTAAGTCACTCAACATCACATTAGGGTAAGACAGCAACAGCAGCACACCGTTAATATTTCAAGGTTATAGTTCAGACGAGAGTGGAAAATGCTACCGCACCGACATGCTAATGCTAACTCCGCTAGCATGTTTACATGCCGCAAACCATAATGAAAAGCCGCGCCATAGTTAAATGGTCGGAAAACTCCCCTGAAGTGACGTGATTAACGAGCCAGCCAGTTCATTGAGTGACTTAGTGCCACCAACTTGAGCGTACAGTAATGAGTGCACAAACAGAACCTGCTCTGTGCTTGTGTGCAGGAGCTACAGCCCTCTGTGGGCTCAACTCTGTCTCTGCGATGCAAATCCCTCCCTGCTCTCCTCAACAAGTAGCCTCTCCAACAGTCAATCACAGACAGCTGTTTTATCCAATCAAAGCATGTCCAGGAAACACTGCTTTACAGAAAAACACCCATTTAACAGCTAATTGAACTGCTTTCTGCTGCTGGTTAGCTACCAGTCACCATCCACTGCCTGCAAGATTTTTTGTTGTAATTCATGTGTCATGGGTGACCATATTTGACTTCCAGAAAAGACACATTGCCCATTCCTAAAACTGTTAAATTGCACTATTTTCAATTAAAGAGGACTTAATTTCAACATATAAAGTGTTTCTTCTCTGTTTGGTTAGACATAAATGAGCCCTTGATGTGTAAAAGGAAGTGAACAGTGGAAATGTCCCAGGAAAAGAGGAGGGTTAATCAACCTAATTAAATATAATTATATAAAGTCCTCTTTATCTGAAAAAAGTGCAATTTTCCTGGCAGTATTTCCTGGACATGCTTTGATTGCATAATGGAGAGCTGTCTGATTGGCTGACGGAGAGGCTACATTGCTTTGTAAATTGCAAATTGAGCACCAACAGGGATATTTGTGCAGGCAGAGACGGAGTTGAGCATGCAGAGAGAGGACTGCATACGACTGCAGAGCAGGTTGTGCTTTTGCAGATTGATCACTGCACGCTCCAGTTGGTGGCACAAAAATCACTCCACACTAAAAACCTGAATCTGAATATGGCCGAATGTGTATATTATTGACCATTTTTCTATATTATATATTTTTTCTATAATATATATATTATAGGTACATATATGTATCTATAATATAGTAAACAGCCAGTTTTATATATGTCACATATATTCAAAAGCTATATCAAAACATATATTAAAGCCTATATGTTTATATGAATTCTTTCCATGTGGGTTGTCAATTGCTTAATATTTCCTATGTTTACCTATGGTAAAGGAAGGAGATATTGTACTCATCTAACTTTAACATAAATTTTGGCAGCTTAATGTGACATTATGGAAAATGCCATCATCATGAGCAACCAAACATAGGCTATATTAGGCTAACAGTTGTCCATATTCTGTACCATCTATCCACCAATGGCTGTTTCAGTTATTGTGAGTGAAAACTAAATGGTATAGCAGCATTTGTCTTGGCATTAGAAATTGAAAATGTTTTTCAATGTGTTGGCTAGATGGATATACGAAGACTTTTTTAAGAGAGTGAGTGAGGAACAGGAGAGAGACCAGGTGGTTGATGCTGGGGAGATCTGCATGGTCAAGGTCAGTGATCTACAGAGAAAACGGGCGAGCGCATCGTTACGAGCATTTACCTGAGCACAAAGTTCCCACGCAAAATTGAACAGTTTTCTATTTAGGAGTGAACAGGTAAGAGAATTTGAAAAAAAAAATATAATTATCATGTGACCTGCAACCTTATGTCAAGTTGTATCTGTATAGTTGACTTTCTGTATTATAAGTTCTACTACTTGCTGGATATTTTCATATATACTGTTATTTTGTCTTGTAATAGTTAATTACATACTCCTTTATTCCATATCATAGCAGTGTTATTCATATATTAAAACTGTCAACTGCACACTCATTTGGCAGAATAAAAGTTTGACAATTATTCATTTGTTCTTTATTGTCACATTTCAGTAACAATTATAATTAAACAAGTTGTAATTAAACAAATTAAATAAATGACTACAACATTTCCCTCTGTTAAGTGCAGTAGACTGAAATTAATAGCTTTATTTGGAAATATAACATATCTCATTTTTAATGGACTTACATAAAATCTTTCTTCAACATAGACCCCACTAATTAACTGATTAAGTGTTATTTTTTATAAAAAGAAGAGAGAAAATGCACAAAAGTAGGAAAGGAAAGGAAAGGAAAGTGATAAAATAATAAGTTTTGTTAGATTTTCTTCAGATTATGAATTAATTGACAAAGTTTTTGCAGGGTGTGACAAAAAACGTTCGAGGTCAAGCTCCTGGGGCTAAGCCCCCCCTATATCTCAATCCTAGTGACGTCCATGTGGAGAGGTAGTGGACATGTTGGTGCACAGGTGTGTCATGTTTTCATCATTTATCGTTCTTTTGAAATGATCTTGAATGTGTCTTTGGATTTTTCTGCTTTTCACTCACGTCAAATAGGCCGTGACATCATGTTTTTAAACAAATATAAGAAATATGGATAAAATAAGGCCTAAAAAATGATCCCCAGCAGATTGATTACACCTCAAAAATATTCAGTAGAGCTGATAAACATGACCTGGCAGATGCATCAGCTTTCATAAGCTGTGACAAGTTGTAAGCTGATGTTTCTTTGAAACCGTCTTTGTAGTAATAAATAATAATTATTGTCTGTTAGATGGAGTTATATTTGATATTTTCAGATGAAACCAAAGAAATGAGGAGTAACTGTCATGGCTGAACTAGCTAGGTTACTAAGCTAGGTAACTAGCTAGGTTAGTCGTTAGCTCCTAATGTTATAACCAGCCTGCCAAGTTACTTAGGGTAGTTTATCTAGATAACTTGTATGGTTACTAGTTAGATAGTAGTCAGTAGCTTGTTATGAACCAAAAATCCAACCTGAAATTCGTCTTTTCTGAGTTTTCTGTTATGTTTGGATCACATGTGAGGAAATTAAGTCATTTTGTTTTTTTATGTAGTGCAGTCTGAGATTATTTATTGAACCAAATATGAGTTACAGTTTTTCGTGTTTCCTACAAAGAACTACAACCCGTGAAAACTACAACCCGAAGGTTACCCTGATCTGCTTTATGTGCTAACAATCAAAACCGTGCTAACAGAACCTCCTTCATTTGCTCAGACCAACCAATCGCCATCAGTCAGTTCATATATTAGTCCCCTGAAATACTTTAAAAACTCTGACGTTTTAGTTAATAATTTAATGAAAAGAAAAAGTGGACATGTCAGGAGAAAAGAGGACATTCAGTCTCTCTAGGACAAACCAACAGGCAAACAAGAGTATTCGTCTTAAAAGTCTCCCTACAATTTTATTAAAAACAGCAAAAAAATAAAAAATAAATAAAAAAGCTACGAAGCCACTTAAAAACAAGAGAAAAACAAGTTCTTCATGACAATAAATAAATGTTAATTCTTTTTTTCAGCTGTATATAAATTATAAAGAAATGCAGCAGCCCTGTAAGACATATTGGGTGTTAGGCGTAACTTCTCACCTTCTTCAGAGTTCTACCTCAGCAAAGAAGCATTAATGAGGTTTATGTAGGAGTTTCAGGACCAATAAAGACATTATTCTTTCATGTCTTGTGTAAAAATGCCCTATAGTCATATTTGTAAGGAGGACTGGGACCTACACATGGGTTTTTATTCTGTCCACACCGGTTTGTCTCTGAGTCAAACCCAGAAAACAGATTAACTGTGAAGCGAGCAGAACTTCTCTGATTCTGAACGATGAAGTTCAGCCATGTGTGCAGCTACAGCGAGGTGACGGGAGGTGGCTGTCATCTGCATACATAACATGTGCTCCTCTGTCGCAGCCACTTACCCCTCTTGTCCATCAATGTCGGCATGTGACGGAGACGAGCCACGGATCGCTGCCTCGTAGACGGAGGAGGTGGGGTGGTAGCCAGAGGATGAGGGAGACCACTGGGAAGGACAAGAGAGGATGGATAGATAAGAAAGCTGTGATGAGCTCAGAGCAGTTCACGTCTGTCTCACCGTAGGATGAGTCATCCCGCTCGGCACTGCGCTGTGAATGAACCAGAACGGGGGTGGGGGACCTGCAGAGGGGACGGGGGGACATAAACTCAATGAAAGTAGGAGAAGAGGGGAGCAGCAGTGTACGGAGTGATGATGGAGAGGAGAAAAATGGCTGAAACATACAAATAAAACCGCTGGTGACTTCAGCTGAATTACAACCAGGATGTCTGACCTAAAGCTTGAAGAAGAGCTGAGTCATTATTATGGGAAGTTCTTCTTACAAACAACTTTCATACTATTCAGAGCAAGGCTTACAAACTACCCTGATCTTGGCTGTTTGACTATCCTCCTAGTGGCTGGCTGTAGTGTTGTTTTAGGCTCCACTCCCTTCAAAACCTTAAGTTCCAACTTCAGTTTTCTGCTATTATTTACATCTTTATCCTCTATTTTATTCTGTTATCATTGTGCTGAGGCTTTTGTCTTTCCTTGAACCTTCTGGGCCACCGTAGAAGTCACTATTGTGTTGCAGCACAGTTGCAAGTAGCTACTTGCTGCTGCTTCTCAGTATAAGCAGTTGCAAAATTCCCTATGAAGTTATTCCAAAAGGGTTTGAATGAAGGCTACTGGACTTGTTTAGTTTCTGAAGATGTTTTGCTGGGATGGGAGGGTCAAGCTTCTAAAACGTAGCTGTCTGTTGTTTCTTAATGAGCTGAAACTACCTATGAATACCCCTTCCCCCTACACCCTGATGACTTGTTGATGTCATTAAGACCTTATGTTAGGATGGTTGTTTTGATTAGATGCAAGAGGGCGTGACCTATGTCTCTATGAAGTCTAACAGGTTGGAGCAGTTAGTAGAGTCTGGTCGCAATGTGCAAACTGGAGATGGACGAAGCGGGGACAAAGGTGACAGGAAGTAAGATGAAAATGTTAACTCAGTGGGAGCTGCAGGTCTTAAAGGATTAACAACAAAGTCACTTCCAAAATTTCCAAAGATTAGATGAGTCACTGAACAAATTCCAGCTTTAAAGTGCTTAAGTGTAGACTTTAGCAGAGTCTAGCAGGTGCAGTCGTGTTCACGTCCTTGCTTTCAGTTTATTTGAAATATATCAATAAACGGGCCTGATTTTTACACAACAAATGAAACAGTAAACTTTATACAGGACTCGCAAAATACCCACAGAACTGGGGTCAGAGTGTGAGTCTGCACAACTTTTCTTCAAATGTGTTCCTGACTAATTAAACCCAGCTGTGTTCATACTGCTGCTCCGTCCCAGTTTGTTAGAAGCTAAGCCCCCCCACTGGAGCGTTAGCACCAACACACTTCCGTACCTCCTCCTCCTCACACCAGGAGCTGTTCATCAGTGAGTTTCTTCTGCTGTGATTCTCAGCCAAGCTGGAGCTGCTGATGAAGATTTAAAACCTGCTCGCTGCGCCGTGTGTGTCACCCTCTCAACTCAAACACACGCCATGTTAGGGTTACCTTCTGTTCTGTTTTGCTGCCTCAAGGTCAGTGTGTCAAATACATCAAAGTGATGAGATCAGAATCACCCCACAAGGGGAACGTGTGACTGGTTAGTTTAATCGGTCCATTGCAGGAAGATAAGGAATGTCTGTTTTGTTTGTGTATCTACCGCACCTCCGTGCTTCCTCGTGCAGGAGAAGGTCAACGGCGTGCTCCTTCAGGTGTAGGCAGTCATTGACAGCAGAGCTGCTCATCCACTAACCTCTGCAGAGGTCATACCTGCATTCCCCAAAGCCCTCAGGCCTTTGAAGGACCATCAATCACCACAGACCTTGGACACACACCTCTGCTCCGACGCTATAGGACTATAATGTTCTTTAAGGACAGCTGTGGCCACCACTTTATGGAGGCGCTCTTATTTCCATAAAACGTGTTGTAAAGTTAATTAATTCTTATTGCATTAGGGTCAGAAACAGTTAAATCTGTGGTTAAAGTGTTCATTAAAAACATGGAGGTGGCTTGAAGCTCATAGAGATGAAATCTCAGAGACTGATCAAGGTCCTCATCCATCACAACTTACCTGAAAGACGGCAGAATCCCACAGGAGGTGGCTGATGTCCTACTGGAGCATCTGAAGAATGTCAGTATTGTTTTAACTTTTGCTCCAGAACAACTTTCCTTCCCAAATTGTGTGTTTGAGTACTTGGATGCAAAATAACTCCACTGAATGGATTAGATTGTCCTTCTGGACCCCATAAAGGGGTTCCTAAACTAGTCCAGGAGGAGCAAAATGATCCCATTACATTTTAGTTCATCAAGTCTGCTCTCTTATTAGGATTTCATAGACGACATGAATATTTTAGCTGCTCATGTGCAAAAACAGCCAGAGCTTGTATAGCAACACAGCTAAACACTGATCTCTGGTAATAGCTGCACTGCTAATGCTTTAATACTTCTGTTTAAGGTTTTGAAGGTTACTTTTTACTGATGGTCTTTAGTGTGTGTTGCTGTTCTTATGCATAAATCATCACTATTTTAAAGAGTTGGAAATCCTTAAAAATCAGCATGAAAGAGCTTAAAATGCCATTTAATTAGATTTGATTTAAAGTAAAACAAACCTGAACAACAGAACTGAAACTAGATACCTGAAACTCAGAAGTAATTCAGTTAAATTCCTCATACTTATTAAAGCTGGGGGTAAACGATTATTTTTAAAACGATTATTCTGACGATTATTTTGTCGAATATTCGACTATTCTAATGACTGTTTAGACAATTAATCTAACGATTATTTTTGTATTGCACAGTTAATAAAAACCAAAAAATCTCAAATAAATTCCTCAAAAAAATTGATAAAATGTTAATGTAAGAGAACAAACACTACAGGCCTCCCATTTTGTATAACACTGCTTTTATTGTGTTGCTGTTGGTTATGTTCTGGTGACGTGTAGAACTTGGGAGTGCAGGCTGCCGCCTGAGAGGTGGTTGGAGACGGAGTGTCTCCATGCTGCTTTGTTTTGGTCACTTATGTGCGTGAGGCGAGTGGTGTTACGACACTTCCTGGGGAGTTTGGCTCGTGTGCAAAAAGGAAGGGACAATAACGGGATTTAAAAGTTAAAATGATGATCAGGTTTATTTACAACTACAAAAAAAAAACATAAATCTTTCCATCCACAGGTTGGGAATAATAAAACTAATTCTGCCTGTGGGGAATTAAAACAAAAGTACAAATAAGTAGGGATGTCCCACTGGGCAAAGATTACAAGGTTCTGGACCAAAATAAGGATCTCCAAAGGTCCAAACTCTAAACTGGGTAGTTAAAGCAAACTCAAGGTGATATTTTAAACTAAACCGAAAACCCACAACACTCTAAATGTAATAAAAGGGAGATCTACACCACAAAAACGATGAACTCTAAACCAAAACATAACAGCTCATCCAAACGCAAGAAGCTGTTAGCAAAAATGCTAACAGTAGCTTTACCAACGTTAAGTTCGAGTTACCAAGTTTAAATAAACCAAAAATACCCAGCAGCAAACAGACCAGCACAGAGGAGAGACTGCTACCAGGAAAACAGCTCTCCTAATGTCTGTAAGAAGCTCCTTTATGATGGGAGAAACGCTCGCGGTGATTTTCTACATCTGCGATAGAGACGAAGCAGCGCATCTGACCCCGGAAGTTGTTGTCCGTTGCCGGGAGACGAGGGCGGGCAAAACAGGAAAGGAATCTAGTAGTGGACGGACATTGTTCTGGGTCTTCGGTATTTGGCGGAGATGTTAGTGAAGGCGGAGAAGAGGGCGAACTAGAGGAAAAACAGGCAGATTCCTCCTCTGTTTACAAACTCCTGGGGATGCAACAAGTGGGCGTCGACTACCGGATCGGACGTCGATGAATTTTTAGAATCGAGCCGTCGACGTCATTGACGCTTCGCCACAGCCCTAATACTTATATAACACCAATTCACAAGAGTCGTGTCAAGGCACTTTACCAAGTAAACATTCCTATTAAAGCTACCCATCAGTGCACTGAGTTCAGTTTATTTCACCGATAAGGCAGCTCGGACCCGCTGCTCCATCTGGAAGCCCGAAGACCGACTGCTCGATGAGTAGGAGGCTGTGTGCTTTTTGTCAGAGTCTTCAAAGCACCGCTGCTCACAGCCGCCTTTGTTTACTCAATGAAGGACAACACCACAGACTTCTCCGTGCATCCTTTGCCCCGCCCATGCTCTCGTGTTCTTGGGAAGGCTGTGAGAACAAAACCTGGCCGCGTTGGGGACGAGCTGACCTAACCGAGACCGGACTCGGTCGACCCAGATGTGAAACTACGAAAGCTCACAAGTGGCACCAGTGCCTTTCAAAATAAAACAGCTAAGAAAGATAAAATTCACTTGAACATTTTAAACACAGTAGGATTTATTTTTCAAACAATAGCTGCGACAACACACTACTAGCTACCTGCTTGGTCATGAGTTGACTCAGACAGGCTAGCTTTGCTGCTAATTAACAACTCAGATTAGGTAATACAACTGAATTTTTTAAGATGGTATTTATCCTCTCTGGAACTAACCCCAATGAGACTAGCCCTTAGCCCATCAATCCAGTCCAAACTGATTTATCCAAATAGGTCATTCAAGCAGCTCTCTCTAACTTGTAATGTTGTTATTCTAGGTAACCTTTCCGCAGAAGCCCAACTTTAAACTATTGCAAGCAGCATGCACAGCCTGCCTGGGTGCAACGGTTGCAGAATAAACATCCAAAGGCAAATAAAAGTAAAATATGAATTAGCATAAGAGTATTTGCTGTTATCTCCTGAAGATGGCTTTTGCTTCTGCAAGAATGAGCTAAAATCATCTGTGCCGCTCTCCCCATGCATGCATAAGTAACAGCAGAGCTGATACAGCGCTGGAAGGCAGGAGTTGAACAATCCACGCTGGAGAATTTATCATCTGTGTTTGGTTTGCACTCACAGTGTCTGGATCAGTTTTAAACCCTGTTCAGCCCACAGCCTGCAGGAACGTTCTGCCTCTGTTTCTTTAGCTTTTCGTTTAGTTTTGCTTTCTGAGCTTTAATGAAAGTATTATTATAAATGTGCTTTCTGGGTTATGTACTGCACATAAACTAATGCATAGTGCTTGTATTAGTCTTTTTAGACCAACTTAAATAACCAGTTTTAACCTTAATCAAAGTATTTCTTTAACATAAAGATTTTCTAAATCCTAGAAAATTCAGCAGCGAAAAGGATAGTGAGTTATTTCTGATGCCACGTTCTAGCTGAACTGTGTTCTTAAGAAAAAGCTCCCAAATGTTTATTCACAGAACCACAAACGGATGTACTCCAAACGATGTGTCAGAACTTGAAAAGAAAGATTAGCTATCATCTTGCTATGACTAAAGATGGAGTCATGAACGCTTAGGGCAGTAATGTACAGGTATGGTACCTGAAGGTCACAATCCAGCATGTTTTAGTGGTTTCCTGCTCCAACACCCTTAATTGAATGGATGACACCAGTTTTTCGGCTGTCAATCACCCACTGAATCACATCAAACGTGTAAAAATGAAGACACCTCTGAAATAGGCTCAATATTGTGATCCAGGGTTAGACGCGACTGATTCAGGTCCATCTTAAAAATAATTTTCTAAATTTTTGTGTGACTTTGATGTGTTGGAACTTATGTTGTTAGTCACTCTTAGCTACAGACATCATTTTAGCTTAATGTCTGTAAAAAGGACTCAGTTGAAGCCATTTCTATGTGTTTGAACTTCCATTGGCTTTAGGGACCATCTGACTGTGGCTGTGTTTAGATACAGGGGTGCATCCTTCTAAGGCTGATTGCGTAATAGTGAAGCGATGGAAGCTGTCTAAATTTGGAGGATCCCACAACTGGGTTCTTTTTTTCCCCTGAATTTCAAGGACAGGTTTCATGTATCCTTTGTGGCCGACACTATCCCAACATTAATTGTGGACCTAATGGGAGATTTTTGTTCTTGTAATAATGGCAGACGAGATGGGACAGGATTTCTGCTTTAGATGTAACTATACAAATATCTGGTGAAACAAAAATGAACATCCATCCATCCATTTTCATCTGCTTATCCGGAGCCGGGTCGCGGGGGCAGTAGCCTAAGTCGATAAGCCCAGACTTCCCTCTCCCCAGCCACTTGGTCCAGCTCCTCCGAGGGAATCCCAAGGCGTTTCCTGGCCAGGTGAGAGACATAGTCCCTCCAACGTGTCCTGGGTCTACTTTTAGGTCTCCCCCTGGTTGGACGTGCCTGCAAAACCTCACCAGGGAGGCGTCCAGGAGGCATCCTGACCAGATGCCCTAGCCACCTCAACTGGCTCCTCTCGATGTGGAGGAGCAACGGGTCTACCTATCGGATGACCGAGCGTCTCACCCTATCTCTAAGGGAAAGCCCAGCCACTCTTTGGAGAAAACTCATTTCGGCCGCTTGTATCCGCAATCTCGTTCTTTCGGTCACTACCCAAAGCTCATGACCATAGGTGAGGGAAGGAACGTAGATCGACCGGTAAATCGAGAGCTTCACCTTCTGACTCAGCTCTCTCTTGACCACAACAGACCGGTACAACGCCCGCATCACTGCAGATGCAGCACCAATCTGCCTATCGATCTCACGCTCCAGTTTTCCCTCACTCGTGAACAAGACCCCGAGATACTTAAACTCCTCCACTTGGGACAGGACCTCGTCCCTGACCCAGAGAAGGTATTCTACCCTTTTCCGAATCAAGACCATGGTCTTAGATTTAGAGGAGCTGATTCTCATCCCAGCTGCTTCACACTCGGCTGCGAACCGCTCCAGTGAAAGCTGAAGATCACGTTCTGATGAAGCCAACAGGACCACATCATCTGCAAAAAGCAGAGACCTGATCCTCAGGCCACCAAAACTGATGCCCTCCACACATTGGCTGTACTAGAAATCCTGTCCTTAAAGGTTATGAACAGAATCTGTGACAAAGGGCAGCCTATGCGGAGTCCAACTCTCACTGGAAACGAGCCCGACTTACTGTCGGCAATGCAGACCAAGCTCTGACGCCGGTCATACGGGGATCTAACAGCCCGTATAAGAGGGCCTGGTACCCCATACTCCCGGAGTACCCCCCCACAGGGCCCCCCGAGGGACGCAGTCAAACGCCTTCTCCAAATCCACGAAACACATGTAGACTGGTTGGACAAATTCCCATGCACCCTCCAGGATCCCCCTAAGGGTATAGAGATGGTCCAGTGTTCCACAGCCAGGACGAAAACCACATTGCTCCTCCTGAATCTGAGGTTCAACAATCTGACGGACCCTCCTCTCCAGAACCCCTGAATAGACCTTACCAGGAAGGATCAGGAGTGTGATCCCCTGCAGATGGAACACACCCTGCGGCCCCCCTTTTTAAATAAGGGAACCACCACCCCGGTCTGCCAGTCCAGTGGGACTGCCCCCGATGCCCACGTGATACTGCAGAGCCGCGTCAGCCAATACAGCCCCACAACATCCAGAGCTTTAAGGAACGCCGGTTGGATCTTATCCACTCCTGGAGCCTTGCCACAGAGGAGCTTTTTAACCACCTCAGTGACCTCAGCTCCAGAGATTTGAGAGGCCAACTCAAAGTCCCCAGACTCTACTTCCTCACTGGAAGACGTGTCGGTGGGATTGAGGAGGTCTTTGAAGTATTCTGCCCACCGATCCACAACATCCTGAGTAGAGTTCAGCAGCAACAGTCCCCACAATAGATAGTGTGTGTAGTGCACTGCTCCCCCCCCCCCCGAGGCACCGGATGGTGGACCAGAATCTCCTCGAAGCCGTACGAAAGTCTTGCTCCATGGTCTCACCGAACTCCTCCCATGCCCGGGTTTTGCCTCGGCGACCACCCGAGCCGCATTCCGCTTGGAATGCCGGTACCCGTCAGCTGCCTCTGGAGTCCCACAGGCCAAAAAGACCTGATAGGACTCTTTCTTGACCTTGACAGCAGCGGGTTCGGGGGTTGCCTCCACGACAGGCAAGGACGATCCTGCTACCACAGCTCCGGTTGGCCACCTCAACAATGAAGGGACGGAACAGGGTCCATTCGGACTCAATGTCCCCCGCCTCCCCCACAACATTTTGGAAGTTCTGTCGGAAGTGGGTATTGAAGCTCCTTCTGACAGGAGACTCTGCCAGACGTTCCCAGCAGACCCTCGCAATACGTGTTGGCCTTCCTAGTCTGACCGTCATCCTCCCCCACCATCTGAGGCAACTCACCACCAGGTAGTGGTCAGTTGACAGCTCCGCCCCTCTCTTCACCTGAGTGTCCAAGAAATGTGGCCGCAGGTCAGATGAAACAACAACAAAGTCGATCATCGAGCTGCGGCCTAAGGTATCCTGGTGCCAAGAGCACATATGGACACCGTTATGTCTGAACATGGTGTTCATTATGGACAATCCATGACTGGCACAGAAGTCCAATAACAAAACACCGCTCGAATTCAGACCGGGGGGGCGTTCTTCCCAACCACACCTCTCCAGGTCTCGCTGTCGTTGCCCACGTGAGCGTTAAAGTCCCCCAGTAGAACGAGGGAGTCACCGGAAGGAGCGCTTTCCAGCACCCCCTCCAAAGTCTCCAAAAAGGGTGGGTAGTCTGAACTGAAGTTTGGTGCATAAGCACAGACCACAGTCAGAACCCATCCCCCCACACGTAGGCGGAGGGAGGCTACCCTCTCATTCACCGGGGTAAACCCCAACGTACAGGCACCAAGATGGGGGGCAACTAGTATGCCCACCCCTGTTGGCGCCTCTCAGTGGGAGCAACTCCAGTGTGGTAGAAAGTCCAACCCCTCTCAAGGAAACTGGTTCCAGAGCCAGAGCCATGCGTTGAGGTGAGTCTGACTATATCTAGTCAGAACCTCTCAACCTCACACACCAACTCAGGCTCCTTCCCCACCAGAGAGGTGACATTCCATGTGCCAAGAGCCAGCTTCTGTAGCCGAGGATCAGACTGCCAAAAACGAACAGCTAAAGTTAAAGTAATTGTGTTGTTAGGCTTTTTTCTTTTGCATTTTCTAAAATAATTTTTGCCAAACATAATGAGAAAATCCTTGTAACCATATGTCTCTACTGCCTCCATAAACACCCAGACTATATGTCAGCCCAATAGGTCCTTCCAAGGATGCAGTCTCACTGGGCATTTGTGGTTTGAATTACGGGGAGCTAAGGGGAAACCGGCACCCCTAAAGCAGTGATGGGCTCCCCGAAAGCCATCAACTGACTCACCAAGGAGGAGCCCTCTGTTGGCTGCCACGGCGATCCATATATGCCCCGACTACTCATCTAATAGATATTAGACAGATCAATGCACTCCACCCCACCCTGGAGATCATTTGAGGAGCTCCAACAGAAAGCTCTGTGTAATTGTGTATGCAATTTGTAACGTCCGCGAAGCAAAGTACGCAGCAATTAGTCTCCGATTTAGTGCATCGTGTATTTGCCACCAGCCGTAAAGCGTCCCGTTTTGGAAGCATCCCAGAAGCGTAGGGTTGCTGTTCTTTTGCTTCATGTCATTCTGTTTCTCCTTTACGCACTACGCTTCAAAAACGCACCAAACTCAGTAGTTGAGAGCAGGCCAGACAGGAAGTCAAAACCCAAACCAGTGTATGCCATCTGGAAACTTCCACGTGTAGATTACCAGTTGCATAAGAAATGTAAATAAAAAGAAAAAAAAGTTATTACCTGTAAAATTTCCATAGTCGAGAACAGAAAATGAACCCAACGATCTTTTTGGATAATTGCTGTTGTCTCTTTCCTTGCTTGTTATTGTGTGAACTGCTAAATCGTGCGTGGCGTTGTTATTCTGCTGTCATTTCATGACTTTGCTGGACCAGCTGTATGAAAAGCTTTAGCTGCTGTTTCACATCTGAAACGCACCCAGAGGAAAGGGAGCTCCCAGGTGAAACACGTCTATTACGTTACACACCGCCTACTTATCCAGTAGAGATGTACTGTGGACATTAGCGTGTTTGAAAAAGATGCCTGGCATTGTTATTTTGCTGCTTTGAATTGGGTGAACTGTATAAGTAAATCAGTTCTTAGACGAGCGTCCAAACCAGAACTATTCAGCAGTTTGAAGGACGTTATGCTGACGATTACAGCCAAGCTGATCTTCTACTGTTAACGGAATAACGTTTGAGGTCTTTGTGGGCTCTGAGCTCACTAGCAGCAGATTTTAACTGCTTTCCTTTCATAGAGACACAATTTTTCTTCTTGTCCAACAGATTCTCATGTCTCCTCGGCTCGTTCTACAGCTGCTCCTCTCCGCCCCAATGATAAAACCAGTCATTAGGCTGAAAGTGGATCATCATTTGGGTGATTTGACTCCCGTCCTTAAGCTCTGTCCTGCCTTAAAGCTTCTTCACATCCCTCCCCCTCCACCCTCAAAGTGACCAGATGCTGCCAATTTCACCATGTTGACTTATTTACATTTTCTGTAATCTTGGGAATGCATGACTATTTTTGTGGTTGGGGGGCGGCTGCCTCTGCCTTTGGGCTTTTTGCACAACATGGATGTTCCCAATTGTTTTGTTTTTATCAGCTTTTCATTTTTAGGTGTACTTTTGTCTGCAAGTATAAAGGATGTCACAGCCGGTGGCAGCACGCAGGTGTGTTTTATTTATTATTGTTTTGTTCTGCTGTACCACAGATTCTCCTTTTGTTAACTAAAGGTCTGTGGGTTTTTGGAGAAAATGCTTTCTCTTTTGTTTTCTTGTGCACAGTTGAATATTAAAAAATATATATTAACATTTAATTAATAATTCAATAGGGTTAGTATCATGTCCATTAGGTGCAGTTTAAACATTTTAAACATGGTATAGAAGCTAACTATCCCTCTGAAACTCATTGTCAGGGGAGGAAAAATGTCTAAATCTACCCAAAGATCGGATGGAAGTAAGTTATATCCCATCATCTGCCTTGTTTTTTTAATAGCAAAATTTGATTAAAGTTAGTAAAATTAATGTATGATAGTTTTTCTAGGATCACAGAGCAGAGAGATGGTTTACCTGAGGGGATCTCAAGGTTTACTCTAGCTTTGTTTCCCCAATTGGGAGCCTACAGCTGGTTTTCCAAGGGCACTACTTATTCCGCTTTTCCTCGCGATCCACTGATTTCCCTCTTTCCCAGTCATTTTCTCTCTCCCCTTTCTTACATTATTATTTTTTAATCACAATTTTTGTTTTTTCTCATTTAAAACTTATTTTTAATCATGTTTTGAGATCTTTTTTTATACTTTAAATGTTTTTTTGTTTTTAGTTTGTGAAGCTGTTACAAACCCTTAGATGTTAGTCAGTTGTGGTGGAGGGGTGACATGATAACTGGTGCGGAGAGGGGGGGGGGGGTGTTTTATTAACAGAGAGAGCACACGAATACTCAGTCCTTGACTGGAATAATGACTAAACAAAAAATGCACGCTATATAACTAAACGAAGGTGACGGGTAGAAATCAAAACACCTGAGGCAAAAGGCCTCAGGGAAGACAACACGAGAATATGATAACAAACAAAAATGCTGGAGCTAAATAACTAGAAAATAACAAATCTCGACGGCAATATCTATTCTAAATACTATTCTAAATACTAAACTTAAAGCGAGCTCTAAAGCTGAAACGGGAACTGAAATTTAAGCTAAAGAGCAGAAAAACAGATAAAAAAACGGCCATTAACAACTAAGGGATTTACCGAAAGAACTATTTATCATATTCACCAGGATTATCAAAGTTCTTATCCGAATCGAAAACCGTTTGCTACAAATGATCCGAGGACCGAGGAGAGAAGAACAGGGTGTTAGGCTGTGGTTCTCTCCCAGAGAACTGAGAGCTGCCTCTCAGCTCTCATCAGCTGATGGCTTTCAGCTGGGGTGCTGAAGGCAGGTTGAGGTTGAAGCCAGCTTGACGGAGGACCTGTCCGAGGTCCTGAACAGGAGAAGGGAGCAGAACAGGGCCATTCAGGGTGCGGGAGCCCAGGATCCGTAGCAGAAGCGCCTCGTGATTTTTATCTTGAGAGGCACTTTATAAAAGATTGTTTTCTTTCTTTAGTACTCAAAGTAACTTGGGTTAGTCCAGCTCAGGCCGCCTCCATATTTATGGTGGTTCTTTCCTCTCGAAGGAAGGATTTGAAGTTTGCTGAACTTACAGCCATTTTTCCTTTATGACGTTAATTTGGTGATGTAAATTTGTAGTCCTGCATGTATTTTCACACAAAACCCAAAATAACTTTTGAAAATAAAAATGTTAGTGGCATAAACTTCAGGGACATCCTATGTGAAATCCATGGCACATAACAAACGGGAGTAGAAAGTAACGTTTTCAGCCCCGTAGACTTGCATTCATGTTATTGTTCTTCTGGGGACCCATGGTCTGGAAGTAGATGGGTCTGGCTTAGGCTCCCTTTAGGAGTTCTGGGGGATTTCTGGGAGGGGTAAAAGAGATGGGGAACAAATAAAGGCTTGGTCCTCTCAGCTTTCGTTTCTCTATGCAAACTCAGCTCTTTAAGTTCTTTGCTAAGGCGTCAGCATGTCACGACCATTTTTGCAGTAAGTAATGTCACTGATCAGCACCAAAAAGCATTCACTGGCATTAATAACATTAAAAGTTTTATACTGTCAATGTATGTTGTAACTCAGTCCAATGGTCAGGCATGGAGAGCATCTGTGTGACATAAAAATCTGTGCTCATTGACCAGATAAAGTGTTGTGCCACAAAGCCCAGTGAATTGCAGAGTTGTAGGTGGATTTCTGGGATTGGGCATTGGGATTGGAGAAACTGCGATTATAAAGAAGTGTGAATGCTGCCTTTTTTCCCCTTCCATTCTGCGTAATCAGCAATTATTTGTTATTTGGCTACATCTGCTTAAATATTTTCCTACTGAGTTACAACCAATCAGCATGCATTGGCCACAAGCCCCAACCAGCGACTCAAACAGGCCTTTCTGTTGAAATGGAGACACGCACACTCTTCAAAGGTTTGGTAACATTCTCCAAAAGTGTCCTGGAAACAGGCCTTTTGTCATTCCTGCTAACCGGCATCTAAGTATCACAAGTAAAAACCATGATTGGTGACTTTTTCCATCACTGTAATCCTCATTGGTCATTTCTAATCCAATTTAGCTAATCCCAACATACATCATACAGTATGGATGGTGTTTAGAGGATCCAACGAGGCTTTGTGTTTTTGTCACACAGAAACGTCTCTAATACCATCAAAGGGTGCTTCCATGTGTCAGGCAGGCAGGAACAGACAGATCCACATCTCTTATTGGCTGGGCTGAGTGAGGATGAGTGTAATTATTAGTCAAATAAATGAAGATGGTAGCAGCAGGGCTGACTTGTATCTGCATGGTTGAAGGTAAAGATGAGGAGGCTAGGTGGGCCATGAGTGTGTCGGAGTGATATGCTGGATCCACTTAATGTGATCTTAGGAAAGTTGGGACCCAACCAAAGTTCAGTTGTGTGAGTTATGAATGTAAACAGAAAAGGAAACAAATCTTCTCCCCCAGCCTACTTTTGCAACCAAATAATAAAATCTGCTCTAAAGCTTCGGCTCCGCTTCCCTCTCCGTCCCTGGCTTCCCCTTCTATCCCTCTTCTCTCTTGTGTGGATCATGGCAGACTAATCTCAATCTGTTTCACTGTGATATCACACAACAGCTCTATAGTCACATCGGCGCCAGCCTGTTGGGCTCGTGGTTCTGCCAGCCGGCATCAGCTCACAGCTCTGGCGCAGTACAAACTCTGCTTTAGTGGGGTTAGTCATCAGCTCCATCCAAGTGCTCCTCTCTCTATAGCTACATAAGTTACTCTTGTCCATTGTGTTGCTAGCTGAGTTGTCTTCCTGAAGCAGAAGCTTTCTCTTTTTTAACTGGAGCCTCATAAGGTAAAGGAATGCTTCAACAAGGAGAGAACGTCTGGTTTAAAGAACTGACTGAAATTCCACTATTCATCAACTTCATCCACGGCTACACCATGTTTACCAAAATGGGTAATTAGTGTCACCATAGTGATGATGACGTCTCATTAAGATTGCCAAGGTTACCCAAATGGCTAATTAAGATCTCCATTGTTATGACAATGATTCATTAGGATTACAGTGGTTACCATGGGTAATTAGGTAAGGGTTACCAAAATCACTATTGAAGCTGCCATAGTGAATCTACACAACAAGCTAGGTTTTGAACGCAAACACGGTTACAGAACTCTCACCCCTTTCCTCGGGTGTATTCCCTCAGATGCTTCTTCTGAAAGTTGAAGTGGTAGCAGCTGGCTGTTTCTCCTTCTCTGATATAATTGAGTGGAGAACCTCACACACCGGTGGTGTTCTGCTGCTAAATACGTGAGGGTGTAATGAGTGGAGGACCAGGGAAGTGTGGCGGTTCGGCGAGACAGACAACCAGGTGGTCCAACAGTTGCTTTTGTTACGAATCATCTTATTGGTTGAGGCTATTAGACAAATGCGAGAGAACCACTTTATTAATTTTTTCTTTAGCAATATATTTGTAGACCATCAAAACCAAACTAACTCTTGAAGATGATTGCCACAATGGCTAATTATGGTCATGATTATAATGAGAATCATTAGTTACCATTGTAACCAGAATAGCTCATAGGTTTATCATTATAACATTAAAGACTCAACATGGTGACCAAAATGGGAAAATTACAATCATTATTTGACTCATTGGGATCACCATGGTAACCTCAATGGGTTGATGGTGTCACCATGGTTACGAAAGAGGCTTCGTAGGACCATAATGGCAAGGGCAGTTTCTCAATACTCAAGAATGAACTGGTGTTCTTGTGCACTAAACAAGAACGATCTTGGCGAGGACACCAGGAAGTCCGTTCTACCGAGTACGGAAGGACGAGGACGGCGTTTGGAACAGAATCGTGCTCTACTGCATCATGGCAACAAGTGCTGCTTGTTTCTAGCTACAGTTAAACAACCTGACATAAAAAGAAAAGTCTAGTTTGTTCCATAAATAACAATGAAAACATATGATTTGTATTATATTTGATCCACTTTTGATCTAAACTGATAAAATACCAGCATTTTTCAATGTCGAATGAAAATAATTTTTTCATCAAAACAGAGCTACTCTTTTATTTTGATAGTGAGTAGCAAATAAGCATTTTGAAGGATCGTGAAAAGTAAACCTCAAACACACAGCAAATTTTACAGGTTACACACAATTATTTACAGAAACAGAAAACTGAATTCATCTTTGTTAGTATTTCTGACATCAAATTACAGTTATTAGATTTCTCCTCTGAAGCTCAGAGTATAACGGTTGCATTGCAATGCATTGTTGCTGTCCCAAGTCCGCAGAAGGATGCATTGATGCATCCTCGATACAGTGGGCGGAGCAAGAACACATCCGGGAACTTTGAGCGAACTTACTGTGATGAACACCATCACTGATGACGTTTCACCAGGACGTGAGTTACTATCCCTAACCAAAGATTCATTAGTGTCACCATCACAACCACAATGGCTAATTTGTATTGAGATGATAACCGTAAAAGTTCAGTGAAATGTAAAAAAAAAAAGTTTTGATGTTCAAACTCTACAGGAAAATAAAATCTGAGTTAGTGAGATAGGTCTGCAGCTTTCTCAATTAGTTGAAATCCCATTGTCTTGTATTTGGAAATAGTTTGATTTAAAATGAATTCACACACACACACACACACACACACACACACACACACACACACACACACACACACACACACACACACACACACACACACACACACACACACACACACACACACACACACACACACACACACACACACACACACACACACACACACACACACACACACACACACACACACACACACACACACACAATAAAATGGGACAAAAATGAAGAATCATTACATATTCTAAGTTCAATTCTATGTAACTTCACTTCCTTTCATGCTACATAATCCATCCGTCTCGGTTGTCCCACCTATTAAATTATCAGAGACCCAGTTCCACTGTGGACATTTTTAATTAACTGTAGCAGTGAGCCCTTATGTCTGCTCTCTAAGTAGTCTTTTACTCAAAGTGAGAGCACATTCTGTAACCGTGACTAGATTTCCCAGGAGCACGCACCTTCATTTCTCTCCTCTTTATTGTACATTTTAATGTCGTTGGCCAGAACAGGCTGTTAATTACAGATTACGCCTTTTAATGACAGTTTGAAAGAGATCACATCAGTGTAAGTTCATTAGCGGAAACCAAACTTTGGTGAAATATTTCTTTCTTTTAAAACTTTTGGCTCGTCTTTCTACGATGTCTCTGTTCTCCCACTTGAAGTTGAATAATTGCAAAGGGGCTTGAAGGGAAAGTTTAATTATATGTTTTATGTTTATATGTTTTAACCCTCTGGAGGCAGGCGTTGCAGATTTGCAACAGTTAAAACCTACCTACCTGGTTACCCCACACACGTATTTCATGAGCATTTTTTAACTCAGAAGTACCCCTGAAGGACCAGATGTTCGTCCTTTTATCCAAACTGATTTTGAGCCTGAGAGGGTTAATTATATGTCTCTGGTTGTGTGGTGTACAGGGAGTATCTTACCTGTAATAGGCAGCCGTCTGAGTAAGGGAGAAGTTTTCATGCAGAGTGACTCAAAAGAAATGGAGGCTTTAAGAAATCCCACCTAAAATAACAAATCACAGGTTTACCCAACAGTGTGTGTTGTCCAGCAACACGGTAAATACTGCTCACCACCATGCTCACCACACGTTAACAGATTTCACACACCTCGTTCAGATGGGACATTGTGGGTAAGCAAACATGGAGGAGGAGTTTCCAGCTGTCAACTTGCTTTCTGATTGGCTAGACATCACTTTCAACAGTTTTCCCACAAAATTGTCCAAAACAATCCAACATGTCTGATGGCTCCAATTTGTGGTCCCAGTGTACTTCCCAGCAGTCCAGAACAATTTTACCACACACGGTAGGAATATCTGATTATGTTACCTTAATCAGTTGTAGTATATTTTTACCTGTGATTTTATTTGTATTGTAATTTTATGGGTCAGAAACAAAAACAAGGTTTAGTACCCAGTGACGTAAACCATGGTTCTGAATAGTCAAATGCAAGCAAAGACATAAAAAACAAAAGGTGAGCGAGTATCAGTTCTTGAGCTGCACCACTATTTAAATGGTGGCAAAGTTTCTTGTCTCCCACTTCCCCCACGAAGCTCACAGGAAGTAAATGAAATATCAGAAACTGCCATATCCAGTCCTAAGAAATGCTGAGAAGCTGGTTTTGTCCTCAGAGCTGAGCCCTGTGCTGCAGAGCTGGATGTTGTTTATCCGCGGGACAACAGGTCCGTTTCCCTCCTATCTCTGAATTCAGAGCTGCAGCTTCCTAAGTATTCAAAGCTGCTTCTTCCTCCCCTCTCCTCTGTCGCTTTGAGTGGGTCTTATATTCTGTCCCTTGTCAGCTTCCCTTCATTGTCTCTCTTTTTTTCATCCCCTCCTTTCATTTTCTCTCAAGTCTTCCACCTTTCATCCACAAACTTCTGCCTCTGGTCATAATGTCAGTGTCTCCTCACGTCTCCCTGCTCCTCGTCTGCCTCCTTCTGTTATTTCTGTCATCGCTAAGTTTTTTTTTTTATTGTCCTGTCAGGTCTGATCTCCTTGTAAGCCTTTAGAGATCGCTCCCTGGTTTCTAACCTCTGCTTGTGAGCTTAGACTTCCTGTCTTGGTTTCTGCACACATGAATATTCACGGTTGGATCTGCAACAGAGACACGTGCAAGGACACGGTGGTTATGACACAGAGTGTGTTTGTGGGTTTGGGAGGGACGGAGTTCTCCACAGATGGAATTACTACACTCGTGGACATAACGCTCAGCAACACACACACACACGCACACACACACGCGCACACACAGAGAACAAAGGAAGATGCCTGCTTCTTGATCCGTGTATCGTTTCAGAGATTATCACTTCTGAACTGACTTACTTTCTCGTTGCTGTGGACGGGATGTTTTGCCTGCTTTTTATTGCAGCTGCTCGGCTTCTTCATATTTGGCTTGATTTTTAAAAATTGTATAAAAGACTAGATTTGACTACTTTTCTCTATGTTTTCAAGTGCTACATGTTGGTTGTACTTAGGGTTAGGGTTAGTAAATAAACCCACCGTTTTACACCCTTTTGTCACCAAATCCACAATTTTTGATTTGGTGACACCTTACACCTTCTTTTTTAATATCTCTACATAAAATTAAAAAAAAAAGATGTGTTTTTCTGTCAATATGGGGTGCTGTGTGCACATTAACGAGGAAAAACAAGAATTTAATTGACTTTAGCAAACGGCTGCAATAGAAAAGAGTGAACAATTAACGGGGGCCTGAATACTTTCCATACCTACTGTAAATAACAGCTTTTAGTGTGCAGCTGTAGTCAGGTACCAGTACCAAGTACCAGGTCCGGCTTCCTTCCTGAGGATTGACAGCAAAGGTTTGTGTTTATAGGTTGAGAATAGTGACCTAATTTTGCCAAACCTCAGTTGTGATAATGAAACTTTTCTAGCCTTCTGCATGGACCTGAGGCTAAAAGAGTTGTGTTTGTATGCAAATACACACATTTGATTTCACCGTGTCATAGTTTTATTACTGAAACCGTATCTTTGATTTACCGCCAACCGTGGCCCGGAAATCAGATTTGATAAATATCAGGCTGCGATGCATTAACTGGCCTACAGATTTCATATTTTATTTTTCCAAACAGCAACACATTTTTTGCAGTTTTATTGAGATGAGAAACAAGCCGGTGACACTTTATTTACCCGGGAAGACAAATGGCAAAAACCAGTGGCAGTAATAGCTCATGCACGCCTGCTTTATTTAACCGAAAGTGTCTGAATTCACATTAACATTTCCACTCTGCAGAGATTTCTCATTGAATCAATAATGAGTTTTGTGTGGCTGAGTCTTGTTACAGGGACAGCAGACAGCAAGGGGGAGGGAGGGGTACTTTACTGTGCTCGTATAATCAGCAGAAGCAGAGACTTCCTCTGCCTCTGAGGTCACTTATTACAAAGAATAACCGAAGGGCGCGGTGAGATAGTAACAGCACAGCCACTTACTAGGTTGTTAAATCTTCTAGGCTGCTGTAGGGTAGTGTGAGAGGCAAGGGACACCCTGGACAGGGCTCTAGTCCATCGCAGAGACAGACACACAACCAGTCACACTCTAACTCAAAGTCTGCAGTTAACCCAACATGCATGTATGCATCTGTAGGAGAAAACTGGAGTATCTACACAGAAAGAGGTTGTGGTAACTACTGTGCTTCAGGCAGAAAGGCAGCACCTGGGATTCGTACCTGAGACCTTTACAAAGTGCTCCACACTGCAGCCCAGTTCTTAACCCTTATTTGCACAGGCAGGTGTGTTTTGTGAATCATTTTGGTAATGCTAATGGGATTTACCTCACTTTTTTGCAGCATGTGTATTTTTTCCATTTAATAAAACACAGAAATTATTTTATAGCGTTTATGCTCCTTTTGCATTTTTGTGCCATTTACTCTCATGTACGTATTTATTTTTTAATAAGCCTAAATATTTTCATGTATTTTTTATTATTCTGCTTGGGTTCCCAGACCAGTCACAGACTCAATTTTAAGGTTTTATGGGTTTCCACCAAACTGGGTATTTTCCCGCGTGTATAGCAGAACAATAACTGACACCGCACAAAAAAAAAAAAAAGATAAATATGAAAACATATTTTTATGCCCATCTGTGATACTTGGAAATTCAACCACAAAGCAAATTGTCTGGACACAACGCCCCAATAATGATTACAGTTTTTCATTTGTTTACATGTTAGACCATAAACCTGGCAATAAAGAGGTTAAATCTCTGAAACACACAAATGTTTTATTATATATGTGCGGACTGAAGCCAAGGATGATGAAGAAGAAGAAGAAGAAGAAGAAGAAGAAAAGATCATTTCTATAGCGCCTCTCAAGATAAAAATCACGAGGCGCTTCACAAAAACAAAAAATGTAAAAATATAAAAAATAATTTAGAAAATGAGCAAAAATATATTTAAAATGAGCAAAAAATAGACTATTGTGATTAAAATGTGAAGGAAGAGAGAGAGAGAGAATAGGAAAGAGGCAAATCAGTGGATCCTGAGGAAGGTGGAATAGGTGGGGAGAGCAGAATGAAGAGAGAGTGGTGAAGAAGGTCATACAAAAGCCAGCTTGAACAAGTGAGTCTTCAGCTGCTTTTTAAAGGAGACCCCTGAGTCCACTGATCTCAGGCTCAGGGGGAGAGAGGTCCAGAGTCTGGGGGCCACAGCAGCAGATGATCTGTCACCTTTGGTCTTTAGCCTGGTGCTACACAACCAGTAGGCTTTGATCGCTGGACCTCAGGGACCTGCTGGGGGTGTGGGGACTAAGAAGATCACCAATGTAAGATGGTGCTTGTCCATGTAAGGCCCTATAGACCAGAACCAGGATCTTGAAATGAACCCTGAAGTTGACTAGCAGCCAGTGAAGCTGGAGGAGAAGCGGGGTGATGTGGGTGTGTTTGGAGGACTTGGTCAGAAGCTGAGCACAGGCATTCTGAACCACCTGTAGACGGTTCAGGGAGGTTCTGCTCAGACACGTGAAGAGTTGCAGTAGTCTAAGCGTGAGGAGATGAAGGTGTGAAGAACTTCATGTAAAAATAAAATAGGGAAGTTTATAACAAAGTTTAGTTTAAGCATTTTTTGTGCACAGAGACTAAAATCGTGACTTTTATTTTTATATATATATATTTTAGAAAATATGACATTAAACAAAAACTACAAAATGAGCAAAAAATATTAAGGCAGCTACAGGTCATCCCCAAAACAGGTCCTCTGGACATAACACAAAAAAATAAATCATTAGACCACATGCTATTTCAAAAATTCAAAAATTCTTCATTCGATTATTTTTTTCTATTTTATTTTCCTTTTTTTCACAGTTCTGGTTTTGATCACAAACCTGGAAATAAAGGGGTTAAATGTCAGAAAAACACACACACACACACACACACACACACACACACACACACACACACACACACACACACACACACACACACACACACACTTTATTATACTGTGTCAGGACTGATGCTAAGCATGAAGTTCATGTAAAAACTGAGACTTATGAAATATTAATATTTCTATAGGATGATTTGTTTCTGTATGTTTTTGTGCACAAGGAGTAGAAACCTTGGAAAATTAAAGGATTATATGTGGGTTAAACAAATATTTCAAAGACAAGTTAACTCCTCCCAACAACAATATCACTTACACCGGAGTGCTGCTTCTTTTCTGTCCCTGATTGTTTTTGCAGCATCCAGACAGGCCAGAATGGCAGAGACCTGCATTATGTGTTCATTTAAAATTCCGCCTCAGAAACAACAAGGGAGCCACCATATCAATCCCAGTTTGGGGCCCATTTGTCTCAGGCTGGTGCCAGTTAACAGGCCCTGACCGGCACAGAGGAACAGTGCATTAGTGCATTATTTGAGACAGCGCTGCGCTGCTGAGGTGTGATTCAGCGTCTAAATCACAGATGCATCAGGGGTTTGGTACAACAGAGAAGTCAAACAGGCGATAAACACAAACTTTGCACCTCCTTGATTGGCTGTGACATGTTTCCATTGATGGGTATATGGATGCTCCGTGTACGTTTCCTCTCTTTATTGGGTTTATTTATCTGTGACACCACCGACTTGGCAGCACGTCGGCTGAAATATGAAGTCAAAATGCATTAGCGCCCTCAGCTAGCTCCACACAATTGCCAGTGTCGAGATGACAAATCCTGAGTAATATGTTGCGTGGCTCTATCGTTTTTACTTTCTGCTGTTCAGATGGTAAAATATGATTAACACACACACACACACACACACACACACACACACACACACACACACACTACAAATATGGATGAATGGAAGGACTTGTGCAACTTGGACAAATATCTGTCTTACAATTTGATTGCATTTTTTGTAAACGCTAACACAAAGTTGATAAAATTAAGTCGTTGTGGAGATGATGTAGAAATCTTTTTGTATTTAGAAGGTTCTCCAGAAGTACATTTTTATATTTTCAGAAAGCAAATATCCCAATATATGAAAGAATAAAAACAAATATCAGAACTTTTTACCTGTAGATCCTCCTCCAGAGGACAGTAGACATTTATGGGACTGAATGTGGCAGGTTCATGATGAAGGTGTAGCGAGCGTGCACTTTTAGTGGTTCCGTTAGAACCTTAGAATACGCTGCTTTTTCAGGGTAATGAGGCTGCAGGTGAGTTTTATTGTACAGACCCTGGTTTGGACTCCCAACTAACCCCGGCTTTCCACGGGAGCTGTCAGCAGCACGTTACTGCAGCAGCACGTCATAGCTGCTGATAGGAACCGCTGTGGTCAACAGAACCTTTTCCACAGCAGCCGTCAGCAGCCGTCAGCAGCGCGAGTTGGCCGCGTCTCAGGAGCAGCATGTCGCAGCCTTTACGCGCCGGTTCTATTTTCTACGCGCGACGCCTCTGAAACGGGTCAAGTTCGACATTTTTGGGGAAGGAAAGACAGGAATTTGGACGTGGAAATGGAGAGAAGCTACTGAGATTTTCAGAATAAAGAACGTACTGCCTTCCGGTTGCTTTACTTTTAAAAAAGGTTACTAACTGTGCGGCCCCGTGAGAAGTTATCACCTAGCTAGCGGTCTCCTTTGTTTTTCAGGTCCGTATTGGCGATTATAAAACGGACAGAACATAAAACACAAACCATGTTGTAGTTTTCTCCTGCTTGTTGTTGTGTTTACTGACGAAGTCACTCGTGTGACTTTGTGCTCGGTCGGTGACAGCTGCTCCCCTACTGCTTCGCGTCTCGTGGGAAGGGCCAAGCAGCAGCTTACGCGAGCAAGACGTGCTGCTGCAGTAACGTGCTGCTGACGGCTCCTGTGGAAACCCGGGGTTAGAATTTGTTTTCTATTTTAAGGTGGAATGGAGATTGCCGTACTTGTTCTTCTGTGACAACACACTTTCCTTTTAATTTCCCGTTATTTAATGGTTTTAAATACTAGGGCTAAAGTTTACTGGAGGCCATCCAGCTGACTATAATTTGGGTCCTATCAGGATTAATTTGCACCTCTGTCAGCATATGTGGGCGGTGGTAACTAGAAAATTATTCCTGTTAGTTGATCAGGCTAACATGGATTTATCAATTAGTCTAATTAATCCACCCTTTGAAATGGTTCCTTCCCACGCTAAACCGAGACTTTTTCACACGTGCAGAACAGAGCCTGTTTGAACCAACTAACCATTATGGTTTATAACCCTTAGGATGTCCCGCTGCACGAGGGAGGAGGAGAGACTAGCTCCCATTACCTAAGGTATCTTTTCTTAATCTGTCACAACCTGAAACAATTCCTGAAGCACAGGAACAAGCAGTTTAAGGTGGCTTACCCTTTGCCACCAGATCTGGTCGGGGCTCCCACTCAAAGGCTAAAAGAGACCTTTAAGAATCGAGAACGAGGATTCTTTTTCCAAAAAGTTTATTACAAAATTTAAAAAATACAAAAAAGAGTAAATCTAAGATTAACAAATCCCCTTAGGAGGATGCTGCTTCTAAAAATTTTCCTGAGAATAACTGCTCTCTCTTCCTGCAACTGTCGCTGCTACTTCGTCGACTTGTGTCAACTCTAACTGTCACTCTCTCTGGACTACTTCTAACTGCCCTTTATATATCATTCTAAAATCTGCAGGCATTAAAAGTCAACTTTACTCATATTTTTTTTTTATACATTTGCAGTTGTCTCTGGTAGGAATGAATGCCTTGTAAATTGTTCTCTGGGGAAAAATGCTCCAGTGCATCTGTTTGAAAACGCAGAATTCAGCTGGGGAAGAAAGTGGCACAAGCCACAAGATTTGGAGATTATTTTCTGGTATTTCGACATCTCACCTCTGATTGGCTAACAGCAATGCGACTCTACCACTGACCCAGTTTGCTCTGCAACGTTGATGTTTTATCTCGACAAAGAACACAAGCCTGGAGGAGTTCTGCTATGTGGTGAAATTGCTAATGCTAACAGTTAGCTTCTACTAGCTGAGACACTACCTAGACGCTAAACCAACAACAGCCTTCTTCGTCATGAGCCAAGATGGGTCCATGAATGTTTAGTGACAGTGTGGTGTAGATCTGTCAGGCTTTTCTAATCCTAGAGTTCCACCATCTATTTTCTATCAGAAGCTAAAGCATATTGTCCATATATATATATATATACATACATATATATATATATATATATATATATATATATATATATATATATATATATATATATATATATATATATGTATGTATGTATATATATATATATATATATATATATATATATATATATATATATATATATATATATATGTGTGTGTGTGTGTGTGGACAATGGGTTTCCATAGGCTCCAATAATATGTTTTTGAGGAAAAATTGGAGGTGGCCACCACCGCCATTTTGACCGTGTCATAGGTTTGACCATGGCTGTGTCTCAATTCAGGGTCTGCATCCTTCGAAGGACCCAGCCCACCCGGCTGACGTGGGCTGCGTCCTCCGTCGGCCGGGTAGACCGGATGTTAACGGCTGTGAATTTGGACAGGCCTAGCCTTCATGAACTCCCTCCGCGAACGTTCCGTCGCCTAGCAACCGTGGAACCGCTGGGCAGAAGGGAGAAGGAACTTTAAACAATGGAGCTCGACGTTTTATTTAGCTTTTTAACCCCCAGAAACCCAAATTTAGAAAACAACTGCAAAATCTTTTTTTAACCTTTCACATGTTGTTCTAGGAGGCCAGATAAACGGGCCTATTTACACATTTTAACAGTCAATAGTGTTGCAGAACTGAACAATAGGACCTATTAGCAATGTAAATGTGGTTTTAAAAAGAAAAAAATGGGGAAGGTTTATTCTTGTAGACTTAAATCTGATGTTGTAATATTACAACCGTGGGTCTCTGGGGGTTAATCATTTCCTTGACTGTTGGAGAGCTAATTCAGAGAAAATACTTTAGACAAGCTGAGCCTGAGCAAAGATGTGATAATAGTTTTTAATACTTTCTAAGGGTCTTAATTTGACCAAAACCGATTTATCACCTTTTAAGACTTTACAAGACCCAGCGGATACCCTCTAGTAATCAATTCTCATTTGTAAACAAAAATAAAATTCAAGAGTTTAATGCAGAACTGATTTTATTTAGATATTTCTTTTATATGTACATGTTTAATCTTTATTAACCATTTTTTTCTAGCAAAGTAAAAAGCTGTCAAAGTTCTCCCTTCTCTCCTGTGCCCTCTGCGGCTCTGCCTCCCTCTGCAGCCTCATGTCCTCCCTGATCAGATCCAGAAGCTGGTCATCGCTGGCACCTTCCCCTGGATGCCCATTTTCTCCAGAATAGTCTTAACAAACATGTAAGAAAAAGAAACAGGAAGAGAAAAGAGGACAACGGGTTATTCCTTTCATGTTTTCGCAGAAAAAATAAACTCAAACGAGTTTTTAAAATATGAGATGTTATTGTACCTCCATGCCACAGCCGCCGAATACTTTGCTCCGGTGATCATGTGGTCCATCTCCGCCCTAAGCTTAATAAATTCCGTGGTTTTCTCTTTTGTTCCTAAAATACAAACTCCTATTAAAATCAGGGGGAAAACGTAGCGGGAAAAGTACGACACCGAGCGCGGCCGAACATACGAGCCGAGACCGCAATACAAGCACTTTTACTTTAACATTTCTAACTAAAATAACGTTCATGTATCACAAAAAGTCCTTAACCTAACAGTTTTCAAGTTTATACTGACATTTATATGCGCAATCCTCTCCGACAGCTCCCGCTTCGCTGTCCGCCATTGTTTTTAAGTTTTTCTGCTGGCCTGCCCGCAAGGCAACTTGGGAAATGCTACCTATTGAAGGATACACCCGACCCATCCTTCATTCAGGCGAAAAGAAGGCCGCATTCGTCGACCGCATTTGAAGGAGTCTTCGAATTGGGACAGGCCTAGTCGCGGCGCTGTGACGTAACCGGCCGACGAATCCGGCCGACGTAGGATGCACACCCTGAATTGAGACACAGCGCATGTCACAGGTTCCATCAAGCCCAGACAATTCCACAAAGGGAAGAGAGGTGGAGCCGGGGGTGGGGCTGTGAGGCTGGGATCAAATGACGACACCCGTCGAACTGAAGCTAATGTAGCTACAAGCTAACCTGAAGCTAACCCGAAGCTAACGCAGAGGTGGGAGCTAAGCTAACGAAGGTAGCAACCTAGCTACAACCAGAGTTAACTGTGCACAACACCAGAGCTTCTGAGTCAGAGATATGCCGAGCTGACCACTGGGTAAAACCGGGTGGAACACAGAGGTCTCTCGAGAGCTTCACAAGCCGGCAGCCGCGCAGCAGACAAGTGCTGCGGCGATCAGAGATGCGCCAAGCTGTGGGGAGGGGACCATACCAATAGTCGGAACCCAGCTCCACCAACATGTTATATTTCAACCCATTTTCTAAAATGCAGCGTTATTTTAAATGCACTGGGTTTTACCCTATTACGTTTAAATGTCATGGTTGAACAGTACATGTTAAAATATAAGCTCAGCTAGTGCAAGAGCAGCAGTGACCTAAAATACATAAATATAATATTACTTACCAAAAACTGAAGTGGAGACTCCTTGGACGCTCTGTTAGTGCAGTTAATACCACAGCAAGACATTTTGTCCAACAATTGCACAAATAATATCCAAAAAAGAATACACAGACGCTACAACTAATGGTCTAAGTTCAGAGACTAAAAATCGCGGAACAGTTTTCAGGTGCGACCGAGGCTCAGACTGAGGCCTTTCCACTGACCTCTGTGGTCACGTGGGTCTGAGGCGGCGGTCACGTGTGTCGGATGCTCATTAATTATTCAGAATTTTAGGCTTTTAATACACTTTAACAGAAGAGTGAGAAAAAAACTCACCCCCCTCAGAGTTGTCATGAGTGTAAACTAGATCAATTCAACCAAAAACATGTTTTGGTCCCAGGCTGTAAACATGTTTATTTCTGCTGTGAAATTGGTATTTTTAACATGGGAGTCAATGAGGATTTGCTCACTTCTGACACCAGCCCCCAGCGGATGAGGGTGGAACTGCAATTTATTTCATTTCCGCATTGGCCTCAATTTCTGTCCCGCATTGTGGGGGCTTTGAGTAAATTTGCTCCTCCTCCACATTGAGAGGGGCCAGTTGAGGTGGCTCGGGCATCTGGTCAGGATGCCTCCTGGATGCCTCCCTGGTGAGGTTTTCCAGGCACGTCCAACCGGGAGGAGGCCTAAAGGAAGACCCAGGACACGTTGGAGGGGCTATCTCTCTCGCCTGGCCAGGGAAAGCCTCGGGAATCCCCCGGAAGAGCTGGCCCAAGTGGCTGGGGAGAGGGAAGTCTCGGCCTCTCGACTTAGGTTACTGCCCCCGAGACCCGAGTCTGGATAAGCAGAAGAAAATGGATGATTGGATGGATGAATGGATGGATAATTTAAAGCAGGAACTAGTGATGAAAATCTGTCAGAAAACATTATTTTTAGTTAATTCATTATTTTAAACTGTTGCGTGTAAAAAATTTGAACTAAAAGAACCTTATAAACCAGACCTGGATGGACGTGGCAGAAAGAGATAGTCAGATAAAACAGATAGATGGAATGATAAAAAGAAAAATGGTGCATTGGGCACAATTCGGTCAAAATCAAAGTTCTTCGTCTCCCCTAGGAGAAACTTAGTTTACACAGAGGGGGATACACCTGCACCATCATGCCACAATCATCCAGACCACTACTGTAGTAAAACAATACGGGCACAGATTAATAATAAAAATAATAAGACAATATATATATATATATATATATATATATATATATATATATATATATATATATATATATAAATCAAAAAAACACAACAACTTAGAAAAAATGTATTGTTCTTAAAAGATACACTCATTTGGCCCCCTCCAACCTCTGGAGACAAACTTGTGGACTAAACTGAGGATTTATCCGTTTAGTCACCAACGTGTTCTACCAGACAAGTTCATCTGGTGCTTTTGTGCATCAATGGCTTTAACTGATAATGGGAGAAATTTTTGTATTTACAGAGACAGACTCTGCACCTAAAGCATGTTGAGTGTAGAACATAGGAGGGATCTGTTAAAGGTTTGTCTGCCTGAGGATGGTCTGCTCAAACATCTCTGGTGTTTGGGAGCGAGAGTGAGATCATAGCGTCACCTTCAGTGATGGAAACTGACTTGGGAAACATGTCCGCTCAGCCGAAGATGGAAACAAACACAAGCAGCACATTGTGACTGACTGCTGATGTTGTCTTACCTCTTTGTTTCGTTCCGCCTACGTCTCTGCGTATCTGTGTCTTGGCTGGAGTTTGTGTTTGTCTCCTTAGCGCTTGTCTTTTCTCTTCTGCCTCGCCCTGTACTCGTGTCTTGGCTGGTTTGTGCTGAATGATGTCTTCCTTACAGTCTGCTAACGTCTGCATCTCTGCACCACTCGAACCAAAACCTTCTCTTATTTGTTTGTAGAGACGATATTCTTGCGTCTTCGGTTTACTGAACTTTCCCGAAAGCTGCCCCAAAGTGTGGAGATGAAAGTCTGATGGGGATTAAATCCTGAAAACAATTCACAGTCAGTATCTGATTTGGGAAAAGTGTCACGACGCGTACTGAAAGAAGAAAAAACTGGGCTAGCTAAATTTGCAAAAAAAACCTCATGGCCCAAAAATGTGTTCCTTAAAGTATCTTTCTGGAGTTTTCCCTTTCAGAAGTGATGTATGATTTTTCTAAAATCCATAATAGTGATTGTCTCATCATGTACTGTGATATAATGTAAGCAAAACATCTTTTTTTTTTTTGCCAAGCACACCCCCTGCCCCGCAGAGCTCCGTGCAATAGGAAACTGAGTGCCAACTAATCAATCAATTTCCCTCTGGGATTAATAAAATATTTTGAATTGAACCAGAAGTAACCAAGACTACTGCCTTTTTTTAAATTGTTTTATTTTTAATTTTTAATTAATTTATTTTTTAGTAGGATACTCCCCACTTCGACTCACACTCCCATTCAGTAGATAGCGGAAATGCACCTGAAAGTTGGTTGCCACCCACCAAACACCCACGAAAAAAGAAAGAAAGAAAGAAAGAAAGACTACTGCTTACATGCTTCAAACTCAAGGAAACCTCAGCTGATGCAGAGCTGATGAACTTTTCACAAACAAGTCAGTCTTTAAAATATAAATATATGAGAACACAACATGACATGAGAATAATACTTTGTAGCGTGTTAATCTATACTAGAATAAACACTGTTTGCTATCAGTTGTTAGATTCTGAGAAAAGACCCAAACGAGTTAAAAATGAAGCTTCTATCATATATAAATATCTAGGATATTATATATTCGATCGAAGTTCATATGCCAACGAGCTTGGTCTAATTTTAATCCAAAGATTAATGTTTAATTTCAGATAATTAAATATAATAGCAAAAGTTTATTTATTTAATCAGAAGTTAGGAATCATTGCTTTTTCCATAACCAGAAATATACACCATTCTGTGTTTCATTTCAAAGATGAGAGTCAAGTTTTTAAAGTTAAGAATTTATTACAAACACTTTTTTAAAAATGACAATTTGGAATGACAATTCAGAAATGACAATTTTTGAACAGACAATTTGATATTAAAACTTGTTTTGAAGGCAAGCCTGTGACTGAATGAAAGCTAAATTGAAAATGTGAGTTTTGGATGCGTGAATGTGCTCAGAAGGTTGCTGTCAGAGAGAGAGAGAGAAGCACGTTCTGGGTTGGAAATAATGGTTTTGCAGCTAACTGAGTTGTTACTTAGAGAGAACAGCATCAGACACAATCTGTGTGGTACCTCACCCATTCAGATGACCCTTGTGCGGATCCGGAGGTCAAGGGAGGATGTTGTCAGCCTCAGGGTACCTGGTCCGGTAGCGGAGACTCGAGCAAAACCGACTCTGATCCAAAGATGTCGCAGGGTACACAGTGTCGAGCATCTGGCTTAACTCTGAAGGAGTTTGCGTCTTACTTCTCAAAATCAATAACTCTGAAGGAGTTTTGCGTCAGCTGGTTACAGGTGCGTTTATTCGAAGCTATTCTATAGGCGTGACAGAACAGCAGGTGGAGATTCGGGCGGCCGTTCCCTCGTCTCCTCGTATGGTTCAAGAACTGAAGCTAAGCTGCAGAAGATTTAGTTTTAACAAAACCCTCAGAACACGCCCACTCTCAGCCTCAGAAAGCTTGGTCATGAGTCAAAGACATGTGATGGCAGTTTAAATTTGACCCTGGATAAGCCCTCTGCATTGGATGGATAAAATGGAGGATGACCTTCTAGTTTACTGAACACACATAACCGGTTATCACAATAATCATTATTATACCCAAAGCATAATAATTCATTTCAGTACTTAAAATAGAGTTACTGAACCAAGTGATAATTTATGATGATTATAATAACAGTAATAAAGTCAAAGAGTTTATTAAAATTATTATTTAAAATTATTGTCGTGATCTTGAAGTGTCCTTCATTCTGGGACGGAACAGCAGCAGATAAAGATGATATTCAGCAGCCATCATGGCTCCTGGATTAATCTGTGGAACCAAAAGTTACAGTCTGACCCAGCTTGACCCAGCTGGGAAAATGTGACCTTTGTCACAAATTAGAGGCCCTCCGTGATGCTATACTTGTAAAACAACATGTTATAACTGTTTGTTGGCTACAGAAAGACATTAATAAACCAGAAACGTGAAGTCGCCAACTTAAAAAAACTAAAGGAGAAATTATTTGTGTGATATGCTTGTCAGCCACTAGATGGTTCCATTGGATAAGAGAAATACTCAGAAAAGAGACTTTAAGGACGGGTCTGGTGAATCTTTCATGGACCACCCTGTCCCAGGACTCATTTCAGGCCAAACTGGAGACTTTTATTCTTGTAACAATAGTGATCTAGAATCGTTTTGCTCTGATCAATCAAATGGAAAAGTTGCTCAATGCGGACTTGTTTGTTTTGCTAAATGGACTGCAGTACCAACATTTGACCACAAGATGTCATTCTTATTTCATGCACCTTGATCTGGTTTTGGACCATTGTTCTTGCAACAGATTTTGTTAGATGGTACTACCAGCAGCGTAATGGTTAGCATGACTAGTATAATAATTATTATCGTGAATATCTTAATTTATTATTATACTCTTGAGTGATATATTCTGTGTACTGCTGCTGCTGTTATTTTTTTTATTCTTATACACACTGGATAAAACAGCAATAACACATATAGAGAAAAGGAGTTAAATAGTTGTTCATTTGTTTAATGTTATGAAGGCAACATTAACAAGGAATACCATTGAAAACGATTAATTATAATGTATGCATGAATAAGTCTAAGAATAAAAGAGTGATAAGAACAATGAAAGCAGCAAGAAGTTAATAATTTATAAAAAATGTTGTTTAATTGAAAAAACAATCCTGAAAACTGTGTAGTTTGTATTTATTCTGTGATTTTTTTCAGTCTCACTCCGTTGCTTCTGGCATTTGCAGAAAACACAAGCGTTGTGTGCAAGGCGTGGTGACGTATGGCTGCTTTTTAACGGTCCGGGTTACGGCGCGGTGCTAGATGACCGAGTGTTTGTTTGTGCAGGGGATTCCTGCAGGGTTTTCTCCTGCTGCTGCAGCTCTCGTAGCCACAAATCACACATTCAGACTATTGCTTTACATTTGCCATCTCAGGGGAATACTGGCTGCTCTTGAGGGGGGCCCACTTGCTTTGCTGTCATCTCAGTTTAATGCAAACCTTGTATAACATCAGGAGAGTAATTATTCTACACTCTTTTTAGACTGTGTGGGCAGTTTATCACTACAACTCCTAGAAGTGATCCTTCACAGTTATTTGCTAACAGAGTTTCTAACTGAAGTTTTACTCCAAAGCTGACATTTTAAATATTAACCCGGAGTCGTGTCTGATTTAAAATCTAATTTTATTTCTATTCAATTTATTTTTAGTTTAGCCAGCAAGCTCCTATTGAAATATAGCATGTGCTTCTTCCAGGGAGTCCTGGCCAAGATGGCAGCATTGCTACAGCTAAGAATTAAACATAAAGTGGGTAAAGATGGATGGAGCATTGCCATTCTGCCAGTTAATTACGGGTGTTGCTGAGGTATAGCAGGACAACCTTCATGAATGAAATATGATGCGTGCAAAGAAGTGCCTCCAACTAAAGGGCCTGAAATGGTCACTTGGGACCAGCTACTAAAACTCTCATGATAGATTTAGTCCAGAACTCATGGCTCAGAGAAAATCTAACATGCAAAAAGATACAAAACAGTTCTCAACACAGCCAGAAGGTGAGATCAATGGGTTTGCTCAAATCTTGCAAATGCATTCTGTATTTACCAGAGGTCATGCTAAGCTAATATTTTCCATCTTTGACCTTCTTTTAAGATGGTGGCCAAAAAAATCTAAAGATCATCTGTAATTTTGACGAATTAGAGTTCGGAGAACATTTCCAAGTTTATGTGGAGTCTATTGTAGATGTGTGTAAACCAATAAAACCTAGATTATAATCCGAGCATCTTACATCATCAACGTACTGTATTTGTATCGCACCCTCAGTGCCCAAAAGGCACCCAAGACGCTGAACAATGACAAGACAGCAAAAGAAATAACCAATGAAAACATGTAAAATACTAAAAGAAGAAGAAAAAAAAAAGATTAAAAACACACAACCGTTGACTCGGATACTGTACTCAATGCATCTCACTCTTCAGGAGCTGACAGGCTTCGGAGTTCGTATGTGACCACTAATGGTCAGAATGGTGAACGTTTGGTACATCATGAGTGTATCCTCCCGATGAAGCAAGTGCTGATGGCACCAGGAAAGCCCTTGCTTAGAGAGTCTTGTCGACTTATGATCCCTTCACATAAAGAAATGTTTCCTGATTTTAGAACTTTGGCTGGAATGGCACTTGTAATTCCAATCTCCAGTGTTGCATCAGCACAAACATTCAGTCGTAAGAACAAATGTTGTCATGGTCTGTGTCTGCGTCTCACCTCATGTGTCTCCTTTTGTCCTCCATTCGTCTCTAGGTGCTCCTTTTGTGTCTTCTAGCGCCCTCATGTGTCGTGTCTGCGTCTTCCTCATGTGTCTCCTAGGGTGCCCCATTTGCCCTCTAGGTTTCCCTCCTCAGACATCCCTCTCCCAGGTCCTGTGCTCTCTTGGCCCCCTCTTAGCCACGCCCCTGTAGTTTTCTTTCTGTAGTGTTTTCCTTTAGTGTCAGCTTCCCCTTAGAATATTAGTTATGGTTCATGCCTTCTAGTCTTTTGTTTTTCTCTTAGGTCATTTTCCTTTGTTACATCCTTTCAGTATTTAGTGTGTTTTTCCCCACCAGTGCTTTCTTCCTCCTCCCTGAGTTAGTAATTGTGTTCACCTGGTCCCTCTCCCCACACACCTGCAATTCATCTCCCTCTCATCTTCCCAGTCTATATAAGCCCTGTCTTGTCTCTGTGTTATTGTCGGTCCATTGTGTTTTTATCAGCGTTGTTCGTGCTCTATGTGAGCTTGTGTCTTCAGGTTTTTGGTGCTCTTAGTGAGCTTTTGGTGTCCTGTGTCCCAGGACTTTTGGATTTTGGCTTGCTGCCTTATGGATTTATTTTGTTTTCATCCTGCCAAATAAAGGATTTTTACTTTTACCAACTCCTGCCTCGAGTCATCCTGGGTAATCTGCATTTTGGGTCCTAATCTTCCCCACAACGTGACAAATGTAGATTCTCTGTTCAGCTTGAATATTAATTCACATGAATGAAAATCAAATTCTAGATTGTCATCATGACCATATAGGGTAAAAATAGAGAATGAGAGCATTTTTTTTCACAATGATGGACAACGAAAAAGTCTAGTGCCACCTCTGGACTTATCTGACTGATTCAGGCTCCTATTTTACACAGAATTAATGTATTTTTATGCTTCTTTACACGTGATGATGATATAGTTCTCAACTAACCTATCAACCTTCTCAGTGGCCCAATGGTAGAGTGTCCACCCTGGCTGGGACTGGGAGATCAGGGTTCAAATTCCGGTCAGGTCATTTCAAAGACTTTAACCCCCCCCCCCCCCCCCCCCCCCACCACCACCACCACCCACCCCCCCACCCCCACCGCCCTAATGAGTGTGACCCAGCAAGGAAAGTTGACCATTGAGCAGGGTTGATGGTTTATCCCTTGGGTCCATGTGGCAGGGGTGAGGACTGAGCACCACCTCACCCCTGCCACGTGGACCTCAAGGGATAAACCATCAGTCCTGCTCAATGGTCAACTTTCCTCGCGGGGTCACCCATAAAGAAAGTGGGAGGGTTAAAAATGGCACCCAATGCCTGACACAGCTTTAAGGGGATGGATTTGGGGGTCAAACCACCAAATAGTTCCCGAGCGAGGCCACAGCTCACCGCTCCCCACGGGGATGGGTCAGATGCAGAGATGAATTTCACCAGTGTGTGATGATGACCAATAGAACTTTAACTTTGACTTTAGTTCATGACTAGCAGTGGGAAACAGCATCTTTAGCATGTAAGAGGTACCGCATGTGCATGGACCGTCAACGTAGAGAATTCTCAAAATGTCATTTTTGACGTTCCCACATGAGCATCAGGTGTGCTCTGACGTAGCCAGGCGTGCGTTTCTTTCTAAGAATACATAACTAGTCAAAGGTGAACCCAGGGTTTACAGACGGGATTACTAAGATGTGTTGCCTCATAGTCGGCCACTACAAATAACTCCTGGGCAGGATAGTTCAGCTGAGTCAGAAGAAGTTTGACGGTGTTGGCAACAAGCTTCGGTAAAGTTCCGGTATTCCTACCTAACCTATGTTCCTGTTCCTCCCACTCGTTTGTTTCGACTGTGATAACACCAGCACAGTTCATTATTTGATTCATGTCTTGGTTGGACGTTTGCTATCCAATAAATCGTACACCCTTGAATTTATTAAGTCCAGCGTCCCCCACCGTAGCAAACAGGAAATGGCGTGACGTACATTGACGCTTTACGATGGCAGAAAACCCCGCCTTTACCCGAGAGCAGTTGGGACCAGTTTGTGTAAACGTCCTGTGTGCTCCTGGGCTAATCAGACTGCAGCGTATGCATTTAATGGAGAGTGATTTTTGTTTTGTGGCACGACTTCCTGACTGTGTCGCTGCATCTTTATGTCCCCACTCACAGCCCAGCAGTGACAAGCCGGCTCCGTTTGTCTCCTTAAGCCAACATCACTTCTGAGGCGGTGGGTTTGGGAGGCAGGGGCGACCCGTCCCATCCCAGCTCGGAGAGGCGAGAGGTAGGAGGAGGGGTATGAGTGACGGAGAGGGAGGAGAAGAAGTGAAGAAGAAAGAGGAGCAAAGGGGAGGGTTCAGGGAAATTAGTTTAGGAGGGAGGGAGGGTGTGAAGCGCACTGCCGGCACTCTCTCGGTAATGCACTGTGAACAGAGACAGAATCACACACACACATGCTCTCACATTCACACACACACATGCATGCTGCCTCTGTCACACACACACACTCCTTCACCTTGTGGCACAGCTTCATTTACACATGTATACTACTGCCTTATTCATCAGACACACACTTTTCCCACTCGCTCATGGACACACTTCCACGCTCTGGACCACTGTCACCCACCAGTGGAGACTCTCGAACGAGCACCACGGATACCTGCCAGCTCACTGCCCCCCCCCCCACTCGTCTCCTCTTCCTCCCTCATCTCTTTCCCCACATTCATTCATCCCTCGTTCCCCCCGCTGTGAGGCGGCTGAAGGACATGGCGCTGCGCTCTGCCGTGTTGTAGATCGCTGCTGCAAGAGTTGGAGAGCTTGATCGGACAGAGGGGGGAGAGGAGAGACTCACTCCCTCTCTCGTTTTGAATGTCACCTCTATCTCTGGGCAACAGTGGATGTTATCAAGCCTTTGTGTTCTTTTTTCTTCTTCTCTCAGAGTGCAAAGGAATGCAAAGGTGATGTCCGGAAAGCCCAGGAACGAGCCGAATCTGCGTCTCCACGTCGTCTTCCAGACCTAATTCTTCAGGTCGGACAGTCTCTTCTTCTTGTCTTGCTTTGACTTAGTTGCAGATGGAGAAATTTTGCTGGTGAAGGACAGGACGAAGCTGCGGTGGAGTTGATATTGGGACCGCGCGTGTCCCTCTGTGTCGGGTCGGGCTTCTGCTAGGGCCAATAGATCATCGGGGACAGATCTGATTTTTTTTTGGTGTCATGATGTGGTGGATGGCTTGTTCTCTGTTAGGACTTGGTTGAGCTGAACTTCAGGCTGGAGCAGAGGCTTTGGGGGGTAGGATTCGGTGTGGACAGCATGGCTTGTCTCTACAGGACAACAGTGACTTTTACCCAGGAAATACTCGACTTCCACACCTTTTTGAGCCATGGCTGTTGGATTTGGCCGAGGATTTGAAGAATCCAGCCTTCATCTTAATTTTTCCTGATTTTCTGTCCTCCTCGTTAATTCGGACCATCCTGACTTTGAAGCCCCCTCTCACACCCTTGACCCTTCCCTCAGCGGTGCTCTATCGCCCTGGGTGAGCAGGACCCCCGAAACCTGGAGCCCACCGAGCCTCCTAAGGCTGGAGAGGCAGGGAAAAGGTTGGCACAGGGAAGATGGCCGCTCTCGCCAGCTCCCTCATCCGCCAGCGAAGGGAGGTCAAGGACCCCCAAGCAAACCGGCAGATCGCCAGCAAGCGCAAGCCCTGCCCGAAGAGCAACAAGTCGCTCTGTCAGAAGCAAATCCTGATTTTAATATCGAAGGTTCGACTATGTGGCAGTCGAGGGAGAAAAATGGAAAAAAGACCCGGTGAGTTACTTACTTACAGTTTCTCTCCTCCTTTATTCACCCACTCATCGTCTCTGCTGTGCATCACGGCCCATGCTGGCCATGAGGATTTTCCCTTTGCATCACTTGCCAAACCACAGAATAATCCTGAACTGTAACGCCTCACTAGAGAACATCTACAGCCTGTAATTTCAGAGTTCAGAACCTAATCTGAATCTGGGAAACGTCCCAACCAATCTTCCTTCTACAGCTGAGCATGTCCTATAATTGTGGCAGCAGAGGTTCTTACAGGAAACGGAATAAATTTGGGATTAATGCACAAACACACACACACACACACACACACACACACACACACACACACACACACGGGTCAGTAAGGACCACGGGCAAGCGGCTGAGTTGTGACTTTGTTCAGGCACATGTCAGCACAAGCACACATGCTGGTAATCTGATGACCTGCGGTGAACTGGGCTCAAAAGTCCCTGCAATGTAAAAATGTCAAGAGGGTCTAGTTTTTGATTCTGACGGCCATTACTCTCCTTCTGCTTTTGTCCAAGCAGCTCTAACACTGCGTTGTCTGGTTTTGCATTTAAGTTTCTGTTTTGGCTTTAAAAATGACTTTTGGGGGTGCGTTGCATTTAAATCCTCTAACAATGCAGAGCACACGCCCCGTGTTTGACAAATCCTTGGATTTCTGCTGACTCAGCTCAATTTTACAAACTTAAAAAGGGCAGAGTCAAAACAACGTCTAGAAAAAAGAAAAATTCTTTTCTACAAGTGATTTTAATTAATTTAATAAGCTCAACTCGGCCCTGGCTCATTGTTGATCCCTGAAACAGAAACGCCAGAGCTTTTTCCCACAGAGATGGAATCACAAGGCATTCACTTATACTAGAGACCACTGCTAATATGTTGAAAACATTAAAGAACTTGTTCTTTAAATATCCATGTTGTTATTGTTCAAAGGGCAACGTTGCTAAAATGTGTGTCTTGTACGGTGGCCCAGAAGTTTTAATGAAATTCAAAAGCAACAACACAACAACGGAAGTTTTAAAACATTTTTTTATAAAATACAGGTAACATAAAACACAGGTTGGGACCACCTTAAAATGATAACAACATTGAAGGTTTGCTAATACTATAAACAGTGCGTAGCTACTCTCGTTATATCTGTGTGCTGGGGTCTGTACCATGGATGAATGCCTTGTGAGTTGCTTTCTGTCGAAAAGGTCTCATGCTCCTACTTTAGGAAGTAAACGATTGTCGGGGGTGGGTGGTGGGGGGTGGGGGGGGGGGTACGGACGTAGACAATGGCAGGACCCTAACCCTAACTCAGTATGATTCATGACATGCTAACGTGTCGCCTCTGATTGGCTAAACACAACAAAATTCTCCCTGCGACATCATGAAGTTGCTAATGAACACCAGCCGAGATGAGCTCTGTCTTCTCCTAGCTGCAAAACCAGCACAGCCTTCTGCGGTTGCAAGCCAAGGGTGAGTCCATGAAGGCTAATTTTACAATGTGACGTAGATCCGTGTGGCTTTTTCTGACCCATGCGGTGCCCTGTTTCTTTCTGCTGCTAATGCAGGTGACGAGCGTTTCCGTGCATTTGAAAGTCTGCGTGACTGATTGTATTTCAAAAAGAACAATACGTCAGAAACTAAGTAAATGAGAGACGACAATGTTCACGGCCTCGGAACTTTACAGGGCCATGTTTATTTGTTATTTGCTTTTACTTTTCTTGTTTTGTTTGTTTGTTTGTTTGTTTTTAACGAAAAAGTAGAATTGCAATGGCAAAGCAGTTAAACGAAGAAGGCAGTTGAAAAAGCCCCGAACAGTGGTGCTTGTCTCCAGACTTGGTGCCGGTCTCAAACCGCTCTGACCCAGGTAAAGCTGGGTGCCATAAATACTCCTGCATCCTGGGAACAAAGACTTCTGCTTTGGTCGTTGGGAGATCTTTAAAGCAGGATGGAGCGATGCCCAACGTGCATAAAGCCTAACGGCTCTGAGGCTAAATGGCTTTAAACGTGACAGGAATTTTAATTCAAGACACGCCACACAAACAGAGTGTCAACACAAGCCCCGTCATGTGCTTGGATGATCGCGCCGAGACTCACGTTGAAGAAGCTCGGTTTTAGTCCATCACTGTGATTACTGGGACTCTCCTTCCACGCCGTTTCACCGTCGTATCAGTCCTACCTGAACGCACATGTCCTCTTCTACCCTGTGTAGGTGCCATTGTGTGCGTATGCTGTGATATTTATTAGCTTGGCATGCCAAGTTCATCAAGATAATTACGTAGGGAACCTCTAACGTGGAAGCAGCAGCTGTCATGGAGGCGGCGGCTCTCTATATTGCAATTGTGGTTGTAAAATATGTCGGACGGGCTGCGGTGGTGAAGAGCTCTTTGGGAAATGGCCACATGTGCATAATTCCTATTGTTCTGAGCCATTTCAACCCTAATCGTGTCATGGCTCCTTACGCCCTAACCGACTGAACCGGACTGGACTGGTCCGGTTGTGATTTGGCATCATCTAAACCAATCGAACACCTTTATTATGGTCATAATGTGGATGAAGGTAGTGGTTTACAAGCGTCTGTGTGAAGAACCGTGTGTGTGGCCCTTGAAGCGTGAGTGTGTTTTGTCGTATGTGGGACACTGCTGACCCCCGGCCATGCGTCCTCCTCGTCTGTGAGTTCCTTCCTCCCTCTGAGCTCCAGCTCCAGGCAACAGTTGACCCTTGGCCAAGAACAAATGACTAGAATATGCTTCAGCCGTGTCCTCCTCGTCTTCCTCCTGCTGGCAGAACGTCAGACTGGCCTGCTTACAGTTTGCCTTCTCTTTCTTTCCTTCCATTGTTTCTTCTGGCAGGGTTTATTCTTCCTCCTGGAGTCACGTGTCTCAGGCTTTAGCCCTGAGCGCCATCACCTCTTTGTTTCTCCAGATTCTTGTCAGTACCCAGAACACTGATTGTTGTATTTCCGGAGGAATGTTTTCTTAATCTAGCTGTTGCACGTTACCTCCGTCCCAGCAATCGGCTGTTGCCTTTTCCTAGTCGCCTATTTATGACGGGTTAAATTTGTCCAACAGCCAACTCTTTTAACATCCATCCATCTTCTGCTGATGATCCGTTCCTCTGATTACTTTTAGGGTGGATGGCGCACCCCCCAAAAACGGCTAAAAACACCTTCGTGGCCTTCGTCTAAAACGTTGGTATACTGGTCGTCCATCATTTTAGATCTGGAACTGGGAGGCTGTTAAAGTTAATGAATACTGTGGAACACTTATATGTTGGTATAATAATTACAAAGACTACCTGTAAGAAGTAAAAATAAATGTTTTCACAATAAAATCAAATAATTTTCATACAAAATAACACAGTTCACATTTCTGTGGCCCACCAAGACTTGGAGCGTGACGCTTTCATCTGGAAAAGTTTGGACTTAACCTTTTAATCCTGGAGGTTTAAACAAGTCTGGTTTCTATTTTCAGTCCACTTTTGTGTGTGTGTGTGTGTGTGTGTGTGTGTGTGTGTGTGTGTGTGTGTGTGTGTGTGTGTGTGTGTGTGTGTGTGTGTGAACATTTGTTGCTGTGGTGAGTGATATCGGCAATGACAAAATTGTGTGTCCCTTTTTGACCCACATACTTTCCTCCTATAGCTTTTCTCTATCACTGCCTACCCCCATCTCGCTCCTTTGTGTTGCCCTCTAACCTCCACACACACACACACACACACACACACACACACACACACACACACACACACACACACACACACACACACACACACACACACACACACACACACACACACACACACACACTCACCTAACCCATAATAATGATGCCCCAGCACTACAGCCCACTCAGCTTGTAACAAGGTCATCTCGCCCTGTACAAAACACACTTACACACACACAGACCTGGTACACATATGAAGAAGCTCAGCAACACAAATCACACCCATACATTTATACACACACTAATAAATCAACAGCTGCAGACAAATGATGAGATTTCATGATTATTTAGACAGAGTGTAGGAGAGAGATGGTTTCATCCCTGGTTTAGGATTAAGTGCGTGCGTGTGTGTGTGTGTGTGTGTGTGTGTGTGTGTGTGTGTGTGTGTGTGTGTGTGTGTGTGTGTGTGTGTGTGTGTGTGTGTGTGTGTGTGTGTGTGTGTGTGTGTGTGTGTGTGTGTGTGCAATAAAATATATGAAAGTATGTTTGCATCAAAGATAAGCAGCGAGTAGCAAGGTGATTGTTTGGAACATGCACACAGAAATACAAACACACACACACACACACACACACACACACACACACACACACACACACACACACACACACACACACACACACACACACACACAGTGTAGTTCTGTGTGTGAGGATCACTGTAACATCATGATTCATCAGGCCACAGCAGCTCCTCTCATTAACACACACTGATCTATCAATAATGTGCAGAAGCTCATTGAACTGGGACAATTTACCGCCTCGTTGGGTGGACGCTGGACTGTCCACAGCAGGGAGGACATATTCCTCTCTACTGCTTTATGCTGGCTCTTTATCTGCTTACATCCTCTCCTCCTATTCTTCTCAATCCATCACCACCCTACCACTCTATCTCGCTCTGTGCTGTAGCCTTGATCAGCCACGTCTTCCACCAGCCACACTCATCTCCTCAAGGACACCTAGACTCATACCTGTCTGTCTCTAAGTCCTCCTGTCTCTCTGCACTCACCAAACCGCCCTTCTGTGTGTGATCCTCCTGCCGCGGGGCCAACCAGTTAGTCGCCGGATGCTAAGAAAAAAACAATGTTGCCACGTTGCATAACTCTGGTTTCATCATTAGGAGGATGTAAAAAAAAATACTGGCTGTGCTGGGTAGTTATGAACAGTCAGTATCTTACCTGCTGTAAAAAAAAGCCATGAAATCATGGATCAATTCTAATTGAGACTCACGCTAAATGCTACACAGACTCAAGCTCGTGTAGGCTGTGTCCTCATTCAGGATCTGCACTTTAGGAAGCACCTGACCTACGTGGGCTGGGTCCTTCAATAGGACTGCAGTAGCTCAGGAGGTAGAGTGCGTTGTCCTGTAGTTGGAAGCTTGCAGGTTCGATCTCAGCTCCCATCAAAGAATGCTGCTGTTCTGTCCTTGGGCAAGACATTTAACCCACCTTGCCTGCTGGGGGTGGATGGAGGGACCGATGGCGCCTGCACTGCAGCCTCACCTCTGTCAGTGTGCCCCAGGGCAGCTGTGGCTACATTGCAGCTCATCACCACCAGTGTGGTGGTGAGCCGCCGCATCCTCAGGACCTTCTATCGCTGTGCCGTTGAGAGCATCCTCACTGGATGCATCTCCGCCTGGTATGGCAACAGCACCGCTTACAACCGCAAAGCTCTCCCGAGAGTAGTGCGGTGTGCAGAAAGGATAATTGGAGGTGAGCTTCCCTCCCTCCAGGACATCTACAGGAAGCGGTGCCTGAGGAAAGCGGGGAGGATCATCAAGGACTCAAGTCACCCCAGCTATAAACTGTTCAGACTACTTCCATCAGAAAGGAGGTTCTGCAGCATCCGGTCCAGAACCAGCAGACTGACAGACAGCTTTTTCCTTCAGGCCATCAGACTGCTGAACACGGCGCAGACACCTCACCCTCACTACAGAAACTCCAACATTACACACTCCATACTACATTAATGCCACTGTTTTGCACATACCAACCTCCGTATATTTTATATCTCTTATTTTATTGTTTACTTTATTCATTTGTATATTTAGATTAGCCATTTTTAAATTTTACTTGGTTTTACATTACTGTATTTTTGCAAAACTCTGTTGCTGTGAAGCTCGCACACAAGAATTTCACTCGCATGTACTGTACCAGTGTACCTGCACATGTGACGTGACAATAAAAGTGATTTGATTTTGATTTGATTTGGTGTGCGAATGACTGGTTGTGTAGTGAAGCGCCTTGGGGGGTTGTAGAACCCTGAGAAGTCACCATACAAATACAGGTCATTTACCATTTCATTGATCATAACAACCAGAAGTGAAATCGGACTATCTGGCCTCTGCATTTATTGGCTTCTTTACAGCACCAAATGTCCTGTCGCTTATCAACTGTGACGATGCTAAGCAGAGTAATAATAATAAAAACTTATCCTCAGCTATCAATCATCAAGCTAACAACTACCTAGTGTCAGAATCAGAATGAACATTATTGACATTGCCAGCGTCCTTGTACAACAAAATTCAACTTCGTAGCACAACCCGACCAAGAAGACGCACACAAACACAGACAAAACAGGTTCAGACAGCGAGAGGCAGATCATCTCCCACTGGTTCCAACTAGGTGCGTTCTGTCCCGACACTAAAGAGCTCCCTTCTCCGTTTGTAAAGTGGAAAAAAATATCATTTGCATTCAGAGACCAGCTCACCAGATCCATGGTTTAAAATATCCGTAAAGAATTCAGAAAGGCACTCTAGACAGGACCGTTTCATCAAGCGTAGGGATTGGTACCGAGCTGTGGGCGAGCTGCAAACGGAGTAAGCAGAGTGGAAGAGAGAAAGCCTCGAAGTTTGGCTTCACTTCACTAAATGCGATGGGTGACGAGGTCATGATGACAACATTCACAATGACGTAAGTGAGGCAGCATCGTCTAATAATCTATGATAACGTTAGCTTGATACTTTGTCTTCAGTTAACATCAGCTAATGGTGTGTTCGCTTTCCCCCACGGAACTCGGAAATTCTAACTTCTGAGTAGGAAAACTCAACAGTTTGAAAAAGAACAGCAAAATTAATGAAGATTCACAGTAAATTAAGTTCAGAGCAAAGATTTTTGCTTCAGTTTAATTAGTATTTTTTATTACCAAGGACCCGCCATCACACCGTTTGTCCAGAGGAGAAAGGAGAGGAAAAGGAGTACATGGAGCTGGGTTTTAGTGTGTGAAACACCACGATATTAGAATACAAACAGTTGTATGGCACGTTTAGTGATATTTATCAAATATGGTTTTATATTGAGAATATATATATATACACACACACACACACACACACACACACACACACATATATATATATATATATATATATATATATATATATATATATATATATATATATATATATATATATATTTAAATAGATTTAATTTATTTTAAACACTCAAAAGTATCAAAAGTTTATACCATTAAATACAGGAATTGAGTCCTAGCTACCTGGTACTGTATCGATTCAGATGTCAAAGGTACCCATCCCTAGTCAAGCTAACAGCTAGTCAAAGTCAAGCTAATACTCATTACAAGGTCTACCAAAGTCTCAAATTTAATCATAAAGGACAAACTCTAAATGTTTATTTTCAGTTTGATTTAACTCAATGATGCATTTCTACACACAATCACTTTTCTGATGGTTGCTTTTATATTACGGTCCAGTGTTCCAGCACTCCTTTCCTTAGCGTTTCGTCTTACTGCTGCTGTTGGTTTGTGCTTGTTTGACATTAACTATGGTGATATTTTCACACACATGAGAAGGCTGCAAAGAAGAAAACACTGTTATTTGGCTCTAACTGAGATTATTATGATTGCTGTACAACAATATGCGTAAGCAGATGCATACATTTTAATTATCATCACCTTATCTCAGGGTGTAATTCATCTTTCGTGCATCTTTTAGGTCGTAACAAGAGTAATTAAAGCATTTTCTCAATAAAACAGAGAAACTATGATAGTAACGATGTTGGTAGTGATGTTTCTAGCAGCTGGGATTATAAAGGTGTATTATAAAGATAATAAATGTAGAGCAGATTGGTTATGGATTGAGCAGAAACATGAATTCTGCCATGAAGAGATGATAACTTCATGGTTTTCCTGTTTACTTTTACTCTAAAATCTTACCAGGAAATGAACCAGATTGCTACAAGCCCTAACCCTGACCCTCTGTGCTTCATTCTGTCTTCATTTACCTGAGTGGATGCACTGGTTTGTTGCAGGTTTGTCTCTTTGTTTTTTGAGACAAAGTCCAGAATGAATGATTTAGAGAAGGTAACATCTGGTCTGTGTGGTGATCAAAGCGAGCTCTCAGTGGCACCTGATTTATGGGGCCAACCACCTTCTGTTTTCTTGCACAACTTCTCTTTTTGGATCAATCTTCATTATCAGACCAAAGGGACTATTTCTGGAGGACATGTCCACTTCTGCGTCTCCGGTTTTGTTTTTAAGGGACCTGTGTTTAGTTTCTGTTGACTGCGGTGCCCTGGTAGGAACAGGGCAAGCCTTTAACTCTTTACGGCGCGGTACGGGGTGGCCCGTGTGAATTAGAGCAAGCCAATGAGGCAGAAGAGGGTGTGTGGGGGATTTACACTTGAAACGACCTCCAGCTGAGGCCGCGCCACCCAGGCATGTAACGTCCTGTTCTGCTTCAGACGGTTTCCACTTTGGAGAAAGGAAACATCTCCAGACACAGTCCTCCTTACATCTGTGTCTCCAACGTCCCTACAGTAGGACGACGCTGTCCCTTCGTTCCCATTTCTATTGTATATTAACATGCTGAGGACATTAAAGCTAGCATTAGCATTTTATATGTAATCAATCTGCTGCAGGGTTTGAGTGCAGAGAAGAGAGAGACATGGACGACACAGAGGACAGGAGACTGGACAAACACACACCACAGCAAGAAAGACAATAGTTTTCAGTGTCCCTAGAAATTCTTAGAGACCACTCTTACCACTCTATCTCACACACACACACACACACACACACACACACACACACACACACACACACACACACACACACACACACACACACACACACACACACACACACACACACTCCTTTAACCTGCTGTACGGTGAAGTGCCAGAACAAAATGGCCTTGTGGGAGAAGATTGCGTATGCATGCTTTTCTGCTTGCGTCTGTATCTGATTACAGGCTAATTTACTTTGATCACACGGGCTGCGGCCCCTCCAGGGAGGTGGTGGTGGGGTGTCACAGACAGGTGTTCTGGACCACAACGGATCAGAACACGGAACCACGTCCTTCTGAGACAGGAAAAGAACCTTAAAAATAGAGTTTATGCTTCCAGCTGCCGTGTTCTTTGTAACAGAATTTTCTTAAATACTCACTTTCTTGCAGAATTACAAACTATTCTGATAAAGAAGAACAACAAAAAAAAAAAGATTAAATCAAGGATGCTTCTCTTTTTAATCCATCTGGATCGATTTAAAAGGCCAAAACGACCACATTTTAACACCTACGCTGCAACCAGCCACTAGGGGGAGTTTGTTTGGTTTCAGTGTAAATTTCCAGGTTCTGGTCAAATGACCAATTAATGGAAAAGATGTGACGTCCAAACTCGTCATTTCTGACCAATCAGAGGGGCCGGACTTGAGTTTATTTATTTATTTATTTTTGGCAAAAATAATTAAAAAAGAAAGAAAAAAAGTTTAAATTGATTATTTTAGTCTGGAGGTTGAAAACGGTGTTCTGGTCACTCATAAATGGATTCCTATATTAAAGATTGGGATCATTTACAAACTTTGAAGGTTTGTTTGAAAACTTCAAAAATATAAAGTTACATTAAACTGAAGGGCACAGAAAATTTAGTTAAGTCTGTAAATTTAGCTTTTCTTTTATCTGTGTGTGTGTGTGTGTGTGTGTGTGTGTGTGTGCGTGCGTGCGTGCGTGCGTGCGTGCGTGTGTGTGTGTGTGTGTGCGTGCGTGCGTGTGTGTGTGTGTGTGCGTGTGTGTGTGTGTGTGTGTGTGTGTGTGTGTGTGAGACACCTTGCTGAAATTGCAGCACCTATACCTGTGTGCTGCCCCCAGGTGGGACAACAGCACAGGTGTGTGACACGTCCTTCACTATGATGTGTCCTCAGTCTCTGAGGGTACAGATGAGTCAACCTTATAGCCTACACACACACACACACACACACACACACACACACACACACACACACACACACACACACACACACACACACACACACACATACACACACACGTTTTACTAAAACATCTGTTCTCACAAGAGATGCTAACTGCATAGCAGAAGATGTTTCCTCTAAAATTACTAATTCTGAGTTCTGTATGAAATGAAGGAAGTGGAGGCTAAATTGGTATCTTCACAGGAGGCTAAAATCTTAAATCATTTGAGAAAAAATGTTTTTCAAGAGTCGTGAAGAGTTCTTCCTAATGCTTTTTAATTAATTAATTTTAAAAATCTTGTGGTGTGTTGTGTCTCTAGCTTGTCGCATCGTGACCATAAAGCACCTAGATGGAGCACAACCATCCAGTCCTGTACATGTCTGCTGCCCCCGATGGAAAGGGCCAATTTTATTATTTATTAATGTTATTTAAAAATATGATTACACAATGAATAACAACTGACTGGTGAATAATTGTTACATTTGGTGTACATACACAACACAAATAACTGGTGTGTAAACTAGCTTTGATACACTGCAGTAGGATGTTCCCCGTGCCTTATCACTGCAGCCTCATTCTCACCATCAGCCACAAGGGTATTGCTGCCACCACTGAAGCTCAAGCGTGATTGCTGTGGTGGCCATCTTGAATTGATGACTTTATGACTCCAAAAGCTAATTGACTGTTGGCGAATAAGTAATTTATTATTAACTATGTCATTAAACCTCATTCAGTGGTTTTGCCAGCATAGCAAAAACATCATCACCCACTATTCACCCTCTGGGGTCATATTTACAATGTCTGTGGAAGAGAACTGGAGTCCGTTTAGTGCTGAATGTGTGAACCAACCAGATGTGGGGATTTAGTCGTGTTTGGAACACGTACCAGCCTTCTGGAGGTCGCTGGACCATGAAGGACAACACCCCACTCGTATTTATCACGATTTCAAAGCGTTTCGGCTCGCTTCTTCGTTTTCAGCTGGAAACTGACGAACTGCTGGGCCTCGGCATTGGCCGGCTGCTGACATTCACAAAGGTCACGAGACGGATTCAAACCCACGATGCTTTGCGCCACAATGACTCACTCCCAGCATCCATCACTCTCTGCTTTAGTTCATAGATTATTCAATCTCGCTGCATCTGATCCAATCCAGATGCAAGTCAGAAGTCCTTCTAACGGCAGAAGAGACTATAAATGATTCATCTCACTCTTGAAATAATGGCTCATCGTTTAAACACATCTAATTACGGGAGATTTACTTGCAACACGTCCCTGGTATGTACATCAGAGTCAGTCACTGCCATGACTTATAATCTGTTATGGAGCTACAACACAAGATGAAGAAGATCTGCAGTTTTTGCGGATCCTTTCGAGGATTAATGACCAAATTGAAGTGCTCACTCGATGGAATTAGAGAGGTCACAAGTTCATGCCAGAAAATATGTTGCTGTTTTTCATCTCCGGACACCGATCATACATATGATGAATGTTTGGCACGTGGGTGTTTCATAATTTACAGAAAAGAGACATGACAGTAGAAGATTCACTAATGGACATGTTTAAATGTAAAGGAAGAAAAAGATGTATCACGTTTAGAGTTTTGCCTTTTGAGTTTTCCACAGCAGATGGACTTTAATAAGAGCCTCAGAAATTAATCTCTGGATGTTAATCTACAAATGGTTAACGTCTGGGGTCACTCCACTTCTGCTGCAGTTAGCCAGAACGGACAAAAGTCAGTTATTAAACTCAGATATTACACAAAACCTGGTGAAGAAGTAGCTGAGAGTGATCTCAATCAGACATTCTGAGTGCTAACACGTCATGCGTGACTTTTGTTTTTAACATTGGCCTTAATGGTTAGAATCAACTATTTTTGTTTATTAGCAAAATATCTGATTGGCTCGTGAAAGGCCACCACAGCTAATCAATATTACAATGGTTTTACGTCTGTCAGCTTGACTTGTGTTGACGTACAACTTAATGTGCAGGGTTAAGTACCACCGGGGTTGGTACGGAGCACTCCAACGAAAGTGGGGAACAATGAGAAACACAGGACCTGACGCATATCTAGCTGTGGGCGACTAAAGGTAGAGTACATAAAACTAGAGGATGGAAAGTCCATGACTTGTTTTTCTGAAGTAAAACCTCATGTAAACATTCCATTAAAAGGACCGTTTCCACTATCGGAACTTCCGAGTCATTTTACTGGACCTTTGCAACACCTCTCCATTTCACCAGGCCGTCCCAAAGAACCATTTTCCAGACTATTACGTGAACCAACGGAGTATCAGAACTGGGGTTTGTACTCAATAATGGCCTGGTAGGGGTGCTGGGCGGTACTTGTGGTTAACTCAGTCTGATTGGTCAAATCTTAGTAGGAAATGACATTAGCAGCAAACCGGCTCTTGTATAACTGGAAGAGTTGCTGGTGAAGCGGAATGGAAGGTAAAGAAAACAATCACCATTTTTAAACTGCCAACACCAAAAGATGCAGCAGAAACCCCTCCACAGTTCTACAGTTGTTTATGCATTGTGATTGGACAGAAAAAATAAACAGCTGCATTTCCCATTCCTTGATTGGATTAAAATATGGTGTGCTTTCACCACAGACATCGTAAACATAGACGGCCGTGGACTAGCGCTGCTGTAGTGGCTGGCCACCCCTACCCAATGCATTCATTTCTACAAAGGAAAGTGCTTACGCAACTAAAAACAGATTTTATTATGTTTTTTTCACAAAATCTGACATGTGGTATGGCATGATGGTTAAAATATTAATATAATTACATAAAATAAATAAAAACAAAATTAAACATAAAATCCCAACAGGTAGGCTAGAAAAGTCGCACGTGATCTGTTTCAATACACTGGTTGTTGCAACCGTAGGCTGCACAAAACGAGTATGGTAGCCCACTTTGTGTTGATTCCAGTTGGGTGTGGAGAGTGAGGGACCCAACCAAGATGGTGGCGATGCTGTTACGCTTTCCAGCGCCCAGTGGGGCATCTACGTGTTCACGTCTACGGCTTTTACAAAATACAACAATGATTGCTATTCATGTCCGTGAATGCCTTTTGACACTGATCAGTGACACCCCAAAAATAAAAACACCATCTGAAGTCACGGACACCAAAAGACGTTTGGACCTAGAAAACGGTGACCGGTGTTTGATGCCATCTTGTTTACTCTGGCAATGCGAGTTTCTGGTTTCAGGCGAATGCGGCTCAGGGATGATAGCTAATACCCTCCTATTAGCTGGTGAGGGAGGGGTGAGAGTTCTGTGATTGTGTTTAAAAGCTAGCTTGTTTTGCAGATTTGCTATTGCAGCTTTAATTAATGGGTCTTTGATGTGGAGGTGGACGCTAATACGGGACCGTGCGCGAGTGACAGAAACAAAACACCGGAGCAGGTGGTCATGGTCGGAATTTTAGTTTAGGAAAGTTACTCCACTCACAATTCATTATTTTATACATGATGCTGCTACTGTAACCAACCTTGCTCACATTGAACCATCCAGTGCAATAACCGGAGTTAAGTACATTCTTTAATGTGCACAATTTTCAATTATCAGTGTTGTCTTCATTGTTTTTTTATTCAGTTGTATTTTTGTCTGCATACTGAGAGCTGCCAATGAAAATTCACAATACACACTCATATAGACAATAGACAATTCTTCTTGTTATTCGTATTGCTGTAAAATAGCCCCACACATGCCTCCACTAGGTGGAGTTAACCCCATGTCAAGTATTGTTGCAAATTCTCACCAAACCCTCAAAGCCACAGGATGGAGATGTGGAGTCTTCCATTTCCACTCTGTTACATGTAAATAAGTACAGACACACAAGTGCTTAGACCAACTTACGCAGCTGTTATCATTGGAAAAATGGTGTTTGGTTCTGCAGAATCTGAAGTAATTCAGCTCACACCAGAAACGAGGGAGACGGGAAACGAAAAGCAACTTTTAAACAGCAAAGAAGAGACGGTGTGATAGAGATGGAAAAAGAGGATAAAGAAGAAGTGGTACAAACAAAGAGGAAGGGTGAGAGATGATGAGGTAGATAATAAGGATGGAGAGAGGAGGAGTGAGGGAGATGGGGTGAGAGAGATAAGTAAGGACTAAGGAAGGAGATCATGAATTCCATTTGTGTTTTTAGCCCTTTTCACTTTAGTGAGAAAACTACACTTACAGGCTGAACTAAGATGTACTAAGATGTTTTTGTATTTACCAGTTCAGCCTGAATTCCATCCAAAATGCTTTTTGTCCCACCTTTCTGTGTCCAGCTTGTCAGGAGTACCTGCAGCCTCGCTCACAGTATTCTACTTTTGCATTTTGATGTTCCTAATAAGACCATCGCTGCCACCTACTGGTATAATAATAATAATAATGCATTGAACTTATATAGCGCTTTTCTAGACACCCAAAGACACTTTCACACACTCTCACATTCACACACTGCTAGTGATGGTAAGCTAATTGTAGCCACAGCCGCCCTGGGGAGGTCTGACAGAGGCGAGGCAGCCATTTGGCGCCGTCGGCCCCTCTGACCACCACTAACACAGGCAAGTTGGGTGAAGTGTCTTACCCAAGGACACAACAGCAGAATACCTCTAGCAGGAGCTGGGATTGAACCCGTGACCCTCCGATCACGAGGCAACCCGCTCTACCACCTGAGCTAATGCTGCCCCAATGTTATTATGTGGGAATTGTACTGTTTTTTAAACGTTCACGCTCCTTGTCTGAACAATGTTGTTTTTTATGTTGGGGAGAAAATATTCAGATTATTGTAGTTGGAGTGGGAACATCACCTCCTAGAGTCTAGGTCCAGTCTAAGATTCAAGCTTCAACATCCTGCAGACAAGCTAATGAGATTTTTTTTTCTGATAAAAAACTAAACATCAGATAATATTTTCCAGGTGTGGAGTTCAGTTGTAATTAATTATTTGATGGGGTGGGTGGTGCTCTCTCGTTTGCACTTTTTATTTTGTTGCAGATGAGACGTTCTTCTCTCGATGCATTATTTGTGAAATGAGGTTTATAAATGAATTGATGCAAGTTTTAAAAGTGTGGAAAGATTAGTGTCTTTAGAAAATGATAAACTGATCTAATTGAGAGGCCATCAATAAATGTTTTAATGAGCACGTCATGTAACACAGAAGGAAAGTGAGGCATCACATGTCATTGTGTGTGTGTGTATGGCCAGATTAACACTTTGTTGTACCCTGGGCAACAATATTGTAGCGCGCAGCAAAGGTCAGTTTAGGCACTGTCTGACCTTTCACCATCTATTCAACATCTGGTCAGAAAGGAGACACAACTTTGCATGTGTTCCCTTTAAATGAGCCGGCCTTCTTACCAGCTGGGATTCACAGACTCTGCAAGTCTGAAAGATAAACAATAACTTTCTTTCCCAAGGTCCCATCTGTTTCCTCCATCGAAAGAAGAACTCCAGCTCGAATCAGTTGCTAAATTCAATAATGATTTCCTAAATCAACATGAACTTCTATGACTTAAAATCTAGATAATCATCAAATAAACATTTTTTTCATTACTACTTATAATAAGTATAGTATAATGAAATAATGCTTCATTAATCTGTGCACACTGAATGGATGTTATGTGTCTCACCTCCTGTCTGCCTTGAAGCCGTCAGGTTCTCCTGTTGACCCTGTCCCTCCACACCTCCTTAAAAAGACATATTCTGTCACTGGCCCCCTTATGCTGAGCATTATTAACAACAGCTTATCCACTGGTGTTGTACCCCGTGCTTTTAAACATGCAGTAGTTCAACCCGTTCTGAAGAAGCCTGGCCTTGACACCTCTGTCATGAGTAATTTTCGCCCAATTTCCAAGCTTCCATTTCTATCAAAACTTCTAGAGCGTGCTGTTTTTAACCAAATTATTTCTTACCTTGATGATCATGGTTTAATGGATCCCTTCCAGTCAGGCTTCCGATCCCTCCACAGCACTGAGTCAGCTCATCTTTGTGTTTTTAATGACATTTTATTAACCCTTTACTCTGGTTCTAATGTATTGCTGGTCTTGTTGGATCTGGAACTGGGGCAGCAGTAGCTCAACAGGTTGAGCGGGTTGTCCAGTAATCGGAAGGTGGCAGGTTCGATCCCGGCTCCGGACAGAGAATTCTGCTGTTGTGTCCTTGGGCAAGACACTTAACCCACCTTGCCTGCTGGTGGTGGTCGGAGGGACCGGTGGCGCCTGTGCTCGGCAGCCTCGCCTCTGTCAGTGCGCCCCAGGGCAGCTGTGGCTACATCGTAGCTCATCACCATCAGTGTGTGAATGTGTGTGTGTGTGTGTGTGTGTGTGTGAATGGATAAATGATACACTGTAGTGTAAAGCGCTTTGGAGTCCTTACTCTGAGAGGCGCTATACAAGTGCGAGTCATTTATCATTTATCATTATCTGCTGCTTTCGACACGGTTGATCACGCTATTCTGCTGACTCGGCTGAACCAGCTGGTCGGCTAAAAGGGCTAAAAGGGGACTGCCTTAGATTGGTTTAGGTCCTACTTCTGTGGCCGCAGCTTTAATGTTATGATGGGTAGTGCTGCCTCCCCCTCTGCAGCTTTGACTTGTGGTGTTCCTCAGGGCTCTATTCTTGGACCCCTTTTATTTAATTTATACATTTTGCCCCTGGGTGACATTTTTAAAAAACACCACATTGACTTCTCAAAGACCCCAACTGACCCTTCCATTTATCACAAGAGGGTTGAAAACCCGTGTCATGGGCATTCATGTCAACCAGGTAGTTAAGACCTGTTTTTACCACCTGAAACGTGTCTCTAAAGTTAAGCCCATTTTAAAAAGGTGTCATCTCCATTCAGTTGTCCATGCCGTCATTACTTCCCGTCTCGACTACTCTAACTCAGTGCTATATGGTATCTCCTCCTCCACTCTCGCTCGCCTTCAGCTTGTGCAGAACGCAGCAGCTCGATTCTTGACTGGCACCAGGCAGCGAGAACACATCACACCGGTTTTAGAAAATCTCCTTTTGGCTCCCCATCCATCTCTGGATAGAGTTTAAGATCCTGGTTTTTGTGTTTAAATCCCTCAATAACTTAGCACCTGGCTACTTGTCTGAGCTCATTCACCCTTATGTCCCTACAAGATCCCTCCGATCAGCCGACCAGCACCTTCTACATGTCCCTAGCTCCCGCTGTAAATCCCGCGGGGAGCGCGCCTTTTCAGTTTGTGCACCGAAGCTCTGGAACCACTTGCCCCCTCCTGATCAGACTCTCTTCCTCTCTTTCCCTTTTTAAGTCTCGTTTAAAAACTCACTTTTATTCGTTGGCTTTTGATTCAGTCTAACTTATTCTCTTTCTCCTTTTCTTTTTGATTTGAAGTACTCGTTTTTAATGGATTTAGTTTTTCTTTTTGATTGTTTTTATTGTGTGCTTTTGTTCAGCACTTTGGTTGGCTCTCATGCCGTGTTTAAATGTGCTATACAAAAAAACTTGGTATGGCATGGTATGGTGTCTACTAGAACCTGCCATGTGTTCAACATGTTTTGACGACAAGGTCCTCACACCTGCATCCACACAATAACAAGTACGGTTAAGACTACAACACATGACTTGCCCTTTTTACCAGTCAGGACATCCGATATCAAAGAGGGCATGTTTCTGAGTTGCCTCGGTAAAACATCTTTAAAACTTGTCAGCCTCTGATTGGCTGTGCAAATCATAACATGAAATCCTTAAAACTAGAACACCTTGAGTGATTTGTGAGTTCTAGAGAAAGCTTCAGACTGGCCACCTGTCGCAACCTCTTTAACCATCAAAGATTTTGACACATCGTCAAAACCTTTTTGCACCTACAAAGCTGAGACAGCAAAATAGTTCCTGCAGAACAAAGCTGCTAAGAGTCCTTCAGACGCATGTTTCCATCCAGCTGTCGTGACCCGAGACATCTCTGGCCTGAAGAGTCGGTACCACTGTATTCTACAGACCTCCGGTGCCAGTGGTCAGCCAACCCCTGTGTCTCTGAAACGGGTAAAGTAGACATGACAGATTGTGTCTGCTGTGTTTATGAAAGATAACAACTTCATAGTTTAGCGCAAACCAAATTCTTTTTCATCCGGAGACGCATGACCAACATCACATTGACACATAGCCTTCATCACATTTTGCTCCATCCAATCACAGAAGATGCTTAGTTCACTTATCATGTTATAATTGTAATAAAATAATTTCTTACTTTTATAAACCTGACTCTTTTCTGAATCAAAATGACGTGTGTATAATTACTTAATAAAGCAAAAATCCTAGAATCTTCTGATTAAGCCCTATAATCTTCTGATATTTACATTAAAGATCAAGCAAGGTAATATTTTATATTTATACAGAATATCAGCATATTTAGTTAATATTTATACAGAATATCAAATAAATATCTTTATGTATTTAGCAGACGCTTTTGTCCAAAGCAACTTACAAGTGATAATCGGCATGTTGCCCTTGAGGCTAACAGCAACAATAACATCAACAACTTGACATCAATTATGGAGAGGAGGGAACAAGGTCTGCTATGCAGACGACACCCAGCTCTATCTGTCATTTCCACCAGATGACCACACTGTCTAAGCACAAATATCAAACTGTCTCTCTGACATATCAAAATGGATGAAATCCCACCATCTCCAACTCAACCTCTGTAAAACTGAACTACTTGTCATCCCAGCAAAACCATCCATACAGCACAATATCTCAATCCAAAATGACTTCCTATCTCTGGCTCCTTCAAAGGCAGTTCGAAATCTGGGTGTTGTGATTGATGAACACCTGACCTTTAAAGATCATGTTGCCTCTGTTGCTCGTTCATGCCACTTTGCACTGTATAACATATGAAAGATCAGACCATACCTAACACAACATGCCACCCAGCTTCTGGTGCAATCTGCTGTCATCTCCCGCCTCGATTACTGCAATGCCCTTCTAACTGGTCTTCCAGGCTGCACTGTGAGACCTCTTCAAATGGTCCAGAACGCAGTGGCACGTCTGGTCTTCAATCAGCCAAAAAGAGCACACGTCACCCCTCTGTTCATTGAGCTCCACTGGCTACCGCTAGCTGCACGCATCAAATTCTAATTGCTAACACTAGCATACAAAGTCCGAGATGGTACGGCTCCCATCTACCTGAATCCTCTTGCAAAGGCTTACGTCTCGGCCCGGCCGCTCCAGTCATCACAGGATCGTCGGCTAGCAGTGCCTACACCACGCTCAGGACAATCCAGACTCTTCTCATGCATCATTCCACAAATGTGGAACGACCTACCAAGCACTACAAGAACAGGGGCTTCCTTGTCGACTTTCAAGAAACTCCTGCAGACCCTGCTCTTCAGAGAACATCTTCTAAACTAGCGTCCTCCCTGCACCCGTCCCCCCTCTCTACTTTTCCACTCCTGGTTCCCTCCTCTCCATGATTGATGTCAAGTTGTTGTTGTTATTGTTGTTGTTAGCCTCGAGGGCAACATGCCGATTATCACTTGTAAGTTGCTTTGGACAAAAGCATCTGCGAAATACATAAACAAACATAAATAATCCATTTGCCTCCGCTACAATATTAAAGGGCCCCATCATCACGACCCAAGGATCACCAAAATATGGTCACATACAGAATATATTACTGTAATATGCAGTAAATATACTCAGTACTTGAATGCCTGACATCACGTAACCCGCTCAGGGTAACCTTTGACCCACCTCGTGTGGACTGACCAATGAGGAGAGGATCTTAACTTGAGGCCCTGTCTTCATTGGTCAGTCTGCATGAGACTGACTCTCAACCGCTCTCAACTGGCATTCAAAGTCATAGGCAGCGAAGCGTCTCTGTGCAGCGCAAAAGCCCGGGTGGACAGCAGGGGCGGATTTAGGACTGAAGAAGATCCGGGGCTTAACACACACACACACACACACACACACACACACACACACACACACACACACTTGTCAACATCATATATGTCTTGTACCACATAATTTTTAATCTGAAGCTACATATTAAGCATTTTCAGGGCAGAGTATTGTTCCTGTTAGTGTTTAGTGTGAGATGATAGTAAATATTCCCTTTCTTTCTCCATCAACTTTGCCTGATAGTAAGCTAACTTTAGGCCAACCAGCAGCTAGGGTTGGGGGTAAACGATTATTTTTAAAACGATTATTCTGACGATTATTTTATCGAATAGTCGACTATTCTAATGACTATTTATACAATTAATCTAATGATTATTTTTCTATTGCACAGTTAATAAAAACCAAAAAATCTCTAATAAATTCCTCCAAAAAATTGATTAATTGTTACTGTAAGAGAATAAACACTACAGGCCTCCCATTTTGTATAACACTGCTTTTATTGTGTTGCTGTTGGTTATGTTCTGGTGACGTGTAGAACTTGGGAGTGCAGGCTGCTGCCTGAGAGGTGGTTGGAGACGGAGTGTCTCCATGCTGCTTTGTTTTGGTCACTTATGTGCGTGAGGCGAGTGGTGTTACGACTCTTCCTGGGGAGTTTGGCTCATGTGCAAAAAGGAAGGGACAATAATGTGGGATTTAAAAGTTAAAATGATGATCAGGTTTATTTACAACTACAAAAAAACAAATCTTTCCATCCACAGGTTGGGAGTAATAAAACTAACTCTGCCTGTGGGGAATTAAAACAAAAGTACAGATAACTAGGGATGTCCCACTGGGCAAAGATTACAGGGTTTTGGACCAAAATAAGAATCTCCAAAGTTCCAAACTCTAAACTGGGCGGTTAAACCAAACTCAAGGTGATATTTTAAACTAAACCGAAAACCCACAACACTCTAAATGTAATAAAAGGGAGATCTGCACCACAAATTATTATTTTTTATATGTGTTCAACATGTTTAAATATCGCTTGTTTAATTAACCAACATTTCTAGTGTACAGCGCCTTGTTTGGTTGTAATGCCTTGTGAATGTGCTTTATAAATAAAATTGGATTGGATTGGATTGAAATAAGATCAACTCTAAACCAAAACGTAACAGCTTATCCAAACGCAAGAAGCTGTTAGCGAAAATGCTAACAGTAGCTTTACCAACGTTAAGTTCAAGTTGCCAAGTTTAAATAAACCAAAAACACCCAGCAGCAAACAGACCAGCATGGAGGAGAGACTGCTACCACCAAAACAGCTCTCCTAATGTCTGAAAGAAGCTCCTTTATGAAGGGAGAAACACTCCCGGTGATTTTCTGCATCTGCTATAGAGACGGAGCAGCGCATTTGACCCCGGAAGTTGTTGTCCGTTGCCGGGAAACGAAGGTGGGCAAAACAGGAAAGGAACCTAGTAGCGGACGGACATTGTTCCGGGTCTTCGGTATTTGGCGGAGATGTTAGTGAAGGCGGAGAAGAGGGCGAACTAGAGGAAAAACAGACAGATTCCACCTCTATTTACAAACTCCTGGGGTTGCAACAAGTGGGCGCGGTGCGTCGACTACCGGATCTGACGTCGACGAATTTTTAGAATCGAGCCGCCGACGTCATCGAGGCTTCGCTACAGCCCTACCAGCAGCACAACAAATATTTTCAAATAAGACTCACAAACCTGAGTCAACACCAGTATCATCAAAGCTGGGGTTCTGTCGTTGTACCTTTTGTCTAAAAAACGTCCTTATGTCCATCTTCACTCATGCGTTTCAGGCAGAGACTGTAGAAGAAGCCAGCTGCTGAAGGGCTTCTTCTTCAGTGGTGGAGGCTCAGGCAGGCTGTATACAAACTACTGCCATCTGCTCCTTCTCTGTTGGACTTTGGTACTGCATGTTACTTCCACGATTTAGATCCGGGGCTTTTCATGAAACATCCGGGGCTTCAGCCCAAGTAGCCGGGCCTAACGCCGCCCCTGGTGGACAGTTTGTTTAATACAGGGTGACCATATTTCCATTCCCAAAAAAGAGGACAGGGATCTGTGCCTATGACGTCACACTATGGCAACGCCACACAAACCACGTTGGGACCCATTTTTTGTAAGAACAAAAATTAATATCAGATTCTGCCAATAAAAGGGCTCTAAAACAATTCATATGTACATGTTTTGCATATTTAATGCAAAATCTCATTTTTCTGCTTTAGTGCTGCAACAAGGTTTTATTAATAAGAAATTATTATACCTCTTGTTTTACTACAGCATCGGTAAGCTTCCTGTGCACAGATTATTAAGGACGCTTGTTTCAGCTGTGAGATTAGACGATAGGATCAATGAAAAAATAAGTTGTCCCACACTCCATGGAAACTTTCAGAGAATCCACAAATAGTGGCTTTTGAATGGTTTTGCTACTTTTAGCAAGTTTAGAAAAGCAGCAGATGAGACAGCATGTCTGATAATTTAGTTTTTCATCTGATAATATTAGAACATGTCAGTAATGTCTGAGGGGCTTTTATAAACACCGTATAACTAACACTACTGGAGAGGGTATGAATTACACAGAGGCTTCTGGGGAGCCCAGTTACATGGGTGGTGGGTGCCCATATGGTTAATCCAGCCTTCTGTATGTGTGTGTGTGTGTGTGTGTGTGTGTGTGTGTGTGTGTGCACGTGCGTGTGTGTGTATGTGTGTGTGTGTGTGTTTGTGTGTGTGTGTGTGTGTGTGTGTGTGTGTGTGTGTGTGTGTGTGTGTGTGTGTGTGTGTGTGTGTGTGTGTGTGTGTGTGTGTGTGTGTGTGTGTGTGTTTAATGCACAGAGGGAGGGAAACACATTTTTCCATATCAGGTGTATCTGCTGGTTAGGATAAGTTATCATTATGAGATATGTCTGGTCTCTCTCTCTCTCTCTTTCTCTCATACACACACCACACACACACACACACACACACACACACACACACACACACACACACGCACGCACGCACGTGCACACACACACACACACACACACACACACACACACACACAGTCATCTCCACTCCATTTGCATAAAGAGGGCTTTTAGCGATGCCCTTGTAGCCTCAATGACAGTATTTCTGCATAATTCAATGAGTGCACAACCACACACACACACACACACACACACACACACACACACACACACACACACACACACACACACACACACACACACAGACAAACACACACTTATATACATTTTAACACTTATACGTTGCCTATCAATTGGTGCAAATGTGAAGCTAAGCTATCTTAGGGCTGCACAGTGGTGCAGTCGTCAGCGCTGCTGCCTTGCAGCAAGCAGCTCCTCGGTTCACATCCTAGCCTGAGGTCTTTCTGCAAGGAGTTTGCATGTTCTGCATGTGCATATGTGGGTTCTCTCCGGGTACTCCGGATTCCTCCCACACCCTTAGGTGTGTGTGCTTGGTTGTTTCCTGTGTGTCTCTGCGTTGTCTTGCAATGGACTGGCGACCTGTCCAGGGTGTACCCCACCTGCATGCTCAGAGACTGCTGCCCCCCCGTGACCCTGCATGGACAAGTGGGTACAGAAAATGGATGGATGAAGATATTTTAGTTAGACGTTAAAACTGCAGACACTGAAATATGGAGGGAAGAACAAATCAAGTCTGACTTCCTGTCTGACGTCAGCAGAGTGTGGAGATGTGTTTACATCAGACAGCAGCCACCCCACACCAGGAGAGGATCTAACCATCACAGGCAGATTTCAGACAGGAGGGTGATTGTTTTTGTCTACATTTATGTTTACATACAGAGAAATGATGCAATCGTGCTTAAAGATGAAACAGGTTTTGCTAATGACAGTTTCTGTCTCGTATCAGGGTGAAAAGTTAACGTAGTGAGAAGGCTGGGACATTTAAGTCAAAAAGTTTTAACTTGATTAACAAAAAAAAATCAAGATTTTTCTCTTAGAATCATATTTTTCTTCCCATCAATGACCTCCACGTCGCAAATTATATTCTGGGAATAACATTTTCACCCTTTTTCACATCATTTTACCTTCAATCTCAACATCAACACAACTTTGTTCTAAAACTACTTTCTTGTCTTTTTTTCCCTGACTTCTGTAATCTCAGAAACAAGCAAATTAAAAGAAACCCTGCCCTTTGTTTGATGTGGGTGGCCCTAACACACCTCGGACTGAAGCATGAGATGTTGATGACGGTGCGATAAAAGCGCACCAGCGTCTCTTCTCAAAGCCCTCACTCAGGGAGCAACTAACTGAAATCCCGAAGCTGCAGCTCTGAACCGTAATCTGTATCGCCAGCGTGATTTACAGCCTGGTGGGTATGTGTGTGTGTCCATTGACAACGGCTTTGTGGACTCACACTAGTTAATGCTGTGGTATTGTAATCAGCTCAAAGGCAGAAGTACTTTTCATCTCCTGCCAAACTCTTCCTATCCGGTGCCAGTGTGAATAAATATACGGCGATAACACCTAATGTATGCTGGCAGACACACAACCTGCGCTGCTCAGTGCACTCATCTAATCATTTGTTAGAATTGTTCTGTAGAAACAACGCGCTGCATCCAGTCGGTATGTGGTGACAAAGAACATTTTAAGATGAATAACTTACATGAAGTTTGGTTATTTTTTTCTTGCTGCAGTTAGGATTGGGCTGCAGGGTGGCGCAAGTGGTAGCGTGGAAGTAAAGTATTTATTTCTAAAGACTGGTCTATTTATAAGCTAATGTCAATAAAACAAATACATAATTCCTGTTAAACTACAGCAGTACTAACTAATCTCCTGCAGTACTCATGCCTTCCACAAGGAGGCAGAAGATTTGTACAACATTCAATGGACCAGAAGTTTGGGGAATGTACTAATAATGTAAATAATTATTGAAGAAATTATTTTTATGCGTATTTTTTGATTAACTTTACCATACTAGAAATGCAGTTGCTCAAAATCCCTCTGAGGATCAGAGCTCCCATGAACCAGGATCAAGAACAGAGAGGAAGGCTGATAAAGAGGAGAATGTGTGTAGTTTACCGGGATTACCTGCTGCTACTCCAGGGTAATCCCGCTTCTGGGCGTCGCTGCAGGACTTGCCAAGCGTACGAAGAACTGCTTCAGGAAATCAGGAGGTAATTAGGAGGAAGGCTTCTGTGAACCGTGTGACATCTCAGCTGAAGTGTATTTTGGTGTGTGTGTGTGTGTGTGTGTGTGTGTGTGTGTGTGTGTGTGTGTGTGTGTGTGTGTGTGTGTGTGTGTGTGTGTGTGTGTGTGTGTGTTTGTGTGTGTGTGTGTGTGTGTGTGTGTGTTTTAGATGCTCTGGTAGGTTCTTGGAGGAAAGCATCTCTGACTGTTGCTGATGAAAGGATTTGAAAAAGACGGACATGAAATTAGTAAAATACTAAAGTTTTGACTTTTTCCTTCATCTTTGCTTTGGTTTGAGCAAATTAGAGGGGCAGACATGTCTGAGAGCTTTGTGTCTCACGGAAGGCAGACGAGGAGAGAGAGGTACGGAGACGAAGAAGTGCTGACTCAGCATTGTTGAACTAGGAGGCAAAGAAGAGGTGTTTGGTCCTGATGTTCAGATATGAAGTGAAAACATGAATGAATAACAGTTTTATACTTTATTGTTTCACTGCTGTCATTCTCAGTTTTTTTTTTTTTTTGCTATTTTTTTAGTTTGTAAATTTGGTTTGCCCAGTTTGACAAAATAAATGAAACCTGTCAGCATCTTCTCAAAGCCAGAACACAGACTGACACATTGAGACAAACACCTGTGTAGAAGCACAGCTCGGAATGGAACATAAAATATTATGGGATGTATTATTCCATGTTATCAGCCATGATATGATCACTAATAACTGTGATGCCCCCTGGTGATGGGCTGAGGCGTGAATGAATGTACTAGCATGGCTAAGTTAAAGTCAAAGTCCCACTAGTCATCACACAGTGGTGAAATTATCTCTGCATCAGACCCATCCTCGTGGGGAGTGGTGAGTTGCAGCAGTGGCTGCGCTCTGGAACTATTTGGTGGTTTAGCCCCCCAATCAAACCCCTTAAAGAGGAGTGTCAAGCAGGGAGGCATTGGGTCCCATTTTTAGGGTCTTTGGTATGACCCATCTGGGATTTGAACCCTGATCTCCCAGTCCCAGGGTAGACACTCTACCACTAGGCCACTGAGAAGGTGTTACAAATGTACTTTTACCATAACACATATCCTGCAGTACACACTCAGTTCATTTGTGAGGCTAAACGTGTTCAGGGATGCACAAAGTTTGTACACAGGTATGCATGCACAACAAAACTATTCCCTGCAAAAAGGTTCTTTGCCAGCATGTTTTTATTTATTTTTTGTTAAACTAGTATGAGTTCCCCTGTTGATCACTCTATCTGCAACAGATGCTCTAAAGTGGTATCGTTACTATTCTACTGAATGCATTAATGAGGCCCAAACAGAAGCGTACACCCACACGCCATACATCAAATCAATCAGTTCCATCTGGAGAGGTGTTCCGTCACTTTTGTTGGTGACTGAGTTACCATGATCATGTTAGTCCCTGAGATGCTTCAGCCGGAACCAGAAACCCAGGATGCCGGATGAAATGAGATAGTGCTAAACACCAGTCGCCATTTTCTAGGTTCAAATGTATTTTGTTGTCCGTGACTTCAAAAGTGTTTTTCTTTTTGGGACTCTGGTAGTTTCTCCTGAAGTTGAAGTGGTAGCAGCCGGCTGTTTCTTCTTCTCTGATATTATTGAGCAGAGAACCTCTCACACCAGTGTGTTCTGTTGCTGAACACGTGAGTGTGTGATGGAAGACCCAGGGAAGTGCCGAGGTTCAGTGAGACCGACAACCAAATGGCCAATCGCTGCTTTCGGTCTGAGTTGTGTTATTGGTGGGGGTTTATAGAAAAATGCAAGAGAACCACTTCATTAATTTTATTTTTATCTCCACAACTTATTTATGTTTATGTTGGAACGTTGTTTAGAGGCATGAAAAACAAACGGTTGCCACTCCCATAAACCTTGGAGTGAGTTATGTATCACAGGGCAGGGATTCTTGTCCTCTCACCAGTGTGACTCTCACTTTGATTAACATAAAACATGGTAGATACATGAAAAGATTCATGATTGCACATCAAATCCTGTTTACACTCATGTTTAAATATAATTTTGATACAACTTGTTTCTTGGGCAGAGCAGGGGTGGACATTAACTTCAAAACCAACCGGCCAGCCGGGCCGGTAACTCTGAATATTTACCGGCCCCACCAAGAATCTACCGGCCCCACTGGTCAGCCGCCAAAACGAGTCAAAATAATAACAGAACTGTTTTAAATGTAATAAACCTTTATTTTGTACACATTCACAAACATAATAACGTATTCAAGTTTGAATTTGTTTGTTCCCTCAACAAAACACGATTTTGTCGTCGCATACTTCCGGCATACAACGCAGTACATCACCAACTCCGCTTTGCTGTATTCGAGCCATCGGCTGTGTTCGAGATGAGCCAGTTCTGCGCAGACTAGACCAGCGGTGATCGGCGAGCAGTGCATGCCGGTTAGATTCGTGTCCGAATTGATGCCGACTTGCTCTGACGTCATGCATACGTAGACAACGATAAACTTGTGAGATCAAGGCGGCCGCAGATTTTGGAGCAAGGCGCTGCAGTTGCTCTCCCTCGGCTGCAAAACCTAGATGATGATGGGAAACGCCTGGCTCTCACCTGATCTAAGATCTGATTGGTTCATATTTTGATCCAAACATTCGGTGGTAGAACATGAAATGTTAGTTGTTCACATGTATTCTATAAATCACATATAGGCCATAAAGAGAAATGTGTTTTGTTTTCTTTTGTCACGTTTCCTATGAGCACACTAAACCTACAGCTGATAACCTTTAATTATTACAGTCAGGTCTTCATATACAATATATGATATCCACAAGCACGTGAGGATGTTTCAGCTGCTAACAGGCACCAGAATTAAAATTGAAAATTAAACAAATGTGAACGCTGACGCGATATCTTCAGCCATCGTCACCCCCGAGCTACACATGCAGGAAAATCCAAGAGATTCAACTGGCAGAAACAACTGGTTCACAGCATAGTCTGTCTCTCTCTCTCTCTCTCTCTCTCTCTCTCTCTCTCTCTCTCTCTCTCTCTCTCTCTCTCTCTCTCTCTCTCTCTCTCTCTCTCTCTCTCACACACACACACACGTAGAGGAAAAGAGCTGAGAAAAGAGAGAGGAAATGGAGGACAAGTAGTTAAAAGAAAAACTACAGCTGAGCCGAGGCGCGCCTCAAATGGGGCGCGTCTGATCTGAACTGAGGAGCGGCGAGCAGCGGCCGAATTTCGTGTGCAATTCGCTTCTCGGCGCTTCGGGCGCTTCCGCGGCCGGTGTGTCCCCGGCGAAACGCCGGCTTTCAGCCACTCCCCCCGCTGCTTCCGTCTTCTCTCGCCTGTTTTCCAGGCGATGCGCTGCTCAACTCGAACACGGCCATTCTCTGCGCCTCCCTTCTTCTTTAAACCGCCAAGAATCGTTCCACCTACGCACACGCTTCTCTGCTTCATACCGTTTCGAACTGTCTCGCTTCTCCTCACCAGTTTTAAAGCGTTTTGCCGGAGATTTCATCAAGAAATCCCATCCCTGTGGTGGCGCGATCTTCCTGCGTGCTTGTGTGTTTCTAGCGTGGTTCCACTTCGTCTTTAATAGTGAACTTATAGTTCACGTGACTATAACTAGAATGTGCAGTACGTGCACGAATCGTACAAGTGCAGAACGTGGCTAGAGGCGCGCAGGTTCACGCGCGCGAAACGAAAATGGCGGCTTCCTACAGGGCGGGGCCATGACGTAGGTGAAAGCCGGTGTGTAAATGACAAATAAGGCTTGGGCGCCACCCGGGCGGTAAGTCGTCAAGTATTTACCGCCCGACGAGAAAATTTAGCGCCATTGGCGCTCGGGCGCTTTAACGGTCCACCCCTGGCAGAGTCATTGTTTGTTTGAGCCTTACGTTTCAGTCTTCTTCCACCCCCTTCTAATCTGCTGCTCCTCAAAAGGCGGGAAAAATCCAGCTCTCTGATTGGTTAAGAGTCTCCAAGCTTCAGCTGCATGTTTCTTTGTGTAAAGTGCTGCTGCAGGAGGCAGACCCCTTAAAGTTTCTTCAGAAACTTTCTAGTGTTTCTTAGTCTGTAATTATTTCTTGTGTTTCTTGCACTTTGAACACAAACTCAAGGATTTCTGCCTTTGATCTTTCTCTACTTGCCCCTAAGTCACTAGAGACACTCACACCATTTCTCTCAAGTTTATTCACTTGTCAGTTTCACTTTCCTTCCCCTTACTTAACAGTTATCCCTATAGAGGACAGCGGTTGCAAACCTATTTATTTATAATAACTGATAAATGACTCACACTTGTATAGCACCTTTGAGAGGACTCCAACGTGCTTTACACTACAGTGTATCGTTCATCCACTCACACACACTTGATGTGCTACGATGTAGCCACAGCTGCCCTGGGGCACACTGACAGAGGCGAGGCCACCGAGCACAGGCGCTACCAGCCTCTCCGACCACCACCAGCAGGCAAGGTGGATTAAGAGTCTTGCCCAAGGACACAACAGCAGAATTCTCTGTCCGGAGCCGGGATCGAACCTGCAACCTTCAGATTACTGGACAACCCGCTCTACCTCAAGAGCTGCTGCTGCCCTAACTCCTATAAGAAAACACATTAGAAAACATTGTTTACCATTGCCTTTCATTCATGTGAGATTTGTTTGATTTGATTTACATAAAACTGAGGACACAACACAAGGGGACACAAGCTGATTTGTCCTCTGTCTCCTAGTTAGTCTGGATGAGATCCAAGTAAAGGACTGAGATAAGAGTCCTTCTGGTTTGTTTAAATTCATCAAGTCGTTGTCGATTTTCTATTTGCTGCAGCCCCTGGCCCTTCTGCTCCCCGACACTTCCTCCACGTGTCTACTTGAGGGTGAAAAGCCCACCTATGAGCGTGCATGCTTGTTGGAAGGTAGAGGTTGGTCATTAACCAGTGCACAGTGGGAGACGGTGTCCGATGCCGATGGCTCTGTCGAATCAGAGGTCACTGACGTAAAAGCACACCAGTCCCTCTCAGGGTTCAGTCTGCTCATTTATCTCTGCCATCCTCTTGGCCAAAAGAGCGTATGATGCTCCCATGGGACACACACATTCTTGTGTCAAATGTGCAGTCACACTTGCAATGCCTATGATTACACTCACAAATCGAGTCCTGTACAGTCGGTGTCTGAATCAGAGACATTTTTTCAGAAATTCAGGGAGGACACCTACAGCTGCACACATTCTGACCCTTCTGAAATGTCTCTAACAGAACGCCCCTGTGGTGAATGCCAGTTTGAATAGTTTTATTACTGTTTAAGTTGCTGTGCGGCTAAGCTGTGTACTGTGTAAAGTCCACACATCGTCAGTTTTCATGTACAGTTTGACCCCTTCAGTATCTGGTCTACATGGATACATGAGTCTACATGCGTTGCCTTTAATCTGCCGGATCCTGCCATTCCATCAGCTGGAGTCCGGGCCTCTCTGCAGCTCGGATCACATGATAACGTATTGCCAACAAACTGTTCACTTCTCAAGGTCCTTCTGTGCCAAGCCTGCCTGGCTATCTAGGCCGGAGTGGACTGTTATAAGACTTATAAGACTGTTTCAGCTTATATGAGTTAATCATTCGTGAAATAATAATAATAATGTCTTCATTAATCTGTGCTTAAATCAATAAGGTTGATTGATCTGTGCTTGAATTACTGAAATGAAATGACTTATTACATTGAACGATTTATATATATGGTAGTCAGTAATGTTTGATATGAGAATGTTCATTAGAGAGATAAATTAAAGTTAAGTTAAACTCATGACACATAGATATTTCTTTACCCCTAATCAGAGCAGCCGGTATCTCAGAGAAGGCATGATGTTCTGAGATTCTTGGTAATATCCCTTAACATGGCATGTTCTGATTGGACAAGAATTCATAATATGAGAATATTACAACAGAGAAAAGCGTTCCGTAGCTTTTTTTTCTAGAGAAAACTACGGAACGGCCCTCTGGAGCGAAACCTCTTTAACCCAGAACATTTTTGGCAAGCTGTCAAAACCCTGCTAAAAGCTGCCTACCGCTGACACGGCAAACGGTTCATCCATCACAGTAATATTTGTCATGTTTTTAATTGTTTGGAAAATAAATTCTTACTTTTTATAAACTTGACTCTCTTCTTGAATTAGTGTGAAGTGTTCTACAATCCCTGAATAAACAATGAATTCCAAATCTTCTGGTTAAACATTAAAGACCAATCTGACTGGATTTCCTTATTTATATGGAAATTCACATCACATTGGTCAAGGTGTACAGTAGTGTATTAAGCTTTAAAAGCACCCAAATACATACATAATTACCCTCTCTACAAATGTGACCACTAAACTTGCCAACGGGTCAGAATTTTGTTTGTTTGTAATCTAATCTACAGTTACTGTGGGACTAAATGCTTGTAAGAGATGCTAAATTTGAGAATTTGGCTAATTTGTGACTTTCGTCCAGATCTTCATGCTCTATATTCCCACCCTCCACTTGTGCCCATCAGTGAGTTACGGTGTAATGTACTCAGAGTGTCATCCAGAGACACTTTAAAGACAGGAAACAGGCTCGTCCTCATCTTTGATGGCTCTCAAGGGAATATTTCTATTTATCTCCATGTAGGTCAGCATTTACCAAGAACAGCAGAGACATGGCGTGTGTCGGAGGCCATGTTGTTATGAAAGTGATAAACCAACGATGATGAGGAGAGAAAGTCGGTATGGATTCTTTCCCTCAGAGTGTTGGGTGTTACACCACCAGAGCCATCGCACCCTCTCCTCTGTCTCCTGCTAATCCAGCGGCTCGATTCTCCTCCCCATCCCTCAAAGATGTCTTCAGAGAACTGACCTCCATTCAGCATAGGCTTCACAACTTCCCGGTAGTTGGTTTATTGTAGGCTGATGATTTACCTGTTCTCTGCCTCTCCATTGCTTGCTGTTTTTTTCTTTTTTCCTCTCCTGACTCCTGAATTTTTAAATCCGTGCCCATTTACCCTCCATCCCCACATCTCCCCGGGCTTGGTGGTATTGGTCCTGGCATTCAGCCACTCAGGATGGGCAGAGTCTAGTGGCAGATCGTTACTGTAATTAACATCAGGAGAGCTTGAAAACTTCTGAATGATGTTGCTGCCGCTCTCTGCCTCTGTCCAATCATCCATCCACAGAGCCGCTGCAGTGTTCTATTACAAAAATTCTTCAAATCGGAAGAAGTGAAAACTGGAAACCAAAATAATAAGAATTTTAATCTAAATGCGTGCTTTACTTTCCCTGGGTTTTTATTGTTTCTAAATATGTTTGTCAGGCAGAAGTGATCGAAAAAAATATTTTTCTTCTAGGTAAATCAGAATATTGCACAGTCTATAAGCACTGGGGTATTGGTGTTTGTGAATATGGTGTGGCATGAGGGTCAAAATTAAGATCACTGCTTACCATCGACATATATACTGGACAATTAATTTCCATAGGCTCCAATAATACATTATTGAGGCTAAATGGGAGGTGGCCACCGCCGCCATTTTGACCGTGTCACAGGTTCCGTCAAGCCCAGACAATTCCACAAAAGGGAAGAGAGGTGGAGCTGAGCAGGGCTGGCTTTGTCGACAGGCGACACAGGCGGCCGCCTGGGGCGCCATCTGATGGATAGGGCGCAAAATTTCAAAAAATAAAAAATAAAAAAGTTCATTAAATTCATGTTTGTTATATGAAATGCGCTCGCTACATACTCAAAATTCCCCTTTGAATAACATGAAATTAAAACAACAATATTTAAATTCTAATGATCTGGCTGCATTTCGAGCTCCCGCTTGAGCCACCGCTCCGATGCATTTGACCGTTAAGGTTGCCATACATCACGTGTGTGGGTGGCACTTTAGAAGGACATCCTGTTGTCGTCGCGTTTAAACATTTGATATTTTACGATGAAAAGAACACCTAAGCCATCGGGATCAGCATTCCGAAAGCGAAGGAAGGAAGAAGAATAAAAACGGGCCCAAAGCAGAGGTATGTAGACTTTATAAGTTTTGCAAAGGAACTTTTTGCGTTAGCATTGTAGCTAACTGCCTCTCCTGCACGGTCCACGGACGGACCCTCGCTAGCTGTTTACACACACAATACAGTATCTGTAACTTTAACCCATTCATTTTACTTTTGAATCGTCGTGTCCAGATGCAGTGAGACAATGTTGAGTCTCACTGTGAAGATGAAGAATGTAAGATTTTTTACTGGTTTTTGGAGCTTGATTGCAGCCTTTTATGACCGTTGTTTCAAGTTTTAAGTACGCATACAATATGAATTTAATATTTGTATATCAGAAGAACGTTAGGTGTGGGTGTGGCAAATTTTCAACTTTGTCCGACACATCGGGCGGGCGGCACCGCCGCGGCCGTGGCGGTGACTCCCGGCGGGGAGTGAGAACTGCCCAAACACAGCATGACATCTTATGCCGTCTCTTTCTTGTTTACGCTGCAGCGTCTTCTATCCAGCCATGACGCAGCACTGAGCTACAGTCTCAGCATCTAGAACCAGGTGAGTAAGTTACTTGTTAGGCTATTTGTAATCAGCAGTAGAAATGGGCTTTTTCAAATTAAACGGCTTATCACATATATCGATATGCAAAATTAATTTATTTAAATCCACACCAGACACTTGTTTTTTGGCACAGTCAGTGCAGCATTGTTTTAGCATTGAGAATATTAAATAATCTCAACATACACATCTGAAATTGTCTCCTTAAGATGTTATTGTCAATTAGGCTGTAAATTTGTAAAAAAGGATGGACGTTAGTTTTTGTGACATAGTGAGTCATCTTCAGGGCAGAAAGGTTTATGCCCTGAAGAAGGTGGTACCGAAACGTGTCGGTGTTTCCTTGTTTAATAAATGAAATCCTCAGAGTGCCTCAGATCACCGGATCTTCTTCCTCATATTCTACGATTTATTTGATGCTGAAGAGCACCTGAGAGTGAGACATACGTTTTTTCAAATATTCCCCACTTCCACCTGTTTTTGATAATTTTATTCATGTTTTCATAGAACAGATTAAAAAAGATCAATAAAATAAAAAGTCCAGTAATATTAAAAATAGTGAAAAGCATCACTGCACATGAACGAGGAATATTGAATGTGAAAGTGGCACTGTTCTTAATTCATGCATCAGAGGGTTAAGTTGCTTAGTGTGAGTGTGCGTGTGTGTGTGTGTGTGTGTGTGTGTGTGTGTGTGTGTGTGTGTGTGTGTGTGTGTGTTTATTTTCTCACAGAAGAAGAACCCAACACCAGCAGACTCAGTGCTCCAATCTAGCAGCCTGAAGAGACACCATCATCAGCTTCAACAGATGTCTGTGAACATGTATGAGCTGCTGGCCCCATGGATCCTGCTGACTGGCCACAGCAGTTGAACAAAATGGAAAGTAGAACTTTCTTCATGATGACACTTTGATATTTGAGTTTTGCTGTTGATTGCACAGTTTAATGCTGCTTTTGATTTTGCATCCCCCCCACTGACATTTGCACAACATTTTGAGTTGTTGGCTATTGTAATATTCTCAGGTTACTTATCTTTCAAGCTTACATTTATTCTTCAGGCTGATGACTTTAAAGAGTTGCTGTGTGAATATTTAAAATAAAAAATTAGTAACCAAGGAATAACTGTGGAGCTGCTTTTTCCAATGTGTGGACTTGGGTTTGGGTGAGAGGCGGGGGGGGGGGGGGGGGGGGGCAAATGGGCACTCTCGCCTTGGGCACCAAATTACCCAGAGCCGGCCCTGGAGCTGAGGGTGTGGCTGTAAGGCTGGGATCAACTGACGACACCTGGTCGAACTAGCTACAAGCTAACCTGAAGCTAACCCAAAGCTAACGCGGAGGTGGGAGTTAAGCTAAAGGAGGTAGCAACCTACTGTAGCTACAACCGGAGTTAACTGTGCACAACACCAGAGCTTCTGAGTCAGAGATACGCTGGGCTGACCGCTGGGTAAAACCGGGTGGAAACAGAGGTCTCCCGAAAGCTGCTGAAAGCCAGCAGCCCGCGCAGCAGACAGAAGCCACGATCAGACAGAGATTTGCTGGGCTGCGGGGAGGGGATAAGGGTGGAAAACATCGGTCTCCCGAGAGCTCCACAAGCCGATAGTCGGAACCCAGCTCCACCAACATGTTATATTTCAACCCAATTTCTAAAGTGCAGCATTATGTTAAATGCACTGGGTTCACCTTATTACATTTAAATTTCACGGTTAAACAGTACATGTTAAAATCTAAGCTCAGCTCGACAGTGACCTAAAATACATAAATATAATTTTACTTACCGAAAAAAAATGAAGTGGAGACTCCTTGGACACTCTGTTAGTGCAGTTAATGCCGCAGCAAGTCATTTTGTCCAACAATTGCACAAATAATATCCAAAAAAGAATACACACACACACACACAGACTCAAAATCCCGGAACAGTTTCCAAGCCAGACCGAGGCTCTACTGAGGCCTTTCCACGGAGCTAGCTCTGTGGTCACGTGGGTTGGATGCTCATTAATTATACAGAATTTTAGGCTTTTAATACACTTAATCAGAAGAGTGAGAAAAAAAATCACCCCCTCAGAGTTGTCATGACTGTAAACTAGATCATTTAAACAAAAAACATGTTTTGGTACCAGGCTGTGAACATGTTTATTTCTGCTGTGAAATTGGTATTTTTAACATGGGAGTCAATGAGAATTTGCTCGCTTCTGACACCAGCCCCCAGCGGATGAGGGTGGAACTGCAATTGTTGATACTTCCGGGTTGGCCTCAATTTTTGAGCCACATTGTGGGGGCTTGCTGCTTACCCAGAAGTGCCTATTCACGAGGTTGGAGGCCACATCCACTCCTGAGCCACCTGCTGACATGGGTAATGACAAACCAGCACTGCTCACTGAGCGACCAGCTGTTAGCCTCTCCAATGCCAATGCTAGCCTATCAATGCTAACTAGAGGGAGCTCGAAATCCAGCGGGCTTAGGCATGCTAATAGCATTTCCAATGCTAACACAAGTCAGTAGTTTCCTTCTCATTTGCCATCGGTAACTGCTCAGTTAGGGCCGTGTTCTTCTATTTGTTTAATGATGTGAATGCGTGTTTAAAATGGCTGCTACGTGTTATTTGCAGTGATATGAAGCATTGTTCGTGCATGTCCCCCAAAATCAATGCGGAGCAATGCAACGCATCTGAATGCTACAATAAACTAGTAACCAGCAGGTGAAGTTGACAAAATGAGTAAGAGGTCTTTCACACCATCTTCGATACAGCTTCTGTCTTTTTTTCTGATGTGATCCAAAATTAACCAGCTAGTGAGCTCTTTTATTGAAGCCATGTTTGTTTTGGTTTTACCCACAAATCCGGCTCTCTATCCGGTCTGAGTTCTCTAGTGTGCCACCTAGTGGAACTTTCCAGTACTACATGCAATGCAGAACCATGTAGCAGCAAATATGTGAACAAAGATCCAGCCTAGTACCTGCACCAAAGCCAGATTAAATAAACACCAAGAATATTCCAGGCCTTAGCTGAGCCATCCTAACCAGATCAGTAGCTAGCTTCAGAATAGAGTGAATGTGTGAATGACTCTTGGCTTTTATCAAATAATTATCTCCTGACTACAAAATCCCCTGGCTGCCAGCGTTTTTTAGCGTTATTTATTGTTTTTTGAAGAGTCACAGAGCATTGCACTCTATGATGATGTCAACGCCATAACTACTAAAACAAAGAGTAGACTCACTTCTGACATCACTAAGAATCCGTGTGTTTCTAGCGTTATTTGTTCTTTCATAATCCACTGTCGGATTATGAGCGGCAGAAGCTTTTCCGGTTCGCGCCTTGCTTTTTTCACAGCAGCGGCTCAAAACGATCTCCTAATTCATGGATTTTCTGCTTCCTCATCACGTGATGTGAGACATACGCGGATAAATGAAGAACACCTGGAGTGGACGTTGGCACGTTTTTGCAGCCGCTGCTCACCGGTGATTTTAACGTGATTTTATTGTGCTTTACACTTTAATGGAGCACTAGATTGTAGTTTTCCTAAGTGGCTGCTATATTTTTTTGCCTTCCTTGGATCCTGTTTGGTTGTCAATTTGTTGTTTGGGTGTACAAGCGGACTAAACCTACCTCTCACTCCTCCCGGCTGTTGACCCGCTATCGGCTAGCTGCCCACCGCTTTTCATCATGTGGGCCTGCAAGCTATTTATCCTGTTGACCCTCCTCTGGACTGCCCTGTCCTTTCTCCTCCAATCTCGGGCAGCTCTGTTCCAGTACACAGCAGCTGATCTCCTCCTGCTACGTGGTCATCTCTCTGTGCCTCCGCCGGTAGCATTACAGCTCCACCCGGAGATCGTCCTTCCTCCCCGCCGGAGATACATCCATCGTGGGTCTCGCCGTAACTTTCAGCTGGATAACTCTCACTCAGTCACCTCATACTGGTACACAACTCGTCGTCCTCGCCTCAACCCTGGCCAGATTGGGGACCTTTGCTCGCTAGCCTGTCTGGCAAAGACAGCAACGTCCAACCACAACAACACCGTCAACTTCGGCCTCCTGAATGTCCGCTCTCTCACAAACAAGGGTCAGCTCATTCAAGACCTCATCACTGACCATAAACTGGACTTCATTGGGCTCACGGAGACCTGGCAGCAACTTAACGACTTTTCCCAACTTAATGCTTCCACTCCCCCCGGCTTCATTTACCTATCTTATCTATGTGGCTCCAGTCGCAGAGGCGGTCTCGCGCTGCTCTATCGCGAGAAGTGGAAGGTGCTGCTTGTCTCCACTCATGGCCTTCAGCTCCATGGAATCTTCTGTTTTTCAAATACCCGGTCCCACTCCTACAGTTATTGCCTTGATCTACCGCCCACCCATGCCCAATAGTGACTTTTTAAATGACTTCTCCTCATTACTCACCCAGCTCACTACCCTTTCCCCAATGTCATTCTGCTTGGTGATATAAATATTCATATGGACAACTTGAACCACCCCCTCACCAGAGACTTCTCCTCCTGCCTCAACAGCTTCAATTTTCAAACATATTCTAATTTTCCCACGCACATTGATCCAATCTGCTGCTGTGGTTTAACCCCATCTAACTGTTCTGCTAATGATGTCCATATATCTGATCACTTTTTTCTGTCATTCAACATCCCCCTCTGCTCTTCCATAACTAAGCCTATCCGTCACATCTCATTCCGCAATATCAAAAACATTAACCCAGACACCCTGTCATCTATTATTAACACTATATCCATCCCTAGTTCTGCTTCTCCTGACCATCTTGTTTCTCATTATAACTCCACACTCCACAATATCTTGGATTCTCTTGCCCCAGTCAAAACTCTGTCCGTGCCCTTTATTAACTCTGCCCCCGGTTTACCCCTGAACTCCGACGGATGAAAGCCAAAGGACGTCAACTCGAACGCCTCCATAAACGAACTGGTCTTGCAATACACAAAGAAATGCACAACACTCACCTGCTTCAATACTTGGACTCTATTAAACATACAAAATCTGCTTGCTACTCTGGATTGGTTTCCTCCAATGAAGGCAACTCCAGGACTCTGTTCTCAATAATGCGCAATATTTTTCCTCCCCTGGACTCTCTACCCCCCCACCTGTATTCAGCTGACTCATGTAACTCTTTAATAACCTTCTTTATTCAGAAAATTGCTTCCATACGCCAGCAATTAATTACAAGATCTCCCCCTCCCCTGAGATTCTTTCACCCCGCCAGTCATTTTGTTCCTTTCTTCTTCCCATCTCAGCCGAAATATCTGATCTTATCTGTAAATCCATGCCCTCCACATGCTCTCTCGACCCCCTCCCTACAGTTTTGGTTAAAACATGTCTCACCTCCCTTCTCCCTCTCATAACCGCCATAATCCACTCCTCCCTCTCTATCGGTATCGTTCCCTCACTTTTCAAAACTGCATCTATTACTCCAGTATTTAAAAAAAAACGGCACTGATCCCAATAATTTCAATAATCTTTGTCCCATCTCAAATCTTCCCTTTCTTTCAAAAATCCAAGAAAACATAATCTCTGTTCAACTCCATGCTCATCTCACCCTCAGTAGCCTCTATGAGCCCTTCCAGTCTGGTTTTCGCCCTGGCTACAGTACAGAAGCTGCACTCATAAAAATCACTAACGACCTCCTCACTGCTGCCGATGCTGGACTGCTCTCCATCCTCATCCTCCTCGACTTGAGTTTGGCCTTCGATACCATCTCTCACACCTTCCTCCTCCATAGATTGTCTTCCCTTGGCATTTCTCATACCCCGCTTGACTGGTTCCGTTCATATCTCTCTGGCCGTACTCAGTTTATTCAACTCAAATCCTTCACTTCCCGTCCCTTCCCTGTCACTACCGGCATCCCCCAAGGCTCTGTTCTTGGTCCACTTCTTTTCATCACTGACCTTCTTCCCCTAAATTTGACATCCATTTTCTTTGTTACGCGGATGACACCCAGCTCTATGTATTCTCCAAACCCTCCTCTTCACTCCCTCCTACCTCCCTCACCAATTGTTTATCTGAAATTTCAGCTGCACGGATAATCACCAAGACCTCCACTTTTGATCACATTACCCCTGTCCTGAAACAACTTCACTGGCTCCCTGTCAAATACAGAATTGACTACAAGATACTTCTTCATGCCTTTAAAGCCATCCATAATCTCGCTCCCCCATAACTTTCTAATCTCCTCCACATTGTCACTCCCACTCGCTCTCTCCGACCATCATCTTCACCTTCCCTGTCTGTTCCTCACACTCGTCTTAGTACTATGGGACCCAGAGCTTTCAGCCACTCAGCTCCAACACTCTGGAACACTCTACCGCCTGACCTCCACAATATAAACTCCTTCTCAACCTTCAAGTCTCAACTCAAAACTCACATGTTCCGCCTGGCTTACTCACTGTAACTGTCCTCCTTCCATCTACTCTTTTTAGTCTATTATCCATCGCACTGCTCCGAATCTACCTTTGGGAATTACTTTTAGCATTTATTTCTTGTTGTTTGTATTGCTTGCTTGTTATATTTTGTCCTTTACAGTGACCTTGAGAGCTTTGAAAGGCGCTTGAAATAAAATGTATTATTATTAAATCAAAGACTGGTTCACATCAAACTTTCTCAAACTTAACAGTGATAAAACAGAAATGTTACTTGTCGGCACTAAATCCTTACTATCCAAAATTCCACGGCTTTACACTTCCCGTCGACAACTCCTTAGTTTCCCCCTCCCCTCTGGTCAAGAGTCTGGGTGTCATCATCGACTCCTCACTATCCTTCCCGCCCCACATAAACAATATTACCCAGTCTGCCTACTTCCATCTACGCAACATTAACCACCTATGCCCCTCCCTCACTACTCACTCGGTCGCAATCCTTGTCCACAGCCTCATCACTTCCCGTATTGACTACTGCAACTCTCTTCTCTTCCGTCTTCCTCACAAATCCCTCCATAAACTCCAACTTCTCCAGAACTCGGCAGCCCGCATCATTACCAGAACTCCCTCCTTCCACCACAACACCCCTGTTCTTCAGCAACTCCACTGGCTCCCAGTCACTTCTAGAATCCAATTCAAAATTCTTCTATATACATTCAAAGCCATCCATAACCTAACTCCCCCGTACCTCTCAGACCTCCTTCATCCCTCAACCTCCACCCATTCCCTCAGGTCCTCCTCCTCCATCCACCTCTCTGTCCCACCTTTCCGTCTGGTCACTATGGGGAGCAGGGCCATCAGTCGCTCTGCTCCCCAGCTCTGGAACTCACTCCCTCCTGACCTCCGTAACATTGACTCCCTCACTCTCTTTAAAACCAGACTCAAAATCCACCTGTTCCACCTAGCATTCCAATAATTACTCTCTTTGCTCCAATCTGTCTGTTTGTTTTATGCTGTTCTATCTTTTATTGTTGTGTATTTTATCTCCGTCTGTAAAGTGTCCTTGAGTGTTTAGAAATGTGCTGTTGAAATAAAATGTATTATTATTATTATTATTATTATTATTATTATTATTATTATTATTATAAAGATCAGGTTTGTAGCTGTGACGTTTGCTCTCACAGTGCGGGGGCTCGGTCCGATGCCCGCCCCGTAAAAAAATGCAATTGATGACTTTAGTCATCAATGGCAGCGAGCAGTTGGATTTGAAATGACGACTTTATTCGTCGATGGCAGTAGATGAGTTGCAAACTTTCTCCCATTGAATAACTATAAATATATTGTGGAGATTGAAAAAAAAATAAAGTGGCTCTCTTGCATTTGTCTAAAATCTCCATCACTAACACAACTCAGAATGCAGCTATTGGGCCATCTGGTTGTTGGTCTCACTGAACCTCAGCACTTTACTGGGTTCTCCACTCATTACACACTCACGTAGTTAGCAACAGAACACCACTGGTGTGAGAGGTTCTCAGCTTAATAATATCAGAGAAGGAGAAATAGACGGCTGCTACCACTTCAACTTTAGGACAAATTACCAGAGTCCAATAAGTAAAACACCACTTGACCGAGTTTGTGCTCAAATTGTTCTATAGATTTGTTACAACAGCTTTAAGTTCTTAGCAATAATATTACACTTTCTGCTGTATAGAACAGGAGACATGGTGTGGTAGGGTTACAACCTGTCCAGATTGTTACTTCCTTCTCATTCCTCCAGGTGACGTCTGGCTCACCTTTAATTTCTGCCATTGCTTGTTTCGTTTGTTTTTGTTCACTATGTCATTGTTTTTGACCCCCCCCCCCCCACACACACACACACACACACACACACACACACACACACACGGGTATCATGTCTCCCAGCTTTACTCTGTCTTTCTTTTGGTTTGATTTATGTCTGATGTCTTTGTTCCACTCTTCCTCCCTCTCATTCAATTTTTCATGCTTGTTCTTTATCCCCAGTCCTTATCTCCCTCTCCATGTTCTCTTCCTCACTAATTTTGGGAGACAGCTGCTTTTGTTTTGGCGTCTCTCTCCTTTTTCCCTTTGTTGGATCATATACATTTAAACAATTAAGCTTTCAAGAAGAGTTTAAAAAGGTTTCCACCTCTTTTCTAATTAATGGGAAAAGTCTCACCTAGTTGAACTGAATGCAATTTGTTACTTGTTGTAAAGGTTTAGTTAGGTTTAATTTATTCACACAGTCATCAGATAACACTATCTATTTACTATACAGTATATTTAGAATAAACTAGTAACAGGAGCCTTGATGTGCCCAGGGGTCACCCTTGGTAAGCTAGAGCTTTTAATCTGGGATCCAAATTACCATTAGGTACCCTAGATTGGCCAGATATGTATGTGGAACAATAACAATCAACAAACACATGAAAGCAGACCAATCCCAGCATGTTATGTAATCCGTTAAGTAATTATAAGTGGATTTCACTTGTTTATTTTCTTAAAATGGTGATGGAATGTGACATTTTTGGTTTTGTCATTGAGCTGATTCTAGACCAACGGTCCCCAGTACACAGTACTAACGTTGGTACCTTTAAACTTTAGTTGTTTTTTTTAACAATTTGGCTTTAGTTTATGGTTGTTTGGAATAAGTAGCTTTGTTCCAGGGGAATTCTTTCAGTCCATTTTGGGAGATTTGCCGATTTTGACGTTTTAAGTCACAGGGTTGATGTTCTGGTTGATGGACGGGAACTGGAAGTCAGACATTTGATCACCTTTTCACGTGGGCCCTCTTCGCTATACGCTGTGTGCGTATCCATCTCTAACCTAAACCAGAGTGAACAGTGTGCTGGGTGCTCTTCTTCATCACTACCTAAAAGCTGAAGCTTGAGCGAGACAGGAGGAGTCCCACCCTCTTCCTGTCTCTGCGTCCTGTGAGAAATGAAGCCGCCGGCAGTTTGGAAATGATTGATGCTTCTTGTAAATATGGCCATTACCATATAGGCTTTATCCTCATCATTCACTGTCAGTCGGGGCCACCGCCAGCTCCTGTTACCACAGCACTTAATGTGAGTAGTGAAATATGAAAATATGAGTTTACGAGGCTTCCTGTGCCTCAATCCGGGAGGGAGGGTTATAATTATTGATAGAACTGTAAATGCAAAAACTAATCTTTACAAATATGGTTCCATTGGTGCATTTGTGGTAAAACTCGTATGCTGATGGATTAATAGCTTCAGACTCAAGAGAAGGACCATATTAGACTCAGTGGAGAGTAACAGGCTTATTAGCCACAGACAGAGCGGACTAACCCTAAACTGACCTGGGACCAGTGGTCTGGTGATGCGGTTATAGGTGAAGGCAGGTTTTCAGACATCCCCGTAGGAAGAAGCTGAAGCTATATTGTGTGTTTGTGCTGAAACATGCAGCAGCAGTAGCTGTAGACTGCTGCTCCCCCTCCAGGAGTAATTAGCTTCAGCAGAGCTTTGGGTCCTTCTGCCAGGCAGCACAAAGACGGGCCTGTCAGCTGTCTCAGGTACAACTAAGACCCGGTTCACACAATAAGATTTTAAACCTGTCAGAACAATTTTAAACTATGGGAGACCCCATGCCTCATGAGTTCTCCACAGGTAGCCTAAGTGCCCTCGTACTACACAAGCATGTGGGAAGATCTACTTTGATCTCTTCCTCCCCATCTTTGTCCTCCTCCCTCTGAGTGACTGACAGTCTGTCATGCAGCAGCTGCTCCTGCTAACAGGAGCTGCTGCCTCCTCCCTTTTCATGACTTCTATTCAGAAAGAGCTAAACTAAGGGGTTCCCTACAGATTAGGTCTGCACTTTTAGCAGGATGAAAAAAATACAGAAAAAGAAAGGTGAGGGACTAAAAGCAGAGTGAAAGGGAAATATTAAAGGGTTCATCACAGAGAACTACAACCTGTCAAATTCGAGGTCAGCAAACATGGAAGCTCAGACTTCAAGGCTAAACAAGGGAATGTCAGGAGTTGTTTAATGTTTCTTCTTTTTTATGAGGTGTGATGTGAATATTTACCAGAATCATTGTGAAATGTCAGATATTTAAATCATTTTATGATGGCAGCAACCATGCTCAGAGGGTTACCCTAACACCTACTTTTTATTCTCAGTTTGGTCACCAACATTACCCAATGTTGTTCCACATTTCTCATCCTTTCTTACTGTCACAGATGTGCGAGACGGGATTCTGAGGTAAAAAAGATTGGCGTCTTTGACTCATTTACTTTAACCCTCCCACTGTCTTCATGGGTCAGGGGTGAGGTGGTGCTCCTCACCCCTGCCACGTGGACCTCAAGGGATATACCATCAACCCTGCTCAATGGTCAACTTTCCTGGCGGAGTCACCCATGAAGACAGTGAGAGGGTTAAGGAACTTAGCTGCCAGCAACCCTTTCAGGGATAGCCTAACCAGCCAGCCCCGTGCTTCCTTATGGGAAGCAATGGTTCTGGGAACGCTCCCTCTCAAATAACCCCACCCCCTGAGAATTCTTACCGAGCCAATCAGCGCTGAGCAACATCCATCACACTCCATGAAGCTGAGTTTCTAATAAACATGGTGACTGAAGTGGAGTTTGCTGCGGCTCTTTCTTCTGTTCTAAATGACACAAACATGCATTTAATACCACAAGTAGAAGCGCTAAAAGCCTTTCTTCTAAAAAAAGACGTTTGGGCTGTCGCCAGACGGCATTTCCGCCTCTTTTCTGATTGGTTATTTTTGAGCTGGCTAGTCCTGCCCCTCATGTGCCTCTCTGCCTGTGAGTAATGAAAGTAGTTCTCTGTGTAGAATTAAACAGAGGACGAGTCTGGCTGGCCAGGCTACTTCAGATACACATCAGAGAGACAATCTGTGAGCAATAAATCTGTGTTTGGTCCATTCTTAGGCAAGTATATTTAACAATCATCTGCATAGATATGGTAGCCTATGCCATACAGCTCAAAAATATTTCCCGAAGGGAGAAGATAGACGGAAAACAGAAGGGACCCCAGAACAGAGTCTTGTGGCACTCCCCAGGTCAGTGGAAGTCAGGGAGAAGCACAGTCACCATTCTGCACGCAGACTGATCTATTTGCCAAATAAGAACAGAACCAACCCAGTGCAGGTACCGAAAGACCGACCCAGTATTGTAGACGATCTAGCAGGATTGGTGGTTGACTGTACTGAAAGCTGCTGAGATCTATGCTGCAGCAGAACATGGGACCCTGAGTCAGATGCTGCCAAAATGTCAGTCAGCACATGAAGTGGACTTAGTGCTGTGGTGTGGTCTGAACGCAGATTAAAACATATCAAACAGTGCATTTTCCTCCATATGGGTCACAATCTGAGAATGAAAAGCTTTCTCCAGGATCTTTGACAGAAATGGATCTTTCGAAATTGGGCGCAAGTTTTCAAAATCTGAATGATCCAAACCAGGCTTCCTCAGAATCTGCTGTAATTAAACTTTCTTGAAGACCAATGATTTTCACAGTATCTGTCAGGGACATGCATTCAATGCACGAGCACGTTTACAGAAATCCAACATGAGAAAGCAAAGTTCTGAAACATTAAACATATTAACAGCAGCCCTGCTAGGCTGTCATGGGGCTCCAAGCAAAAAGCATTTGGCAGATGAGGAAGTGTGTGACCATCTCTTGCTGAGCAGCTGGGCGAGAGGACTCCATCGGGAAGTGTGAGATGGCCAACAGTGCTGTCAAATGACAGCTTTTTGCTATCTAACTGTTGCAGTTCTGACTTGGCTGGCTCTCTGGGGTCCTTGCTGGTCTTTTCCTTGCTGGTCTCTGGGCCCCAATGTCCTGCTCTGCCTGTTGCATGTAGCGCCTATAAACACAATACTGTTGTAAAGGGGACAACTTATTAATATGGAATATTGCTTTGATTGTCACCAGGTCAAAGTTCACTGAATCATTTGCTACATAACCTCTTTTCTCTTCCCTTAGGCATGCTAGTTGTTAGCCAATCCCATAATGCTAACGCTAGCCTATCTAAGCTAATGGGCAGAAGAGGGCATAGGAAATCCATTGGGTGCCCAATCTAAGCATGCTAGTCACTAGTCTGTCCAATACTAATGCATGTTTGGGCTCCGTTTCACTTGCCAGTGCCAGTCACTTAGTGGTGCTGCTGGGTTGTCATATGGATCAGTAGCTAATTTCAGATGTAGCCTCCTGTCTGCCGCACTGTAACCCACACAAGGAAACTAAGAAAGGCCAAGAGTATTCTGAGAAGTTTTAGAAACTCCGTCACAAAATCAAATTTCTCACATTGGTGGAAAACAGACCAAAGGTCTTCTAACCTGGGTTTATGTGTCATATAGCAGCAGCTGTAGCTGTTGGCAGATCGGTCCCACCGTTTCAGCCAAGTTCACTCTGCTGAACATGTCCAACATGAGAACACACGGAGAACAGCAGTGTGTGATGTTGGCAGACATGAGTGCAGCTGCAGCAGGGCTGTCGCCTGACATCAGGTAGCCAAAGGGTTCAGGGTGACTTTAAAGGGTGATAATCTTAACATGTGAAATTAATCCCCTCAGATTGTTAGATTCACTCTGTAATTAGTATTGAAATGTCAGTGGGATTAAAGCGCAGAAGTGTTCCCGTGTGCTTTTGTGCTGAATAAAATTGATTATCTGTTTACTTGACCTTCTCAGGAGGTCATCTCATGTTGTTCCTTCTTCCAAATTGCCATTTTAAAGCAATTGAGTAGCTTTTTCAAGGCTTTGTATAACATCAGAAGACATTATTTGTGTACATTTGCAGTAATTTATCATTTATTGTTCAAGCATGTGGATATACGTACCTCTGAAGCTGTCTGAAAGGTATTTTATAGGCTGAAAATGTCATCTCCATCTCATTATCTTTTTGTAAGATGAAGTTTATGATTGAACCCCAAAAAATGTGGATTGGGATTTTGTCACTTATTGAGCCAGTCCATCTCATACAACCCGCAGAGCACAGTGGGGGTATGCTTCATGTTCCTTAAACAAAAGGATGGTTTGACACCACAAAGTCCGGACTGCAATCCAAAAGGCTACTGAGTGTGTGTGATTCCCTAAGTGAGAAAGTCAGCAAAGGACACACAGGGAAGCTGGCAGAAATAGTCTCCTGTAGCGATGCAGAGTTCAAAAGAAACACAGGAAAAACATCTAGAGGTGTGCAGAGGAAACCAGGTCCAGAGGACCAATTAGAGTCAACCCTGGTCCTTCAGGGTCACTGCCTGCATGTTTTCTTTGTTCCTTTTGTGTGGATTTTTCACTCCTGTAAAATGTTTGGCTTTGACTTATTCTGTTCTTAAGGATTCTGTATAAAATATAAAACCTTTTAAATGTAGTTAAAGTCTAATCCTTTGGTTTTGTATTGAAAATCACATAAAGTCTTTGACAGAGATGTTTACCAAACATACTATTTGAGATGAATTACAAAACACATTTTAACATTCTTTTATTGAAAACAAAATTCCTCAATTTCCATATGAGTCAGGGATTTCAGCGAGAACTTTTAAGATGTTGCAAATATATCTTTTTGAACATTACTTGTAGTGTGTTTCTTTTTTTGTTTGTTTGTTTTTATTTGTTTTTTGTCTATTTTCTTCCTTTATTTTTATGTACTGTTTTTTCTGTACTGTTCAAAATAAAGATTCAATCAATCTAAAACCAGTTTAGTTCCAATGAGGTGTTTGGGAGGGGTTGGCTACCAGATAAATTGAGCCATAAATGGACCAAATAGAAACAATTACTGTTGTACAAACTCCACATTATGTCACGTTTGCGGATCCCACCTGACCTGTCTGTGGTCTAAACTTAAAATTGGGAGGTGCAGGCCCCTTAAGTCAGTGCCAGCCATGGTGATCTGGTTCTGTTAGGTTCCTGCTACGGCGTCCCTCATTGGCTCCCTTCTCCTAGCCTTACTGGTTCATCTCCTCTGGGCAGCGGGGTACCCCAGTGTACATGACCCCCTTTAGCTAAAACCAACGGTGCATCAGGTCACGTATCTCACCCTTCTCTTGTGGTAGAGGAGATCTGCTCTGGTGTGTGATGGTGTGCAGGCTGAGCACGATGTCAGCCTAAACTGTCTGAAAAGGACAGGTGGGTAAAGTATGTGTGTGTGTGTGTGTGTGTGTGTGTGTGTGTGTGTGTGTGTGTGTGTGTGTGTGTGTGTGTGTGTGTGTGTGTGTGTGTGTGTGTGTGTGTGTGCGTGTGTGTGAGTGCGTGCGTGTGTGTGTGTGTGTGTGTGTGTGTGTGTGTGTGTGTCCTGCATTCCCTTTTACTACATAAGTCTCTGGTTTTGGACTGCAGCAGTGTTACCAGAGTTGGGCTGCACAAAGAGTCTCTGAAGGTCAACACTAACCTCAGCTTTGGGCACTGGTGGTTGTTTAACTACACACGGTCTGGGGCTTCATTGGAGATGAACACATAACAGATTACCACACTCACTGTTTGACCACAGGTATGTGATGGATGAATGGGTGGATGGATGGACGAACTGATTGCTGGATGGATGGATGGTAAATAGCCTGTATTTGTATGGCGTCTTCTTAGGGCTGTACAACCCCCCAAGACGCTTCACAACACAATCATTCACACACTGGTGGCAATGAGCTACGATGTAGCTACAGCTGCCCTGGGGCTCACTGACAGAGGCGTGGCTGCCGAGCACTGGCGCCACCGGTCCCTCCAATCACCACCAGGGTTAAATGTCTTGCTCAAGGAGCTGGGATCAAACCTGCAACCTTCCTATTACTGGACAATTCTACCTCCTGAGCTACTGCTGTCCCAGTCTGGAAAGATGGGTGGATGAATGGATGAATATGGACGGATGGATGAAGTTGCCCCTGAGTGAATCAGAATGTACCATACCCTACTTCCTGTCATGTGACTGAAGATCACATATTCACTCATTCACTGCCAGTCGTTTCCTGATCGCTAACGGCCTTCGCTGCCAGCGTTTCTCACCGTTTTTACTGTTTTTTAAGAGTCACAGAACGTTGCGCGCTAGCATGATGTCGATGCCAAAACAACCAAAACAAAGTGGAGACTCACCTCTTACATCAGAAAGAGTCCGTGTGTTTCGAGCGTTATCCGTTCTTTCATAATCCGTTGCTGAATTGTGATCGGCAGAAGCTTTTCTGGTTCGCGCCTCACTTTTTTTTTACAGGAACGGCCCAAAACGATCTCCTAACACATGGATGGTCTGCTTCCTGATCATGTGACGTGTGACGTATGCGGATGAAGATCGACTTCAGGGCTGAGATGTTTGTTCTCTCAGCGCGGGGGCCCGTTCTGATGCTCAAACAGCAAAAAAATGCAAATGACGACTTTAGTCGTCAATGGCAGTGAATGAGTTAAGTAGAAAACATGAAGACCGTGCTAATCCTGTTACAGAGGTAGGAAATGTAGTGAGGTTAGAACAGGATAAAACACCTGGGACGTGTAAAAAATATAAATGATGTTATATTTGTTTGACAGAAAATAATGTCTTAAAGTGAAATACTCATTTTTGTTGAAACATCAATTCAAATGTAGTTTAGGAACAACATCAATGAGAGTTTCTATCTCTGTTATCCACACATAGTCAGAACCTCCTTCTGTCAAATGAGGGCAGACTGCCAGCCATCCCCCACCACACACACACACACACACACACACACACCGCTTCTTGGTTCTCTTGCATTTTTGATGTGAGTCATTAAAAGTTGATTGTGGTAACTCCAACATTCTGACATTCCTTCTGAGCCACTATTTAGTCTCTCTCAGCACTTCCGAGGGAAAGGACACCCCACCACCTCTTCAAGTCATGCGTGAGCAACATTAAGGAAGGAAATTCAACATGCAGAGTAGGATGAAGATGGCAGCTTATTTGTGGAGAAGTGGTGGATTAAAATAATTTTGCTGCGCTCACTAAAAGTTGTTGCAGGAAAACCAGAAAGCTATTAACACTTCTAACACCTCTTCTTCTGAAAACAAGCTAAGTACACATGACCTATACATAACAGGCCTTTACTCTAAACTTCCGTTCTTCTCCAAGATCTTGGAAAAGGTTGTGGCTAAACAACTCACAGCTGCTCTTGATGAACATAACATCTATGATTGCTTCCAGTCAGGTTTTCGTAGAGCTCATTCTACTGAAACAGCTCTTCTTAGGGTCTCTAATGACCTTCTGACTCACAGTGATGCAGGGGACTGTTCTGTTCTGGTCCTCCTGGACCTGACTGCATTGAATTGGAGAAGGGTAGCGTGCCTTCTCCAGGTCTGGGATAAGTTTCTGCCTCAAGTGAAGAGCTGAGTCAGAAGGTAGAGCTCTCAGTTTACCAGTCAATCTACATTCCTACCTTCACCTGTGGTCATGAGCTTTGGGTGGTGACCGAAAGAACAAGATCACGGATACAAGCGGCCAAAATTAGTTTTCTCTGCAGGGTGTCTGGGCTCTCTCTTAGAGATAGGTTGAGCAGTCGGGAGGGGCTCGTAGTAGACCTGCTGCTCCTCCACGTCCAGAGGAGCCAGTGAAGTTGGCTCTGGCGTCTAGTTAGGATGCCTCCTGGGCGCCTCCCTGGTGAGGTTTTCTGAGCACGTCCAACTGGGAGGAGACCTAAAAGGAGACCCAAGGCCCTCTGGAGGGACTATGTCTCTCACCTGGCCCAGAAGAGTTGGCCCAAGTGGCTGGGGAGAGGGAAGTCTGGGTCTCTCAGCTTAGGCTGCTGCCCCCGCGACCCAACTCTGGATAAGTGGATGAAAATGGATGGATGGATTTAGATTCAACATTTACGCTTAGCATTCATATTTAGGTTTAGATTTAACATTTAGATTAGCTGAAATTATGTGACATTTAAACATTATTACAAATGTGACAAAAGTTGCTAAATGTAGGGAAAATGAGCTAAATGCTAAAACAACGCTTGCTAAAGTATTTGCAGCAGCGATTTACACTTGGCATTCTATACATTTGTAGTCCGGGACGTATGTTCTCACAACACCTAAAATAACTTTTTCCCCGTTTAATAAGTGTGTTCTTGGTATCAAAATGTGTGTTTAAAATTCTTGGGCATCATATGTGAAATCCATGGCACATGACGGACATGATTCGAAAATAGCGTTTTTAGCTACATTGACTTGCATTTATTTTTCGTTCTTCCGGGGACCCGTGGTCCGGAAGTAGGTGGGCGTTACTTAGGCTCCCTTTTTTATTTCAGCCAATAAAGGCCACTGACCAACAAACTACCAAACTGGTAAAAGTGTTGGCTCTTTCTGCCCACTTTAAGTTCCACACAGAAGCCAATGCTTACTTTTGTCGCAGCAGATTTTCTTCATCATTTAGCTAGTCTTTGGTTTGAAACAGGAAAAAGCCTCTAAACTAAAACCAAGCTAAAAGCGTCCCACTCTCACTTTAACCTGTGGGGGAGCTCTTCTTTTTTAGCTGATCCTGAGGTCTCGTCACTTCTCCTAAATGTCTCCTGTCACCAAAACACACTTTGTATTTGAATAGTTCCCTGAGTAAATATTAAGAGCTGCCTCTGGTGTAGTGCGTGCATGCGCTCACAGGTAGACGTGTGCTTTGATAAATGCCACCTGACAGTTGTGTGTTCCCGAATGCTAACATGCATCGTTAACACTGTGTTTGCTCTGCAGAGCCCCAGCTGAAGGGCATCGTCACACGCCTCTACTGCAGACACGGCTTCTACCTCCAGATGCTGCCGGACGGCACCATGGAAGGCACAAAGGACGAAAGCAGCTCCTTCTGTGAGTGAAAGAAAAAACATCTCTGTTACTGCTAAGGTTCCTTCTAAAGCAGGAGAGTTTCTTGTCTCTGCGCCAAAGGACGTTTTAAAAAGGCACCTCCTGACAGGACAGCCATGTAAGCTGCAGAGCTCATGAGTACATGAAAACACGTCCATCCTCTCTGCTTCAGATCTGTGTTCTCTGGGTGATTACAAGCTACATGGGATTTGTTCTTGTTGCATAATACATTATTACACATGATCTCAGATGCAGATTAAATATTGCAAACACATCTTTATTGCCTGGAAAGTCAAAAAGGAGGGCATGTGGCTGTGCGTGTGTGTGCTTTAGCAACAATCTTGTGATGTGAAAGTAATTGTCACACGCAAACCCATCCGAGATGGCTAACCCTCTTCAGAAACAACCAAAAAAAAAGTTATTCCCAAATGTTTAAGCTTCTGACACACAAATGGAAACCTGCAGCACCCATCACAGCTTACTGAAATATGATCCGCTGGTCTGTGGTTGACTTGGTTTTCAGCTTCCATCATTCACTCTACACACCTGCTTCTCACCTGTTCTCACTTTGTGATCATATAGTTTAAAAGTGGCCTGATTTATTCGCTGGTTGTAATTCCTCCAGTTGTCTCTTCCATTCCCGTGTTCTGCGTAAAACCTTCGGTTCTTCTTTTATTTAAACTTTCTTTAGTTCAGCTGAACTCCTAACAAGACTAAAATAAAAAGCAAAACATTGTTTTAAATAAAATGTTATTAAATATAAATGCTAAAACTACCTCTTGTAACTATTGGTAAGCTTGGCTTTATGTAAGGATCATTAATATGAATGTCTGGTGAATACCTGACCCTTATTACCATTACAAAACATGTGCTTTATGGGTTTTATTTTAAAACAACAAGATTATCCATATATCAGAACCACCATTCAGTCTTAATTTCATTACCAAGCCCAGTTAAACTCTCCGTTGGACCAACAGTCATGGGTCTAAGTTGTGTCTGTTGGCCAACTTTCATCTGTCTGTTAGCTAAAGTGTGATCTGTTGGATGATTTTAATGAAACTCATCTACAACTGACCAACCCCAACCATTCACAATGGCCGCCATAGCTAATCAACCTTAGCCAACACTGATAACTAAATCAATTTCATAGCAATTTGTGTACAGCTAGTTACGGTTGTGGTCCTGCCGATCGGTTACTCTGAGCTGTATGCAGTCAGAGGAATCTTCACCATTTAACTAAGATGTCTACTAAAGCTAATAGACCACAGACTTGAAAATGAGATCATACTTGCAGAAAAAGTTATGGCTGACGTCTTCATGTTGCGCCGTGCCCATCTCGAAAAAGCAGCAGCCGTAAAGTCTGACTCAAGGTTTAAAATTTGCCTTGTAGCACAAAAAGTTGCTTTGGTTATCAGTTATTGGGTCTTTCTGTAAACACATCATCATTATCACCACCTGAGCTGGCGACGGGTCATCGCCTGGGTGATTACTGACTAAAAACATTGGATCCCCGCCTCCAAGGTCTCCCTCCGACCCTTCCTGGGAGATCAATATCATATATTATATGATATCCCTGATGTGGCAACACAGCAGTTTTTTTTCTGTCAGAACAACATTTCAGATGGAAAACATCTAGTCTGCACTATTTCAGATTTACAGCCTGCGGGAAGGAGGAGGAGGGGGAGGGGTAAATGTTGTGTTTCCTGTGTGAAGCTCATATTTCAGCCTTTTATTAAGATGTCAAAACGTGTCAGGAGAAGTGTTACCAATCCGGATCTTACCTCCCAAGACATTTGTCCAGAAACCCAGTGGTGTTTCTGCAGCATCTTTACAAGACGAACATCTAAACACAAGTTGGTTAGAAATCCTTCAACATGAGAACATCTGCAATGGGAACTCTGAAGACTTGTGACTGTTTCAGCCTCACTGATCTGGTTAAACGTGTCCATTAAGCTCCCCTGCTACAGATTACACCTACTCTCACACACCTACGCTGAGGCTGTACTTTAAGCAATCTCACGTTCAGTCTGAAATATTCATCACATTGTCCCACGGGGCACATGGGAAGGCTCATTTCCAGGCAGGTGTTGTTGTTGTGTTACTTGTGTGGCGGGGTATTAAGCATCAGTCAGCGAAGGTCACAGCGACGGCGTGGCTTAAAGTTCCTTTTATGACCACTGCAATTCCATTGGTGAACCGATGCAGAGCTCTTTGCATTCCCAAGCACAGCCCAGTGCAGCGGTGTGACAAGTTCACGCAGTAGGACGTGTAGTTACTCAGTCAGTCATTTCATTTGAATGGAGTATCAATCAGGAGCTCAATTATCTACCTGACTGCACAGAACAATAACACGAGAAAAACTGCTGCGTGAGCAGGTGCTACGTGCATGTTCATGCAGAAGAGTTTCCCTGTAAAATGGAACCAGACAGCCGCGTGTTTTAACGGCAACACCCCCCGCCCACACACACACACACACACACGCACACACACACACACACACACACACACACACACACACACACACACACACACACACACACACACACACACACACACACACACACACACACACACACAATAACCATACCATACCAGTTAATTTCTATAGCACATTTAAAATACAGCATGGGAGCTGTCCAACGTGCTGCACAGGCAGGATCAATTAAAACCAAATCAAAGCAAAAACAATGAGGAAAAAAACTACTGAAGAGTAATAACAGATAAAAACAATAAGAACAATAAGAAATACAATAAAACAATAAAACGAGTCACTGTGTAAAAGACAAGTCGTACAAGCGGGTCTTTGAACGAGATCTAAAACCCGCCAAAGAGGGAGCCTGGCAAACTGTGATGGGACGTGAGTTCCACAGCTCGGGGCAGCATAGACAAATGCTCGTTCAGATTTGTAGCACATCTGGGGAGTGCAGAGCAGCAGGGGATCAGCTGACCTCGATGTGTGCGTGGGCGCATAAGGGTTGAGCAGGTCGGACAGATAAGGAGGTGCCAGGTCACGAAGTGCTTTAAAAACAAAAGTAACGCTCCAGATACCTTCAGAGGTCAAGAATCCTCTGTCATGATCCACGAGACGAGGTGAGTACACCACCTCACTAAACCATCTTTGAGGTTCTCTTTCCACAGGTGAGGAGCGGAGGGGACACCAGCTGTTCTGCATTCGTAATCAGAGGCTCTGGTATAAAAGATGGGGACACCCCTCGACGCCGGATGATTGCTACAGTTTTGGTTAGCTCCAGCCACTCGTATTTGCTTGTTCGCTTGTTTGACTTCTCGTGTTTGGATTTTTGGATTTTTGACCTTGGACTGTTTTCTTGGATTACGACTTTCCTCCTCTTTCATCTCCTTCACCTACTCCGCTGAGAACCCCGGATCTTCAGGACCATGTCCCATCCTCCTCCACAGCTCCTGCTCCTCTCCTCTCCGCTTCCTCGCCATCCCCGCTCTGCTGGAGCCCCGCCCTCGCTCACCTGGGCTCATCACCTGCCCCGCTGCTCACTGAGCTCGAACTCCGGACTAATTCCTCACGGCATCCTACTCTCTGGACTTCCAGTGCACTTTTAGTTCCCGTTCTCCAAATAAAATACTTTATTTTTACTTACCTCCTGAGTCCCGTGTTGATTCTGCATGTCTTGGGTTAGACGCCTCCCGCAAGTCTTGACACCCTCTGTCCACTTTCCTAGTAAAACATTATATCCTACCAGAACGGTTCCGTCAAAACTGTGACCCTGCTGTCAGATTTACATCACTCTGTTACTGACATGTACTTCTCTGGGTTGTACCAGAACCTCCTGCTGCATGTCCAGCAGGAGGTTCTTAGATGAGAGGGCAAGGACACAGTGGGCATCTTTCTGGCTTCCAGACTCTTGTCAAAGACCACGTTAACTAGTTATCACTATACATTTGCTGTAGTCTCTAGCAGGAGCAGACTACTAAACTGCTGCTGTTTCCTGTTAGCGGGTTAATTGATCAACATGCAATCCCTGAATTTGGGGTAGGGGACACCGAGCAGGCCAGTCCAGCTGGGAAATGCCCTGGTGCTCCTGATAGTCTCTAGGATAAATGAATGCCTCTTGAGCCAATCTCTGTGGGGTAAAAAGCTCTTGCACTTCTTTTTCAGGAAGTAAAAGTTAGCCAGATGAGTGGAGAGCAGAAAACGGAGGGATTACTTACACAATCTCATGGGTCTTACTCATTATTTTTTCCTGATAATCGTAAGTCTCACCTCTGATTGGCTAACAGCAACATGACTCTACCACTCACTCTGTTCTGCAGCGTTGATGTTTTACCTCCACAAACACAAGCCTGAAGGAGCTTCTGCTGTGTGGTGGAGTAGCTAATGCTAACAGTTAGCTTCTACTAGCCGAGGCGTTCTCTGCTGTTTCCTGGATGCTCACTCAACAACAGCCTTCCCGTCACGAGCCATGATGGGTGAGTCCATGAAAGTTAGTTTACATTGTGACGTAGATCTGAGTAGCTCTGAAAGCGGTGAAGCTTTCTTGTTGAAGCTGGTCTTTAGGGTTTACCCTGGAGGAGGAACAGATAGCTTCCCTGTGGCTTCAGGTCCAGGAACGGTTCCTGACCTTTGTGCTCACACACCAAACAGCAGCTCAGAGCCACAGTAATTACCAGTAATAATTTAAGTTTTACAAATGGACTAAGTAACGTTTTAATGTTGAGCGTCTGCTTGGCTGCAGATGCAGACGCTGTCCCAACTGTTGCTCCTTTCTACTCTTGTAAACAAGATTTTAAAAAACGTGGAACTCCTCCACTTGGAATGATGGCTCATTCCCAAGATGGCCTTCTACCCTTTTCCAGTTTAGGATCATGGCCTCAGATATGGAGGTGCTGGAAGTCGTCTAAGCAGCTGCACACCTGGTGTCGTATAGACAGCATGTGGTTTTGACTCTGATGGGAATATAAAAGACAATGACGATGACACCTGACACCTCCTCATTGAACCATCGACTTAAAGGTACGTTGGTCCACCAAAAGGACCAGCGCCCTCTAGTTCCGAGACACAGTTTTCTGGATCAAACCGAACCACGAGGGCAAAACATTGAAGGGAAAGCCAGGAACAGAAGCCCTAAGGGGATCTGATGAAACAAAAATGTCTAAGAGCTGCTCCTTTAGTTTGATTGTGTGTGTGTGTGTGTGTGTGTGTGTGTGTGTGTGTGTGTGTGTGTGTGTGTGTGTGTGTGTGTGTGTGTGTGTGTGTGTGTGTGTGTGTGTGTCTAGGTTCCTTCAGGGCCTCTGTAACTAGGTGATAGTTGTCACAAAGCTGGAAGTGGCTCTGTGTTCACAAAGTGAAACAAAGAGACGAAAGAGGAAGGAGACCCGCTGGAGAGAGAAGTGAGACGAGACATGTTGGCAGAGGAAAAGAGAGGGATTTATGAAATGTGAGGATGACAGAGAGAAAGGAGGGAGCAAAAGCAGCAGCTGGCATACAGCTGATGGCTCCTCAGTCACCGTGTCTCCCCCCTCACTTGGGAGGTTAGAGGGGCCACCACCTCCTTCCCCACTCTTGCTCATCTCCTCCTCGCTCCTTCTCTGCTCTTGGCTCCTTTAGGCTTGTTATGTAATGAAGCTAGAAGAGACACCATGAGAGGAAAGGAGACAAGGCTCAGATGTTTAGAATTTTTTTTTTGTTTTAATCAGATTAAAAAGCATCACCATTGTCCCTTTTGTTGCTCCATAATTGGTTCCTTATCTACGGTGGCCTGTAAGGTTCAAGAAAAGCTAAAAGTCACAAAACAAACTTATAAAATGAATACTCCTCAATGCAAAGACAGCAACAATATGTGCAACAGAAGTGATCATAAATTAGAAGTAAAGAGACAACATGCTCAGGCTTGTGTGATCTTGCTGTGGTTTTCTGAATCTAACCACCAGGTTGTTGTCCTCTCATCAGCATAGCTTTTGTTTTAGCATAAATCAATTCAATTCAATTCAATTTTATTTATATAGCACCAAATCACAACAAGGGTCACCTCAAGGCACTTCACATAATAAACTTTCCAATCCAGATCAGTTCATTAAGCCAATCAGAAAAAAATGTTATCGAACCCAGCAAATTGCATCAAGTCACTGACTAGTGTCAGTGACTTGATGCAATCCTCATACTAAGCAAGCATGCAGTGACAGTGGAGAGGAAAACTCCCTTTAAACAGGAAGAAACCTCCAGAGGATCCTGGCTCAGTATAAGCAGCCATCCACCACGACTCACTGGGGATCGAGAAGTCGGAGCAGACACACACACACACACACACACACACACACACACACACACACACACACACACACTCACACACTCACACACTCACACACTCACACACTCACACACACACACACACACACACACACACACACACACACACCAAGAAATGTGTCTATGGTTACATTGTGATGTCTTAGTAAATATTCTATTTGGTGAGAGATAAACTTTATTGCATTTATCCAAGTGGATCTTTAATTAAATGGGTAAACTAGGTGTAGCACATCCAACATCAAGGAAAGCAAAAATTTATTATCAGGAGAGGGAGAATGTGTAAGTGATTAGCAGCAGTGTGCTAGACGATGGCCCCCTCCATGAGGCCACCACAGCTCAGCAGAACATCGTTGTAGCTTCTTCTGGGGAGAAAAACACTTAGAGAAAAAATAAAGTTAACAGCTGAAATTGGAGAAAGTAATACAGTTAAAGAGCAGACTGTAGAAGAAAGCAGTAGAGTGTGAGAAGTGGTCAGTGTATCCTCCAGCAGTCTAAGCCTATAGCAGCATAACTACAGAGATAACTCTGGATAACCTAGCCTTTTAGAAGGAGGCATGTTGGAGGCAGGGCAAGGAAGAGTCGTCTTTACCGACTGTACACTCCACCTCCCTCTACTCCCCCACTTGTCCAAATTTAGGCTAACATCAGATTTTAACCATAGGCCCTATCAAATAAAAATGTTTTAAGCCTATTCTTAAAAGTAGATGAGGTGTCTGCCTCACGGACTAAAGCTGGGAGCTGGTTCCACAGGAGAGGACCCTGATAACGAAATTGGTTCCTTATCTATGGTGGCAGCAGTAGCTCAACAGGTTTAGCAGGTTGTCCAGTAATCGGAAGGTTGCAGGTTCGATCCCGGCTCCGGACAGAGAATTCTGCTGTTGTGTCCTTGGGCAAGACACTTAACCCCCCTTGCCTGCTGGTGGTGGTCGGAGGGACCGGTGGCGCCTGTGCTCGGCAGCCTCGCCTCTGTCAGTGCGCCCCAGGGCAGCTGTAGCTACATCGTAGCTCATCACCACCAGTGTGTGAATGAGTTTGTGAATGGATGAATGATACACTGTAGTGTAAAGCGCTTTGGAGTCCTTACTCTGAGAGGCGCTATACAAGTGTGGGTCATTTATCATAAAAGATCTGCCTCCCATCCTATTTTTAGATATTCTGGGAACCACCAGTAACCCTGCAGTCTGAGAGCGAAGTGCTCGGTTAGGAACGTATGGAATAATCAGATCACTGATGTATGACAGAGCTTGATTATTAAGAGCTTTATATGTGAGAAGGAACATCTTAAAATCTATTCTGAATTTAACAGGTAGCCAAGCTAAGACAGGAGAGATATGGTCTCTCTTTTTAATTCTCATCAGAACTCTAGCTGCGGCATTTTGGACAAGCTAAAGACTTTTAACTACATTCTGTGGACTTCCTGAGAGTAATGAATTACAGTAATCCAGTCTTAATGTAATAAATGCATGAACTAGTTTTTCAGCATCACTCCTGGAAAGTATGCTTCTAATCTTAGCAATATTCCGAAGGTGGAAAAAGGAAATCCTATAGACCTGTTTAACTTGGGATTTGAATGACATGTCCTGGTCAAAGATAACACCAAGGTTCCTTACTTTGTTCTCGGAGATTAATGTAATGCCATTCAGGTCAGGCGATTGGCTAAGCAATTTCCTTTTCTGGATTTCTGGTCCAAAGATGAGAACTTCCGTCTTGTCTTGATTAAAAAGCAAAAAGTTTAGAGTCATCCACTTTTTTATGTCCTCAAGACAAGCCTGTAATCTACCCAACCGATTAGTTTCATCAGGGTTAATAGATAAATATAACTGAGTATCGTCAGCATAACAGTGGAAGTTTATCCCATGCTGTCCAATGATTTTACCAATTGGGAGCATATATAGTAAAAAGAATTGGTCCAAGCACTGAACCCTGTGGTACTCCACAAGTAACCCTGGAGAATGAAGATGATTTGTCATGTACATTTACAAAATGAAATCTATCAGACAGGTAGGATTTAAACCAGCCTAACGCTGTTCCTTTGACCCCTACAACATGTTCAAGTCTTTCTAAAAGAACATTGTGATCAACTGTGTCAAAAGCAGCACTGAGATCTAACAAGACTAGAACAGACACAATATTCTTATCAGATGCCATGAGAATATCATTTGTTCACTAATGCAGTTTCAGTGCTTTGATACTCTCTAAAGCCAGACTGAAATTCCTCAAACAGATCATTAATGTTTAAATGCTCACATACTTAGATGGCCACTATTTTCTCCAGGACTTTGGATAAAAGTTCTGTTTGACCACAACTTCTACTTCTTTACCACTTTATGGGTTTTGTTGTTGAGTCATTGCAGCTTATTTAAATGTGTTTTGCCTTTTATCTTTCTTTGAACCTCACAGGCCATTATACTCACTAGTTAACAGAAACAACCAGTTTTTGACATTTCATAATAAAACGTTTTAAGCCCATCCCTTTCTCTGGTACAGCTCTCATAGAGCCATTACCCTTCTCTGGCCTTGGAAAAGCTTGGGATCCCTAAAGGAGCTGGAAAGTGTTTCAGGGGACATTTGAGTTTGCCCTCTTAACCTGACCTTGGACAAGAGGAATGGATGAATAAATAAACCAGAGAATAAAAGCAACCTCACTGTACACTGTTTTATACTCGTTGCCACTGGTAATGTTGGGTTAGGGTTAGGAAGAATACACCAAAGCTAAATGTGTGAGAGTAAGTTCAGCTCACTATGATTAGGGAATGCTACTAAACTGAAGGAAATGAAAGAGTCCTCTTAAGGAGAGAAAACACGAGACCAAATCTACCAACTCTGTTTGCACAAAAACAACCCGAATGAGGGAACTTGCTTCCCTGACTTTCTCTTTGTAAATACCACTGCTGGAGAGAAACGGTTCTTATCCCTGTTAACGCTCCGAAACAAGTCTGTTCTTTCTCCAGTAACTAGAGAGGAAAAAGGACAAGGCTGTGGGAAGATAATGAGGGGAAACTCTCTGCAGAATTCAAGAAGGAAAAGGATAACAAAAATCCATCAGTCATGGAGAAAGCTTGTGAGGAGAAGTAGGAGCTGTAATGTTATCAAACAAGGAGGAATGGGGATACTGGAAAAAGATGAGGGAGACAATACAGGAACCAAGAGAGACCGCAGGGTAAAAGATGACAAAGACGAGTGGATACAGATGGAAAAGTGTTGGATTCATAAAGCACGGAATGACAACAGGCATTTGGGGAACTGGAAAGGAACAAATAAAAGAGAACAATGGAAAGATGTGTCTAATACCACACAGTGAGACAAAGAAGGTGAAAGGACAATGGAGAGGAGAGGAGAAAGGAAAGGTAGAATGTAAGGAAGACACATGAAGTAGAAAAACAGGTTATTGGGAAAACGGCTGACATTAGGATTTATTAACAGAATTAAGGTTTGCCATTAAAGTCATCAAACATCAACCATCGAATGGCTGGAGCCCGTTTGCACATTTCTGTTATAAACCCTGGATGTAAAAAAATAATAAAATTCATTTTTCATTTCTTGAAATCTGCAATGTAGGTTTAATAGTAACCATTTCATGAGACCTGGGCTCTCATTTATCAAATGTTCGTAGAAACTGTCCTATATTTCTTCCAGCGAATGAAATTTTGAATGTTCGTACGGAGGGCTCAAAATCCTGATTAATGAAACATGCAATGGCTTCTCATACGCATGTTCCTCCCCAATCGTGTGATGATGAATCCCACCTGTGCGTACCCAGGTGCTCGTGTCCGTTCACGATCATTTACATACAGGAACGTCGTCAGCTCGTAAGAAAACCCCTGCACCGACCTCTGTGGTAACCAGACTGAACAGCCTGGTTACCATGGAAACATATGTTTGTTCCAAGCCCCCACAATGAGGCTCAGAAAGTGGTCTCAACCCGGAAGTATCAAAATTGCAGTTCCGCCCTCATCCGCTGGGGGCTGGTGTCAGAAGCGAGCAAATCCTCATTGACTCCCATGTTAAAAATACCAATTTCACAGCAGAAATAAACATGTTTACAGCCTGGTACCAAAACATGTTTTTGGTTTAAATGATCTAGTTTACACTCATGACAACTCTGAGGGGGGTGAATTTTTTTCTCACTCTTCTGTTTAAGTGTATTAAATGCCTAAAATTATGTATAATTAATGAGCATCCAACACACGTGATCGCCGCCTCAGACCCACGTGTTCACAGAGCTAGCTCCGTGGAAAGGCCTCAGAGCCTCGGTCTGGCTTGGAAATTGCGGGATTTTGAGTCTCTGTGTTTATGTATTCTTTTTTTGGATATTATTTGTGCAATTGTTGGACAAAATGACTTGCTGTGGCATTAATTGCACTAATAGAGCATCCAAGGAGTATCCACTACATTTTTTCTGGTGTTGTGCACAGTTAACTCCGGTTGTAGCTAGGTTGCTACCTCCGTTAGCTTAGCTCCCACCTCCACATTAGCTTTGGGTTAGCTTCAGGTTAGCTTGTAGCTAGTTCGACTGGGTGTCGTCAGTTGATCCCAGCCTTACAGCCCCACCCTCAGCTCCAACTCTCTTCCCTTTTATGGAATTGTCTGGGCTTGAAGGAACCTGTGACACGGTCAAAATGGCGGTGGTGGCCACCTCCCATTTTAGTACAAAAACTTATTATTGGAGCCTATGGAAACCCATTGTCCATATATGTATGTCGATGGTTTGTTCACATGTGTATAGGGTCTAACACCAGTTATGCAATTAAGCTGTTTTCCACCGACATCTAATCGCTTATGGGGTAAAAACATTTTCAGGATGAGAAACATGCAGGGATGACTGAGACCTTCAGTATTAGTTGTCCATGGTCAGAGCTGTTCTGACACCAGCAGGACAACGAAACACCCTGAGAACAGACCAGGAGATCAGAACCGGTTTGGAGCCAACAAGTCTTTATTTCCTTTTCTTTTTGTCTCAACAAAAAATGGGAAAGCAAAAAGGCAGGGAGGAATCACTAAGAATCCCAACTCCAAAACGTCTCCAAAAAACTGGGGAGCAAAAACAGAGAAGCTAAAAAAAATGTAATCCAAAAATCCAGCCTTCAGCCATGACATGTTCTTATATTTAGGACGATTTCTAGAACAAAATGGCAAATACCACACAATGCATGAAATTGTTCCTTGGCACGAAGTATACACAGATCTGTTGGTAAGCATGGCTGATCAATGAGGGCCCTGGTGTCATTTGTGTCTCAAGAAAAAGAAATGATGAAAAGGAACAATCTGCTGAACCACTGTCTTCTCAAAAACAGGGCAGGCGTGTAAGGAAATGTCAATCCAGTGTCACCTTCAGAAACTAGGAATGCTTTCACAAATGAAACAGTGGATGTCCTCCGTTACACCTCTGTGTCCTGCTTACTACCTCCCACTGCACCCCTAACACACACACACACACGCACGCACACATACACACATTTTGTCCTTGTTCATTTATTGTGCAGTTGATCTGGAGCCCCAGATTGTTTGGAGGAATTCATTTGCCAACACCTTCCTTGTCATTTCCTCTCCCTCCAAACACTTTGATTAATCCAGCTGCCTCCTTTGTGCTGTTAAGGTAAGCAGGTGAATCAAATGTGAGGACACACAGACCAAAGAGATGAGACTCCTCCTTTATTTAAACAGACAGTGATCCATGTCACTAGAACACTTTCATGGAGAGAAAACTGTCTTGTGATGCAGAAATAGAGCAAGAGTAGTCGCTCTTAGCCCTTTAATATATGAAACCCTTTTTCCAGGAACTCATATTTTGTTGGACAATTCAAAACAACCATGAAAATATGTTTAAACTATTTCTCAAAGGTCTACAGAAGAAATCAGCTGAAAGATGAAAATGTTAACTCTGAAAGTAATTTATTATCTTTGTAACAGATGATGTTGCATTTCATGTTGTTGGCAAGCCTGATTGGTCACCTTTACTTAAAGTGAAATATGTGTGAGGATGGTGCATCTGTGGAATGAGTGACACAGTCAAAAATGTTAGTAGCCCTCCCCAAGATAAAAACACAAAGCAAACAATACAAATTAAATTATACTCTGTATGATGATATACTGAAAATATTCTTATTTTATTTTTGCAATGATACAACCTCTTTGTCCACTTTTGTCTTCCTATTTGTGTTTCACACCTGAGTTTATTTACTAATCCCCTCACCTGTTAACTCATACTTTTTTGTTAGCCTATTTGGCTGATTTTAAAGAAAAACACAGATTTATTTTCTCTCTCCCAATATACATCTTTCTTTTAGGAACAGTTTGTGAAAAAACATAACTTTTATGTGCTTCTTCATTACTGTAAGCTAGCACATGCTAACAATGTCCTATTTTAAGTCAAATGTAGTTTTGCTTATTTTATTGTTGTTTTGTTTTTTTAGTTCATATGAGTGGCATAGTTTTACCACTTTATTACCACTTTGATAATTTTCTCTTTTACAAAGCCTGTTTAACAAACCTTTTTATTTCATATCAGTAAGCTAGTTAACTACGTGCTAATGACTAGCGTGTTTTACTGTCAAGTACAATGTTTTCTTCCTTCCTTGTTGTTTTTCCTGTTTTGTTTTGTTATTTTAGAAGATGTGCAAATGAGTAACCAGCATCTCCAACCATAACCTTGCTTGTTACTATACTCTTTAGTGGCTCATGACTACGGTTTTTGTTTGTTTTGTAGATTTTTTACCACTTTAATCAATTACTATAAATGCTGTATTTGTTAATCAACAAAGACTATTTATGATATTCTCCATGATAATGTCTTATTTACGCATATCCAATGTATCCATATTGTTGATTTCTGACACCAAAATACTGCCCCCCTCTCATATGAAAACTAAAACATTTTAGGTTTCTAACATCACATATCTCCTCTCCTGCTAAAAAAAAAAAATAAAAAATAAAAAAATAAATTACTACTTAAAGAGCAAATCACCCCCAAATAAACTTTTTTTGCTGATAAACTAAATAAAAGTGTCTAATCGTGCTGCAGACACGTGTCGTCAATAATTTGGCACTTCAGTGCATCTTAGTTAAAATTTAAATATTCTGCCTAAAACTGGCAGTGTTGTGCCGTTGTCAGGTAAAAACTCTGCACTGTATTCTAATTTTAATCTGCCACCGCTATTGGCTAAGAGGTATGCTATGATGTAAACTGGTTCATTATGATGTCACAATGCTGTGAGCCTGTGTGTGTGTGTATTTGTTAGCAGCTCCGCCCTCTCGGTCTGCCAGGCAACAGCATTTGTTGCATTTTCCAAACATGAAGTGGGAGTGGAGTTAGAATCTGGTAGGGGTTGACTTGCTCTTTAAATTTTATTTAGCAACGGGTCTTCTTTATTTTGTCTCTAACAGCAGCTGAATCTCGTTCTCCCTCAGCATGTCACTTAAGTCTAGTTTATGCTTCTGCGTCGTGCGGAGACAAGGAACGCCATTATCTGTCGTTGCGAGGGCTCTCCAACAGGCACAAGGATAGATGAAGTCGAGCTCACTTTTCTAAACATCCATCGAACGAGATGAAGAGCACATGCTTGTGATTGGTCAGGATGCTGTTTCCTTTCAAATTCATCAACAGCATCACCATTGCCCCCTTCTAAAAAGAAAAGAGAGAACCAACAATACCTAGCATCAGACAGCAGTTTGAAGAGTAGCTCACGTAAAAACTAGACTTTTTCCCAGACATGTTATCTATCATCTGTTTGCTTATATCAGGTATTCTTTACTTTAGTGTTTTTGTTTGTTTTCATTCGTTTTTGGAGTATTTCACAAAGATAACAGCCTTTCATGATTACAGCCATATGCCAGTTAGCTATATACTTTCTTTATTTTCTTTTTTTTGAGTCTTGGGGAACTTTGAGAGTATCTAGCATCTCATATTCTTCAGTAGGGAGATTGCGTCTTAATGATAATTCACATGAGAGCTGAGATCGGTCTGCTGTGTAGGATAGTGGGTGGGATTGAAAAGTACGGCTAAGAGAGAAAACACATGAAGAAAAGACGGGAACAAAAAAAAGACTGTGTGCGTGTGTGTGTGTGTGTGTGTGTGTGTGTGTGTGTGTGTGTGTGTGTGTGTGTGTGTGTGTGTGTGTGTGTGTGTGTGTGTGTGTGAGTGTGAACCTGATCTATTTGTCATCCGGGCTGTGCTCTTTTGTGACACCTTGTTCAATTGCAAAACCGACTGTTTGAGATGCAGGAATCGATTGAGCAAATGGTAGAGCAGAACCCCGGAGAAAGAGAGAGGTAAAGGTGGCCGAGTCTGCTGGTGCACATTTTATTAGCAGCGTTATAAAACTGGACACACATCACGGTCTGCTCTGCCAAGGCACAAGACTTTATTACACTGAGAAACCAAAGTGTTTTCTGTTGTAACAGATTGCTTGGTTTATTAATAAGTCAACATTCAGACAAGTTAAGCTATTGAGTCTGACTCAACTTCCATTCATAGTGGTTTTCAGAACTTTAGATCTGAAACTGATTTGTCTAACAGCAACGGTCCATAAATCTGAGCTTTGGTCCTGTAGTCAGCACTTGTTATCTGTGTTATTTAGACAGCCACACACTCACTTTAAGTTTGTGAAAGAATGAAGAAAAACATCAGTTCATCTTTTTCCAAAAGAACATTTTTAAATAATGACACGTATTTAACCATTTAATGGTACAAAATAAATAATAGTTTGTTATTGCATTTTTCATTATTTTGAGGCAATTGAGCTGTAGTTAATGCACAGTAATATTAATGTATATTATAATATGTATAATATTAATAGCTTTGTAGTTATTAAGATGTCAGGTCTTTAATTTGCTCTCTGGCTTGGTCAGTCTGCACTGACTCACCTGACTGTTGTTACTGAGATATGTTTTATAGATTCTGCTTTTATTTGAAGGATTACAAATAGAAATCCATGATCAACTATGCATTTTCACAGTGCTTGTTTTGTATTGTGATTTATTTTTAGACACTTAAATGTGCAGTATGTAAGAATATAGTGAGAATTTTACAGTGAGAAAATCCCAAAACAGTCTGATGTTTCAGTCATTGTCATGTTCTGCGGGAGGAGATGGCAGACCATGTGTGGTGGTGGTTATCAGGAGGCAGAAGAGCAGGCAAACAGATGAAAAAATAAAAAGATGTTTAATCGTAGACTGGGAGCAACAGGACGAACGAACATGCACAAACGACAATGAACCGACAAAGACAGCAACAAGGAGGGAGGTATAAATACACAAGGGAATCAGGAACACACGGGCAGAGTAATCAGGGACAGGTGAGAACAATAAGGATAATCATGGCAGGAGAGACACAGTCAGGGAGGCCGGGGCGGATCATGACAGTCATTTTGAAAGGAAGGTTATACTGAAACATATTTCATATCCAGCTGCGGGGATTGTCAATTTTTCTCCTTTCAAAACCAAGGAAAGAGGGACAGAACTACTGATTACCATCAGTGAGTGTGGGGGTGCCGTGTCTCCTGTGAGCTAATGCTGCAGCGCTGACAATTCTAATTTGACGACGGCCGGCAAAAAGCTCCAGAGTTGTTGTAAGTGGTTGCAGTAACCAAACGTTACCACAGGATGTTGTTTTTACTTTTTTTCCTACATAATGCACCTTTAAACAGATATTTTCCATGTTTTTATGCTCAGATTGAATCATCCTCACATCTATAGTTTTATCTACCCTACTCAGTCTGTATTCCCATCTTCTTTCTGACTTCCTGTTTGTCCTGTGACAGATAAACCTGACGGTGACCCTAACATCCTCCCTTTCTGTGTGTCTTTCAGTGCAGTTCAACTTGATTCCTGTGGGTCTCAGGATAGTGGCCATCCAGAGCACCAAGACGGGGCTCTACGTGGCCATGAACAGCGAGGGCTACCTCTACACCTCGGTACAGTCAACACACTACTACCACTAGGAAAAAAAAACACCTCTTTGCTGCTGGTTTTCTGACACAGAGTTGGTGACATTCAAAGGTTTTTGTCCTGCAGAAGTAATTTGGGCCTAAAATGAGGTTTTTGTGTGCTTTTGGAAGCGGTGTGGTGAAATCCCTCAAGAGTGACAGCTGATAGCCTGTTATGAAATTATTTTTACGACGCCCTTAAAAGTAAATGAAATGAGCTTCAGTCTGCGCTGTTTGTCCTGATAATTCAAGCTGAAGTCAGCATGATTGGATCCAACAGGCTTCTTGTGTCTGCAGTAACATTACTGCAGGTGTAGTTTCACTGAAGTTCAATCCGTTTCTCTTCCATTACAAACGAAACACAAATCAGACCAATGGCTCTGTGGAAGTGTCTCAGATCATCCTTCACTCCTTTAGGGCTCTTTCACACCAGGACAGTCTGGGGGAATCGGATGGATTGGTTGAGGCATGACCAAAGATTTTCACCTTCTTTTACTTTGTTTTGCTCTCACTCTTGTAGAGTTAACTGCATACTGAAATCACCTTTGTTGCTATTCAGTGGGGATTCCGAAAAATGACCAATCAGATTAACCTATGAAGCTTATATATACATAAATATCCCGGATATTTGTATATCGATCTAAGTTCATACATCAACCTGTTTGATTTCATTTTAATCCAAGGATTAATGTTTCATTTAGATAATTAAATTTAATAGCAAAAGTTATTTTGAGTCAGAAGCTAGGATCTTTGCTTTCAAATAACCAGAAATAATCCCAGCCAACACACATAGGTGGGCCCCATACAGGTTCCATATGGGGCCCACCTATGTGTGCTGGCTGGGATTATACCTTTTCTGTTTCGTTTCAATAATGAGGCAAGTTTAAAAATGAAGAAATTTATTACTAACAATTTTAAACTTAAAGATTGTCATGTTCTGCGGGTGGAGGTGGCAGACCATGTGTGGTGGTGGTTTCCAGGAGGCAGAAGATCAGGCAGACGGATGAAAAAATAAAAAGATGTTTATTTGTAGACTGGGAGCAACAGGACGAACGAACATGCACAAACGACAATGAACCGACAAAGACAGCAACAAGGAGGGAGGTATAAATACACAAGGGAATCAGGAACACATGGGCAGAGTAATCAGGGACAGGTGAGAACAATAAGGCTAATCAGGGCAGGAGAGACACAGTCAGGGAGGCCAGGGCGGATCATGACAAAGATTTGAAACAACAATCATAAAATGACAATTCAAGGATGGCAATTAAATGACAATTTTTAACAGCTTTGATATTAAACTTGTTTTAAAAGCAAACCTGTGGCTGAATGGAAGCTAAATGAAAAATACGAGTTTGGATGCGTGAATGATTTTATGAGAAGGTTCCTTTCACAGAGAGTTGGAAGCGTTCTGGATGAAATGATGTTTTGCGGCTAACTGAGTTATTTAGATAGAAAACAGCATCAAACGCATTCTCGTGTTCTACCTCACCCAAACAGGACCCTCTTGTGGATCCGGCGATCAGGAGGATGTGTTCATCCAAGATGACACTCAGTCTGGCAGGGGAGACGCAAGTGTCCGATCGTCTGGTCCAGAGTTGTCCCGGGTACACGGTTGTCAGCGTTTGGCAGATGGACGTTCTCGTCTTAACTTAACTTCAGAAATCAATGACTCTGGGTAGAGTCTTTGTTAGCTGGTTACAGTTCCTTTATTCTTTAGCTATTCTTGTCGGCGTGACCGGAACAGCAGGTGGAGGTTTCAGGGGCGGCCGTTCCCCTTTTCCTCCGTGGTGTTGGTTCAAGAACTGGCTCTGAAGCTGGTGATGGTTAGTTTTACCAAGCTCCAGGACACTCCCACTCTCTCCGGAAGAAAGCGTTGATCATGCGTCACAAACATGTGTTGCAGTTATGTTTATCTGGACTCTGTGTTAGCTGGATAAGGTGAACTGACCTTCTGATAAACTGAACACATATTTTACAGTCATCATAATCATTATTATTATTATTATTATTATTATTATTATTATTATTATTATACCCAAAGCATAAATTCATTTCATGTAATTAAAATACCTTTATACTGAACCAAGTGATCATTTATGAGATCATGTTAAACAGTAATAAAATCAATGAGTTTTATTAATTATTATCTAATTATTATCACCGTGACTTGAAGTGTCCTTCTCCTGGGATGGAACAGCAGCAGATAGGTGATATGATCTTGAGACATCGTGGCTCCTTGGGTTAATCTGTGGATTTAAAAGTACTGTTTGACCCAGCTGGGTAAATGTGACCTTTGCCACAAATTAGAGAACCTTCATCACGTTACACCCTATACTTGTAAACATTGACCGAACAGTCAGAACAGCAACTCGATGGGAAAGCTGTCGCAGGTTAAGGACAGTTGGACCCAAGTACTCAGCCAACACACAGAACAAAGAAAACAATACACGTTTATTTATTTAAGGTAAAATGGGAGCTTGTCTTGCTTGACCGGCCTTGACTTGATTAAGCAGACTTGACTGGACTTGACATCGCTGAGTGACCTGACGTGACAAAGCAGAGGTGACTGGGCCTGATATGATGTGCTAGGACATGAACTGGAACAGACTGCATCTGGTCTGCATGAAGGCCGAAGCTGGTGTGGCATCAGATCTGTGGCTGCAGGGAGCTTAAATGATGGGGCCATCAGGAGGACACACCCAGGCCCCAGGTGAATATGGATGGTGATTGGGTGTACAGCAGAGAGAACATGAAAACAGAGCAGGTACTTAAATAATGCTATTGCCTAAAGTCAGTGCTGTCCAAGCAGGTTAGGACCAAAGATGGAAATCCATCCCCTTCAGCTGCTTGCTCACATAAAAGGTGAACCCCTAACCCAGACATTAGTAGGTGGTGGCACTATTTCTGTCCCACTCTTTCTTTGCTTACCTTATTTGGATTGACGATTGTTCGACCAGACTTTCTCACACAACCAGACTCCCTCTCTCAGCAGCAGCCAAAGTCATTCTCAAGGGTTGATTTAGTAGTCAGCTGGTAGGAAAATCCATACTTTTAAAGCTATATGAGTCTTTGGGTTGAAAAGTAGTAGTTTTCTGGTGTTTCAGACCACTTTGGTTTGCTGGATAGTCTTTTTGCTTTCCACATTGTAAGCTAATAAAACTATGGCTCACAAGTGAATCGGGCATTTCCACACCTGCAGAGTTCAGCCCGTTTGAGTCGAACCTCGGTCTGTTTTTACACTTGGTCCATGCGTGCAAGCACCAGGGTTCTCCTTCTAGCTCATCATTTTCAGATCAGATGAGCTTCCATGCATGTTGAAGTGGATTGGACTATCTGTGAACACAAACTGGTTCCTCTGGTATGAAAGCAGCTTATTTTGTTTTAAAGTGGTCATCTAGTGCTTTTGTTGATCATTCAGCTCATTTTGCACTCATGTCATCGTCAATATTTGTTTATTTTTTGGTCATTTTTAAATGTAAGAAAATAACACAATAATGCAAAAATCACACAAAGAAACGAAAAGGTGTAGGCTGAAGCCTAGCGTACACAATCACATTTCTATTAATAATAAATAGTAGAAGTCTGACCATTCAAAAATATCATGTTTGTTGTTTGCTGCAGCTGGATGGAAGAGTGATGGATTGGGTTATTTTTGTTTGTATGTGTATGTGACCAGAAGAGCACAAGTTCCAGCACAGGTAACTGATGCATCACTGAGACAGGCTGAAGTGAAACATCAGAGACTTTGTTTAAAACTAGGAAACATGAAGTTTTCCTGTTTCTCACCCAGCAGCATCCCTCTGCTGTGTTTTATTTATTTGAACAGCATGCTGTGATTGTCCTGGGTCTAGATCTAACAGGTAGACAGAAGTAGAAGCTCTTTTTGTTTTTGTGACAAAAAGATAAAAAGTGTGTGAGATGTTTTCTAAAGAGCAACGTTCTCACCTCAGAATGGGCTCAGCGGTGCCAGGGGGAGGTCTGAGTCTGATAACGGGTCAGAAACAAACGCGCTGGTGTGTTTACGTTGTTTCTCCTACTGAGCCTGAACATTATTCACCTCTCAGGTTCTTCGTTTTCACTAGTTTCTTTCTACCTTTGGAGTCCTAAACCCGCTGTTAGCAAATGATTGAATGTCTGATTCTCAGTCACATGACAGGAAGTGAAAATTATTCTGGTTGTGACTTGGTGCCTGTTTAGTTTACCAAGATACAACATCCATCCATCCATCCATCCATCCATCCATCCAACTATAATCCATTCATCATCCATTCATCTATTCATCCATCCATCCATCCAACTATAATCCATTCATCATCCATCCATCCATCCATCCATCCATCCATCCAACTATAATCCATTCATCATCCATCCATCCATCCATCCATCCATCTATTCATCTATTCATCCATCCAACTATAATCCATTCATCATCAATCCATCCATCCATCCGTCCATCCATCCAACTATAATCCATTCATCATCCATCCATCCATCCATCCATCCATCCACCCATCCATCCATCCATGCATCCATTCATCTATTCATAAATTCATCCATCCAACTATAATCCATCCATCCATCCATCCATCCATCCATCCATCCATCCAACTATAATCCATTCATCATCCATCCATCCATCCATCCATCCATCCATCCATCCATCCATCCATGCATCCATTCATCTATTCATCTATTCATCCATCCAACTATAATCCATTCATCATCCATCCATCCATCCATCCATCCATCCATCCATGCATCCATTCATCTATTCATCTATTCATCCATCCAACTATAATCCATTCATCATCCATCCATCCATCCATCCATCCATCCATCCATCCATGCATCCATTCATCTATTCATCTATTCATCCATCCAACTATAATCCATTCATCATCCATCCATCCATCCATCCATCCATCCATGCATCCATTCATGCATCCATTCATCTATTCATCATCCATCTAGCCATTTATCACCTATGCATTCATCCATTCATCATCCATTAATTTATCATCAATGCATCCATCTCTCCATTCATCCACCCATGCAATTGGATATCCATTCATTTATTTATTAAGTCATTCATTCACACATTCATCTACTTTCAATCTCCCATGTGAGGATAGATTTCCTCACATCACCCAGAGACTGTTCCAGATTGGACAACCAACAGAAAAGTTTTGGTTGTGAAGACCACCGACCCTTTTCCTGAACTTCTAACAAAATCTCAACTTTCCCCCTTAATGTGCTCCAGAAAATGTCCTTTAAGGACATTTCTAGTCCCCCCATGAGTGTAAAATCTCATACACCCACAGCTTTTTGTTACCCAGTCGCTCTCTTGACAGAAAACAAGGTGACCCATTTTCACCGAGGAGAACATCCATGAAAGGAAAACAAAAACCCCTTCAGGAAAATCCCTCAGAGGGGACCAGGAAGACAGGAAGACCTTCATTTATACGTACTAAACTTCCTGCTTTCCTATTGATTTGTGTAAAAACAAACATGAAGCAAGTCATTAAAGCGTTTTTGTGCATTAATCTTTCATGGCCCTCAGAAATGTTCCTGTTCCCCTCTGCATCCAGATAATCAGATCACTTATTTAGGGATTTTAACATAAAACTCCTCCTCCAGCTGATCGTTTACCAGTAGCGACTCTCAGATCAGCCCTTCCCAGCCTCCACTTCCTGCTCCACCATTCATCTTTATTTACTCGCCTCATGTTAAAACCCGTTTCTTGTCACTTTTTTGCTCTTTTCCTCCCGTTTTTTCTGCTGCTGCTCATTTCCCCAAGAGGACCGCTGGAATTAGTCGTTTAATCAAATTTAATGATGACGCCTTTAAACGCATTGAGACATTTGTGATGACATCGGTTTATCTTGTGAACTCATTTAATCGCCTGAAGCAGAATGCTGTTAAAGATGCATTTAATCATTCTTTCTGATTTGTTTGGTGTTTTTTTTTCTTAGTTGATAAATGAAGGAGATCAGAGGGGAAAATAAGGCATTAGGGGAAGATGGGGCTGGTGTGCTTGGAGAAAACAGCCAGAATCGTTTCTGTGATGAAGTGATGGTTTATGATCATGAATATTCCACTCTTTGAGTCATTTATCTTGATCTGAGAGGAGTTCCTAGACAAATAAGAGAAATCAGCCAGAGACGGGATGTGGGCTGATGGTTTTACTTTGCGCTGGGCGCTGTGGTGGTTCCCCTGCTAGCACGGATCCTGAATAATTGATTATCCAACAGTAAAACTTCTCTCCTTGGTTTTGTTCGACCAGACTTTCTCACATAACCAGACTCCCTCTCTCAGCAGCAGCCAAAGTCATTCTCAAGGGTTGATTTAGTAGTCAGCTGGTAGGAAAATCCATACTTTTAAAGCTATATGAGTCTTTGGGTTGAAAAGTAGTAGTTTTCTGGTGTTTCAGACCACTAAAAGCACTTTTTACTTTACAACTGGTCAACCATCAACACAGTGCTCCCAGTTCCACTGTACATTAATACGAACCACCTACCCATCCGTCCTATACATCCTCCTGAGTCGTCTCCAGGATTTGTCCATTATTAACACCGGAAATGTGTCTTCTACTGTGAAATGTAGCTGAGCTACAGAGCTCCACAGAGGGCACAGAGACCCAAATCTCTATGTTTTCAATGGAGGAATTTCTTTCTACTTTTTAAGTTTTCATCCACTTGTTATTTTAATACATTTGATGTGGTCCCTGGTGAACGAATAAATGCCCGTGTCAGGGGGTAAAAGTTTGTGGGGGTGCTGGGTGGAGTCTCACTAATTAAAGCAGAAATCCAGAGTTCTTCTGTGTCAGAAGGCAACGTCTGAAGTCATTTATTGCACCTTTGAACCCCGATCCCCACTTCTGTAATCACGGCTGGAAGAAAGCCTTTTTGATGAATGCACAACCTCTTTTGGGCAGCAGTAGCTCAGGAGGTTGTCCAGTAATCGGTAGGTTGTAGGTTCAATCCCAGCTCCCGCCAGAGAGAAGGCTGCTGTTGTGTCCTTGAGCAAGACAATTAACCCACCTAACCTGCTGGTGGTGGTTGGAGGGACTGGTGGCACCAGTGCTCTGCAGCCTCCTCTCTGTCAGTGTACTCCATGGCAGCTGTAGCCATGCTCTAGCTCATCATCATCAGCGTGTGAATGGATGAATGATACGCTGTAGTGTAAAGCTTGGTTTATGCTTGACGCATTCACTTTCCGCGCGGTGATGCGGCTCGCGGATGGAACGCGCTTCACAACTCGCAGCTTTTATGGTTCATGCGGCTCGTCTCTGCGGTGAGCCAATATTCTCCCAAACTGAACGGGGCAGCATGGAGCTCTACGGCATGCATCCAACACTACACCATAGTAGAAGTAGAAATTACTGTTTACAACATGGCATTCCAGCATTTTTAACAGCATTCTCGTCTTTTCCGACAGTGCGAGTTATTTCTCTCCAAGAATTATTAACAACATGTTGATCACGGTGATCTCTGAGAGCTGAATCATACAAATGTCTGTATTTACGAACCTCTGCCATACTAGTTCTTGCCGGTCCGCCATGTTTTTCCACGTCCGTCCGTCCGCGTGGTTAGAAAATTTCCGAGGTGCGCGTTGCGGAAATTCTGGGCCGTGCAGAGGCGCAGTGGAGGGGCGTGGTTGTTAAAATGAAGCAAAATGACGCAACTTTTCCGCGCGGAGCCGTGCGGACCTCGCGGACGCATCAAGCATAAACCAACCTTAAAGCTCCTCTGAATCTGAAAGGTGCTATAGAAGTGTGGGTCATTTATCATAATCATTTAATGCAAATGTTGTTTAATTTGAGCTTCATCCTGCAACCTAAGGTCACACTGTTTCCCCTCAAACTATTTATTTTATGTACAATTGTCAAAGTTTTGTTATTGCATTTAAAATATGTGCCCCTGCTTGTCCTCGTGAACATTAACAAGAGTAATGTGCTGGTGCTGATTGGTGCAACCGTCTGGATGGTAACAAACAGATGATTGTTGGAAAGATCAGAGTCCAGGAGAGGGGAGGAGAAGGATGGGCTGACAGGACCAGACTCAGAGCCAACATAACGCCTCCTCTGGGAGCTACAACCACCACCATGACCATCACTCTTCCCCTCACCCCTCCCTCGCCTCACTTGTACAGCTTTTACTCGGCTGTCAGGCTGATTTGCTCCCTGTCTACTCATTTGTATTTCTTGGCATCTCTTGTCACCCCAAGAAAAGAAAAGAAACCCTCTTTTGTCCTGCATGAGTGTCTCCTACTTTTTTTTGTCCTTTCATCTCTTCTTTTATTTTAATTTCTGTCTTTGTAGAATCGTCAGGATAAGTGTAACTTGGCCAGTTTAGAAAATATCAATGCAATTTTTTGTCTAGACAGATTTTTTCATAATACAAATGGGAGCAGTAACTATTTATCTATGTTTGTAGAAATAAGACCCATAGAACTAATTATCATGTTTCCTCTTTGACATTTGTTGTCTTTTAGATGAATTGCGAACCTTCATTGAAAATATCTTTACACGTTACTGGGAAGTTAATGCTATGAACTGATTTTAATAGGCCATTCCCATCTGTACCGGGTCGGCCCGGGCTGGGTAGACCCAGTCAGCCCCAGCCTGGCCCGGTTGATTCCACACATCCTTGTCTTAAGCCCATGTGGGCTGATTCTACCCACCAATCAGAGGCTTGCTCTAATGGAAGGTGTGAATTTGCTGTCAGCAGTGGGTGTGTTGGCCCTGGTCGGCCTGAAGCAGACCCCCTCGAGAAGAGGGCTGAGAATGAGCCATGGTTGGCCCGGAAAAACACCAGGCCACCCAGATATGTAAACAACCTACGCTACCCGGCCCGGGCCGACCCGGTACAGATGGGAATGGCCCATTATTTATATCAGGACTAAGCGGTCCAGTTGTAATGAACAGAGTCCAGACATGCTGCTGTGTGTGTACATTTGTTTGCATAGAGTCCCAGTAAATGTAAGCTTCCTCTATTACAAAATCACTTTACCCCGCCTTTATTGTTTTCTTCTCTATCAGGCAGTGATGGATTGTAACATAGTACAAGTGCATTGCTGCTCTACTTAAGTAAAAGTAGACCCAAGTCTCTTGTTTTTTCAGCACATCTGCTGGTCTCTAATATAAATAAATGCCTTGGGAGTCGATCTCTGGGGGCAAGAAATCTGGCGCTCCTGTTTCAGGAACCAGAAGCTAGCCAAAGCAGAGCTGAGCTTCAGACGGCAGGATTTGGAGTCTGATATTTGGCATCCCTTCTCTGATTGTCTAACAGCAACACGATTTTATCACTGATTCAGTTTGCTCTGCAATATTGATGTTTTATCTCCACAAATGATACAAGCCTAAAAAAGTTCTGTCATGTTGTGGAGTTGCTAATGCTAAAGGTTATCGTCTACTAGCTGAGGCGTTCTCTGCTGTTTCCTGGACGCCAAACCAACAACAACAGCCTTCCCCGTTGCAAGCCAAGATGGGTGAGTCCACGAATGCTAATTTAACATTTTGATGTGCTAATGTCACTAGCTTTAATATACTAGGGTGAGCATATTTCCATTTCCAAAAAAGAGGACAGGGGATCTGTGCCTATGACGTCACACTATGGCAACGCCACACAAACCACGTTGGGACCCATTTTTTGTAAGAACTAAAATTAATATCAGATTCTGCCAATAAAAGGGCTCTAAAACAATTTATATGTAAATATTTTGCATATTTATTGCAAAATCTCATTTTTCTGCTTTAGTGCTGCAACAAGGTTTTATTAAGAATAAATTATTATACCTTTTGTTTTACTACAGCATCGGTAAGCTTCCTGTGCACAGATTATTAAGGATGCTTGTTTCAGCTGTGAGATTAGACGATAGGATCAATGATAAAAGAAGTTGTCACACACTCCACGGAAACTTTCAGAGAATCCACAAATAGTGGCTTTCAAATGGTTTTGTTACTTTTAGCAAGTTTAGAAAAGCAGCAGATGAGACAGCATGTCTGATAATTTAGTTTTAAATCTGATAATATTAGAACATGTCAGTAATGTCTGAGGGGCTTTTATAAACACTGTATAACTAATACTCCTGGAGAGGGTATGGATTACACAGAGGCTTCTGTGGGGTGGGGTGGGGGGGGGCAGTTATAGGTGTGTGTGTGTGTGTGTGTGTGTGGGTGGGTGGGGGGGTGGGGTTCTGTTTTGCCTTGTGGCCCAAAATGTCTTGAAACGGCCCTGGGTGTATAACTGAGTTTTGAAGGCGATCTGAACTGTATCAGATGTATAAATATTACATGTGTGTAACTTATTGTTTAATACGGTAAAAACGTATAGTGGAGATAAATCTACCTACCTTTACTTTCAACACTTTGTTTTGTTTTCTTGTTTTTATTGAACTATTTTCCTGTCCTGTCTGTCTCTCGTCTTCCTGCATCGCCTCTAAACTCTCCAGAAAATCTGCTGCCTGGATTCTTACTATTTCACCTCATCAGTTACTTTTGAACAGATCACAGGGATCTCCTGACCGCAAAGCGGAGAGCGCGTTTCGATGCTGCGTGAGGTGAAATCACAGCAGCACAGGTGATGAGCTCCGCAGTAGCAGAGCGCTTCAGGCACAAATAAGACAGACAGTAGAGAACATGTGCGGACATGAATGATCGTGTGCTAATGATAGTTTTTTGGTTGCGCCACTTTGAGAATGGACCGTGCGCTGGACGCAGCAGCCTGGAGAGCACCAACGGCCATCGCTCTGCCTCTCTCTCTGCCCTCTGCTCAAAAGAACCCCCAGTACGCTGAGAGTCCATAAATGATGTAATATAGGTAGAATCGTTTTTTCCGGCTCTCCCTGGATGTGTAGGATAACTAGCTCCCCCATAATTCGATCCCTGCTCCTGGATGACAAACGGGACATGTTCATCAATACAAGAAACCCCCCCGAACGCCCTGGACAGAGAGTGAAAAGTGGACATGTCTTGGGAAAAGAGGATGTATGGTCACCCTATTATAAACTGAGTTTCCTCGTCTTTTCCGATCAGACTCAAGTGAACTTTAGTCAAACATTTCTTGGACATTTCCAGTTATAATATCTACCCTTTTATCTGTACTTTTACTTAAGTAAAAATAAAATCGGGTACTTTTTCCACCACTGCCACCAGGTTTAGATTTTTCCACTTCTCCGACTCTGTAGGTTAATTTCAGAGCCCGAGAGGCAGGTCGTTGTAGCTTTGATGAACAGGATGATGAAAAACAAGAGGGAAAGAGAATTTTAGTGAACTTTCTATTTTTTACAGTATCATAACCACCAACTTACAAACAACCACTGGAAAGTGTATTAAATCAGAAGTACCATGAACAGCCGTGAATATGTTTTAGTATTAGACTTTTGTAAGACAACAGATGGACAGCAGCTGTACTTTAGCTAGCTGTTAGCTTATGTGTATGATCAAAAGTAATGTTTATTTTTCCAGCTGAGGCTGTTCAAACACATATCTACAACAAGTAACCTAACCCCCACCCCCACCACCCCCCCGCCCCCCACCCCCACCCACCACCACCACCACCCACACACACACACTACCTGTGGGCACCACCTGAAAATTGCTTCCTGATAAAAATAGTGTTCAGCCACGGACCTGGCCCACTTTATTAGCTGCATGCTCTGGAAAAGCCTTCCTGTTACAAAAAAAAAAGGGGGGGGGGGGGGGGGGGAGGAGGACTGATTTAATAAGGTGTGTGTGTGTGTGTGTGTGTGTGTGTGTGTGTGTGTGTGTGTGTTTTGAGGGGGAGTCGATATGTTTCTGTATTCAACATCACACAGAAAACTTAACCAACACACACACAGTTTAGCCTTCACATCCTCACTAACACACGGGTGAAGCAGCGTATAGAGACAATCTGACAGAGGCGGGCTCGACATAACCGGGTCAGACTCTCATACCTGGGACCGGCGCTGACCAAACTCTGCTAACGGAAGAAAGTTGGACCAAGTAGAAAACTTTACTCAGACGACACCGAGGATACAAGCTCAAGAACTTAAAACTAAAGCTGCTTCTTTTGTCACTGCAGTTTCATTAATTCAACCAAATGGACAAAGCAACATGCTTTTAGCGGCTGTTTAGTCCTCCTAGTTGTGACCCTATAAAAATAAAGAAGAAAATAGTGCATCAAAACTAAACTATTAAAAACAAACTATACTCATCCATGTGATTCATACAAGTTTTATAAATCTAAGGTCAAAGAAATGTCTCCATTATGACTTTTAATGGCATTGGTTTTAGTTGTAGCATTTAGCACAGCAAATCATATTATTGTACTTTCTTAATCAGTTTCAGTCGTAACAAAATGGAGTTTGTTTAGGAAATACTGTGTTCCCAATTAGTTGTGGAGTTCCTCAAGGCTGTATTTTTGGCCCCGTTATCTTTTTGTTTTACATGCATTCATTTGGCCAGTTTTTGTTTGCAGTTTTCTACCGTTATGCTAGACAGTCAACTTTCCTGAATGATTTGGGTTTAAATATCAGCCTATGAATGGTTTTATGTGGGATTTTTGAGTGTGAAAAGAATAAATAACTCACTTGTGCTGATCTTTACCTTGGTGTTGTCAGAATCTTACTTTAGCACAAACCTGATGTCGACTTTACACCCTGTTCTTGATAATGGTTCTTGTTCTCTTGGTGTTTTTCCCTTATTTCATGTCTGTCCTATAGCTCCTATCTGCATACTGTTCAGCCCATCCCTGCTTGTACTGTAGCTCTTGTTGTGGTCTCCTCTAAGCTCTCCACTGGGGTTTTCTGTTCAGATGGATGGAGGTACCAGTCCCTAAATAGGGAATGCCTCTGTTCACATGACTCACCTCGGAAAAGAGCCAAACAGTGAGAGGAGGGGTAGTTAGAGAAAGTAAAGAAAGCTGACTTGGTAGGAAAAAGAAGGAGATATGTAGGTCATCAGAACTGATCTCATTTATTTGGAGGAAAAACAGCTGCAGGTTTATTATGACATAATCACCCTGCTGCCTTTGGACATTTGTCCTAATGAGTTTAAAAGGTGGAGCTCTACAGTTTGATTAGTGCTGAGGGTTTATGAACGAGCACGGTTAGCTGCAGATACGTTTTACATCTTCATTTATCAGGATGTCCAACATAATTGGGCTGTAAAAGTCAGACAACACAAGCTTTTCTCATTCTGGATTAGTTCCTCTAAGACTTTTCTTGAAGTTTTATGCTGTGAAATTTCTCTGCCTCACAAAACCAGTTAATTGGGATGGATGGTGTTTGGTGATAAAGAGAGTTAGCACATCCATCATCACACTGCGTCCTCTACCAGAGAGCAGATCCGTCCCTCTGAGGAGACCGCCTCACGTACTTCCCAGCTTTTATTGTTCCTGCTGAAAGGACCAGGTCCCAGGATTCACGAGGACAAAGAGACAGGTGAACTACTTTTACAGGAAACAGGAGAGAAATGTGCTTTACTGGTAGGTTTAACAGGTTTGGAAGGTCTAAAACCACAAAACAAGCTTTTTTATTTAGGAATACATTTTTATTTATTTATTTTTTTTTTTTTACAATTTCTAGTTTTGTCAGAATTAAAGCCATGTCTGTTTTTTAGTGACAACTTCTTTCAAACCCATTTAAACATATTTTAATCTTTGTTTCTGATTGGAACTTAACAAAAAATGCTAAATGAATACATAAACAAAACTAAATGTTAAAATAATCTCAATGTTTTAATGAACCTTATTACCAAAACTATAATTAACTGATGAATAATTCCTCACACACTGTAAACCAATAATAATAATAACAGGATGGACACCACAGTTCAAACCGTTCTGAGGAGAACTTTCATGGATCTTCATGTTCTCAGGGTTCTGTGTCTGGCTCCAGTGAGACATGGTGTTCTAGAAAAGTCCTTCATGGTTTTTCAGACAGATGCCCTCGACAGGTGGTAAACTGGCAATTAGTCAATCTCCCAATAACTACTTCTGGCACACACACACACATTGCACAGTCAGGCCTCCTCCTCCTCTGACCCTCCTCACCCAACATCGGATAAGAAAACTCCATCCTGTTTTTCTGAGTCAGCTCTTTGCTTTTCCTTCCCAGTTTCTCTTTACTTCTGCACTCTGACCGAGCCTCCGTCTCCCTTCATCCAGAGCGTGCAGACATGAGTCAGGAACATGATGGATAGAGGGAGGAGAACAGGGGTTAGGAGAGATAGAGGGGTGTGGGGGAGAGATGAAGATTAGAGAGTGAAGGGAAGGCTGGTTGTCATTGGACAATCCTCACACACACACACACACACACACACACACACACACACACACACACACACACACACACACACACACACACACACACACACACACACAAACACACAAAGTGAGGGTCAAGCAGGGAAGGTGAGAAGCAGAGGGCATTCCTCCTCCAGATGTTCTCATCAGAGCTTCACGTCTAATTTGTGTTTCTCAAATCATCCATCTGTTTTGTCACTAATAGTTTGCGTGTGTGTGTGTGTGTGTGTGTGTGTGTGTGTGTGTGTTTAATTTTTTTTATTTAGTTAAATTCTAGCAGTTTTATTATAATGTTGTAATAACTTTTACTATGTATTTTTTCCTGCCATCAATGCAGGAAATTTATTTCATTTTATTTTAATAAATTTAATTATTTTGTGTCTATGTGTTTGTTTCCTTACTTCATTTATTTGGATAATGCTACATTTAATAAAAAAAAAAAAATATATATATATATATATATATATATATATATATATATATATAGTTTTTGCTTCTATTTCGTCAAACATTTTTATTTCTTCTTCATATTAGAAAAACTGTATTGATTTTATATTCACAGAAAAACTGATGTAATTTAAACACACGGTGACCAGCTTGGTTAAAACTAAAACGGTCAGGGTTTTTAAAACCCAAATAAATGTCTCCACTCCTGCCAGTAGATGATTAGGGTTACCATGGTAACCACCAGTGGCTGAAGCTGTTGCTGCTGGTCAGATTGGTGTCCTACATTCAGGGCGAGGCCAGACGAACCTTTTTGTCACAACCCAAACAAAAACATGGATGCTTTATATTTAGTAGCAGCAGCAGAGTACATGTGAGAATCAGCTACTGCGAGAAGAAACCCAACGACTCAGGACCATCGATGTTTGAGAGGAAACATCTAACAGCGGAGCTACTTTTGCCTGTGGTTTTTAATGAATAAAGGATCATTAGGCCCATCTTCTGCCAGCTCCTGTGATGCCTCCTCAGCTGTTTGTCCTCAGTTAGGCTTTGCTTTTCTGCTCATCTGCTCCAATAATTATCAGCTTTGCAGGTAAATGCACTTTTGCTGATTCTAATCCTCCTGAGAAGTTGCAACCGATCCCACCACTCAGCTGCTCCTCAGGCTCATTCCTGTGGATTTCCTCACCATTTCACTCAATTTACTGGAACCATTTTGTAAACGTGAACTTCACCAATAAGAGCTCCAGATCCAGGTCGTTAGGTATTTGCTAATTCCTTGTTAATATAATTTACATGTTTTGCATGTACTTGTGTCCTGTACACGTGTGTCAGGGTTGAAGGTCCTCTAAACCCCATAAACCTGCCCCGTTGAGTCAGCATTATTCCTGTAAATCTTAGAGGAGATCCACTGAAGGCAGTGGAGAGGAACTTCTCCAGACATGACTGCATATTTTGAGCACCCCCTGCTGATCACAGGAAGAACTGCATCAGTGATCATACTTTCTGGGGGAAAGGAGGAATATCAGACGGGGTTTCCTCTGGTTTTAGAAGGCAAGGCTCCATCAGGTTTAGTGATTCCAAAAGGAGGAGTTTTTGTTTGACTTGTGACAAAGAAGGATGATAGGTGTCCTGCAGACATTGAGACAAACAACCGAAACATGACAATTACAGTAATTAAAAAAAAATGATACATTTGACCTGCTTATTTCATTGCTGGAAGACTAACTTATTTAAATGAAGGGGGCAGAGCTTAAAACTGCAACTGGAGCCAGCCTCCAGGGGGTGCTGGTCAGGGGCGGCGTTAGGCCCGGCTACTTGGGCTCAAGTCCCGAATGTTTTATGAAAAGCCCCGGATCTAAAACGTGGAAGTAACATGCAGTACCAAGGTCCAACAGAGACGGAGCAGCTGGCAGTAGTTTGTATACAGCCTGCCTGAGCCTGCACCACTGAAGAAGAAGCCCTTCAGCAGCCGGCTTCTTCTACAGTCTCTGCCTGACACGCATGAGTGAAGATGGACATAAGGACGTTTTTTAGCGCCTTGGGCTTCCTGACAGGGTTGCGGAAGGCGCTTTATAAATAAAGCTTTGATTGATTGATTGATTGATTGATTGATTGATTGATTGATTGATTTTAGACAAAAAAAGTACAACGACAGAAGCCCAGCTTTGATGAGACTGGTGTTGACTCAGGTTTGTGAGTCTTATTTGAAAATATTTGTTGTGCTGCTAGTTTGCCTAAAGTTAGCTTACTATCAGGTAACGTTGATGGAGAAAGAAAGGGAATATTTACTATCATCTCACACTAAACACTAACAGGAACAATACTCTGCCCTGAAAATGCTTAATATGTAGCTTCAGATTAAAAATGATGTGGTACAAGACAAATATATATGATGTTGACTAGTGCGTGTCACGTGTGCGTGTGAGCGTGCACGCGTGTGTGTTAAGCCCCGGATCTTCTTCAGTCCTAAATCCGCCCCTGGTGCTGGTCATGTTTCTCATTTACGTTGACGAAGGTTTTGTTTATTGTTTTAATTAAAACGTTAATATTACAACAAAAAATATATTTAAATAAAAAAACTTTCTTTTTTCTTTACTATGTATGTTGAACCTTTACTCTCCTCTGCCGGGTCACAACATTCTGTCTATTTAAATAACGCCAAATCACAATGAGAGTTTTCTCAAGGCACTTCACAAAGTAAACATTCCAATGCAGTTCGCCAATCAGTCAAAAGTTTTAAAAATCACAGCAGATTGCATCTAGTCACTGACTAGTGTCAGTGACTTTACAGCAATCTTCATACTAAGCAAGCATGCAGCGACAGTGGAGAGAAAAACTCCCTTTTAACAGGAAGATCCTGGCTCAGTATAAGCTGTCATCCACCACAACTGAGTGGGGATGGAGAAGAATATTATTCATAAAATTTTCTTAAATTTTTAGTAAAGCTTTCATTGCAATATAAATAAAGGTATATGACAAATTTGTTATGAGATGCAGTCATGCAACTTTTTAAAAGTTTGCAAACGTAATGTTGGACCTGCGAAGCTGCCATGTTAGTCGATAGATGAAACAATGCTGATCTGACGTTAGTGGCTGAGGCGTGTGAGCTTCACTCATCACTGAGGTTGCAGAGGTAACAGAACAAATGGTTCCTAACTGAAAGGATGTGTAATTAAAGAATAAGTGATGCAGTCAATGTAATTAGCTGGTTTGTGTGTGGTGTAATGGTCAAGAAGGATGGAGGAAAGATAGAAGTGAAGGAGGAGGAGGAAGAGGAATAAGACGGGAGGATGAGGCTCAGAGAGAGAGAGAGAGAGCAAACTCCTTATTCAGGCCTTTTCTGCTCACTTGTCACATCAAGGCTCCAAATCAATCCTGCAAATTGGTTTGTTCCTCGACAAGGTTACCAGATGACGGAAGAAAGGAGGGAATGAAGCGGAGGAGAGGAGGAATATCGGAGAGCTGAAGGTGGTGGGAGAAGGGTGCGGATGTCTGGTGCAGAGATATCCTATGTATGTGAGCTGAAGGCCAATGGCTGTGTGATTAAACCACGGAGAAGGTGAAGGATCCAGATGGTTTCTTACAGTCTCACCTAACCAGCTGAGTTATGGTGTCCCCACTCCAAAAAGAACCATACTGCCACTGTGCAAGTGTGTGTTGATGCTCGTGTAACCCTGTCACGGTGAAATGTGGAGCCCATTTCCTCCCATTCCCATCCCAGATGGTGGGAATCAAAGAGTCAAATCACAAATAAATAAAAACGATAAGCAGCAGCAAGTCTAAATGTATTGTTTTTGCTCATTGGTGCTGATTCACATGTTTTGTGTCCTACAGGAGCACTTCACACCAGAGTGCAAGTTTAAGGAGTGTGTGTTTGAGAACTACTACGTCACCTACTCGTCCATCCTGTACAGACAGACCCAGTCTGGGCGGGCGTGGTACATCGGCATCAACCGGGATGGGCAGGTCATGAAAGGAAACCGGGTCAAAAAGACCAAGGGTGCTGCTCACTTCCTGCCCAAACTTATCGAAGGTACAGAATCCGACACCCTAAAGACGTTTGAAAGTCAGTAAACGTTCACATATAATTACCATTAAAATGCTTTATAAAACTATTTTATAGTCTTTGAATTAGTAAATTAATTATAAAATACAGGTCCTTCTCAAAAAATTAGCATACTGTGATAAAGTTCATTATTGTCTGTAATGTAATGATTAACATTAGACTTTCATATATATTAGATTCATTACACACAACTGAAGTAGTTCAAGCCTTTTATTGTTTCTAATATTGATGGTTTTGGCGTACAGCTCATGAAAACCCAAAATTCCTATCCCAGTTTAACTTGTAGTATGTCTCAGATCAGTCATGATTTAGGCCCCGCCCACAACGCTCCAAGGATAGATTTTTAACTGGTGGGTTTTTCTCAATTTCTGAAAATATCTCAAACGCCCAACCATGCCACTAGGTAGTACGAATTAGAGCGCTGCATTGCTACTGAGATCCCACGGTCCCTGTGGAACAACGCAAATCTCACGAGAATAGGGGGTTTGAAAACTGCCATGGGCAGGGGCCAGGTGGCTGTACGGCTACTGCGGACACGATTAACCACAGGTCCCAAGATCGTATTATGATGGAGTGTAATAAAAATCAGGCTGGAGTGAATAAAAAGTAAAGGACGGAAAATCGGAAATATAGAAAAGCTTGTTCTGCTGAAATTGAACCTCCATACATATTTTTATCGTAAAGAATGTCTTTTGTTTTACTAATGGTTCTAGGTGTAGGCAAAATTGGATGCAAATTTCACACAAGGGGAATAAAAGAAACCGTCCCACATTGAGTTCTAGAGTAATAGCCATGCCAACGACATATCTCCATACAGAGAAAGAACATTATTACTTTGGTTACAGTTTCTCCCACAAGTGACCAAAGTTCCATCCCAATCCCTAATCTGAAAAAAACCAGTAGAACTGGTTGTTGTTCAAAGTAATGGTGGACATAGAAAAATAGAGACCAACTGTCAGGTCGGATTGGCTGAGCTGAAGCGTAGCGGAGGTTGCTTGTAGCGTGGCTGTGTGACCCAGACGTGGAGCGGCTAGCGTTAGGTTGAACAGAGCACGCAGCTTTGATCTAGGAACGGCGACGCAGCGCTCAGATAGAGCCGAGGCTGAGCGGCGGTTCCGAATATTTAAGGAAGCTGTCTTACCGGTGGTAGGCAGCGAGGAAAGATCTCTTCCCTGGTTTGATGGTGGATGATACTGAGAACTAGGTTCGACGTATGTCTAGTACGATGACTGAGTGACAACTCAGCGGTGGCACTTCCCTAAATAGAGTTGACGTGATGACGTTGCCGAGCCACGCCGGCGATGGGAATGCTGGGATGTGTAGTGCTCCGCCCGCGAGGTACGTAGAGATGGTCAGGAGGAGGAGTTTGTGACACCAACCCAGGGCAGCCATGATTTTTTGGACAGAAAATCTTGCAACATTTCTCAAACAACTTCAAAATTCCAGTGACAAAGACCAAGACCAGGTGGCTCGCATTTAAAAAGGAACAAACATAGTGAGATACCACCTTAAATCATTACTTGTGTCCTAAATCCTGTCTTCTGGGTCTTTCTCTTCCACAGTGGCAATGTACAGAGAACCTTCCCTGCACGACGTCGCTGAACAGAGTCCACCCAGGAAAACGCCCAAGACCTCTAGTGACTCACCAGTCCGCCAGAACGGCAAGAAAGACGTTCAGTCCAAAACCAAAACGTCCACTTCCTAGCGCTCAGAGATGTGGAGGACATGGGACGAGGGCCTCCAGCGGACACCTGAGCAAGGCTGTTGGGTTTGAACCCAACCTGGTACCTGGGATACGGACCTACTGGTGTTAACACTTGGAGAAAAGGTCCAAGGCAAAGGGGAAGTCCCCTTTTTATCTTCTCAGACCTTCTTCCACACCAGCCCTCCACCTTCTCCTGGTGGCTGTTAGCTTAACTCCTAGCCTCTGGTGTTAGCAGAACCGGAGGCGTTGAAGCAATAACTGGATGTAGAGCTAAACAGTGGCCTGTTCTAGAGCGTGTTCCATCTGTTCTACTATCAACAGCACCCACATGTTCAGATCACACCTGCCAGTATGGTCTTCCTGGGTTTTACCACGATGGAGACCCATCTTCACCAATCGGTTCTTTAGTCTGTCTTTTTAATGCTAATGTTAGCCCAACACAGAGCCATGCTAACATTGGTCAGTCACATGGGCCATCTGCTCTGCCCATGCATGTGTGTGTGTGTGTGTTTGTTTTTGTTTGGGGGGGGGGGGGGGCTCCCTCTCCCTCTCCCTCTCCTTCTAGTCACCTTTTTCACTATTTGATTAGTTTGTGACATGGACTCAATTTTCCACTCTATAGCACAAAAACACCCCCCACCCCCCTTAATGGAGTCTGATCAGAATCTTTCGACCTTTAAATGAGGGGCCGAGAGCCCCCTCGGCACTCCTCAAGCCACACACACGCTGACATTTACACACACATCTGCATTTGTGTGTGTGGGTGTGTGTCATTTATATGCTGATAATTCCAGAAAATGATCTCTCGACTCAACAAAATTACTCGCTTTAAAATACACACACACTCAGAAATACATTCAGTGGTGCGCGCGCGTGCATGTGTGCGTGTGTCATCAGAGATGATGAAGACATAATGGAGTCTAGTGCCAGAGCAATGGCTCTTCTCTCTGCGGTCGGCCGTGCGTTGCACAAACCCTCCAGGGTCGTACAGCATCTGCCAACTCTCATTTCCTCAGTCTGTTATTGTTGTCTGACACAAAATGCTGAAAATTAGTTTTTTTTCCTCCATCATTGCATTTAAACTGTGCTACAAACCTAAAGTGAGCAGATTATGCTGATTGTGTGTGGCCCTAGCCTGTTTCCAGGTCAGAGAGCTGGTATTCTGCATCCCTCTCATGAGGTTCTGAATCAGCAAATACATTATTATTAATGATATTAGTTACTTTGTTTTATTGACAGGCAGACTAATTAACTACGCTCCAGGGAGCATTACGTTCATAATGTGTAGATGTTTGTTGGGGGGACCTAAATTTAAAAGTTCCCAAAAACCATAGTTGGTTTTCTTGTTTTGTAATCAGATTAAAATCTAGGATTGTGCATGTGTTTTCTAGTAGAAGTGAAATTAGAGGGACATTATGGTTCTTCTTGAATGATGCAGATAGTAGTGGTCAGTATGTTACCTGCAGGAGACAAAGACCAGAGGAATCTCAGTTTAGGGAATCATGGCAGACGGTTCATAAAGCAAGCTAACAGCTACTCAGAGCCAAAAGTAAAAACTATTCCTGCAACAATAAGGTTGCAACATATCTCTCAGAACAGATCTACTGCAGCAGACAGCAGTTACACTCCAAGGTTTGATTTGTGTGAAACCACATAAAAAACCCATTTAAATAAATGACTTTCATTGTACAAACAATATAAACCAAAGCCAAGATAAGAGCTCGTTAAATTCAATTAAATTTAAATAAATTCAGTGAACGTGACAAGAGCATATTTCCATTTCTAATTGTAGTCAACAAGGCTTTGATACGGGATGTTTGCACTTTAATTTAGCAATATCAAACCAGTTGGGCTCATTAAGGCTGCCAGTTGAGCTGGAGATTATGTTTATACAAATTATGTTTGCTTGAGTCTGTGAGCAAAAGTTTTTTGTATTTAAAGTTGAAAAAAATAACATTTTAATGTAAGAAAATGTGTTTTGTTTCAGAATAAAAATAAATGAGGGAATAATGCATGAATAAACTTCCACATGGAGGAAAAAAACAAAACAAAGTCATTCCGATAGTTTTTCTACATCCTTCATGAATAAGTTAAACTGGCAAACTGATAAAGAAACACTTATTTTTGTTTGTTTGTTCAAATATTTGCTGGAAAGGGGATTCCGTCCTAATTTAAAAGACTTCTAGGAGGTTCTGCATTTCGGAGCCTTTTTCATCACAAAGAGCAATTATTTTTTGATATCGTACGTTCACAATCTGCTCTGCAGGATAATAGCTTCCTGCCTGATGCTAATGCATTGTGGGAAACAGGGGAGTCCCGTGTGTTCACCAGCTGAATAGGAAGCAGCATTAAAGATCTGGTGGAAGACAAATGGAGCTAATAAAGGAGGATAATTAGTGGAGAAGAGCAGTACAAATGGAGGCTGAAAAAGGAGCTGGACGCACATTCTCCTTCCATGTTTAATCTGCTGCTGCCCAGTACCTTTACCTGTAAATAATAATAACAGCTAATAACCCAATCAGGCGCTGCGTCGACCTGCTACCTGGGGGGGTGGGGTTGAGCTAACCGGCTCTCAGAGCTCAGGGGCAGTAAATGACTATTAAGAGTGAAAACTAAACAAAGAAGGAACAAGGAGAAGGCTCCAACAGCAAAGTTAAAAAGAACAATTCATTATCTCCTAATTTGATCTGCACACTATTAAAACCTCAGTTTCCCACTAAAACGCTTAATGAAAGTGTTAAACGGGCCGTAGGGGCAGTGTGTTTGACCAGCCGGGCCCTGAGGATCCTCACAGCCAGTGTCTGACCATTATTTGCACAGTAATTACTCAAATGTTTAATTAAATGAAGCTTGAATAGAGCGGGACCGACTGGGTGGGAAGAGAGGAGGAATTCAGCAAACTTCTGTTTAAGGGGCTGTGTGGTGTGACCGATGCTCTGAGTCGAAGTCGGTATGTAAAGCTAAGGACTAAAGCTTAAGAGATTCACTAGAAATGAGGATGACGTTTAGTTTAAGTTCAGATGTAAGAGTTGTTTTAATCATCTCATTACCTAAAAGGGCGCTCTGTTGAAATTACAGTGGAGCATTATGATCACTGTGAAGCTAATGTTCATGTCGCATTAGAGTAAAAGCAAGATTTTCATTGAATAATTCCCAGAGTGAGGTTAAAATGTGCCTCAGGTCTCAAAAATTGTAATTAAAAAATCCCTTTTAAAAGAATCATCAAATATGTTATGTTGGTCTTGAGCCAGCTTGACAAAAACTGGTATTTAAATACATATCTAATGGGTATTATGGAGTATTCATTGTGAGTATCCTTCCTGAGTCAGACAGCAGTTCAGTCTCATGTAGAAGTAATCAGAAATTCTCACGTGAATGACGAGTCATGCTAAAAGCTAATCAGTGTCAAGCTAACAGCTTTTCGGTGCTAATAGCTAATCAAGCTAACAGCTTTTTAGTGTCAAGCTAACAGCTAATCAAGTTAACAGTTTTTCAAGCCGTTTTTACAAAACAATGTCGTCAATTTGCCGCCACACTGAGCCGGCGTCAGCGAGCCTTAAGTGGTCAGATTGTGGCGGCAATGTTGTGCAATCGTGTCCAAACGATGTCAGGGACTTGCATAAACCAGCCAGGAGAGCACGGAAGATTTTCTTGACGTCTTTATTACTTTTTTTCTTTTCTCCAAAGAGGGTTCCAACCAGCACTTGACATTACATGACAATGGACGTAGTAACAAAGTAACCCAAACTCAGGAGCTGACTACAAACATGTACAAACAAAAAAAAACCTCTCACAGACACAAGATCAACTTAAATAGTGGCTGATCAGACCACTGCCAACACAAAAGGGTGGGGAGACATCAGTAAACAAAGAGCATAAATAAACTACCCCTAACAAATTCATACTAATCAGTCCATTCTGTTTGAGTAACTTAAAATGAATACATATTACTATCAAAACCCAACTACTATTTACAAAAGAGAATAACTAAATACACAAACACAGGAATCTTCTCCCTTGAGAGTTGGTATGACCCAGTGGTGCTGATTAGGCCAAGTGATCTGCTACAGCTGCTCCAACTCCAAAGCCACTGGCAACTCAAAGAAAACATATTAATCATACAAACCCCTACAGACTAATACCGATGAGTAACTGCATGTGTGCACTTCATACAGTCACCCAAACAGTCAATCCATAGAAACAAACACCTTTATTCAAAATAAAAGAAACATTAACAGTCATTTACTTGAAGTGTGACAGCAGGGCAGCTGTCACAAACGATAAAATGATGGCAGTATAAAGGGGGTATGGGGGTGGTTCCTACACTACCACGGACTTCCGTTTATCTTGGACATAACTTGCTTTTTATTGCCATCAAAGCCGTGTTCATTATGTTTTTATAACAAGCCGCTCCTAAAGGTGTCTGCCCTCCATAGTCCCCGCGCAGTTTCTGGTGATCTGACCTCCAGATCTAATGGAGAGAAGCTCCTGGAGCTCTGCATCACTTCTGTTTATCATCTCAGCTAGTTCTGTTTACAAAAGCTAAACTTACAGTCCGTGTTTACTTTCATTTCAAATAAAGTTGCCGGCCGAAGCTCTGCAGTAACTCCCCAAGCACCGTGACACCTCCCTCTGTTGTGCCATGGCGTAAAATGCATTCACAAGTTCGGCTTTGCGGAAATATTACTACCAAATGAGACGGAGCGAATGCCGCATATTTAATGTGTTTATAAGACACACCTTTGCGGTAATATTACTCTAATATGCCAGCGTGGTGTGTCTTGTAAAAAGGGTTTAAGTGTCAAGCTAACAGCTAATGAAGCTAGCAGCTTCTCAGAGTTGAGCTAACAGAACTCAGCCTTTCAAAGCAACAAATTTCCATCATCTACAACAGCTCAACTGCAGAAGAATCCAGAAATGTTGTTCGAAGTATTTTGTTATAGATTCAGGAAAAGGAGTTTTTCTAGACTTTTTGCTTTTTTTAGGTGGCTAAACTTTAGAAAGGTGCTGTAAAAATCTTTTTCATCTCTCGCTCTGGTTTATTAAGATGCCTAAAATCAGGTTTTCTCTCACTGCTCGTCTACTCTCCAAACCTGCAAGCTTCACTTCCAACAAGTTTTGTCTTGGCATCCATGTTTGATCAGCAAGCCCCGCCTCTTAGCGGCAGGGTATACTGCTTCTGTTAAACTCTGGCCTTTTGGAGGGTGTTGTTCATTCAGAGCTGAGGAGGAACGTGAGCATCCGTCGGAGGCTGTTAAATGATGCGTATCTGATTCAGCTGCTCTCTTCACAAACAGGTTCACACACCGCTCTCCCCGGGGACTCCCTTCACTCCCGTTTTTCTCGAGTCAGGGCTCTCCCTGCTTACTGAGCGAATTACTGCTGCAGGGAGGGTGGGGGTCACGCAGGGTCATACAACTCCACTTTGGCCTTTATCTTTAGTTTCTGATCAGGAAGAGATAGAAGAGAAGAGTGTGAGGTGCAAAAACTAAATCCAGAATCGATGAATGAGAGCAAAAGGCAATAAAGTTCATTAACAAGGTAAACGAGACTTGCTATCTGTGAGGGAACGTATAGGAAAGCAATGGTGTGTGTGGTAACAGCTTTTTATTTATTTTGTCTATTTTTGTGGGTGAGGGGACTGTCGGAGTTTTTGTGTGTGTGTGTGTGTGTGTGTGTGTGTGTGTGTGTGTGTGTGTGTGTGTGTGTGTGTGTGTGTGTGTGCGTGTGTGTGTATCGAGGTGGAGTCCCTTAGCCACATCTGCAATGCAGCAGAAAACACAAAAAGGAGAGACAGGCTGTGACGAACGAGTGAGACTTTCCTCAGACAGAGTTCAGGTTAGCCACCTCATTAAAGGTGCTTTTATTCTGGAATCCAGAGTGCCTGATATCACTTCCTGTGTGTGTGTGTGGTACCAGATTAACTTCACATCTCCAAAGTTTAGTCAGTTTTACATTTGTAACTTCTTTTAAAGACTCGACTTATCTTCACAGCCGAGCTGAAGGTCTGGTTAGGGTTGGTTGGGTCAGATTACCGCGTGTCTTTTCTTTTACCAGGTTTGATTTTGCTTTTTTAAGCATTTTGAGTGAAAATGAATAGTGATATTCAAACAACACACCAGTGTCTCTTTTTTCATTTTGTTGTTTCATGTTTCAAACACAGGATGACCTTTAACCTCTTGTCTGTATTCTAATGGACTTGTTGGCCATGTTTCTCTCCATCAGACACACACACACACACACACACACTCCTTCACACACACACACTTCTTCACACACACTATCATTAAATTCTGTTATGTTTTTAACCTTTGCTCATCTGAAGTATCTGAGTCTTCCAGAAAGGTTTGAAGGAAAGCCTCTTGTTTTTGTCCTGTCTTCCAAATGCAAAGATATTGCTTCAGTCTTCCAGTTATTAAAGTGATTAAAGCCACAATGAGACTATTTTTTTTATTCCGACGAGACAAAACAACTATATATGTGGATCTGAGGCGTTTCTGGTGAATAACCACTCCTCTCTACCGTTTGAACCAACGGATCAGGAGAAAGCTCGGGGAGGGGGGATGAAACAGAACCTGACTAAAACCAGGAAGTGGATCATGGATGGGAGGGACTACATGCCTGCATGCGCCAATCCTTAATGGCACATCCTCAGAGGAACCATGGTTACCCAAATATTTACTCTTTGAACCACTTAATCTTCTCCTATCACTACACCCCCCCCCCCCCCACCCCCCACCCCCCTCTGCATTTGCAATATGATCTGTATTTATTTCTATAATAACGAGGCAAAGGAGATGTATTGTTGAATATAATTGAATAAAACAATAATATATTTGTATGATTGCAACTCTGGTCTCTGGAAAGTTATTCTCTGGGTTCAGTCTGACATTGTTCCTAATGAACCGAAAAAGTACGTCTTTATTTCTCATGTCCTGTCTGGCTGTAAAGCAATCGTGCCGAAGACAAGCCCTACCGTTTTACTCTCACGGGTGGAGCGTCAGCTATAATGCCTCGCCCGATACCAAAACTTCATTAGAAATATTTTTGGTTGCTTTAAATCCCAGAGAAAGGGGGTATAAAAGAAAGGAAGAGGTGGACAATAAAAATAAACAACAAAGAATCAAAATTACAACAGAACCAAAATATGTCACCGCGCCAACCGTATGAGGATATATGACAGTGTAACGTTTTGTAGATGGTTACTTTTAATAAATTGTCAATAGAATATTAAGGCATTCAATAAAATGTATTACTCCATAAAAATATGGATCATAAATATTATTGAACCTTTACTATTTGGTTGATGATGAAACTAGGTAATATGTAACATATACCCCAGGGAAACAACACTTTGTACTAATTTGACACAGAGGCAAATATTTAGTTTATAAAAATGAATTTGTTACCATATTTCTACTACTATGATGATGATGCGGAACAAATGATTATAAATGATGAGTTCAGGTGATATTAGCTGAGACACTGATGAAATAGGTGTTATGTTAAAAACCTACTTAAGTGTTTTAGAAGATCGTGATGTCTGGGTTGTAAAATAAGTCTGGCTGACTGTTTAATGAGGTTAAACAAATAACTAAAACCATTCAATGTCAGGTGTGAGTACTATGTTATGAGGCTCCTCAGTGACACTGCTGGCCACAAAGTGTCCTCGGCATTGGGAGTAGTTTGACTTCTGGAAGCCAAAGGCTGAACTGATACGGCTTGCTGGAACTAACTTTTAGAGGAAGTTCTCCTTCTTTTCTTAATTGTTGTTTATAGATTTAGACCAATCAGAATCTAACAAGTGTAAAATGGGCGTTTGCCAAGATCCTCAGACATCACTCCTTCCTCAAACACTTAAAGCAAGCCAATTTCATTTATTATGAATTAAATATGTTAAACTGTCATTTATTAATATAGTATTATTAATAAGTGAGTATACTGATAATAAATCATTATCAAATTCAACAAGTAGACTCATTTGTTGTATTTAAGATCTGAAATGAAACAACCACAACCAACAGCTATGCATGCCAGAGGCCTAGGAGATAAAAACGGCAAAGCGCCGGACCCACTCGCAGCTGCCCACTGCAGGGCAGGTCGAGCTTGGAACTCAGCGGTTCTGGGAACCACCTAACTCCGGCAGAGACCCGACAAAACCCAGGGTTCTAGACCTCACCAGGCAGCCACCAGGAGCAAGCCGGCAGATGCCAAAAACTTTCAACCCTAGACACGGGAGCTGTAAATACACAGGCAGACTGAGGCTCCACCTACCAGCAGGAAATGTGGCAGGAAGCGGGTAGGCGTGGATGTTGTAGCACCATATGATGTCTCAGGAGAGACCCCAGCTGACTGATACAACTCACACACAAACACACACTCCCACCCTCATGCTCACACATAAACACGTTAAACCTAAAGACACAAAATAACGTACGTCATACACCCACTCATGCTCCCCATACATACCCAAAAGTACGGTATCTAATGCTAGAGTTATGGCTGAAACAAAACCAGCAACCTCTAAGGGCTGGTTTCAGTATCCCACTACCCAATACCCACGCCGTGTAAAAAAATTCAACAATATCCTGAATAGAAACACAATGTTCTTGCTCCTGTATGTTAAAATAATCATTGTATATAGTAATCAATGAGGTTTTCCTGGCACGTCTAACCAGGAGGAGACCTAAAGGTAGACCCAGGACACGGTGGAGGGACTATGTCTCTCACCTGGCCAGGGAACGCCTTGGGATTCCCCCAGAGGAGCTGGCCCAAGTGGCTGGGGAGAGGGAAGCCTGGGCCTTAGGCTACTGCCCCCGCGACCCTACTCCGGATAAGCGGATGAAAATGGATGGATGGATGGATATAGTAATCAATTTCATTGCTGGAAGACTCGTGGAAGACAATTTCATTTTTTAAAGATTTTTTTTCATTTTCCCCAATATTTTCTTACAATATTTTTTTAAATTATTTTGTATATATTTTTTTAACCAGTGAAAAATATTTTTTGTTCTTGTGGAACACCTCTGATGTTGGTCTTGAGAAGCGCTGTATAAAAAAGTGTTTCTTCTTCTTCTAGTATTTCTTAGTACCAAAGGTGTGACCAAGTCACTGCTTTGCAAGTCACAGGTAAGTCAAGTCTTTTCAGTCAAGTCTCGAATCAAGTCCAAGTTACAGAGAACCAAGTCAAAGTTGAGTCCAAAGTCAATGATCTGGAAGTCCAAGTCAAGTCCAAGTCCTTAACTTTGAATTTTCAAGTCGTATTCAAGTCATCTGTCCAACTTCAATTTAATGATAATGATAATAAATAAATTCCAGAAATGAAGCTTCTTAAAGCTTAATTTATTTGCTCCAACATGCAGAAAGTGCGACTGAAACTGATTATAAGCAAAGTGCTGCTCCATTTAGCAGAACAAAATCAAACCCAGGACGAAGAATGATTTATGATTTTTGTCCATGCCGTGCCACTTTTGTGCTAAAATATCAAATATGCTCAAGTCATCATCAGATCAACACATGCAAGTCGATTGGCGTTCAAGTCTGGGTCAAGTCATAAGTATTTAGTTATAATTGATGCTCGTGTACAGGACATTTTGGCTTTATGTTACAATGGCAACACAAGATTTTATAACTGAAACCAAATGTATAAGGAAAAGCATAACTTCATTAAAACAAATATCTCTAATGTATGTCTAATACCGATTGTGAAGTATAAATGTATTTTTTGTTTACACTGTTTGTTCAGTTTGTTTTGATTGAACATTATGCTGTTGCTGCTGTACCCTCTACCTAAGTGCAAAACCAGAGAACTGGTACATCCCTTCCAATCAGGTGGGGTCAAACACTTCCAACAGTGTAATTCTGACGTTGTTAATTTGAAACAATCAGCAAATGCTAACACTAAGCCATAAAGATTTAAAAAAGATAATATATAACCCATTGGTATGGTATTCTTACCAACTATCAAAACCCACAAGAGTTTTTCCCTGGTCACAGGACTGCTTCCTGTTTCTAGAGACTCCACCCACTTTTAGTGATGTCACTTCAAAGTAGGGTTCATAATGTAGATAAAGAACTGAAAAATCATCGCCTCTAATGGGTGCCAAATAGGAGAACTCCAACTATACATTTTCACTAAAACATCACCAGATTTTACCTTGAAACCACGCTGTAGCTATAACTCTGACCCCAAAGGTACAACAGTGATCCTGAACATCTACTCACCTGACTCCAACGGGTGCAGCTCTGATGTAACCTGATGTCTCTAATTTAGCTCACATCATCACTTACCAATGAAATTAAACTCAGCCGTCATCTGTAAACATTTAATCCAATTTACCTCTGAGTTATTGAATTAAACTGAACATGCCCTCTTGACCACAGATATGATGTGCGTGACTAAACACCGGCTGCTAGCTGCTAATAGTTAGCTTCTTTGGAAATTAAACTGGCGAGAGGCCAGATGGCACTGTCAGTGGATCATAAATTAGGGTTGTGAAGATCAGTGGAAGATAAATGTAAGAGCAGAGTGAGATAAAAAAAAATGAGTTGAAGGATGTGTAAAAGGGAAGAGAGATGGTTCAGCTAATCAGTCTCTGGCAGGTAAATGGTATGGTGATTGCTACTGGATGGGCTCTATATGGCTGCTTACAACATTGTTTTTTTCTAGAAAAAGCCAAATTAGGTTCTGAATTACATTTATCGTTAACCAAGATTAAACCACCAGATGGCTACTGTGCTTACTGCAAACTAGCTACAATGGTCTGGGTATGATCCATAGATGATCCAAGTGGGTGTTTTAGGTTCATCACTTGAGAAAGTAAGGAAACAAGTTAGCACTTAAGGTCAATGGGATGTGAGTTTTAAAGTAATATTGATGCTATATACACCAGAATCATTGAGCAGTAAATCAAATAACAGACCTTTTACTGTTATGTCAATGAAGGTCAGCAGATTTATGATCATCAGAGCTTCTAAATCTTCTACTCTACATGATCCATTTTTAGTGGTATAAACATTTCATCATAATCTAGTTTAAACAGCAAATTCATTATTTAAATTAACAGGTCATTTATCAGCATAGGACAAATCAACCCAAGTCAGAGTAAAGCCAACATGTTATAGGTGAAAACTAACACCACACACATAAAGAGTTCAAATAGAACATGCTGTGTCATGTGACGTACCACAGGGTCCTGTTTTGGGACAACTTCCATTTTCCTTTAGTTGTTAATTCATTTGTCAGCCTTTCGTACCTTGTTTAAATAAAGGCCATGTACTGTAACTTGTGTATTGTCTAAAAGAAAATTAACTTAACCTGAAAAAGCAGAATGACTGAGACTTCCACTAATAAACACAAACCTGTCATTTTATTGCCTCTTTATGAAGTACCAATAATCATCAAGACTTATTGATAACTCTTTGAACTATTTATGGTGAAGTGCTATTGGGATTTATGCAAGACATTAAACTTCAACAGGTTAGCCATCCAACCAAAGGAGTTTGATTTTTTTTTTTTCATTTATTCAAAATGCAGCTAAGGATGTGTGGACAGACAAGATTTTTAAAAAGTTTCCAAAGGTTTTGAGATTGTTTTTGTTGTGTGTCTATGGAATTGCTGGTTAGGTTTTTATTATTTTTTATATTTTAACTTTATTTATTGTAACAGTTGTTGATAAACTTTCTACATGTTGGTTTCTGTTTGGTTGATGTCACATCCTGAAGCCTGTATTGTGGTTATGAGACACATGCCTGGTTTATCCATGCCCTCCACACACACCCCACTCCAAACTCTGGTGTAATCTGAGTACCTAGCAGGTGGCCAGGCTGCTCTGAGTGACAGACAACAACGGTTTTGACTGGGCAGAAACAAAGCTCAGCGTCTTGCTGTGTAAAAAGGAAAAGAGTCACATCAAGAAGGTGGATAAAACGCTTAGAAGATCAGAAGAGTTTGGTTCAGTAGCCACCATGAAGACCCTGGACACACTCCTGCTGGTGTATAGCATGTACAGCCTGAGTACATTAGTAGGTAAGACCTCAGATGACACAATGTTCCCATGTGGTAATAGTATAGAACAAAGTTAAACAAGATGTGTGGAAGAATAATGATAAAACCACTGAATGAAAGCACTAAACTAGGACGAATTCCTGGGTCTCTGGTGTAGTTTCTCATGGTAATAAAGAAAAAAAAATGTGTTGAATATAGAAATTGGAAAAACATCTTTGTTTTGTGCTTTTGTTCTACAAACCATCACGAAACATAGCGCACTAAGTCAGTCACACATGACAGAATACATGATATACACACTGTTTGCATGGATTATTTAGCTATAGCCACGGTAGCACTTTCTGAAGATGCCAAGGTACTAATATAATCTGAAATTAATTCTACCTTGCCAAATACAACATATGTTATTAGTTAATCATTATGATCAGGGTTTGGCAAATCCAACTTAACCATGATCCAGCTGAAAGTTAGAAAACCAGGATTTGCTGGCGACCCAGGCTAACTACTGTTAGCATCAAAAGCTATATTGTAGCAATATGTTTAAATACAGTCAAGGACGTAATTTTCACTTTAGAAGTGGGGGGGGCACAGGGTGGGGGGTGGGGTGGGGGGTATGGTTATCTTTACAGTATGTTCTAATGGGAAACCGGCTTCAACACAAACGGTTGTTTTCCGCTTGGTCCTAAAGCTCTACCAGTGTGAATTTAATATAGCGTAATATTGTTTTTGGATGGTAAAAAGTGCAGGGCTCAAAACTTGACTTTGGAAAAAGTGGGGGGGACATGTCCCCCCTGTCCCCCCCCCCAAAAATTACGTCCATGAATACAGTGATTGGACAGTGTTGTGTGTGAGACTGAACTCCTGCAATATAAACTGTGGATTTTACTTTTACTACTTGTGTGTGCAAAACGGCTATATTGGAGTTTGTAAAGGATGGGTAGTTTACATCTTACTTATGAACCATAAAATGTGAGATTCATGAAATATCAATCTGATGGATCTTTGAATGTTTTAACCAGGAGATCAGAACTTTTTTATTGCAGGGATTAAGGGACACTTCGTATTAACGCCGAGGAAAGAGAGAGAGAGTCAGGTTTAAAATAGTTAAGAAATGTATTTCTACACTATTTAAACAAGACTAACTTTAACACTCTGTGTACTGATGGACTAAGGTGGAGTGAGACGTGAGATGAATGAGGGTGTGTATGTGGAATGTTTTTATCAGAACCAGCGGATCCGGAGAAGCATTTAGTTCTGAGTGGGAGTGAATGTTTCACTCTAAACTTCAGTAGGAGATTTATAACACACATGAAACGCCATCTGTCGGTCTACGTACCCCCAGGGGAAGCCTCGGATTAGATCCAGAATGTCAAGGTCCTCTTGGACCCTCTTTGGAACCGAAGCCGGTAGAAAAGCAGCGGTGCCGACCAAACTAGTCTGGGAATGCTTCCAGGTCACAACAGGTTATCACTGGCATCTCCGAGACCCTGAAGTAGAGCCCTGCACTGAAGCCCTAGGCCCTCGGGCCGGGCTTCGGGCCAACGGCTGTGTAATTACCTCGGACACGGGCCGGGCCGGGCACCTTTATTTTTAATCAAATTCATAAAAATAAATAAAAACTGAAACACTTGAACGCAGCAGCACCTGTCTGCTTCTCACGCACCGGCACCCGTTAGCTCAGTTAAGGTCTGTGTGGTTTATAAATGCGCCTATATAAACGAAGTCTCAAACTGCTGATTGAAACATGTGCCCCTATTCTAATATGCCATTTTATGTCCACTTTGATATGTCAGAAACCATTCGTTTACTCTCATGAAAACGGCAGCATTCTATTTTTCTGTGAATAAATTCGCTCTGCAGTTAAAAAAATGCAGCATTAATTGATGGGGTTTTTTCTGACTGGAGAGCACATTTTCAGAGCGGCAGATTAAATTTACAAATGCTATATTAATTGGGGGCGTTTATTTAATCTGCCGCTCTGAAAATGCGCTCTGCAGTTAGAAAATTAGAATGCTGCTTTTTTTTCTAATTGCACAAGAGCGCATTTTCAGAGCAGATTAAACTTACAAACGCATCCAATTAATATAGTGTTCGTAAATTTCATCTGCCGCTCGGAAAATACGCACCGTTAGAAAAAAAAGCTGCATTGCTGTTTTTCTTTCTTTTCTATTTTTATTTTTTTTTTACTGCAGAACGCTTCTGACAGATAATTAGAATTCTGAGCATTCTATCACGCTAAAACATTTTGAAAGGTTAAAAAAAAAGTTGGGCTCGGGTCGGGCCAGAGAATCCTGAAAACCTTTTCGGACCGGGTCGGGCTGGGGCTCCACACCCTCGGGCTGGGCCAGACACGGGCTCAGATTTTAGAACTGTGCAGGGCTCTACCCTGAAGGGGTCGTGAGGTTCAGCTTTTATTCTGAAGGAACCGTTGCAGTCAGATGTAACTTGAAACTGATTTTATCCAGCTTGTCGAGGTTCTTTTGGCTGAACAGGAAGTCCGGATGGCCTGTCCGAGACTTCTCTAGAACGCTGGAACTAAAGAAAAGGTGGTGTGGAATAGTTTTTATAATTGTCATATTTTGGTTTACTGGCGAATCAGAATTTGACATGCAAAAGAGGGTTTATACAAACACCACAGAAAACCATGCCTCACGCCAGAAACGAAGGTCCTTATTGGATCAGACAGAACGAAATGTGCCGTGTGACTTTAGCATTACGTGTCCTCAGTGTCTAGTGCAAATGTCCAGGATTATAATTACTTATAAAATACTACTGACCACAGGATTATAATATCAGGTAATAACATTGTCATTTCACAGATTGATTGAACATTGGGCTCACATTATTAATGGTAATAATAAAGTTGTTTATTATGTGTTTATCAAAAGAGTTCTTCATCTTCATCTTGAGCTGTAACAGAGGTGAAGCAGTTCAGATGAGCAGAGTGCATGAAAGACCTTGGCCACCATCTCATGTAGATTAGGCTGTCAGAGACTTTGTATCTCTGCTCGAGCAGATGCAGCAGATCAGAGAGGGTGCTCGCTGCAGAACTACAAAGGCGGAGCTGCACCAGAGTCAGCCCCGCCCATTCACGCAAACTCAGCCTAGCCCACTGACTTCCGTTTTTGTTTTTCAACTTTATCGCAAACTAACCTGACTCTCATGAATTACGGCTGTTACTAGTTTACAGTCGTTAATGCTATGTTCTGTGCTCCAATTAAACAAGATAAATATAACTTGCTACATGACAAAGTCTGAATATATCCCGAAATGAAAAGATTTCTTTTAGCGAATATCTGCCCACAGCCGCTCCAACAAAACTCCTGTACAACAACATTTGACATTATTATTATGTGAGTTCTGGTAGTCCAGTAGCAAGATTGTTTCACTTAAGTTTTGCTTTCCCCTCAGCTGATGCTGGTTCGGTTCTCGGTGGGGTTGGCAACAATCTATTTTGCCAGCTGAAACATTTAATTTGTTCATATTTTAGTTGTAATGTTCATTTTCAGCTAAATATTTATGTCTCTACAAGTTCTTTGAATTTGGTCGTTCCTAAACAGCATTTTAGTTGAAACTCTGCTCACAAATGGACTCACACTGGCTAAATAAACGAATGAATAAATAAAAAAACACATTAGTCATTATATGTTAAACGGCATACCAATAAATTGTTGTAAACATAGTACTGGCAAGTGTAGCTAGAAATGAGGAAAAGGGGTTATAGAATATTTCCACTACTGGGAGGCGAACCTGTGCAAAACTGCATGTCAACCTGACACCATAACCACTACACCACCACATCTTATAATACTTCTGTGGCGTTGCATGTTATTGTGCCATCCAGTGTGTCTTTGTAGACGGGATGTATGATTTTTCTGGCGGTGTCTCAGTAGAAGTCATTTCAGAAATAATTTGTCAGAAAATTCACAGAATATCCAGATTTGAGAACCAAGACCAGACCCGCTTCGGGGGAGGAGACCAAATTGAAGCTGAGATGGGAAGAAACTGCATGAATGAGGCCAAAAATGGCTTTGGCGTGTTTCGTATGAGGAAATGACAATATAACATGATTAAAAGTTCCAAAAGTTAGATTTTTAATTATATGGAACCTTTACAAAAACTGTTCAATTCACTTCTCAACTCCGTCCCCAATCCTGCATTTTTTAGCTATAACACCCTCTTTGGTTCCAGAATGCTATAAAGTCTGACAACTGGAAGGAATTGGACTGACTCTGATAGAATGGGAGGGGCTGATTCTGGAATGGGTGGGGCTGACTCTGGTGCAGCTCCACCTTCTGGTGCAGCTCCGCCTTTGTGGTTCTGCAGCGAGCACCACTTGGCAGATCATGACCTTTAGGTCAAAAACAGGACATTCATGACACAAGTTGGATTTTCTAGCTGGTCAGTATCTGATTTTCCAGGCTGAAATTCTGATTTTAGATGCATGTTTAATTGGCAAGTATTAAGAGTACATTTAAAAAATTCTACAATTATTTAATATTAATTAGTTTTCGCTATTGTTTAATAAGGTCCTTCACTCATACTTTCATAAGCTACATTTGCAGCAGTCTCTGGTAGGAATGAATGCGTTCTTTTGGGGGGGGGGGGGGGGGGTGGCTCCGGTATAGCAGTTTCTGTAGGAGAATTCAGCTGGAGAAAATAGAAGCTTCAGAGTCTTATTTTTTGATAGAGAGCCTAAGCCACGCCCATCTACTTCCAGACCATGGGTCTCTCGAAGAAAGACTAAATGAATGCAAGTCAATGGGGCAAAAAATTCTAAAATTCCGCTTGTTAGGTGCCACGGATTTCACATATGATGTCCATGAATTTTAAAGACACATTTTGATGCCGAGAAAGTGCTTCTTTTGGGGCGCTGTTGAGCTGGCGATGGAGTGAGACGTGTTTGAGCTCCCGTCGAACTTCTTTCTTTATTTCTTTATTTTAAATTAATGTGCGCACAGTATATTTAACAATCGACTAATCTGCTCTGAAATTATTTCCAGAGCTTAGAGAAATTCTACATTTGAGTGAATGGCGACAAATCTGCGTAAATTTCAATACACTGGAGCAGCGAACACGAGGCCTAACACAGCCTGGAGCCACACTGCTACCAGCACCGCGGCAAGAGCATCTCCACCACAGCTACGGTCAACTACCATTAAATCAGAGATGGACGCTTAGTCCCTGAAGTCGGAGATTCTGCTCTCGCTGAAAACTGAAATTTCGGCGGTGATAAAATCAGAAATGAAGAGCGCACTGGCCGACGACTTCGACTTCCTTAAAAACGAGCTACAGGCATTGAAGGCAGAAGTTAAAAACAGCATGGCGGTGGTTCACTCTGAGATCGACCAAGTAAAAACCACAGTCCGAGACATGGAGACCGGATTGTCAGCATAGTCAGATGAGGTGGTGACTTTACAGACCACAGTGAACACCCTGAGGACGGAGGTGGCAGAGCTCCGAGACAAAAGTGAGGACATGGAGGGAAGAGCACATCGGTGTAACATCAGGGAGTGCCTGAGACGTCTGGTTCAAACTCCACAACAGTGGTCTCAAAGCTGCTACGAGAGGTGTTGCAGCTGGACAAAGATGTGCTCATTGACTGTGCACACAGAAGTCTGGCTCCAAGGAAACCCGGCGGAAAACCACGAGCGATAGTGGCCAAACTTCATTATTTCCAAGACTGTGCTGAGGTACTGAACCGGGCGCGTGTCCGTGCCCCACTTCGGTACAATAGAGAGTCAATAGCTATCTTCCCGGATTATACTACAAGAGTCGCCAAAGCCAGAGCTGCGTTCACCGAGGTTAGAAAGTTGCTCCGTAATCGGCAGAATGTCCGGTTTGGCATACTATTCCCAGCCCGCTTTCGTGTTACACACAAAGGGAAAGAAAAGGAATTCACCGACGCAGATAAAGCGATGACCTACGTGAGGAACCACATCATTCCCACAGAGGAGCGTGAGTGAGACTGTTCTCATGTTTTCAACTGTTTTGACAGTACTTTATTTGTTTTCATCCGTGGAAAGGCAGCTAAAGTGGCTGCAGTCAGAGGACTAAGGTCACTGTTGTTCGAATGTTAAGTTTCACCAGTTGAAGCTGTTAATGTTTTTTCTTTGCTTCCCTTGTCAGTGTTGATCACCCGCATTCATAAGTTTACTGTAACTAATGTTGATTCTGACTCTGCAGGGCGCTATATTATTTGGACAGGGCAACTTTTCTCATTCCCGGTCATTCTGGCCAATATTTATGCGCCAAACTGGGACAATCCTGAATTCTTCTCAAATGTTCTTTCTCGTCTACCAAACATTGTTTCACATCATCTTATACTTGGTGGCGATATAAATTGTGTACTTTCCCCTACCCTAGATCGCAGTTCCTTCAGAAAGGCACCCTTGTCTAAATCGGCACACACAATCCAGCTTTTTCTTAAAACATATGGTGTAGTGGATCTCTGGCGATTTTGTAACCCAACTGCTAGAACATACTCCTTTTTCTCCCCAGTGCATAAGAGTTCCTCTCAAATAGATGCTTTTTACCTGAATAAAAGACTTTTGTCTTTGGTAACTAAGTGTGATTATGATGCCAAAGTCATTTCAGATCACGGTCCGCTAACCATGAAAATCCGTGTTCCTAATACACAAAATAGTTACCGCCCTTGGAGACTCAATCCTCTTCTCTTATCAGAAGAGTCTTTTACTAATTTCATTTCATCTGAAATACAATTTTTTCTTGACACTAATCAATCTCCAGGAAGATCATATTCAACTCTATGGGACTCTAAAAGCCTGTCTGCGTGGACAAATCATCTCTTACTGTGCATATAAGAAGAAAACAAACACCGTGCGCCTTAAACAACTAACAGATCAAATACTGGAACTAGATATGTTATACAGCCATCAACCATCTCCTGAAATAGTGAAAAAGCGTTTGTCTTTGTCGGCCGAATTTAATATCCTATCAACGCAGCAGGCAGAATATCTCCTACATAAATCTAGACACGGATGCTATGAACTTGGGGAAAACATTGGACAGATTCTCGCATATCAGCTACGACAAAGAACCGCCAATCAGACTATACCCTCAATCAATGATGAGCAAGGTTCAGTGTGTACAGATAGCCTCAAAATTAACTCCTGTTTTCAAAACTTTTATCAAGCATTGTACACATCAAAATGTCCAACTGCTCCCTCTGGGTTGGAGATTTTTTTAAGATCCCTAAATGTCCCATCTGTACGCCCAAATGTAGCTGATTCATTGGAGAAAGACTTCTCAGCCCTGGAAATAATATCTGCAATTGGATCTATGCAAAGTGGCAAGTCCCCAGGGCTGGATAGATATCCGACAGATTTCTATAAAAAATTCTCCGTCCAACTTTCCCCACTGCTACTGTCTGTTTTTGAAGAATCATTTTCACTTAAGGCCTTACCTCTGACCATGCGCCAAGCGGTAATCTCTGTGATTCTCAAAAAAGGAAAAAACCCTCTGGAGTGCAATTCATTTCGCCCACTTTCGCTTCTTAACACAGACGCAAAAATCCTTCCCAAGGTTTTGGCACGTCGACTAGAAGATGCTCTTCCCTCCATTATATCGCCTGACCAAGCAGGCTTTATAAAGAATAGTTACTCTTTTTTCAACGTCAGACGCCTTTTTAACATCCTCTGTAGCTCCCCTCCACCGGATGTGCCAGAGGTCGTCCTCTCACTCGATGCTGAAAAAGCGTTCGACCGGGTGGAACGGGGCTATCTTTTCAGCACTCTAGAGAGGTTTAGATTTGGATATAAATTCATATCATGGATCAGACTTTTATATACTTCTCCGATGGCTGCTGTGCGTACTAATAATGATTTGTCCCCTTTCTTTGAACTTAAGTGTGGTACAAGACAGGAATGCCACATGTCACTGCTCCTTTTTGCGGTTGCATTGGAACCACTAGCTTTAGCTCTGAGTCAAAATACAGATATCAGAGGAATTCACCAAGTGGGGGAAGAGCACAAAGTCTCGCTTTATGCAGACGACATGTTACTATACATATCACATCCCATTTTAAGCCTTCCTAAGCTGATGGTCCTACTAAAAGAATTTGGCAAACTATCCGGCTACAAAGTCAAGGTTCAAAAAAGGGAGCTGATGCCTGTTGGCACTAGTAATAATGACAGTTACTTAAAATAACTCCCCTTTAAAATTAGCCCCAAAAAAATTCAAATATCTCGGAATATAGGTCACAGATTAACATAAAGATCTTTATGCTGCTAACGACCAGCCCCTGTTATCAAACTTAAATCAGGATATCGAACGATGGGATCCCCTGCTTCTATCTCTGGGGGGAAGAATTAATGCGTTAAAAATTAATATACTGCCTTTGTTTTTATATATATATTTCAGTACCTTCCCATCTTTTTAACTAAGTCTTTCTTTACAAAATTAAATAATAAGATATCAAATTACATTTGGAACAAAAAAACGCCCCGGATAAAAAGAAGTGTACTTCAGAGACCTCGCTCAATGGGAGGAATGGCACTGCCTAACTTTTTGTATTACTACTGGGTGTTTAACATTCGAGTACTGCTATATTGGATGGATAACAATAATGATAACACTGACACTGAATGGCTAAATCTGGAGAGGGCATTTGTAAACTCCACTTCTTTAAAAGCCCTACAGTGTTCTAAGTTGCCGTTTCCGCGGCCCATTTCTAATTTTACCTCTAACCCTGTGGTTTTACATTCAATCAAGATCTGGAACCAATTTAGAAGATCCTTTGCACTTACAGATCTCTCCCAGGCTGCCCCAGCTGCACCGAATAATTTGTTTGTCCCATCATTAACAGATGGGGTTTTCGATATGTGGTCCAGTAGAGGCATGGTATCATTGTCAGATCTATATAATGGCGGCAGCTTTGCCTCCTTTGAACAGTTGGTACAAAAATATCATATTCCCAAATCACATTTCTATCGATACCTGCAACTTCAGAATTTTGTACTCTCGAACTTTATATGTTCTCCCTTACGTCCTCCAACATGCCAATCCTGTTGGATTCAATTTTTGACTGCAAACTAGTCAGAAAGTGAACTATTAGGAAAGATATACGAAATACTATATTCTCATGACTTGAAATCTTTGGATCTTCTCAAAAATAAATGGGAGACAGATTTAAATGAGCAAATCACAGATGACATTTGGCACAAAATAATACAGGGACTTTTTTCATTTTCCATTTGTTTAAGGCATGCTGTCATTCAATTTAAAATTGTGCACCATCTGCACTGGTCTAAAGTTAAACTCTCTAAGATCAATGCTCAGGTAGAACCCACGTGTGACAGATGCAGGCAAGATCCAGCCACTCTCCTACATATGTTTTGGACTTGTCCAAAGCTTGGCGCTTTCTGGCAGTCCATTTTTGAGACCTTTTCTAAGATCTTCGCAAAAAGGCTTGCACCATGTCCATTCATTGCACTTTTTGGAGTAACTCAGACAGACTCCCACCTAGAGGTGTCGGAAAGAATAATGGTAGCTTTCTGCTCTCTCCTAGCTAGGAGACTGATATTATTGAAATGGAAAGACCCAGCACCTCCAACATATAGTCATTGGGTTAGGGAAATTATGTATCATATCAAGTTGGAGAAGATCAGATACACAATTAGGGGGTCTACTAGAAAATGTTATAACATTTGGCAGCCTTTCCTTATGTTTGTAGAAGATATGGAGGCAGACAATATAGCAATGTGAATCCCTGTTGCTGTCATCATTCATCTTTACTTGTGCATTTTATTTATTTATGTTTGTTTGTTTGTTTTTTATCTGGCCATATGAGCTCTGTACAGTATATCGAACTAGATATTTGGTACTGTGATCACACTTGTCTGGTATTTGTGGGGGGTGGATGGGCTTTAGTTCTGTTGGACTTGTGTTACACTGTAAAATATAACTTTTTAAAACTAAATAAAAATACCTTGATCAAAAAAAAAGAAAGTGCTTCTTTTGAATCAGACAAGAAGAAAAGCAGAGGACAAATGGCTGTAAATTTAGCAAGCTTCAAATCAAGAACCACCATAAATCTGGCCATGTGGTAAGTAGCAGCTACGCTAGGGTAGAGGAGATTATGTGGTGATGCCGTGTACGCGACGTACCGACGTCTGATTAGTAGTCATAGTAATTAAGAATTTTTACAAGCTGATAAATCTCAAAGTACGTGACTGGCATGGTCGGAACACCCATCAGTAGTTTTCATTTAAATTGCAGTACAACATATGTGTGATCCAGGGCAAAGCAGATTAGAAAATGGCGTTTTTAGCCTCGTTGACTTGCATTCATTTTTTCATTCTTCCAGGGACCCATGAGCCGACCGGAAAGGGAGAGGAGACTTAGGCTTCCTATTTTTGGACATCTCGCCTCTGATCGGCTAACAGTAACACGACTCTACCACTGATTATGTTCGCAACATTGATGATTTATCTCTGCAAATACAAGCCTTGAGGTGTGCAATGCTAATGGTTAGCTTCTACTAGCAAAGGTGCCTTCTGCTGTTTCTTGGACGCTAAACCAACAACAGCCTTCCTCATCGTGAGTCAAGATGAGTGTGACATAGATCCGTCAGGCTTTTCAAATCCTGGAGCGTCACCATGATCTATCAGAAGCTAATGCAGGAGATAGCTGTAGGAGACTATTGTCAAATATATCCTGCATGTGACCCATTATTTAATAAATAATAGGTAATAAATGGTTTCTTAGTGAAGGACGTCTCTCAACAACTCATGTACACCAAAATGTTTCTTGGAAATTGTTTTTAAAAGTCAATTTGATTTTTATGTCATATTGGTGTGCCAACAACTAGCAGCTTAGTTTATTTAACATTAGTTATTAGAAAGAAAATTTAGGGGTACAAGGCAGCTTTTTAAATTCTTTTTAGGTATTACTGTTTGTTGATTTAGCTATTTGAATTAAACAGATTTTAATTTGATAAATAATTCTGTAGCATACTACAACCACCAGTATGATAGATAAAAAATGTAAAATCAACGAATATTTGCTCTTGTGATCATCTGAAAATTAAAAAAAAGCAAACAACTAAAATGCTGTAAATTATAATGAAAGAATGATACAAGACCACTGATAAGGTTATGACATGCTGCTACATCCTAAAATCTAATCAGACGGGATGAGCAGGTAGAATGTGATTGTCCACTTGGTGATATTGTTTAACGCAGATGAATCGATGCTGGTGGGGGAGAGCGCAGCACATAATGCGCTCTGACAATGAAGTCATTTATATTGAACTTTATTGCTGCCAGTGTCGATTTCTCAATCATTTTTATTGCTTCTCTGCGCGTTCAGCTGAGTTTAGTGAGCTAGCAAGAGGTGAAACACATCAGTGTTCGTCCTCCCACCTGGATGGTACCTCAGCTGATCTGATCATGTTTTAATCCAGCAGCCATCTGAGCTACCAGGTAAAATGAAATCAAACGTTTTGGTTCTTTAAGCCACCATCTCTGGCTCATGAGCAGTCGTTGCTGATGGTGGTGGTGGTGGTGGTGGTGTGTGTGTGTTGTGGGGAGGCCTTGCTGGGTGACTGTCGTCATCCGTTTCTGTCAGGTTGGATCCTGGAGTCACAGCAACTCCAAACGTGATGAATGCAGCGTCACTGGTGCCAGTGATTATAAATGCTTTTGACCTTCCAACAGCCACAAGGATGTTCAGTAGGCTATATGTGAAAATGCAATGCTTAAGCTTTAATAGCAAACAGGCAGTTTTCCATTGGAACTAAATTCTTATCATGCAGGGAGTCAAAGATTAGGAGTTTAAGTCAAAAAGGCAGCGGGTGGATCGATCCACGTATCGCTAGTATCAATGCCAGTGAGGTTGCCATGGATTGTGTTGGGTTGATGGTATTTTTGATGCACGTGATGATGTTTTTGCCCAAAATCTCTGTTCTGGGCTCAGTGGTATGGAAATTAAACTTAAAGGGACGAATGAATGGAGTGTCTTCCCTGTTACTGCCCATCTCTGTTGGCCCTCTAACCCTATCACAAACACCATACGGAGATTCTTCTCTGCTTAAAGAAGCTCTCACTCAACCAGGAGGAGAACCTCAGAGTTAAAGGAGCAGATTCAGACGGATTAATGCTAAACTAAAAGGCCTCTACCTGTCCAGGTGTCCTGTTGGGGATCTACAGTCATCTCCAACCCTATCTCTTGATTGGCTGAGCCAACCGGGAAGAAAACCTCAGAAGTGTTTATTTTTAGCGTCATTTAGCTAGCAGAGGTGAATTTTACTTATGATGGAGTTTGTTTGTCCACCTGAACCTGCGTGTTAAGAAGCTCTTTCTCCCTGTGGAACAGGCGGTGCTGAGGTGGAGCAGGCTCTGATGAAGAAGGTTTTCACCAACTATAACCTGAAGGTGCTACCAGCTCAAAGCCCTAGAGAGAGGGTGGTGGTCCGTGTGGGGATGATCCTCTCCTCGTTTGTTGGACTGGTGAGCTCCAGAACCTCTACACCACCTTTCTGGCCTTTTTTTTTTTTGACATTCAGTTGGATCTTCTGACTAAGGTGAACCAGTGAGGTCACAGAGGAATGCTGATACAGTATGTTCATTCTGCTCTCCTTTGAACTTTTCTTTGATAATTTAGTGGTTTTCCATCAAGCTTGACTCCAGCTATGAATTTTGCAAAACCACCTCTTAAAATGTGACAAATCCAGATCCAGCATGCACGGATCCTTGCTGATAGAAGAGCTAGATTGTGTTAGTGAAGTTTTACATTTATTTAGCCATGCTGGATAAATTTTATTTAAAAGTATTAAATAAATGATTTGTTTGGTAAACTTTTGATTATTTCCAGCACAACGTTGAATAACGTTAATTAGAAGAAAATTTTATACGTAAACACACAAGTTTATGTACTTTCAGAATTTATACATACGTGTTTTATTTATTTTTTTAAGGAATCCAAAGTAATTGTCCTTGCTTGTCATTAAAGATATTTACAAGCTAAGTATTTTAACTTATGCTGAGTCCATTTACATATACAAAATTTTTACATACTTCAATGAGCCTTGCCACCACTGACAAACACACTCACACACACAGCTGTCTCGCTGACATTGCTCTTTGTTTTAAATAGCAGACAGAACTCTGAGGCTCTGCACTCCTCCTGCTCTCTAACAGCAGCATGGGGCAGCTGGTGAATAATCCCATAATGCAACACATCACCTTTTACAGACCTAGAAATTAAAACTGGGACTGTGCACAAGACACTTTAAGAGACCTCTAACTGCCTGCCATATGCTAAAGCAAGTGTTCACTTTAGGGACAAAATAGAACAATTAAGTTTTAACAAATGTAGCATCAGGATTACCTTCACCAGAAACCTGACATATCCGGTCCTGTACATGTCTACTGCCTTCTAATGAAGGATCTACAGGTGGTGAGGGCCAATTTTATTTCTACATTACTGCTATCTTGTTATATAATTACATAACATGACATTATTTTGTTGTTACAATACGTATTTCATTTTAAAATGCTGTATTTAAAAGTCTCGATTACTTGAAATCCATCTGTTGTTTTTAAATAAGAGCCGAGCTCCAGACTCAGTTTAATCACAACATATTTTTTAACGCTTCCCTCAGAACATGAAAAATGAAGAAATGAGCACGGTGGTTGTTATGAACCTGGTAAGTTTCTTTGCTCTTCTTTCTTTAACCTGAACATTCCAGTTCATTCTACACTCCTCAAATAAGTTCTCACTATTATTTAAAGTAGATTAACTCCTGACCTCCTCTGTGGTGCAGCTCAGTGCGATGATCCACACAGCACAAATGTGTAAAGCAAAGTGAAAACATATGCAAATCATGTTATTTTTATGCAAATGCAAAGGGAAATCATCCCTGAGGACTCTAATTAAAGTGCTGGGAAAATAATTTAAAAAATGATGAAATGACAAATTGGCTCCATTTGTACTGAATAAGCAAAGTTTCTGCCTGCTGCTCTCTCTCGTCTCAGCTTTTAAATGCGTTTCATCTCATTTCTCCGTATCGTACCAACGAAAACACTTTGAGTTTTTCCTACAGGAGTGGACGGATTATCGGCTGAGCTGGGATCCCAAGCAGTATGATGGGATTGAGGTCCTGCGTGTTCCCTCTGGGAAGGTGTGGCTTCCTGACATCGTCCTCATTAATAAGTAAGAAACACACAAAAAAATAAGAGACAGTTCAGATCATTTAACATGTCAGAGAGTTTATTGAGCACATCACTTTGGAAAAATAAAGATTATCTCTGGACAGGTAAAAACAAAAACAGCTAATCCAAATGAGGTAAAGGCCATTCAGAAAGGACATTCCCACAATTTTGAAGTACATTCTGTTATACAAATAATTTCTGAAATGTGAATATTTCCTAATCAGCCACTGAAGCTGATAGGATTAATGAGCTAACAGCTAGCTCGGGTGCGGCAAAGACCATTTCAAAACAACTCTAATCTCCTTAATTTGCATTGTTACTTTATAAATCCTTAGCTCTCAGATTTGCACCCCAGTTATTTATTTGAAATGTTATGGTTACTGACAAAGGTAAACATAACCAATGCTAAATGTAGCACCCATTCAGGTTCCATTGTCAGGTTTGGCAGGAATGTCTAAATATTTCTTCTAAACCAGATGTATAATGTCAAACTGACTGTGATGGAAGGTTGTATGAGCAGCTGTGAAATTGTAGAGATTTTGGTTTTGTTAGACACTGTCAACAAGATGTATGCAACATGTTGCTAGTTGTTAGCTTCTGAGTCTACCAGTAAAAAGAGACCTACAGTCCATTAAAATGGATAGTGTAAACTTTTACACCACATGAACGTTTGTTTGCACTTTTATCTGCTTGTATAGTTGTGAATAGCATCAGAAGCTAGCTACAGCAACAACTAGCTTTAGCAGTTAGCTTGTGGGTCTGTTGAATCCAAAGAAGAGTCAACCTCCTCAAATCACCAGAATAAAACATGATATCTGCGAAAGTGCAGCTTCACCTGAAATGACCAGTATCGATCAAAAAGACACAAAAGTACACAAAACGTTTGTGTGTGTGTGTGTGTGTGTGTGTGTGTGTGTGTGTGTGTGTGTGTGTGTGTGTGTGTGTGTGTGTGTGTGTGTGTGTGTGTGTGTGTGTGTGTGTGTGTGTGTGTGTGTGTGTGTGTGTGTGCTGCTCCACGGGCCCTGTTATTAGAGAGTCAAGCTGCTTAATTGCCTATAAAGTGTTGATGAATGGAGTAGTGAGGATATTTACAGTGATGTTAATGGGAGTGTGCATGCGAGCTGGGATATGGGGGGGTTGTACATGCTGCCCTTTGTTTGTAAAGTCTTTAGCTTACTGCTGTTCCTGCAGTTTTTCCATTGCATGAGCTCCGTAATAGTCTTCAACCAGATGTCCACCATGAGAAATCAGCTGTTCCACTCAGACTAATGTCTACTGTAGGTTTCATCGGCAGAGCGACTTCATAATTTTTATGTTGTGTTTAACTCCGTGTCCACAGTAATGATGGCGTCTTTGACGTGGCCCTGCAGGTCCATGTCCAGGTTTATAGTACCGGCAGGGTGACGTGGACGCCCCCTGCTCTCTACTGCAGTTCTTGTGGAGTCAAGGTGGACACACACCTCTACATCTTTGTGAACAACATTTTTTTCCACTTGAGTTTGGTTCTTTACATGCCTGCATTCCCCCCACAGGTAACATATTTCCCTTTTGACTGGCAGAACTGCACCATGCAGTTCCGCTCCTACACGTACGACTCCACAGAGATCGACCTGCAGTACGCGCTGGACTCAAAAGGCAACGAGATTAGAGAAATCCAGTTAGACGGGGCCTTCAGTGGTGAGCTGTTGGGATTATTGGAAAGGGTGATGTTACACCTTTAATTGGCCACCCACAGTTTTAACCCTACTGCAATTACTTCTACATAAAATGTAGAAAACAGCCAAGCCAGCTTTCTTTCCAGGGCACTTGTTCCACCAAGCAAGTCTCAAAGTGAACCTAAAGCACCTACTGTAGTTAGCCCACTGAAAACACATTTCCCAGCTTCAGCACACCTGGTTTGAATCGGTGGGTGATTAACAGGCTGATGTAGAGCTTGATGACCTGCTGAACAGGTCATTCAACCATTGAATCACAGGTGTTGGGGTAGGGAGACAACGACCCTAGAGAACCAGGGTGGCACATCGCTGATCAAAACCAATGTTTAAACATTTCTTCAGAGAGCGGCGAGTGGAACATCATTCACAAGCCAAGCAGGAAGAACATGAAAGACGACATGTATGAAGAGATGACGTTCTACCTGATCATCGAGAGGAAGCCTCTCTACTACATCATCAACATCATCATTCCCTGCATCCTCATCACCATCATTGCCATCTTTAACTTCTACCTCCCTCCTGATGCCGGTAAGTGTGTGTTGTCACGGAAACAACCCGAATGTGCACAAACACTGCTCAGAGAAAAAGTATGTTCTTTCCCTGTCTCAGGTGAGAAGATGGGCCTGTCCATCAACGTCCTGCTGACCCTCACCGTGTTCCTTCTGCTGCTGGCTGATAAGATCCCAGAAACCTCCTTGGGTGTTCCCATCATCGTCAACTACATCATGTTCACCATGATCCTAGTCACCTTCTCCGTGATCCTCAGCGTGGTTGTCCTCAACCTGCACCACCGCTCCCCCAACACCCACATGATGCCGCTGTGGGTGCGCAAGGTCAGAGTCCCACGGCAAATATTCATAAACACTAAAACAACAACAGTTTTGTTAATAAATGTATATTTATTAATAATAATTATGCATTTTATTTCAAGCGCCTTTCGAGACTCTCAAGGTCACTTTACAAGTGCAGGTACATACAAGAAGAAGAAAAAAACCCAATATAAATAAATACATAAAACAATCAAGATTAAAAAAGGAGCTAAGACTAGATAAAAATGTAGGAATGGAGGATTTCGGTTGCTAGGCTAGAGAAGGATAGAAGGAGGAGTGTAGTTATGGTGGATAAGCCAAGCGGAACATATGAGTTTTGAGTTGGGACTTAAAGGTTGAGAATGAGTTGATATTGCAGATGTCAGACAGGAGAGTGTTCCAGAGTTTAGGGGCTGAGTAACTGAAGGCTCTGGCTCCAGTGTTACTGAGACGAATACGGGGAACAGATAAGGAAAAGGAGGATGGTGAACGAAGCGAGCAAGTGGGAGTGATGACATGGATGAGATTAGAAATATATGGAGGAGCGAGATTGTGGATGGCTTTGAAAGTGTACAGAAGAATTTTAAAGTCAATTCGGTATTTAACAGGGAGCCAGTGAAGATGGTGCAAAGCAGGAGAAATGTGATTGTAGATGGAGGTCTTGGTGATTATACGGGCAGCGGAATCCTGGACCAGCTGAAGTTTATTGAGTGACTTTAGGGGGAGACCGGAGAGGAGGGCATTACAGTAGTCGATGTGGCTGGTGACAAGACTGTGAATCAAAATAGTAGCAGAGTGTTGGATGAGGGAGGGGCGGAGTCGATTAATATTGCGGAGATGGAAGTAAGCAGTTTTTGTAATATTGTTAATGTGAGGTATGAATGATAAGGTGTCATACAAAATGACGCCCAAGCTCTTGGCTTTAATGGTAGGGAAAGTGTGGTGTTATTGAAGCTAAGTGAGAATGAAGTGATCTTGGAGAGGGAGGACTTGATACCGGTGAGGAGGATTTCTGACTTGTCACTGTTAAGCTGAAGGAAGTTGGAAGAGAACCAGGATTTAACCTCAGAGAGACAACTGAGAAGAGAGGAAAGAGGTAGCGGAGTTTTGGGTTTGATAGAGAAATAGAGCTGGGTATCGTCGGCGTGGCAGTGGAAATTGATGTTGAATTTACGGAAGATATTGCCGAGTGGAAGTAAGTAAATTATGAAGAGAAGGGGGCCTAAGACTGAGCCTTGAGTGTTACGTCCCCGACAGGTGTTGTTAAAATGTGAAGGATGGGGATAACATAAGAACTGGACAGTGGATCTTAAAAGGGTTTTATTGTTATGAAAAGGTTCTAAAAACGTGCAAACAGATGACGACGGGCATTATAAAGATAATGCAAAACACAAACTGAACTCTCTAAAAGGTTAACATCACGACAAAGTATCAACTATAAAAACACCTGGATAAAACTTTGTTAAAAGCTTAACCGCACGAAGGTGTTCTAATCGGAAGGTTGCAGGTTCGAGCCTCGCTCAGTCTGTCGCTGTCGTTGTGTCCTTGGGCAAGACACTTAACCCACGTTGCCTGCTGGTGGTGGTCGGAGGGACCGGTGGCGCCAGTGCTCGGCAGCCTCGCCTCTGTCAGTGCGCCCCAGGGCAGCTGTGGCTACATTGTAGCTCATCCCCACCAGTGTGTGAATGTGTGTGTGAATGGGTGAATGACTGATTGTGTTGTAAAGCGCCTTGGGGGGTTCCAGGACTCTAGAAGGCGCTATATCAAATACAGACCATTTACCATTTTTACAACGGAGTTGACAAGTCTAAAACAATATACTGACTAAAACACCTGGTAAAAACTTATTTTAAAAAGCTTTACCACAACAAAGGTGTTTAAAACTGAAGTCAGTAAAACTGCACCAAACCAAGTTAACCTTCAGTTCACTTTATTTCAAACATATACATTCACCAACATTTCATAAAATCATTCCACGCAATTGTTTGAAAAGGAGTAGGGAGAAGTGTTTACTTATTTAGCCCTACCCCCTCAGGTTTACATCCTCATCATCAAAATTTAAACAACAAAACAGTTACAATGCCTTAAAAAAAAAACCACAAAAAAAATAAAATAATAGATAAATAAAATTCTCATGTTTAACTAGAACTATATTTAGATTTTCTAATTTGTAGAATAGATTAAACATCAGTTTACATGCCGTCCTGGGTTAATTGCATTTTCTTCATTCTTATACTTATTTAACATTTCTTTTTTGAGTTTTATTTTAAACTGGTTTACATTACTACTGTCCTTTATTTCTTCTGTTAACTCATTCCAGAATTTAACGCCCGCTATTGAAATAGACATCCTTTTCAATGTTGTTCTTACTCTTTGTACTTTTAAATTCCACTTCCCTCTAAAATTATACCTCCCTTCTCTTTCTAAGAACCATTTACTTATTTCAATTGGGAGCATCCCTTTCCTTACCTTATATATTATTTGCACTGTTTTAAACTTGACCAGGTCCTGGAATTTTAAAGCTTGCGTCTTAATAAAGAGTGCGTTTGTGTGAGCCCTATACCCCTCCTGATTTATTAGTCTAATAGCCCTTTTCTTTTAAAACCAAACTGCAAAAAGATCCCACTGGATCATCCAAAAACTTATCACTAAGAGTTAAAAACTACCAAAGTTAAAACTCATCCGAACAAAAGAGGTTGAAACCAGACAAAAACCGGAACCCCTGCACTGCTGCCTCCCAGACTGCTGAAGGCACAGCCTCTTTGTACAGGTGTTGGCTCATCAGGAAGATTCAGCTCAGCTGTGCTCCTCAGCAGCCTGGGAGAGAGGAGGAGGAGGGGCGGTGTCAGGCTGATTCACTAGGGCTGGGTGATCCTGGCTCCTGCTCTTCCCTGGCCATACTGGCAACCATGGACGTAATTTTCACTTTAGAAGTGGGGGGGACACGGGGGGAGGGGGGGTATCTTTACAGTGTGTTCTAATGGGAAACAGGCTTCAACACAAACTGTCTTTTTCTACTTGGTCCTAGAGCTCAACCAGTGTCAATTTAATATAGCATAATATTGTTTTTGGATGGTAAAAAGTGCAGGGGTCAGAACTTGACTTTGGAAAATGTGGGGGGGACATGTCCCCCCTGTCCCCCCCCCCAAAATTACGTCCATGCTGGCAACCGTAACATTGAGGAACGCCAGATGTGACTGGGGAGGAGTTAGAACGGCAGGTGCGTAGTTGGACAAATTGAGTGTGATCTGATAGATATGATTTGAACCAGGTTAGGGGAGTTTTGGAAATGCAGATTGCAGAGAGTCTATGGAGAAAGACTGGATGCGAAATGGTGTCAAATGCTGCGCTAAGATCAAGTAGGATGAGAATGGCGATTTGGCCAGAATCGGCGGCTAGAAAGAGATCATTAGTGATTTTTATCAAAGTTGTCTCAGTGATATGGTGAGGGCGAAAACCAGACTGGAAGACTTCAAACAGATAATTTCGGGATAAATGAGAATGAAGTTGGTTGGCAACAACTTTCTCAAGAATTTTGGAAATGAATGGTAGGTTGGAGATGGAGCAGAGGTTATTGAAATTGTTAGGATCTGAACCAGGCTTTTTGAGAAAGGGAGTGACAGCTGCGGTTTTAAAGGCTGAGGGTACGATTCCGGTCTGGAGGGAGGAGTGGATGATGGAGCAGATCAAGGGTAGCAAGGATGGGAGGCAAGATTTAACCAGGATGGATGGGAGTGGGTCGAGCTGACAGGTGGAAGGCTTGGATTTGGAAATTAGGTCTGAGATAGTGGAGGCGTCAGGTACTGAAAAACAGGAAAATGATTCAGTGAAGGTCAGATCATCAGAGGGAAGTGAGTGGAGGTTGGTTAGACTAAGACTCTGGTGGATTTTGTATATTTTCTGGTTAAAGGGGCATTATGGAAGTTTGACAGCCAAAACATGTATAGAAATAATAAATTTCTTCTTCATACATTCTCCTGCAATGCCCTGGTCTTGTAGAATGAGCCCTGGCATTTTTACTGTGATTGCCTGTTTTTCTGTAAAATCACAGAAAAAGAGAGCTGCTCGGGTCGAGCAGGCTGCTTCATGCGCGTTCACGCTCAGGCATCGCCCGTAGCATTTGCTATCCGTAGCTTTAGTCTTTGTTCTTAATGCCTAGTGACAAAGCTAGCTACATTTCTGAGGACTCTTAGCTACTTTCTGTAGAACTTTCTTCAAGATATTTCCTGCAAATTAGCAACAAAATAGGTATTTTCGCTCCGAACCTTTCTTTGAACGTTGTTTCAGCTGTCATCAAGAATATAAATGTTACAGATCAAAAGTATATTGCTGGTGCTTTAGCCCACCTGGTAAGATGTTGGACTCTCATGCGGGAGACCTGGGTTTGATTTCGGGTGTTAACATAATTTATTTAGAGTTTCACTTTTACATTAGTGGTATATTTTTTACAGTAAGATGCCCACATTTTTATTTGAGACTCGCCGAACGGCATTGAATTCACAGATAAAAAAGATGTGGGTTCAACTTTCATTTTGGAACAATTTTTCAAGCAAGGGAAGGGAATGATCTGAGCATGCAGGAGGACTGACCCATCATAAACCTTTGCCAGCTGTGCTGAAGAGAAAGGTACAGAACCACATTATTTAATTAATTAGCTGCGCATTCTCCTGTCCTCTGTCCTCCGGGCCACACACACACACACACACACAAACACACACACACACACACACACACACACACACTCACGGACACACACACACACACAAGGGACTTTCTCAGCTGTTATTTTCGTTAAGGAGTGTGCACGTACAGCATGCGTGCCTCGTGCACGAGCCTACTATTGAAGCTGCCGTTACGCTTTTGGCCTGAGGGGGCAATCACGAGCATAAAAATTCAAAACTTTGTAAAGTCCCTTTAAAGAAGGAAAGAATGCTGCTGCAGGTGTCAGTAGAATAAAAGTGTGTGTGTATGTGTGTGTGTGGGGGGGATTTTATGGAGGAGAGAAAAAAGAGTTTTAGAATTTCCACTGTTGGAGAAGATGAGACCGGAGGCGTAAGCTGACTTTGTGCAGGAGAAAGAATCCTTGTAGTGGGCTAAGTGGGTGGTGTACATATCTTTGTGAACAGAAAGTCCCGCTCTCCTGTAGAGACGCTCTAGCCGTCGGCCTTCAGCTTTCAAAGTCCTAAGATCAATGGTGAACCTGGGGCAGAGGTAGAGAAACTGACAGAATTGGTTTTTAAAAGAGCGAAGGTGTCAAGGATGTTATGTAGATTGGAGTTATAGTGGTCAGTCAGTTCATCAGGACAGGAAAGTAAATCAGAAAAGCTAAGGGATGAGAGTTGGGACGAGAGAGTGTCCAGATTAATGTCCTTAATTTCCCTAAAGTGGATAAGACGGGTAGTCTTGGTATGACAGAGAGGGAGTTGAACAGAGAAGGAAAGAAAGAAGTGATCAGATAAATGGAGATCAGTAACTGAGCAGTTGAGAGGAGTGAGACCAGAACAGCAGATTAAATCCAGAATATGTCCGTTGGTATGGGTCGGTGTGTCATTGTGATGGAGAAGTCCCAGTGGTGTGTCCAGATCTTTTCAAATGGGGTGGCCCAGGTGAGGCACAACTTTGTGCATGGGTGGCACCAATGGTTATGCTTTTTTGTTTTACCCCCAAGCCTTTTGTGGACAATGAAAAGTCTATTTAAGGTAAATTAGTGTGTTGGCACCTGGGGTGACCAATCAGATTCCAAGTCCACTCCCTGGACATGCCCCTGAGAAGTCCATGGCTGAGGAGGCAAGAAGAAAAGTCTTTGGTTATGGGGAAAGTGTCATTGTCCATTTGGATATTGAAGTCTCCCAGCAACATTAATTTGGAAGATAGAGTGGAGAGATGGGCGAGTAGAGAAGCAAACTGGGACAGAAAGTCAGGATGGGGATTAGGCAGATGGTAAATAACGGCAAAAATGGTGGGAGTTGGTCCATGGAGCTGAAACGTCAGGCATTCCATAGAGCTGAGCGCAGGAACAGGCACGGGGAGGACTTTCCAAGTCTCACGCTGTATGACCGCGAGACCGCCTCCTCGTGATCCGCTGGATTTAGAAGTGTAAACATAGCCTGGTGGAGTAGCATCGTTCATTGAGGAGAAGTCGTCGGGATGTTGCCACGTTTCGACCAAACAGAGAAAATCCAGATTGTTGTCAGAGAGTAGATCGTGGATATGATGGCCTTTGTTCGTCAGGGAACAGATACTGAACAGGCCAAAGTTGGCGGCGGAGAAGGGCTGCAGGCCAGCTGGAGCGTTAGCCGTCCTAGCTGGGTAGGCTAACGCAGACTGGTCGACACGGCGGGGAGGCCTCCTTGGAGAGCGACGGGCTGTAGACCAGAACAAGTGAGAAGGATTATGACCATTGAGGTTGTGACTTCTGCATGAATGAGCTTTGTTTTTGTAGTTCTGTTCTCTCCGGATTTTCGGTTTGGCTTCCTGCCCCTTGGGATATTTACCCATCATCCTAAATAAAGGATTTTACTTTCAACAACCGCTCCTGCCTCGAGTGATCTGGTGTTCTGCATTTTTGGTCCTAACCTCCTGCGCTCAGCGTGACAGAGTGAGCCTCTTTTACAATAATTAAAGAGACAACACGAGGAACTCATCCTGTCACTGTAAATCAGACTGTTCCCTCAGGAAGTTTTATTATTATGAGTCTATTAAGACAAGTGTTATTTCAAAGTAAAATAAAAAAATATTTAAAATATCTTCAAATAGCATAAAAAGACCATTTAGAGCATTTGTTCTATTGATCCGGCGTAACACTTGACCTGCTGATGTTCTCGTTGATCACAACACCAGAGCTTCATCTGACCATGAATGGGTTTTTTTCTCCAATCAGGATAAATCGGTCTAATTGGTGGAGCGCAGGACTACATATAGGGGTAGGACAGTGAAAGACTAAACAGAGGAATCGAACATCCATCCATCAATCCATACAGGACCAACACCCTGAGTTGTTGTACTGATTACCAGAACCTCACATCTACAGGTAACTTAGCTCTCCTTCATGTTCTCTCTCCATCCAGATCTTCATCCACATGCTGCCTCCATACCTGGGTATGCTTCGGCCAAAGGTTGAGCCACCTCTGTCCCTCGAGACCATTTCCCATAGGCAGAAAAAGGTTGTCACCATCAGCAAAGTTGCTGACGAGTACTTCATCAGAAAACCTGACTCGTCCATCTTATTCCCCAAGCCAAACAGGTGAGGTCAGCGCTCTGTGTTTACACGTAGAAACTCGTATAACGCTAGTATGCAAAGGAGCATAGGGTGCTTTCCTTAATCTGGAGTTGATAGCACATTTTTGGAGATTAGATTCAAGATGGCTGCAGTACAATCAGGTCTAGCGCACCCTGTCCGTTAGCTTGTCAATCTGGGCAAAGCTAATCAGTATTTCTCTTGTTTTTTTTTACACTTATCAAACAACAATGTGTAAAAACCACAGGTTTGACTGGTATTTAAGAACTGAGAACAAAGCAGCTCCTTTGGAACCCAGATTGATGATTTTCATCAGAGGTTTTTCCAGATTGCTGCTCCTGAAGCTGTTGAGTAATGAGCTGGATTCTGGCCAACGCTGGCACGTAGCGTGGTAACAAACCGCTCTGTCTGTCTAACCCGGGTGTCTGTTCCTTTAACACAGGAAGTGAGTGACCTTGCACCAGAGTTAGTTAGTCTGGAGATCTGTGCGTCACAGCAGGTGTCTGCGTGACATCCTAACCAGCCAGCTTCATGTTGTTCCATTAAAAACACCCTGAAATTGTCCCCAGTGTGTGTAGCTGTCCCGTCCAACTCCCCTGAGACATAAAATATGTCTGAAGGGAACCGTTGCTGAAATAATAATGACCCACACAAATTGAGTCTGACACGTGAGAGAGGGATGCTGCGTGTCTGGGTGAGGGAACGGTGGAGGGGGGTGTCAGGACAATGTGATGAGACAGCAGTATCTCCCAGCAGCCCATACACACACTCACATGCACCTCCTTAATTGGTTTAGTGCATGTCTTGGCACCCAGACGAGCCCGGTTTAAGTCAGAATTAATCTCCTGAACAGTCATTTAGTTCTTGCCGATGGAGTGTTACTTTGGGTCGTAAAAGGAAGGGAGAGGAGAGGGGAGGAGGTCAAAGCGTCTCATGTCTCCTTGTCTGTCTCACGGTGGTTTTTGGCCACCTGAAGGGGCTTCACCTGGTTTGAGTCGCGGCCGTCCCAGCTGCAGTGGAAACTCCTGACTTTCCAGCCAGGATCCCAACAGCTTGCTCTGCTCACAGTGCAACACCGCCCTCTGCTGGACCAACTCACATTCTGCAGCTCAGTTTTACTGGGACTTCTTTAAATCTTCATCTCATTCATCTTCTAAACCAACTTATTTGTGTTTATGTTTATGTATTTAGCAGACGCTTTTGTCCAAAGCGACTTACAAGTGATAATCGGCATGTTGCCCTTGAGCCTAACAACAACAATAACAACAACAACTTGACATCAGTCATGGACAAAGGAGTGGACAGTAGGGGGGGGGGGGGGGGGTGCAGGGAGGGTGCTAGTTTAGAAGATGCTCTCTGAAGAGCAGGGTCTTCAGGAGTTTCTTGAAAATTTAAAAGGAAGCCGCTGTTCTGGTAGTGCTTGGTAGGTCATTCCACATTTGTGGAACGATGCATGATTTCTAAGCATCAAAGAGTTAATTTCTGTGTTTATAAGGTAATAAAAAGTCATGTTGCTTTAAGGAAATTCGGGGAGGGGGGGGGGGAACGTGTTAATTACATTTTCCACATCTCAGCTTTTGAAAGAAGGAGGAAAGATGAAATATTTAGTGCAGCAGCTGCCAGCAGGTTTTCATCCATCAGCTTCACTGTGATGCGATTTTAGTTCTGGAGTGAAAACAAGTTTATCATATCCGGTGAGATGAGTTCAAGTCCCGAAATCTGTAGTTTTAGTAAAATACGATTTTTTTCTCTCCCCTTTTTTCCGGTCTGATTCTGTTTTGTAGAACATGACTGTATTTGTTCCTTCTGGGCCCCCGCAGACAAAGCCCTGCAGCATAATTTATGGCAGAAGGGCCTTTTTATCATGGGTTTAATGGAGAAAGCCAAACATTTTGACACACAGTGTCGCAGCTTTAGTGTGAACATTTCTCAGCAGCAGCAGGAAAAACCACAGCAGCGTTATTCTGGCACCCAGCAGCAGCTGACAGTTGGTAACCGAGGGAAACAAGTAAACACTAAAGCATTCACACATAAACACTGAGTCTGTGAGCCAGAGCAGCGCGGTCAGCAGATATCCAGCAGCAACTCCCTCCGCAGCAGCAGGAATACCAGGGAACTCCTCTGGCCTTCATTTTATTCCTGCCTCGCTGACACGGGAGTGCAGACCAGACGTATAGCCTCCCTCGCAAATGCTTTGGCGTTTTTCAGCATCTAGTTAGCATTTGGACTCACACCAGCTCTCACAATGCTGCATTCTGCACATTTGTGTGTATTTGTGCAGTGTGCATGTATGTGCATGTGTGTGTGTGTGTGTGTGTGTGTGTGTGTTACCTCTGAATCAACGCTGAGATTTACAGTCTGGGACAGAACGATTTGGACCCTAGCTCTATTTTTAGTGTTTCTGACCAAGCACCCATAAAAAGTGTTGTCCCAGTGGAACATCCATTCACTCATCACCTTGATAATCAGTAGGGTCATGGGGAGCCGGTGCCTGTCTCTAGCAGTTAGTGGGGACATCGTGTACAGGTATCGAGTCCATCAGAGAGACACAGAGACAAACAACCGTTCACACACCAATCAACCAGTCATGTAAGTCTTTGTTCTATGGGAGGAATCTGGGGTACCCGGAGAAAACCCAGGTATACTTGGGGAACATGCCAACACACAGCTGAGATTTGAACCTGCGGCCTTCTTGTTGTGAGGCAACAGTGCTACCAGCTGCTCCACCATGCAGCCTTACACTTCTCTGTCTGCGTATGTACGGGGATACGCCATTATGCGTTGGAGGTATTTAGAGTGTTTTAGGTGAGTCTGTGCTATGCTTCTTTGTGCCAAGCAGGTTCCACCCAGAAGGTCTGTGCACAGACCTGAGGAAGTTCATCGAAGGCCCGAGTACCTACCTTACTCTACCGCATGAGCTGAAATCAGCCATTGAAGCCATCACGTACATTGCTGAAGCTCTGCAGGCTGAGAAAGACTACGAGGCGGTGAGCAGCTGCTTTTGTAGTTTTTATTACTGTTTGCTCTCTGAGTTTCACGTCTGCGCCTGGTTTCCCTCCCATCTGTGTCCATCCAGCTGAAAGAGGACTGGCAGTACGTCGCCATGGTGGTGGACCGCATGTTCCTCTGGATCTTCGTGGTTTTCACCACGGTGGGAACTCTGGCCATCTTTACAGACGCCAGTTTCAACCACACTCCCACTGATCCTTTCAAAGCCCTCTGAGGACATCTTTGGATTTCTTATTCAAACTTTGAAGAAATGGTGGAAAAGGTCGTCACTTCCGATGGCTTCTGATCAAAACTGAGAATTTTCACAGTTTTCCTCCAACAGCATTAAACTGCTCCACTGGTGTGATATTCATATCTAAACTAAATTCTACTTGTAAAATTGTTTAATATGGTATGAAATATAACTTTATCTGATCTTATTTATGTAGTATTAGTTTGTAACACAGGCCATTAACCCATAAACACGCTGAGCTACCAGCTGCTTGAATCAACGGCCTTTGGGTGTCACGGTGTAGGAGGTGGAGATGATGGACCATGTGTGGTTGAGCTGAGCAGGAGGAAAAATGCAGGCTTCAGTAAAAGTAAAAATGGTTTAATGGCAGGATGGGATGAACAGGAACACCAACAAACAACAACAATGAACTGACAAAGGACAGGGGCAAACAGGTGGTTTAAATACAGAGGGCTAATTAGGGAAACATGGGCAGGTAAACGAGGGACAGGTGAGAACAATAAGGGCAATCACGGCAGGAGAGGAACACAGTCAGGTTGGGCAGGGGCAGATCGTGACATTGGGACGGCAACAAGGGCTTACGGGATATTTCTGCAGCCGTTCTGGTCCTTTTCGTGTTTCGGAGACTGGTGCTTTGGTGTGTGTGTGTTTGGAAGCTATTCTTAAGTCTGACAAGGACACAAAGACATCTCATGTCCTATTGGACACACTAAATCTTTAACTTTTTGTCTATTTCAGTCTTAGTTAACATTGGAGGGGAGTTTAAATTGGTAAATTGGTAAATTAGTTACTTTAAACTGATTTATAAATTTGTGACAAATCTAAATAGAACATTTAACAGATTTACCTCCTGCATCTGCATCTGTTTTACCATTTAAGTATTATTTAAAGCATTAAATTCTACTAAATATTTAAACTCAGAGACATTTTATTTATTAAAGCAATTTTCCCGTTTCTGCAGAAGTTTCTTTAGATTTTTTTATACTGTAAAGCCAGATTTGAAACTGTTTAATATTTGCTTATTCGTTTTAATTAATGTATTTAAATTGTATTCAAACTTTTAAAATTCAAAATACCAAATGAAATATACTGAAAATGGTTAAACCAAAATATAATTTAAATATAAATTATTAAAAGTGTATTTTATTTCATAATTAAAAGTAACAGGCAACAAGATTTGTGTTCATTTGCTCTGCTTCAACAGCACCTGGAGTGATATGTATCTGATAAATAGTTATTTTATTTTATTTTATGAATTAATAAAACAGATTTCATGCTGTGGACTCATTTATTGAAGTCATCATTTATTTTTCTACATTTGAAGCTGAAACTTTGTTCGTCTTCACCAGAGTTTCCTGTTGACACGGCTGATGGCTGTTCTGAATTAAACACCTCTGTGCAGCATTATCGCTGCACTACTGTTGGAGCTGCACTTATCTCCCTCCTCAGATTAACACGGCGGCCTTTCATGAAACCGCAGCAGCGAGGAGATAAGCTGTTTAGTGAATGCACAAAAACACACCGGGGCCTTTCCGACTGATGTATTTATACACCGAGTGCCGGTATGCAGGGGTGGGGTGGGGGGGTAAATCAGAGACATTTTTCAACGCTCATTGTGGATCTAATTTATGACGTGTTTGTTTTTCAAGCAGCAAACCCTGGTAAGGATTAGGGCGAGGGGATAGGGTGACTCAGGAGGCAGCAGAGGACAGATAAGCAGAGAGAGGAGCCGGCTGAAGGAGAATGAACACATTAGCTTATCTTGTGCAACACAACAGAAACCTTCCAACTGTTTAAATGTAAACATTATCTCTACCATGGAATGAATTGCTAGTTCTTGTTGATGCTTTTAATTCATCTTCAACCCCTTATTTAAGACACGTGTGAACATTGGATTGTGTTGCTATTTTTAATAGCACAGACTAGCAGAGTCATGCCATAAGTACAATAAAAGTATTAAAGGTTGAATGTGGAACATGAACATCAAAGTGACACATAGCATGTGGAGGTTGTAGTTGCAACATAGAACAAGGTTTCCAGCCACTAGGTTTGCTGCCGATGCTGAAACATTTTATTTAGGTCCATCTAGGCCAGGGATTCCCTAAGTGTGGGGTGCGCGAGCTGCCGCTAGGGTGTGCGCGAGGCGAAAAGTGTAATGGCTGCGGAGCTCAGATAAGTCTGTCATGTCACCATTAGCATAGCCAGAAACTCATTTGTGGGTGGGCTATAAGAAAAAGTAAGTAGGCCCAATAAATGTAATTGAAAACAAGTATATTTTGCTTGTGTGTGTGTGTGTGTGTGTGTGTGTGTGTGTGTGTGTGTGTGTGTGTGTGTGTGTGTGTGTGTGTGTGTGTGTGTGTGTGTGTGTGTGTGTGTGTGTGTGTGTGTTGTGTCCTCCACATGTGCCCTAGCTTCATAATAACAATGCGCCGAGCTTCAGCGCTCTGGCCTGCGCACGCCGATATGTTCCGTATTTGATCATTTTTAACGGTGTTGGAGAAATCTGAAGGTGGTGAGTCATTCTGGCAGATTGTAATTAACACCTGTCTCATGCAGGTGTTCTGACATTGTAAACCTCACACACAGAACATTGTGGATGTAACAAAATAAATCAAGAAACGATTCCCATCTGAGCATTTTAGTATTATTATATTATTATATTAGCACACTGACTGTGGGACAGCATTCTAAAGGTGTCAGGCTATTAACAGTGCGCTGAAGATCTGGAGTTCAGAGTGTGTCTGTCAGAGGTCAGACGCGTTCCAGCGGAACCACGGCTCACGGGTGCACAAGTGAGCACATCTGGGCTGGGCAGAAGTAATTTTACAACATTGGTTTAATTAGCGCCAATAACAAGATGCAGTGACTGGAGCGGCTCATGGAGCTGTGCCGCACACACACAGAGACACACACACACACACACACACATACTGATTCAACAAGCGCACGCTGCGCTGTGCCGTCAGACTGAAGGCAGAAATGAGCGCTGCCGCCTCCGTGATAAAAACTTTTAAGAGGTTTTATAACAACATTTTTCATTCAAGGTCAAATAAAGATTTTAGCTTCTATTTTGGGATGACGTATGAAATTCGAGTCCACTCCACCCAGTGGAGCCAGTCATGAACCTGACCACATCTCATGTTACTGCAGCATTTGTTATTCCAGTCCGCGTGGCAGCGGATCGCAGATTCAGCCACACCATAAAACAGCAATAAGTCGGTCTGAGGTAAAAGTGAAGCTCATGGCTATAGCTTTTCCATCTTTTCCCCTAAAGACATTTGATTACGCACAAGTAGGTGACCAGTTCAGGTTTACGCAGAGCAGAAGGAAGGAGAGAGCTCTGGTTAAACGTTCCTGATTTAAGAAAACCGTTAAATTGCATTGTTTATGTGCTACCTGGTCACTCTAAAAATTGATTTGAAATTAAATCAAAGGAAATTGTAATGGTATCGAATGTTTATTAATTACTATTTCTAAAATATATAATACATAAACATAAAAATGAAAGTGATGGGGAAAATGGTCGATCATATTTTTTTAACCTTGTCTGTCGAGTAACTGTCTAGCGTGACGTCTGATATATGTCTATTTATGTATATCTGGTTATATATGGTTATATATATATATATATATATATATATATATATATATATATATATATGTGGGGCTGGGGGGTGCATCAACATGGTCGGGACATAGAAGGGGATGCGCGGCTAAATAAGTTTGGGAACCGCTGGTCTAGGCTTCACCTAAACTCACTCTGGTTTTAGATCTTTTATGGTCGCTCCTCTTCTGAGAAGGATCGCGACATCTTCTGTCTGTGCCAAGCAACCAGCAATGGTGCCCTCTATTGGCTGGTAGATGTCAATGTGTCCCAGAACAGCTGTGGCTTCATTGTAGCTCATCATCACCATCAGTGTGTGAATGTGTGTGAATGGATGACAGATACACTGTAATGTAAAGCGTTTTGGAGTCCTCTGACTATGAAAGGAGCTGTATAAGTGCAAGTCATTTATCATTAAACATAAACCCAGTGTTGTGCACGTCCAAATAATTATTTCGTTAGTTTTAATTCAAATATAGCTTTTAAAGGAAACACTGTGCCTTCATTCTGCATAAATGTTCTGAGGAGGTAATATTTTTTTAAATATAGCTTTTTATTGAATTGTTCCGTATTCAATCTTTAATAATCAGTGCATATCTGCAGTATAGGGCTCTATGAGTTTGTGATGCGGAGAACACGGGCACAATTGCAGAATTTAAGAAATAAAATGGAGCTGTTTCTCCTCCAGCATAAACAGGTGAGGGGGAGCTCTATGCTAATTTTACCTATTGTGACATCACAATTTGGGGCTTATTAAAATTACTCATTTTAGGCTTATGATTCCTGACACTGTACACTGATAGAAAACCAATTAACATTTTTTTTTCATGTTTTTAGTGGTAATAGAGGCAGTTGAGACTCACATGGTAGCACAACAATGCTACTTCATCTACAGAAACTATGGCTGCTGCAGATAGGCACTGACTGAACAGAAACAATTTTTATTAATTGTAATTTTTAAACAAAATTGACTAATTGGCTGCAGGTTATTGCTTTTTGTCCAAAACAGGTCTCACTCTCAAAGAACTCTAAATTAGAAATGTTATTTAGGAATTTGTTTCAGATGATTCATGTTAAATCACACATTATCTAAACCTCTTCATCTTAAATAAGGTTGTGGGGAGCTTTTGTCTATGTGGAGTAAACATTGAGTTAGAGGCGGGGGACAACCTGGACAGATCACCTAGGTCAACTAGTCATACACCTAAGGACAGTTTAAGTCTAAAAAAATGTAAATCTGTGTTTTGAATCTGTGGGAGAAAAGGGAATGAAAGAAAACGATCTTTTATATAGCGCCTCTAAAGCTAAAAATCACGAGGTGCTTCACAAAAACAAAAACTTACGTAAGTATAAAATGATTTTTTTTAATTATTCAAAAAATTTAAAAAATGAGAAAATCATAAAAATTGTGATAAAAAAAAGAGGAGACTGTAGCGCCCAGAGAATACCCATATGGGAACATACTAACGCCACATGGAAAGGCTACAGCTGGGATTCAAATATAAAACCTTATTTCTGTGAATCAACAGTGCTACTAACTGTGTCACCATGCTGCCCTTTTGGTTAAAGCAACACTGAACAAGTTTCCTGCTTCTCTCTCCTCCTGGCTGAAAGCATTGCAACAGTCGTAAATAATCCTGCCACATGCGGTAGCTAGCGCTAACAATAAGCTAACACTCACACGAGCCAACTGATACTAAACCACAAGGTTAAAAGAACCACATTGTTAAGTATAAAATATTATTTCTCACAAGTCCTGTTACAAAACTGCCAGGTCACCATCAGTCTGTGATATTGTTGCCTCTTCTAACTCCCTCAAGCTAGTATATACCGTGCTGTTGTTCACTCTGATTTTAGCGCTTTGCTTCACCTCCAAATTACAGACGCATCGCGCCCGCCCACACAGCGCCCGCCTGCTCCGTCTTTTTAAATAAAAGCCATTATAGTTAATGAAAGTGGCTACACGGGAGCGCTGCATCCTAGAAGCACCAAGGTGCTGAAGATAGGCGCTAGTTCTATTTCATGTGCTGCGGCACAATTGCGCCTTGGCTGTTTACAACATTGTGGAGTACTTTACAACTGACACTACGACGCAGAACGGCTTTACGGCATAAACCCAGCCACAGTTTTGATAACTTTAAAGTATTATTGATCTCAAAACATTCTAATAAATAGCGTGCTTACCAATTTGTAATTAATTAGTCTCTCAAAGCATGACGACAACGCTGATCACGTAAAACCAAGAGTCAATTTTCGCTTCCTGTTCTCAAGTCCCGTGTGATGTTGTGACTATCCTGCGGCTTTCCAAGGAGCGCTCAGCGGTGCGTCCTGTGTGACCACTTCACTTTTCAAAACCGCGGTACGTCTGTCAGCCTCCGGTGTGTCCCAGGCTTAACTTTTAGCTCCAGGCTCAACTAAGATGCAAAAAAGCAAAATTCTTCTTCTGTCTCTTGTGCTTTTATTAATGGTTGGTAAACTAAAAAAGTTAACTCTAAGGCTTGATGTTAGCTACTGGCACAGTTAACAGCTGCTAGTGTTCCTACACAAGCATCAAACTGTTCAGAGTTACAGAATGCTGTTCACTGTAAAGTTGCTCAAGTTTATGGCTCAAGAACCACAAAAACATGTTTGAAAGCAATAGCTTAAGCCCCTGGAGGCAGGCATTGCAGATTTGCAACAGTTAACACCTACCTACCTGGTTACTCCACATGCATATTTCATGAGCATTTTTTAACTCAGAAGTACCCCTGAGGGACTTAGTTGTTAGTTCTTTTATCAAAACTTATTTTGAGCCTGAGAGGGTTAAAAAGATAAAAATCTCTTTTATTGTAGCTTTAAATCATCTCAACAAAAGAGTCTGGACCTAACACACCAAATGATGTGTTACAATCCAAAAGACAAGAAACAGATGTACCAGTCAGAAAACAACTCTAAACTGTTTAATGAGTTTAAAACGCTTAATCTTAAAAGTTGAAACCTCAATAAACTGAACCAAGAAGAAGAAACTTATAGTTTAAATTTACACAAATAAAGCATTAGATCATCTGCAAATATGATGACATTAATATTGTGGGTCTTTCAGTTTGCATTTTATGAAATAATTATGTTGTTTCATGTTTTTCAAAGTAGACTCAATGCAGAGAATGGGAGAAAAGTATGATGGATTTCAGTTTGAGCACGATCAAAGTTCTGAGGTCAATAAAATCTTCATTCTTTAAAATTTCAGATGATTTCAATCTGAGATCCGATGATTGGTTTAAGCTTAACACAAGGCTTTATAAATGTCAGTAAGTGACCTAGAGGAGGTTTGAAAGCTGACAGAGGAGATGAAAGGAGGAGAGGTGATATGATTTAATTTGGAAGAGGAATGAGGGAGAGATCCGTTACCGGATGGAGAGGAAGTCATTTCAGCAAGAGATGCCAGCAGTAATCCTCTTCATCGCCAAACCACCACCATTCTACTCCACCTAGTCAATTTGTTCTGTCCTTCTCAAAATATCTCCATTGTCCTGACCCCATCCACTCCTCCTTCTCTCACCCCTCCTCCCTGTGCTAACGTCAGATTGGCGAGCACCAACAGGTGCCTATACCGCAGGCCTTTCAGTACAAACACATTCCACCCGCTCGTGACTCCCAACATGTTCACCCAATCATGTGGTTTCACCCATGGCATTATGGCTGAGGGTGTTGGGGGTAATACATGAACAGCTTCAGGAAGGCCTTCATTTGAAAGTACTGCAGAGAATAATCTGGTTTTAAACCATTTACTGGACCAGGAGAGTCAGCAAGGATGCCATGACTGCCTTCATGGGACAACTGAAGATAGAATTTAACCAAAGTGTGAGGATGAGCATGCTTTTCATGGTTTGCAGCTTTCTGTATCTCACCATCGTTGGTAAGAAATGTTTGTGTTACTTTATGTCACAATTTACTTTTATTCCATGAGCTTAATTTTTTTTTTTGATTAAAAAAAAAACTTCCAGTGGATGTGATTTCTGTTATTTTGTGTTTTCTAAAATAAAAAAAATACTGAGACTAATAAAACAATAGACAGATTGTTGCTCACCAGAGGAGCAGGATATTAAAATTGAACTGCCTATGACTTTGACAGTTGCCCTTTTGGGTGACCTGTGGCATGGTCGCTGCTCTCAACTCTATTATTATTTCCTGATGGGATGCCCAAAGGAGAATCCTTTCAACCCTTACCTTATTTATAAAAAATAGATGATTTAAGTACCAAAAAAATACAATAAAATATATATATAATTGCTTACAGACTTTCCTCTGGTGCTTTCAGCAGAGCTGCCCTGGTTGTTGCATCATCTTTGTCTCCTCTGTCATATCTGCTTGGATACTTTACATATTTGAAAGTGAAGCATCATCAGACTCTACTGCTGGGTTTGCAAAAGCAGACAAAGCTACAGAGCAGTGAAAAAATATTTGTCTTAGCAGATTTTTTCAGTTTTTGGCTTTTTGACACACAAAGCTATCTTGAGCTGAATTTTCTAGCATGAATGGTCTATTTAAGGTCAAAGGTCAGACTTTCTCCTTCAGGATTTTCTGCTAAAGAGCTGAACTCATGGTTCCATCTATTACAGCAAGGGGTGCTGAAGCAGTAAATCAGCCCCAGATCATCACACTACCACCACCATGCGTGATTGTTAGTATGATGCCCTTTGGTTTATATCAGGTGTAATGGGACACACAACCCAGTCTTCATAATTATTTCCCAAAAGTCTTTGAAAAATATGTTTTGTAGCAAAAGTCAGACAAAACTTGGTTTCTTATGTTTAGCAGAGGTCTTGGCCTCGGGACTCTCCTATGGAGGACATTTTTGGCCTCCTGTCTTATTTTAGCTGTTGAATCTTGATCTCTGACCTTAACCGTGATCAAGTGAAACTTGCAGAGCTTTAGATGTTCTGAGCTCTTTGGTTCTTAAATGATCTTAGAACGGGGTACGATGTGTTGATTTTTGAGATTGTTTAACCTACTTCATGAATAGATCGAGTAGTAGTGAGGCTAGTGTGTGGCCAGTGGAACTGAACTCAAATAATCACTGTTAATTCCTGATTTAACATCGATGTCAATAACTTTTCCACTGTATTTCATATTATGCTCCATTTCATTTACAATCTCTTTGAAGGTTTAACCAAGCCCTTTTAGCTTTTGGGTCACAGTTTAGCTTTGGCATTACAACAGAAGTGCACAAATGAGTCGTGGTAAATTTTGTTTATTCTAAAGTGGTGACTAATTAGTAAATAGTCCCATAGTAATAGTTGCTTAACCAATAGCTTTTGTTGTTACATGAATTATTTGAAGGTATTTTGCTTTTCTCGTGTTCTTGTACCAAACATCTCAACCTGTCCTTGTCCATTTAAACAGCACTAAATGGGATCAGATATTTTTAGCTTGTCATCTCAGAGGGAATTGTACTCCAAACGACAGCAGGTGTGACTCATTGATCCACAGAGAACAAACATAGTGTTGGCTGATTACAGAAGTATGCTTTGATCAATCATCTGATATTTGTTGTTGTATGACTCAACATGTCATCCACATCAGCATCCTGATTTGCTGTTTCACCCAGGAGCTTCAGAGACGGAGCGAAGGCTCCATAAAAAGTTATTTAAGGACTACAACATGAAAGTCAGACCAGCTCGTCACTGGGAGGAGAAGGTGATGGTGCGGGTTGGGATGACCCTCTCCCAGCTCGTCAGCTTGGTAAATATTTAAACACACAAGATGCTCTCATGCATAAAATCAAAGTTCTAGGTGATCTGGTGAAAACATGCACTTATATGTGTTCTGTATGAATCAGATCACTGCTAGAATTGGATGAAAACCAGTGGACATCTATGTTTATGTTTATGTATTTAGCAGATGGTTTTGGTCAAAGCGACTTAAAGGTGATAATCAAGCCAGGACTTGTCCAACAAGTCCAAACAGTTTTACACAAGTAGCACATTAATGTAAATCGTTTCCCCTGATTTTCCTACAGAATGAGAAGAATGGCGAGATGACCACCAATGTTTTCATGAATCTGGTATGAGCATGAGCTCCAACTCTGTCCACCAGCGGCCCACCTCTTATCTGCTCTGCTTTCCTAACTTTCGTGGTGGTTTTCCTTTTCCTCTGTCCCAGAACTGGACAGATTACCGGTTGTCATGGAATCCTGCAGAATATGACAACATAACAGTTTTGAGAATTCCTCCCAACAAGGTTTGGCGCCCTGATATCTACCTCATAAACAAGTAAGTTACACTCACATATTATTGTAGATGATCTAAAACTAAGCTCTGTAGAGTGTTTTAAAAACCAGAATGACCTTGAACCTTTTGGCTCGAACAGTTGACCCTATCGTGACCCCTTTGAGCTAGAAGGAGCCAAGATAACCACTTAAGCTAGCTAATCATCAAAACAATCGCATTTATATATATATATAAAAGAAAAGTGAAAAGAAAAGTACATTTGTGGGCCACGTTAGGAGGAGTCTTTGAATTTGGACAGCCTTTGCATCGCTTTTACGTAATCTGCTTTCAAGTAATGTAGTCCCTGAAGTCAGACACAACCTGAACTTGAGTAACTAGCTTAACTCTAAGTAGCTGTTAGCTTAATTCTAAGTAGCTGTTAGTTATATCTAAGTAGCTGTTAGCTTAACGCTGAGTAGCAGTTAGCTCTGCTGTGTGGTGGTTAGGCTTTTTCATTGTCTTTCCCTGATGATCGAAACTGATATGATTGTTGTCCTCAGTAGTACTATAAGTTAGTGTCTTATTAGATGTATGAACAATGCTATTTGTTAAAATCTGTGATTCATAATTTTTTTTAATAACAATATTAAGATTCCTGTCAGGGAGGACATGATTAGTTGTAATACAAGCAAAGTTTGTTCTTGTCCCTTCTCCCACAGTAATGACGGGCAGTTTGACGTGGCTCTGTACGTTAATGTCTTGGTTTACAGCAATGGGATGATAACCTGGTTACCACCAGCCATTTACCGCAGCTCATGTTCCATAGAGGTACTGTCTACTTTATCCAAGTGTTTGTTTCTCCATGGAGTTATGTTGGAGTAGTTACAGTTAAATTCAAAGCAGGTAAATGCTGGTATATATATATTTTTTTGTTTTTAAAAAGTAAAGTAATCCTAAAGGTCTATATGATGTCTAACTTAAAAATAAAAACACCCAACAGAGTGCATGTTATAAACAAGGCCATGTCTTCAGTCAATCAATCAATCAATCAATCAATCAATCAATCAATCAATCAATCACTCAGTCAAGCAACCAATCAATCAATCAACTAATCAATCAATCAATCAATCAAATTTTATTTGTATAGCATTTTTCATATCCAAAAAATACAGTTCAAAGTGCTTTATGGGTTAAAATCACCCCATATAACCCATAATCCCATAATTTCCCCAAAATATAAAAATATTTATGACAGTTGCACCACCCAAAAAAGTTGTAAGCCTGAATTGCTCTTTTTGGGAAGACCAGAAAGCAGGGCATTACAGTAGTCTATTCTACTGGTGATAAAAGCATGCATCAGCATCTCTGTGTTGGCCCAAGAGAGGATAGGGCGAACTCTGGCAATGTACTTTAGTTGATAAAAACCTATTTTAGTTATGTTTTTTATGTGTGGGATAAAAGGCAGCTCAGAGTCAAAAGTCACACCCAGGTTCTTCACTTGTTCAGAAGGATTAAAAGGCATTAATTGTACTTTTGGTAAAAGTTTCTCTCTCTGGGCCTCAGAACTGATGACTAAAACTTCAGTTTTGTCCTGGTTGAGCTGGAGAAAGTTTTCTGCCATCCAGGATTTGATGTTTAAAATGCAGTTAAAAAGTACGTCCATTGGCTGTGTGTCAGCATACACGGAGACGTACAACTGTGTGTCATGAGCGTAGCTGTGGAAATTCACCCCATGTCTCCTGATGATCCCGCCAAGAGGAAGCATATAAAAGTTAAAAAGTACTGGGCCTGAAATTGAACCCTGGGGCACACCACACATAATCCCTTGAACCCTAGAAGAGCAGGTATCCAAACTCACCATAAAAGTCCTGTCAATGAAGTAGGATGTAAACCATCTGCAAACAGCACCAGAAAAGGCAAATCTGTTTTTTAAACGAGTTAAAAGAATAGTGTGGTCTACTGTGTCAAAGGTGGCGCTAAGATCCAGTAGTACCAACACCGTTAACCTTCGGGCATCATCACTTACTCTAAAATCATTTAATATCTTCAGAAGGGCCGTCTCTGTGCTGTGGGTCACCCTAAAACCAGACTGAAATTTCTCTTGGGCATTATGAGTATTGACAAAATCACTAAGTTGAATTAAAACTAAACACATGTTTATTTCAGTAATACTTTTCAAACTCTGTAGGTGGCGTACTTTCCATTTGACTGGCAAAACTGCAGCATGGTTTTCCGCTCATACACTTACGATGCCTCTGAGGTAGACCTGCAGTACTATCTGGAGGAGAACGGGAATGAGATTGATGAGATTGTCATAGACAGCAATGCTTTCACTGGTCAGTTTACTGATCTACCATCGATGAAATCTGGCATTTGATGATCTGTTTGGATCCTAGCTCACCACAAATTTATCTCCCCACAGAGAATGGAGAATGGGCAATCCGTCACAAGCCCACAAGAAAGAACGTTAAGGATGACTTGTATGAGGACATCACCTTCTATCTCATCATTGAGAGGAAGCCTCTTTTCTACATCATAAACATCATCGTACCCTGCATCCTTACCAGTGTCTTAGCCATATTTGTCTTCTACCTCCCTCCAGGAGCAGGTCAGCTTTGTTGACATAATCATTTTTGAAGCTTAACTCACTTGGTTATCTATAAAAACAACTCATCTATCCATTTCAAAGCTGTCCTATTACATCTAGTTTAGGGTTGTTTATGTTCTCAAGAGTCAAATTCACAGATTTCCAAGGCTTTTCCTGATTGTTTATATATTCTGTTTGCAGGAGAGAAGATGACACTTTCTATTTCTGTCCTCATCGCTCTCACAGTCTTCATGCTGCTGCTGGCCGACAAAGTCCCAGAGACGTCACTTGCTATTCCAATTATTGTCAACTACGTCATGTTCACCATGATACTGGTCACCTTCTCTGTCATCCTGAGTGTGGTTGTACTCAACCTGCACCACCGAACACCCAGCACCCACATCATGCCAAACTGGGTTCGAAAGGTACTGAAGCAGAGCCCTGCATTGGGACTGGGATTCTGTGGGTCTCAAGGAACCCAACGCAAATCTCAAAGGAGCAAAATAATTGTTATAGTGCTGTAGGTGGGACTGAGCAGCAAAAATAGAACGCAGTTACCATGATTGTTGGTAGGATGGACAGTAGATCTGAGGTCGATAACAGAGCCCTACATGGGGGTCTTGTGAGGTCCAAGCAGGCCCAGTATGAATCTTATTGTAAGACTGCTGAGGATTCAAGTGGGTTGCTAAGAACTGGCCGTGGGTCTGAAGATTGTCAGTAGGATTGAGAGTACAACTGACATTGGTAACAAAATTAAAACACGAGTATACCACTAAAGAAAAGGATGAAAATCCAAAATATGGAAAGGCTTGTTCATCTAACATCTGGCAAACTCTGTGTATATAAGCATACTTGATCATAAAGTATGGATTTTTCTAAAATAAAGGTGGAATATGGAACATTTTAATAAAAAGCTGGATTGTGAAAAAATAATACCTCCACGGGACATTTAGACGTGTGCAGAATGAATGTGCAGTCTTCCCTTCAAAAGCTACATTTAAATAAATAAATAATGAAAATTGTATTTTTACAGACACGACACTGAGTTTATGCTTACATCTAACAGACACTAGAGGGTACTGTTGTGCTAAAAATTCCGCTTGGACAAGGCAGGGCTGGTACTGTGTAACATGGCGGACTATACAAGTCAAGCAGCTGATTTTGAGCCCACGAGATGTTCCAACGGTAAATACTGTTGTAAAACTTGTAAACTTATTAGTAGAAACGAGTCCTTATCCTGTACGATTCGTCACTGAGCATGGTGCTGGCTGGTCACTTATTATGTCAGCAGTGAACCAACACCCTGGAACATGGCTGGAAAATATTTTCTGTTGTTGCAGCCATCACCTCTACTAGATGTCGCCAGAGTGTCCATGTTCCATAGTGAACCTTTAACTCAGGAGTGATAGAAACAGACTGCAGAAATGTTTAGATAATCAGTGGGAGTAGGATTTTTAAAAACAATCAGGACTTGATACTGAAGCATCCCCTGAAAGTCGTAAAGTAACACTATACAACCCAGCTGTGATTACTGTGTACATTTGCAGATTTTTATTCACATCCTGCCCAAGTACATTGGTATGATGAGACCAAAACCAGAAGAACCTATGCTGGAGGAAGAATCTGAAAAGGAGAACACGTCCACCCAGAACTTCAGTGGACGACAACCTAAAGGAGAGTACTTCTTCCGCAAGATCAACCCCGATCTCGTCTTGCCCTGGAGAGGACGGTAAGGCCGCATTAAGCCTACTTTATGCTTCTGCATCTGCGTTGGTGGGGTACACGCAACGCCATTATCCTTCCTTGCGTAAGCTCTCCAGCAGGCTCGCGTGCACGTACGGAGTCGAGCCCACTTTTCTAAACTTCCGTCCAATGAGACGGAGAATGTAAGCTTGTGATTGGCCAGGACACCACTTTCGTCAACAGCACCAAAATTGTGCCCTCAAAAGTACAAAGAAACGGAGCGGCTTGAAGAATACCTCACAGAAAAACTTAGAATATGAACGTCTTATTCGCCTATGACTGAAGGAGTAAAAAGATACAGCAAGCTATTTTTCGTGGATGGAAGTGACGGGAAACGTAGATTTAGAGGTGCTGAGCGCATGCATAGGTGGAGGAGAATGAGAGACAAATTTCATCCGTGTTAGAAAGTCTCTGAAATACCAAAAACATAATATAAACACAATAGTAAATGCACTATCTTGGACCAGATAAATGACAGGGTGGTACCACAGAACAGCACTAGGCCCTCTGTTGTCCTGGTAGGGAATGGCTTTGCAACACTTCCCAGGAGACAGAGAAGTCCCAGAGCAAAACGTCTCTGTCAATGTGTGTGTCTCTACTTTGTGGAGCTGACGCAGAAGCATAAACTAGGCTTTATACTTGTAATTGTTAGGGTTCATCATAAAACATCTTAATCTAGAGAACTTTAGAGATGGGTTAGTTTACATCTAAACCTGAAAACATGCTGGAATCCATCTTACCCCTAACTGTGTGGATCTGGTAATAAACTAAAGAAAATGGGTGGTATTTACTTAGGGAGAGGTGATTACTCGTGATTACTGAGGAGCTGGGCTGAATAATGGATAAAGGACAGGTGTGATTGACTTAATGGTCTGAGGAAACCAGTGGGCCTTCAACATATGGAGGAATCCAAGAACTGAAAACTTAATAAATACAAGAAACTTTGAAACACATAACTAAATATTTCCTGCCAGAAATAGAATCTGATAATGGACCTGAGGTACAAAATCCCGAAGATCAAAATAATAACGAGAATGTGAGAATGTGAGGAGAATGAGGATGTGATGAAAATAAACATCAACACTAAAATCTCGAGAAATGACCAACAATATAATATTTTTTTAACCATTTGAAACTATTAGGTTTAACGTAAAGTCGAGACTGTACAATTGACATCCACATCACCCATATCTGTCAAACACTCTTAAACCTGGCATACAGCAGCCATCTTTAAGATAAAGTCTGCTAGTGCCACTGGTTGGGCAGTGCCCATGGCTAAAGACCAAAGGTGACAGATCATTTGCTGCTGTGGTCCCCAGACTCTGGAGCTCTCTCCCCCTGAGCCTGAGATCAGTGGACTCAGTGGTCTCCTTTAAAAAGCAGCTGAAAACTCACCTGTTTAGGCTTTGGTGCCACCTTTGTCACCACCCTCTCCTTGTTCTGTTCTTATTCCGCCTTTCCCAGGATCCATTGATTGTCCTTTTTCCTACTCATTTTCTCTTTCCCTTCCTTTACATTTTTGTTCACATACATTGTTTTATTGTTTTTTTTTTCCCTTTTTTATCCATGCTTTGAATCTATTTTTAATATTTTTAAATTACATTTTTGGTTCTTGTGAAGCGCCTTGTGATTTTTTTTCTTGAGATGTGCTACATAAAAGATAATTTTCTTTCTTTCAAATTTCTTTCTAAAATGGCCACCATGTTGAATTTTCAAGTTGTCAGTTGAGTGGATATAGTCTACTTGCACTGCGCCCTGCGGTCTCTATCTAGCAAAGTGCACTTGGAGGAAGTGTGCAGTGAGGCTTCGGGTGCGTGGTACACAAGTGCGCAAAGCGGGACACTGACTGTAAAATCATCAACCTTGCTTTCGTTCTTTTTTAAACACAGAAACAGTTTTGTTTACCTGTTTGTAGCTACGGTTTCGCCGACAGCTGCCGGCTTCTTCAGGCTGACGCTGATGGTGGCGCGTCACTTCCTTCTCCGTTTATCTGCGGGCAGCAGAGGACGTTGTCGCCCTCTACTGCCCGCTCTCCCCTCTCCGACGATGCAGTCCCATGCGTGGTCCAGCGTGTAAACTCCGTCGTCCCTGTTCATGGTCCCACATCCACGTCTCCTTATCTCGATTGCTTCCTTGATCCATCTTTTGTATTTTTGTTGTTCAGTGGTTATGATCAGTGGATATGATGTCCATAATAAATATTGGTCTGTGTGTGTTGGTTTCCTGTATGTGTTTATGTTTAGGGTCCCGTCGGTCTGCCTGGTGATTTTCATGTCCATAAATGCTATACTGCCTTCTGTTTCTAACTCATAAGTGAATTTTATGTTGCCCGTGTCGTCAATATTCTTTAAGTGTTGTGTTAGTGTTTCTGTTTGACCTTTTGGTATGATTTCCAGTATGTCGTCTACGTAGCGTTTCCATAGTTTTATTTTGCAGTTTGGGGGGGCGGTGGCTATGGCTTTTTGTGGAGTCATCTACGAAATCCCATGCAAAATATGCAATAAAACATACATAGGAGAAACCGGACGCCAACTCAATACACGGACAATAGAACACAGAAAGGAGTGCGAGAAAGAGGCAAATCGTAAACACACAAGAGCAGCAAAAGAAGAAGCAGAAAGTACAATAAAAAAGTCAGCCGTAACAGAACATTGCTTAAGAGAAAACCATATAATGGACTGGGACAGCACACGGATCATAACCACTGAACAACAAAAATACAAAAGATAGATCAAGGAAGCAATAGAGATAAGGAGACGTGGATGTGGGACCATGAACAGGGACGACGGAGTTTACACGCTGGACCACGCATGGGACTGCATCGTCGGAGAGGGGAGAGCGGGCAGTAGAGGGCGACAACGTCCTCTGCTGCCCGCAGATAAACGGAGAAGGAAGTGACGCGCCACCGTCAGCGTCAGCCTGAAGAAGCCGGCAGCTGTCGGCGAAACCGTAGCTACAAACAGGTAAACAAAACTGTTTCTGTGTTTAAAAAAGAACGAAAGCATGGATTTACAAAGACACAGCAAGAACACACCTAAGATCATCAACCTTAACGCATGGCGGTTGCAGTTTGTGCTACTTTTGTTAAAAACCTTTCTTGACAATTTTCAAACAGTTGACAAAAGTTACATTCATTGCTGTCCACATTACATCTTAGTCCAAAATATTCAGAGCATGAATAAATAAAATGAATTTCTTTCGTTTGAAAAGACATATTTTCGGAAAAGAATTTGAGCCATTGTTCTTCCTCTCAAAATTCCCACACAGCAATGGATTGTGAGTAATACTCTTCGCCCAAGTCCACATCGATGCAGACTTGGGGAAAGTATGATGCGAGGGTGCAAAAGGGGCATGATCAACTTCCGCGGATAGGGACACCCGACGCACTTGCACCCCTGGACTGGAACGTACAACGATGGAAGTGCGAGTACTGGGATTGGACCTTACTGACTAGAGCCAGTCACATCACATTTGGTGTTTTGGTCACATTTGGCACAATTTTGGTCTCGTTCCTTTTAATCTGCCTAAACAGTAAGTCAGTCAGTCAGATCCTGGTAAAATAATAATAATAATAATAATAATAATAATAATAATAATAATAATAATATAATAATAAATGTTGTGCACCTTGTAAGTAGGTAAAATTGTACCACCAACTCCTCAACAAAGACATGGTTTCCACACGGGGAGCCTACCAAGGGTGAGGGGAAATGTAAGCTGCACAATGAAAAACCCAAAATGACTTTCCTTTAGACAGGCGGTGCAGGGTGGATTGGATCGTGTCAAAAACAAACCAACTGCTGAAGGTCAGCTTTGGTCTCATCGAGGCTAAACTGATTCTTTTAGAGTTAATAAAATCCAAAGCAGGCATGAATCTTCTTTGTAGAGCATGCCAGAGTGTGGCTGTTGGATCTGATGCCAGACCTGCAATTACAGTAAAGCAGACAATGCACCAGAGTTGGCAGATTATAACAATCGTCAGAGGAGCCCGGAGAATCCGTGGAGACTAAAACAGGATGTGCCTGTCCTGCATACGCTCATGTTTACAGCTACCTAATGAGAGGCAGCATGGAGGTGGCAACAGAAGCTAGATCACTTTAGTTAGAACTACTACTATTACTATTATTATAATTTTTATAAATATATACATTATTATTATTATTTCATTATACACACACACACACACACACACACACACACACACACACACACACATATATATATATATATATATATATATGTGTGTGTGTGTGTGTATATATACATATAATTTCATTGTTATTATTATTATTTCTATGATAACATTTGTATTTTATTTTCTTTGTAAATTAAAGTTTTATATTCTTGTTTTCGTTCTTTTTCACATTTTTTAACATTTTTTTTAGATTATTTTAGACTCAAAGTGTATCCAAATGATTTGGTCATAAATGGTTAATAAATTAATTTTTTGGGTAATTCCGTCACTTAGTGTCTCAGTTTTTAACCCAATTTCATGTTTATCCTCAATTTATTTGCTAAGTTCAGATTGTCAGATCCTCCTTTTGTCACAAGTTTGTTTTTATTGGTTGCCATTAAACCTCCGGACGTTTCTAGCTTCCATGACTAACAAGAACTATGAAGACGTGTCCCTGCCAGGTCCCTGACACTTACATCGACTCACTCCTATTCATTTATCAATCAACTGTCACAGTCCAGTAAGATATGGGTTAATGACTCTGTTCCATGGATCGCCACTTTGGTATTTACATCTTAACTCTGTGTTTCGTTACAAATCCCCATCTAACCATGTCTGCCCCTAAAGCATCCAGATGGAGTGTCAGGATTAGTACCTTCATACCTGGTCCCATATACAACTTTCAAACATGACACTTGGACCATTTAGCCAGAAAATTAAAAACAATATTTTTGTGTATTTTTTAAATCTCTTTTAAACTGATTTCTACAGTAAAGCCCCTAAACACCATCCTTCTTAAAAATCTGTTTAAATTGTTTAGAATAAGTTAATCAGTTTGCTAGGAGGAGAATCATCTACTCTAAATCTGAGACCATGGTCTTTAGTTGAAAAAAGGGTAGAATGCCTTCTCCAGGTCAGGGATGAGGTCGTGCCCCCAGTGGAGGAGTTTAAGTATCTCAGGGTCTTGTTCACAAGATCAAGGCTTATTGGTGCTGCATCTGCAGTGATGCAGGCGGTCTGTCGTGGCGGGATTCTCTGGAGGTTTCTTCCTGTTTAAAGGGAGTTTTCCTCTCCACTGTCGCTTTATGCTTGCCTAGTATGAGGATTGCTGTATAGTCACTGACTATAGGAAACATTTTTTTCTGATTGGCTTAATGAACTGACCTGAATTGGAATGTTTATTATGTGAAGTGCCTTGAGACGACTCTTGTCGTGATTTGGCGCTATATGAATAAACTTGAATTGAATTGAATTGAATTGAAGAGAGAGCTGAGCCTGAAGGTAATTAAAGCTCTCGCTTTGCCGCTCGGTCTACTTTCCAACCCTCACCTATGGTCTCGAGCTTGTGGTAGTGACGTAAAGAGTGAGATGCACGTCGGGAGGAGCCAGTTGAGGTGGCTCGGGCATCTAGTTAGGATGCCTCCTGGACATCTCCCTGGTGAGGTGTCCCGTGCACCTCCAAACGGGAGGTGACCTAAAAGAAGACCCAGGACACGCAGGAGGGACTATGTGTCACAGCGGCCAAGCAACACCTTGGGATTCTCCCAGAGGAGCTGGCCCAAGTGGATGGGAAGAGGGAAGTCTGGGCCTTTATGCTTAGGCTACTGCGCCGCGACCCGACCCCAGATAAGCAAAAGAGAATGGATGGATGGATGGATGGATGGATGGATGGATGGATGGATGGATGGATGGAATCATTTTTTAATGAAGGTGAAGGATGAAAATGTTCGACACTGCAATTTCTGAAATGTGAACAAACCTGTATTACATCACCAGATTATTAGGCCTAATCTTGAAGAAAGCCTGGAGCTTGCCACTCAGCGCTGGCATCAGAAACATCTCATTGGTCCGGTCAACCAGAACTTGTTCTTGGTTTCTGCTGTTCTAAAGGAATCAGGTTCAGCTCCAGCTAAGCCCCACACACCCACTGACAGTCGCCAGGACCTAAGCCTCTGTTTAGGTTGGGCATTAGGGGTAATCCCACAAAAGGTGGTAGATGGAGCCAAAAATAGTTTGGAAGTGAAGGTCATTGCTTCATTGTTTGTGTTTCAGCACTTTGTTCCTCATATCTTTCATTGATAGACACAAGGAGGGGGTGGGGTTCCTGTGGTCCACAGCCTGGTCCTGGGTCTAAGTTAGGAGGGATCCATGGATGCATCCCATTCCTCTCAGCACGGATCTGTGGCTCCACAGCCCAAACACAGTCAACCACAGGCATCACGCTTCTATCAGCTGCTTCTTTTCTTTCTGTCTGACGCCATTCTGCAACTGGTGCCTCACGCCGTCTGTAACCGCACGCTAAACACACACGCTGCAGACAGCTGCAGGTTTACACACACCATGCATTCATAAAATGTACATCACGGATGTGGTCAGCGACTGGGATCAGCAGGTTGCAGTTTGGTCAAAACTACAAGCTCTGATGATTTTGCTGGTTTAGCTGCCGGTTCATGCTAGCACAGCAGGTAAATGGAGAAATACAAAAGGGAACATTTTGATTTTGGTATTCAAACAACGTAGGATTTCTGTAAAAGTGTTTCTACTCCAACCATTAAAAGTAACTAAGTACTGCTTGTTTATACAGATTAGGGTGTTGGCTCCTTGGTTAAATAGGGGATTATTTTAGACATTAGCCATCTAATCTTAGCTATATATATATATATATATATATATATATATATATATATATTTATATATATATATATATATGTGTGTGTGTGTGTGTGTGTGTGTGTGTGTGTGTGTGTGTGTGTGTGTGTGTGTGTGTGTGTGTGTGTGTGTATGTATGTATGTATATATATATACATTGTATCAGGTAATATAATCAGCTACAAAACTTGAATTGATCAATTAGTGGATTTTACTGATGAAAACTAATCACTAAACTTTAGAAAATCTTTTTTTTTACTTTTTAATAAAAAAATAAAATAGAAGTTTTCATAAAAAATGTTATTAGAACTATATTAACTTCATCCAGCATCACAGGGTTAAAATCGTTGTTAAGGTGTGTTAAAGAGATGAAAACAAAAGATGGCGAATGTTTCTGAGCTATGTTTGTGTTTAAACTTTTAAAACCATAGTTTAACGCTCCAGTTGCTCTCGTCAACATGGCTGAATGTGTTGTTTTCTTTGTAGAACAGCTGTGAGGGGAGTTAAAGTTCAAAGGTCACGGCATGCCATAAATGTTTTCTCAATGTTGCCCTGTGTGTGTGTGTGTGTGTGTGTGTGTGTGTGTGTGTGTGTGTGTGTGTGTGTGTGTGTGTGTGTGTGTGTGTGTGTGTGTGTGTGTGTGTGTGTGTTGTCTTTATAATTTTAACCTGTAGTGTGTGGACATTTCTGCATCATGGGGACATTTTGCTGGTCCACACAAGGCTACACACCCTAAAACTTGGTTTTAGGTTTGGTGTGAATCAACTTTTAGTTTAGATTAAGGTTAGGCATAGTGGAGTCACTAAAATAAATGGAGGTCAACGGAGGATCCGCACAAGCACATAAATACAAGTATGTGTAAAATGTACAAAACGACTTTTATTAATTTGACCCGAATAATCGTAGCCGCTAACGCTAAAGTAGCTTTGTAAACACACACAGAACTCCTGATATGGTTATCACTAAAATGAGTCAGAATATTTTACAGCAGGGGTGTATGAGATTAATATCCTGTTTGAGAGCATTGAATGTTGTTTTCATGCTCAGATCTAATTCTGTTCTCTGTCCAAACGACAGCCAATAGGAAGCCAGATATCATGCTGACCTATGATCTCATCACGGTCAGGTGACCTGATTTTATCTGCATCCTCTGCTGGTCCGTCTACTGTTGATATGTATGTTTGGGGTACGTGGGGCGCTAGACCTTTGCTGTTGGGAATCTTGAGAAAACGAGCACACCTAGAAGAAGAATGTGACAAGCTCATTGGTCAGCATCATACCTGGCTTCCCATTGGCTGGGAGACTTTTGGCAGGATTGTGTCACTTCTATCCAAGAGGAGAGGAAAGATCTATGAGAGCGTTTGGATAAAAAGCCTGAGTGAATATAGGAGCAGAAACTCCAGAGAAGGATGCTAGTATGAGCTGAAGGGTTCATGTTAGAGCAAGGGGAGTGTTTTCAGAGCTAGCCATACAGGATCTGAGCATTAATGTAAACACTGCCTTTTAATGAAGAAAGAATGCTTTTATTAAGGGCAGGATATTAATCCTAAAATCACGTTTAGGGCCACATACGGCCCCAGGCTGAGCTTTACATGCTTCTGCACACCATGGCAAATTAAAACCCAGAGCTGTTGAAGACTAGCCTAGTGAACTAGACCAAATTCTTGCTTTATATATATATATATTAGGGCTGGGACTTGATTAAAATTTTTAATCTAATTAATTACAGGCTTTGTAATTAATTAATCTAAATTAATCGCATTTTAATCATTCAGGAAAATGTGCTCTCAAAGTAAAACTTAATTAAAATTATGAGACAGAGAATCAAACATTAGACATGGTTATTACTGTAAACTAAAGCTTTTAATAAAAAATGCATTTTAATTATTCAAATGTCACTGTGTGATATGAAACAAAACCCAAATCAACTAAAATTTATAATTACAAATAGAAAACACCTGCAAAGGGTTCCTGAGCCTTTAAATAGACTCTCTGTCTAGTTGAATGACTGAAATAAATTTGACTTTGCACCAGATCCTAATTTTTCCAGTTTCACTTGTTTGTATAATTGGGAGTTTTTATTAGCATTTCTACTCATAATGTAGTAAAAACACACATATAAATAATAATCCTTCAAAATGACAGTAGAACAGGCACAAATATGATCTAGGACTTAAATGTACTCACTTTTAACACCAGAGCAGGCATGGCATATTCTGAGAATGATCAGGAACACTAACTGGTTCCAGTTGGATGACTGGAGGTTGATGGGATGAAAAAAGATCATGGCGAGGAAATAATGATCTGACGAACAGGTGAGCGGGCCTTCCTTATATGGGAAGTCCTGATGTCACGTTAAGAAGGGGATGCTGCAGACCCGCAGATTCACGCCTGCAGCAGCGAATCTGGTGTGATCTCCAGCCTGATCACAACTTCCTCGCTGCCCCTGATGCACTTAAGCATCCGCCCCTTAGCTGATGACAGCTTCAACACACCTTGCTGCTTAATGATAGTAATGCACAGGGGCGTCGGACTGGGGGGGGGAAGGGTACCGTTTACCCAGGGCCCACTGCAGGGAGGGGCCCTGAGACAGCTTTGAATAAAAATGTTTTATTGTTGTTGTTTTTTCCCCCCAACTTACTTAATGTCTTAATAAACTTCCCTTTACCTGGATAAAGAGGTTAAGAAACAGAATTTCGCCTTAAAAATAATAACTGAATAATCTCTGAGGCATCTATCACCCCTTGAAAATGTGCAAAGTGGTTTAGTCCACACATGCGGCCAGGGGCTGCACGGCCGCATGTACAGCTATGAGACATCACAGACACTGTTGCCAACTTAGCGAATCTGTCACCATTTATAACGACTTTTCAGACCCCCTTAACGACTGTTTTTCAAAAAAGCGACTAGCGACAATTCTGGTGACATTTCCGACCCTCCTCAGCTACTTCGACTACAACTTTGTTGCCGAGATGCCGACTTTACCTGCAGATTAGAGATGCATTTGAAGCGACAGGACCGTGTCCTTCCTCCAGATGATCAGAAAGAAAATGATCTGCGCATGTGCATGCAGCATGATCATGCTACCCCCGTTGACCAATCAAACCATTTGTGGGTTTTCACCCTCCAACTAATAAATTTGTTTTACAGAGAAAATAAATTTATTTGTAAAAAAGAAATATCCAAGTATTTAAGACCAATTTTTTCCTTTTGTTAGTCACACACTGGCCACCCACCAACAGATATCCACCTATTTTCAGACTTTGTATCAGTTCTATAGAGAATTGAACATACATTAAACAGCCTTTTTAAAGGCTACTTTACACTGTTTACTTTTGCTTAGAAAGCAATAATTTCTTTAATTCCTATATACGTTTTTTCATCTTTTAAACATTTATTTCTCCTTCCTCTTTCTAAAGTGTCCCCAGCCTTTTTTTATTGCTTACCATTTATTAATTTCTCAATTCACCTCACATTTTCCCCAACTCAAAATTAAAAAAATTGTTTTTACTTCTTTCATCCTGTCCCACCTCCTTGTTTTCCCTTCATCATAGTGACACAGATTTCGATAAAAAACAGACATTTAACATTTTATTAGACAAATTGGCAAAGTAAATACATTACAACAATGACACAACCAAAATCCTATTTCCAAAAGTACCGCAAAGAATGGGAGTCACTACCTGAATTTAAAGGTTGGCTGAAACCACATGCAGGTAGTGACATTAGAGCTACCTGCATGTACTGCAAAACAGACCTCTATGCAAAGTTGTCAGACATTAAAAAGCATGCAGCTACCCAGAAGCACATCGAGAAGGCTAAGCCTTACAATCAGGCATAAACAACAATAAACATAGACAACCTCTCACACATCTCCAGGATAAAATAGCTTCTAAGTTTTCAGCTTTTCCAGCTGGCAGAAGCAGCTGAGGACCTCTAGTTAAAGTGGAGCGTAAAGGTTGGTTTATGCTTGACGCGTCCGCGAGGTCCGCACGGCTCCGTGCGGCGAAATTGCGTCATTTTAACAACCACGCCCCTCCACTGCATCTCCGCACGGCCCAAAATTTCCACAACGCGCACCTAGGACAATTTCTAACCACGCGGACGGTCGGATGCGGAAAAACATGGCGGACCGGCAAGAACTAGTATGGCAGAGGTTCATAAATACAGACATTTGTGTGATTCAGCTCTCAGATATCAACGTGATCAACATGTTGTTAATAATTCTTGGAGAGAAATAGTTTACACTGTTGGAAAAGACGAGGACGCTGTTAAAAATGCTGAAATGCCATGTTGTAAACAGTCATTTCTACTTCTACTATGGTGTAGTGTTGGATGCATGCCGTAGAGCTCCATGCTGCCCCCTACAGTTTGGGAGAATATTGGCTCACCGCAGAGACGAGCCGCACGAACCATAAACGCTGCGAGTGGTGAAGCGCGTTCCATCCGTGAGCCGCATCACCAAGCAGAAAGTGAATGTGTCAAGCATAAAACAAGCTTAAGGTTAAGGTGCTCCTCCTCCCTGCCTTCCCTTTGCAGATGTGAGAGCACGGTTCAGCTCCAGTGGCTCCCAGACTCTGAGCGCTTCTGTCTGGTTCTCCCTCCCAACCTGAAGTCGGCCATCTCTGCTGTGACGTACGTCGCTGAGCAGCTGAAAAAGCAGGACACGGACGACTCGGTGAGCCCCGGGCAGCTTGTAGTCCAGGTCTGTTCAAGGTGCTGACTTGGTGTTTGTGCTTGTTCCAGATGACTGAAGACTGGCAGTACATCGCCCTGGTGGTGGACCGTCTCTTCCTGTGGTTGTTTGTCATCATCACCACCCTGGGAACGCTGGCAGTGTTCCTGGACGCCAGCTTTAATTACACACCTGACAACCCTTTCCCGTAGAGCATCCTCTGAACACTCTATTGTTGTTTCTGTTTAAATAAAGTCATGTTGTCATCTGAGGGCAAAAGACTTGATTCACATGTTTGAGCTCGACTCAGCTGTGATTTATGGAACAAGAACAGGCTTGAGTTTGTGACCAATCAAGCTGTAGTTTCACTTTTGGGACAGTAGAGGGCAGCAGTGAGTGGGTGAAATTATGACTCCATGAGGCTGTCAACCAGTGATTATTGAAGGTCTAATTAATCCAAGATGGCAGCCAATAACAACAGAAACATGGATATAAATTGGTTGTGTAGACAGATGTTCAGTTTCTGCGTCCCCACCTCCTGCTCGCCATCTGGTTAGTTCTCGTTTTCTTAATGAGAGCACAGCTAGCAATTTTTCTGCTGCTATTGTTCTTCTGATAACGACCCAGATTCCTTAACTTCTCAGTTTAACGAGCACTGCCTCTCCATTCTGGACAACATCTGTCCTGTCAGAACCAGATTGGTTCCTGCAGTGAACCCTACTCCCTGGTTTGCTGACAGCCTTCGCAGCCTGAAGCGCCAATGCAGACAAATTGAGTGCTTGTGGAAGAAAATCCATCTCCACGTCCATCTGCTGCACCTAAAGGATCTTCTGACATCTTTTAACTGCAGTCAGAGACGCTAGGGTTTCCAGGTGGGTGTCCTAGAGCAAAGGGAACCCCAAGGTGCTGTTTAACACCATCAGCAGCATCGTCTCTCCTGCCACTCCTACAGCCTCCATCCACTCTGTTGCAGACTGTTAGCCTGGCAAGCCAGACTAAATAAATGTATTATTTAGTCTGGCAATGCTCCATTGACGGCTCTCGGTTGTGGGGCGGGTTCTACCGTTGTCTTTCAAATGATCTCTGCATGCTACTGGACAATGAATGTGACATACTCTTGTCTGTAAAGGTTCTCAGTCATCCAGGTCATTGTAGTCTAATGAGCTTTGAAAGAAAAGCGTCTGGACTTCTTTGAGTTGCTTGAAGACGTTTCACCTCTCATCCGAGAGGCTTCTTCAGTTCTAAGGTCAAATGGTGGAGAGTCCTAGATTTAAACCCAGTGGGAGTTTCCCCCCGAAGAGGGAACAAAAGACCCCCTGTTGATCTTCTACATAAACACATGAGCCAAGGTGTGAGGGTGACATACTCTTGTTTCACTCATTTGCATCATCCCACCCACCAGGCATATAGAGTGCCCTGATTGGCCCACAAAGCGGATAAAGCTCTGTGATTTGTTCACTAAGCAGATAGAGCACTATGATTGGCCCACCGTTATGGACCAATCACTGCTCTTTATGTGTTTGAAACCCCTCTAGAGAGCTGTGATTGGCCAGCCAGAGTCCTGGTAGGAGCTGCAGAGGTTCCAATGGAGCATGCCTAGACCAAACTTTGCAAAGTAAGAATTTGGTCTAGTTCACCAGGATAGCAGACTGTGAAAACTTTCTGTCTTTCTTTGTGGACAAAGTCAATAAGGTTAGATCTAGCATCTCTCCTTCAGCCTTATCGCCACCTCTCCCGACTCCAACCAGGCCCATCATCCTAGACAGCTTTGCTCCTGTTTCTTTGCCTGAGTTAACCAAACTAGATAACTCAATGAAGACCTCTGCATGCCCCCTCGACATCTTACCCCGGCTTTCCACGGGAGCCGTCAGCAGCACATTACTGCAGCAGCACGTCATAGCTGCTGATAGGAACCGCTGTGGTCAACAGAACCTTTTCCACTGGAGCCGTCAGCAGCGCGAGTCGGCCGCGTCTCAGGAGCAGCATGTCGCGGCCATTACGCGCCGGTTCTATTTTCTACGTGCGACGCCTCTGAAACGGGTCAAGTTCGACATTTTTGGGGAAGGAAAGACAGGAAATCGGACAGGAAACGGAGCGAAGCTCCCGACCTTTTCAGAATAAAGAACGTACTGCCTTCCGGTTGCTTTACTTTAAAAAAAAATTACTAACTGTGCGGCCCCGTGAGAAGTCATCACCTAGCTAGCGGTCTCCTTTGTTTTTCAGGTCCGTATTGGCGATTATAAAACGGACAGAACATAAAACACAAAACTTTTGGAGCCATGTTGTAGTTTTCTCCTGCTTGTTGTTGTGTTTACTGACGAAGTCACTCGTGTGACTTCGTGCTCTGTCGGTGACAGCTGCTCCCCTGCTGCTTCGCGTCTCGTGGGAAGGGCCAAGCAGCAGTTTACGCGAGCAAGACGTGCTGCTGCAGTAACGTGCTGCTGACGGCTCCGGTGGAAACCCGGGGTTACCCTCATCTTTGTTTAAAAGTGCTTTTCAGTCCATCGGTCCCAGCGTGCTCTCTATAATTAAGGCGTCTCTGGTCTCTGGTCAGGTCCATGCTTACTTTAAGAACGCTGTAATCCACCCGTTTCTTAAAAAACCGAGTCTTGACCCCTCTCTCCATAGCAGCTTCAGACCCATCTCTAAACGTACAATCATCTCCAAGATCTTGGAAAAGGTTGTGGCTAAACAACTCACAGCTGCTCTTGATGAACATAACATCTATGATAGCTTCCAGTCAGGTTTTCATAGAGCTCATTCTACTGAAACAGCTCTTCTTAGGGCAGGGGTGTCCAATCCTGGTCCTGGAGGGCCGGTATCCAGCAGGTTTTGTGGTTTTTCCACTCCAACAGACTTGATTCAGTGGTTGAAACACCTGTGCAGCAGCTCATCAGGCTCTGCAGAAGCCTGTTAATTAGCTGCTGATTGAAATCAGGTGTGATGAAACAGAGTTCAAACTAAAACATGCAGGACACCGGCCCTCCAGTACCAGGACTGGACACCCTTGTCTTAGGGTCTCTAATGACCTTCTGACTCAGTGATGCAGGGGACTGTTCTGTTCTGGTCCTGCTTGACCTGACTGCAGCCTTTGACACTGTTGACCATAACCTGCTACTGGAGAGGCTGAGAGACTGGGTAGGCCTATCAGGATCTGCTCTGGAGTGGTTCTCCTCTTATCTTTTTGAGTGTTCCTTTTCTGTGGCCGTCTCCAAGTTTAGGTCCTCCACCACTTCCCTTACCCATGGTGTCCCACAAGGTTCTGTGCTGGGGCCTCTGCTCTTCCTCCTCTATCTGCTTCCTCTTCAGCACATCCTGAGTTCCTTCAAAGGAATCTCCTACCATCTTTACGCAGATGACATCCAACTGTACATCTCCTTTAAGCCCCATGAGATGTCTAAGCTGCAGCTGTTACACACCTGCTTAGACTCTATCAAAACCTGGATGGCTGGGAGCTTTCTACAGCTGAATGAAGATAAGACTGAGATCCTCATCTGTGCCCCAGACAAGCTGGTTCCCTAAGTCAGAGACTCTCTTGGTCAGCTTGCTTCCCACACCAAACCTTCCGTCAGGAATCTTGGTGTGACCTTTGACCCAGCTCTCACCCTGGATTCTCATGTCAGTAATCTTGTTCGCTCTTCCTTCTTCCATCTCAGGATCATTGCTAAGCTGAGTCCCATTCTGTCCCGCTCTGAACTTGAGACAGTTCTCCACACCTTCATCTCCTCACGCTTAGACTACTGTAACTCTCTTTTCACGTGTCTGAGCAGAACCTCCCTGAACCGTCTACAGGTGGTTCAGAATGCCTGTGCTCGGCTTCTGACCAAGTTCTCCAAACACACCCACATCACCCCGCTTCTCCTCCAGCTTCACTGGCTGCCAGTCAACTTCAGGGTTCATTTCAAGATCCTGGTTCTGGTCTATGGGGCCTTACATGGACAAGCACCATCTTACATTGGTGATCTTCTTAGTCCCTACACCCCCAGCAGGTCCCTGAGGTCCAGTGATCAAAGCCTACTGGTTGTGCAGCACCAGGCTAAAGACCAAAGGTGACAGATCATTTGCTGCTGTGGCCCCCAGACTCTGGACCTCTCTCCCCCTGAGCCTGAGATCAGTGGACTCAGTGGTCTCCTTTTAAAAGGAGCTGAAGACTCACTTGTTCAAGCTGGCTTTTGTATGACCTTCTTCACCACTCTCTCTTTATTCTGCTCTCCCCACCTATCCCACCTTCCTCAGGATCCACTGATTTCCCTCTTTCCTATTCACTCTCTCTATTAACATTTTCTTAATCACAATTGTCAATTTTTTACTCATTTTAAACATGTTTTTAACCATTTTCTTAATTCTTTTTTATATTTTTTAAATTTTTTGTAAATGTGAAGCGCATCGTGATTTTTATCTTGAGAGGTGTTATAGAAATGATATTTCTGTCTGTCTGTCTATCTATCTAAACGTTGTGCAGACTAATATTGTCAAAGAGAGAAACCCAGATCCACCTCTCCAACTCCTCCTGGGGCATCCCAAGGAGTTCCCTGGCCAGTGAAGGTATAGTAGGTTCAGGGTCGATCCTGGAGTCTCCTCCCTGTGGGACAGAAACATCTGAATCATGCAAAAACAGCCTCTGGGGGTTCAGAGAATGTATTGAGGGCATCAACTAAGACTGCAGCACTTCCAGAGTGGTTTGGGAAGTTTGGACATAAAGAAAACAGAACTTGTTATGTTCTCCCACATTCCAGAGTCAAACCAGACTTCTCTGCAGCGTTTTTGATCCTCTTGTAGCTTTCATAAAATGGTCACAAAGAGGAAAACAAGAAGAAAGAAGCCAGAAGACCACGGAGACAATCCCCTAGTCCTGTTTTCAGAGGATTGGGGACATGGAGAGGACAGGCGCCATCCCCCTCATTTAGAGCTTTTCAGAGGGAAGCTGTGTGTTTTATTGCTGCTGCCTCAATGACTTCCAAGGGCACTTAGAAGACTTTAGTCTTTGAGTTGGAGTCCAGACCCACAGGAGGCCACAGGAGGGAGCATTGTCAGCGCTCTTCTTCAGGCTGATTTAGCTGTTTTTCTTTTCAGAGAACTGCTAAACCAGCGAGAAGAATGTGTGTTTACACCTCCAAAAGGGTGAAGAGGACTGTGTGTGTGTGTGTGTGTGTGTGTGTGTGTGTGTGTGTGTGTGTGTGTGTGTGTGTGTGTGTGTGTGTGTGTGTGTGTGTGTGTGTGTGTGTGTGTCCATGTGCGTATGTGTTCCTTTTGTGTTATTTGCAATCCAGGCCTTGAGTGAAAAAGCAGCCAAAAGAGCAGCATGAAAATTTGGTTTCCCGTAGCAACAGGCTCATCATCCTCTTCCTGCTCATCTTCATCTCCTGATTTTATCTGATGTGTTCTTCGTTTTCAACTGTTTGTGTATTTATCAACCCAAACTACTTCATCATTGCGTGTTTGAAAGAAAACCTTGAAGAGTCGATTCTCCACGGCAACCAGGGAGCATCTGTTGGCTCCAAACCCAGGACCGGTAGAGAGGAGAAGAGTTATAGTGAGAGGAGAGGTGCTGGAAAGTGGTGTGTGTGTGTGTGTGTGTGTGTGTGTGTGTGTGTGTGTGTGTGTGTGTGTGTGTATGTGCGTGCGCGCGTGCGTGCGTGTGTGTGTGCGTGCGTGCGTGTGTGTGTACTGAGTAATCCTCTCCCTTATGTCTTTACTTACAAGTTCCTTCACTCCCTATACGGGTGCTAATGTTTTTGCCTTCGTGTGAGTGTTCTTGTCAGCTACATGTTTCGACAAGCAAACATCCAGAGAGCACACAGTCATCTTCTGAACCACTTCATCCTCTGTAGGGTCACATGTTAGGGTTACCGTGAGGCGGGGATACCCAGGTCTCCAGCTGGAGGAAGTCACAATAAAGATGGCCGCAACAGCTAACTCGAAATTACCAAACACAAAAAACAGCAACAACACTCTCCGTTTTAAAGCTGGAAAGCCAACGTTTCCTGATGACATAGCTAAGAGTCGTCCCTAACCCTAGCAGATCACACAAGAGATCTGACCTGAGATCACTTGTGAGATTTGTCCACAACAATTTTGAAGGGATACTTGGCAACTTTTTCGTTATTTAAAGTGGTTCTCTTGAGCCAGTATGCACTAAAATGACCCTTTACATGGTTAATGAAATGTCACCCAGACCCCCACCACCCTCTGTAGCCAGAATATTACACTTGCAACTCCAGATTGACGTGCCACCACCTGTTGGATTTATTAAAGGTGGAGCTGACATACCTGGCACTACAGTCTGGTTCCAGAACAATTCCTGCATGTTTTAGATCATGAACACAGCTGATTTGTTTGATTTAGTGATGAATCACCCCTGTAGACACTAATGAAGGCTGGGAAGACATTTCAGCTGTTAAATCCATGCACAGCAAAGAGATAAGCTTCATTTTTGGTTCTAAACAGACACTAGAGGGTGTTAAAGTAAGCCAAAGCTGCAAAGTCTCCCTTCAACTCTATCCCTTCACCTCATGATGGTGCAGCTTTTGTGGATTTCACAGATCTGTCAGAAGATGAGTGATGTTTGCCACTCAGTGAATCTACCTGACACAAACCATGATTGCAGAACACATTGCAGAAATTCACGTTATTAGTTGTAACTGGCCTTACAATGGCTAGCTGTTAGCTTATCAATCTGGTCAGAATTGAACTCCTGTTTCTTTAAGTCGAGGTTGTTCATAGAGCTATGTACAGAAGGTATAGTTTTAACTTTTAAACCATTTTAGTATAAATCTAAAGTGTGACAGGTATTCTCCCTCATATCCACACATCATTTCAACAATAAACTGCTATAATTCTGCTAATTATACATTTATTTATTTTTATCTTTGAACTTTTTATCTGAGCAGAAATGAATTCAGTCTCACTTTTCTAAACATTTGTGCTCATAATACAAGTTTGGAAGAGATGCCACTGGTTTCCATTTTGAAAAACAAAAGGAGCATTTCCCATCAGAGACAATCACACCCTTTTCACACATGCACACACACACTTCCTGGATGCCCACCCTCTTCTCCAGCCCCCAGGGCAACATTTCTCTGGTGACTCTGCTGCAGGTTTTAATAACGATCCAGCTCTACTGAGCCTGCAGGAGCAGAGAGAGAGAGACGAGGGATTAAAATAAATAAAAGCATGGCCAACTCTGGGATCCAGCTGTTGGGATTCTTTCTGTCTTTAGTTGGAATCGTTGCACTGATCATCGGGACCATCCTGCCCCAGTGGAAGATGTCTGCCTACATCGGGGACAACATCATCACAGCGGTGGCCATGTACCAGGGACTCTGGATGTCCTGCGCCTTCCAAAGCACCGGACAGCTCCAGTGCAAGATCTACGACTCCATCCTGCAGCTGGACAGTGAGTTCTCTGATTACTGTTCTCTTTGTTTCATTCCCCATGGAGATAAATTGTAGTTTACACTCAAACGGGTTCTTGTCTATATCACCTGGACACACACACACACACACACGCCTGGTGAGGTAGCCTCCAGAGGCTTAAACACACACCTGCCTTGTTATCAAAACAGTAGGGCTTTGTGGTCACCAGCACATTCTGTAAGAGTCCACTCATCCTCACAACGCTGACACACACACACACACACACACACACACACACACACACACACACACACACACACACACACACACACACACACACACACACACACACACACACACACACACACAATCTAATTCCAAGCCTAGATGGGTGGTGACAGAAAGTCTAGTTGTGTTACATTTGACACAAGAGTCCTATTTTATGTCATTTGGGCTGTGGCTATTATCTGGAATTATATGGGGAGCAAATTCTAAAGGTAACAACGTTTACTGTGTTCTGTTTGAAACTCTTTAATTTTGTCTTTCATCCTTGATGAAAATAAAATGTAAAAAAAAAAACCTCTAAATCGTGAGTTCTTTTTTTTTCTTTGAGCCAGGAACAAAAATAAGAAAACAGAAAGTAAGAAAGATAAAGACTGAAAGAATTGAACACAGAGAAAAGGAAAAGGAGAAAAAAAGGAAAATAACCAAAGCAAATAGCGAAAGAGAAAAAGAAAAAAACAATGTTTAGAAAAGATGAAACAAATGGATACAAAAGAAGAGAAAAGTAAGGGAGAAAGACAAAGAGAATAGAGCTAAGCAAGAAAGAAAAGAAACCTGATCGAAAGGTCTAAATAGTTAAAGGGATAGAAATAAAAACACAAAGATAAAATGTAGAAAAAGCTAAAGAAGAAAGAGAAAAGCATTCAAAGAGAGAACGTGATCAGTCACAGGTGTGAGATGACAGAACACCACCACCCCTCCGGGTTGACTTCCTTAAAAAGGTTTTCTTACCCGAGAAAACAAACCTCCATACAAACATGTAGAAGTTACATAAACAACCACATTACATTTCATTACATTTTATCCAGGTAATAGTCTTATTTTGACTAAAAAGTTCTGACAGAATCAGATGTTGAGATTTTCTAGTTTTATACAAAACAGCTGGAACTCCTTAATATCACAACCATATCTCTGTTCCTGCAAAATTCAAAGAAGCCCCAAGATAGCTGTTTTTGTGTGAACTTGGCAAATGACTCAACTTTAATCATGAGTTTTGGGTGTAGAGGTGAGTAATGAGTCCTTACAGATTTCCAGTTAGTTATGGTTTGATCATCAGAAGGTGCTGGACCAGTCTACAGGTGATCATCTAACCTGTTAGTTTAGTTAACAGGTTTAAAAAGCAGAATGGTTTCATTCTGAGCTGATGACTGAATCTTCAACACCCAGCTCCACTCTGGATGGCTTTTGTGTTTGTTTGGGCCTGGACTGGTACAGACTGGTTCTAGGTGAACAAAGAGGGGCCCCGCCCTGTGACAGGTTTATAGGGAGGGTGACCGATGATGATCCTGGCAGTTTCTCTTCCAGGACAAACTCACATTAAAGAGTCGACAGGCTCATGAAGTTTGTAATTCACCACCGGTTTTTATTCCTCATTCCACGAAACTGAAACCAGTTTGTTTTCTGTTTCCTCTTAAATACAACCTGCAGAAACGCTTCTTCATGCTCATTTCCTTTTCTCTGACTGCTCCAGGTTCGCTCCAAGCCACCCGCGCTCTGATGATTGTCGGCATCATTGTGTCAATCGCAGGTCTGGGCGTGGCCTGCATGGGGATGAAGTGCACCACCTGTGGAGGAGGGGACAAACTGCGCAAGTCCCGCGTTGCCATGACAGGAGGCATCATTCTTCTAGTAGGAGGTGGGGATGCAGGATTCACACCCAGACCTATTTACACTGATGTCAGTCACTGGTTGGCATCAAATTTAAGTGTTTCAATTGTTATATATGTGTATATATATATATATATGTATATATTATGGATGTAAGAAAATATCGATATGGCAATATATCGTGATATTTTCCCCAGCAATATTATATCGATATTCAAAAGCGTGTATCGGAAATATCGATATGGCAATATATCGTGATTTTTTTCCTGCGATTATTACATCGATATTCAAAAGTCGTGTATCTAATTCCTGAAAGAATTTACATGCAAACATTTGTGTATTTTCTTTTCGTTTTGCGCAATTCAATCGCCACCTTCTAGTTGGCAGCAGTGTGCAGCGGGTTTTGTTTCCACCACTGAAATGTAAATCCCTCCATCATGGTTCAGATACCTCATGTTAAACATGTTACGTATCAGTTTGGACTGTTTATTGAACATTCTTACAATAAATTCAGTAAAAAAAATTGCTTGTAACGTCTGACTGAATGTATCACAATACATCGTGATACATCGTATCATCTCCCCTGTATCGTGATACTTATCGTATCGCCAGAATCTCAAAAATACACATCCCTAATATATATATATATATATATATATATATATATATATATATATATATATATATATATATATATATGAAGTAAAATAGGATTACTGTGATATTCACACTCATGTTTTAGCTACATTCTGTTTCTGGTTTGGTTTTGTCCTATCTGATTTTAAAAATGACATTTATGTTGCAAAATGCACAAAACTGTGTTAGCTTCTCTACACTAAAGTGATGAGTGCATTTTAGCATGCTATCAAACGCTAAAATATAACAGAACATAAGTTGTTTTCCTTATCAACCACTTACAGTTGATAATAAACCACAAAGTAATAGAGAGAGAGAGAGAGAGAGAGAGAGAGAGAGAGAGAGAGAGAGAGAGAGAGAGAGAGAGAGAGAGAGATCTGCTGGTAAACTGTAAATAAAAAAGTACCCTGATGGTGTCGAGGTCAACAGAATGACCTCAGCTGTGTTTGTTTGCTCTGTTAGCTTAATGGTTTAAAAACCTAAAATTGTTATGGTTAGCTAATGTTTATTCTAATTATGGCAAATCAGCAGTGTTTTTTTATTGTTAGCTTCCCCAGTCACAGTGCTATGGTGCTAATATTGATTTGCCCATTTTCACCTTTTGTATCATACTTTAGCGTGTGAGCATGTCAAAAATGGCTAAGTAAGTAGAAATGAGACATATGTTATAATAATTATGTAGAGTGAGGCAACAAAAACTTAAATATGACAGTATTGTTGGCGTTTGCTACAGCTAATATGATGCTCTGTTGAAAGGAAACCGTGGTCAAAGCTCCCATGATTAAATGATGATTCACTTCTCAAATTGTTCTTGTTTCTTCTCTCTTTTAAAAATGATTGATTATAATAATCTGAACATCCCTGACATCATCTCTATACACGTGTAATAAGCTGCTCTTGTGCTTAATATGCTAACGAAGTTAATTAAGCTGCTGCCCTTGTTTTTCAGAGCCTGCTCTAGCTAAAGATGCTAATTAGAGAGTAGATTAAAATGACCGTCAGTTTATGGATTTCACTCTGCTGATATGAAACCTGCAAATATTTAGGTAAAATACACTAAATTTGTATTTAAATAAGTCCATTTATCGAACCAATCTTTATTTGGAGCCTACTGGGCCAAGACTACAGGGCCTAACCCTAACCCTGGACAATGATTAGGCCTATCCAATAAATAATCCATTAACTGTATTTTTATCAAAGTGACTTACTTTTCATTGTGGTGTGGGTGTAGAAAGGTTAGAACTAAAATCCAAAAGCCTCTCCTCCCACTCATGCCTTAGTGGTCATTGAACACAGAGAGTCCAGTCCTCCTGACTTTGATTCTACCATCTGAGGTCCAAATGGCTCTAAAGAGAAGACACAGACAGCTCATTGTGCTGCCGTCAGTAAGCGGCTGCCTGGTGAACATGAAGGGGATTAAGGCGGTTTTGATCTATTCCCTCTCTTGTTACAGGACTGTGTGCCATTGTGGCATGCTCTTGGTTCGCCCACAACGTCATCCGAGCTTTCTACAACCCGTACACTCCTGTCAACACCAAGTGAGTGAACCGCTGAAGATCTGGACCCCAGAAACCAGAACTTTTCCGTGTAAAGTCTTGTTTTCCTTCTCCAGGTTCGAGTTTGGTGCAGCCATCTTCATCGCATGGGGCGGCTCTCTGCTGGATGTTTTGGGCGGGGCCATGTTGGCGGCCTCCTGTCCGAGGAAGAAGCAAGTATCCAAGTACCCGCCCGTGGCCGGTTCCCGCCCCGGACCCTCGAGCAGCACTAAGGAGTATGTCTGAGATCGCCCCCCTGCTGGCTGGGACTTTAAAGAAGCTGAGGAAGACCCCCTCCCCCAATGGTTAAAGCATCAGAGGAGCACTGAAGATGTGTGGGCTGTTGAGCAGAGACGAGAACTTCCTTCAGTTTCTGTTCAGATGTACCTTTGATGACCATCTGATCATGATGCACCACTCAGATTCATCTCACGCTGTCTAAACATTCCTCTGTTGTTTACAAGTGATCTTCTCAAATACATTATAATTGGATCCCCTGATTGTGTGTACCCCCCCCCCCCCCACCACCACCACCACCACCACCCACACACACACACACACAGGGTGTGACCTCTTGAATTGCAGCCTCAAAGGTGGATTAAAGCCAACAATTTGCACCTACATGCCAGGACCAGCTTCATTTAGCGTTTTCCATGTAATTGAAAGTAATCAATTTCCTTTTGGTGTCCAACTCAGTCGTCCAGTGCAACACAGACAGCAGATGATAAAGCAGTGTTTTATTTTAACGATGGGTACTAGAATAGATGCTGGAAGGAGCGGGGTGTGACTTCTCACTACAACACACGTCACAGGCCTCGTAACTCTTCATAGGACACTGGTACAAACCTCAGCTGGATATCAGATATCCAACAATTATGCCTTCTTACATTTATTACACACCTGTCCCTATATTTATTTGTCGTTGCTGCAGCGTCAATCTGAGTGTTTATAGCTCACATCCTGTAGTGGTTACAAGGATTTTAAATGTCCTGAAAACATCTGGCTCCTCTAGCACAACGGGATACTAAAACAATGTATGAAGGAGAGTTTTTAAAGTGTGAAACACAGAAAATAAAAACACTGTGATCTAGTTAGTCGTGTGGTGATTGTGGCCGCTTCTACCTTTAGTTATCTTAGTATTAAAGTAGCTTGGATATGTTCAAGTTTGGAAACATTACAATTTATTGTCTTTCCAGGTTTAAAGAGGAATAAGACTGACTGGGTGGAAGTGAAGAGCTAATGGTTAATTAGAGCATTGCTAAGATGGACTACTGTTGTCCTCTTCTGGCTCCAGACTACACTCTAAAAAACAACAGTATTTTAGTCGGATTTACTTTTATAAACCTGTAGTCAAATTCCCATTTAACCACTCATGCTCCTCAAGGATTCAGATTCAGTATCAGGATTAGTACCTTCATCGTTAGTACCTGATATTTATAGTCCTATTTAGAGCCCTGCTTTGAAGCCCTAGGCCTTCGGGTCGGCCCGGCCCTCGGGCCGGGCTTCGGGCCAACGACTGTGTAATTACCTCGGACACGGGCCGGGCGCCTTTATTTTTAATCAAATTCATTAAAAAAAATTGAAACACTTAAACCAGGGGTCGGCAACCTGTTCCCATCAAAGAGCCATTATTACCCATTTCCCACAGTAAAGAAAACACCACAGCAGCCGCGGCGTTGTGGGCGGGGCCTACCCTCAGACAGCAGAGAGCTGCTCACAACAGGTAACAGCAGCCAGTACCGGTCGCTCGTGTACGTCAAAGTTATCTTTCATAAGATGATAATCAATAAAACGATTTATATAAAATGGATCCAGAAGTTGTAGTCCGTCTCTGCCGACAATATTTTGATATTTTTCACCCTGTTGGTGGTTTTACTGAGCAGGTGCCACTTTTGTCATACGTTTCTTTTTAAAACATGTTTAGACTGTTCAGAATACAAATCCAGGCTCTGTCACGTTTGCTTGTTGTAATTAAACTTTGTAGGTGGGGAAGGTCAGAAAAGGATCTGATCAATTTGTTTTTCCCTCATTTACAGCGACGGAGATAATGGTGCAGTGCGCCTGGCTCTGGTGTTAATCAAGTTTAATTTTATCTATTTTCACAAGAAAACAAAACTGTTAAAAGCAGGGCTTGTGTTGACCGGACAGTTCCCGTATTCGACCATTTATTTTGATGGAGAAAGAATAGAAAGAATTACCCCGACGCATGCAGACGAAATGACATTTTATTTTACGCACATTGCAGATGTAGCTAAATCACTCAAGAAAAGATTCCCATCTGAACATCTGAGCTGGACACTGCTCAGCGCAGCTCGCTGTCAGCGTGTACTACATAAGGTACACAGCGAGCTGAAGATGTGGAGAGGGGCTTGGAGCGCGTCGCAGAACCAGAACGCATGCAGGAAGGTTCCTCCCACTGAAGCGAGTGTTTTCCAAACCCTGTCTCTCAGAGAGATTTGTCACTTAGAAAATGTTCCCTGATTATGAAACTTTGGCTGAATAGTGCTTGTTCCTGTCTCCAATGTGGCGACGCATCCAGTAGCCGTCTAAGAAAAAGCCCAGAATCTCGCATCCTCTTCAGCTCAGAAAGCGCATATGATTAGGCACAAGCGTGACGCGTCAACCTGGTCTCACAGTAAGACTGGGTTGGGCCTGTTCAGGTTTACGCAGACAATCTTTACATAGAATTGACTTACAGATATAAAATTAATGCAGTAAAATATAAAGCATTTTATTTAAATATCCATTCATTATTTTACAAGCACAGAGAGCCGCATCAGATGGATGGAAGAGCCGTGGGTTGCCGACCCCTGTGCGTAACGAATAAAATGTCAGTTCGTCTGCATGCGTCCGGGTAATTCTTTCTATTCTTTCTCCGTCAAAATAAACGGTCAAATACGGGAACTATCCGGTCAACACAAGCCCTGCTTTTAAATGTTTTGTTTTCTTGTGAAAATTGTTGGAAAGAGATTAAATTTAACTTGATTACCACCAGAGCCAGTGCGCCGTTATCTCCGTGACGGTAAACGAGGGAAAAAGAAATTGATCGGATCCTGCACGTCTTTTAACACATTGGTCAGGATTGACGCACTTTGTTTTCATTTAGTTGGTTAAAAAGAAGTCGGGCTCGGGTCGGGCCAGAGAATCCTGAAAACCTTTTCGGACCGGGTCGGGCTGGGGCTCTACCCCCTCGGGCCGGGCCGGACACGGGCTCAGATTTTAGGCCCGTGCAGGGCTCTAGTCCTATTTGTGTATACTGCCCCCTAGTGGATAATCTACAGATTGCAAGGCAAGGCAGCTTTATTTATACAGCACATTTCAAATACAGGGCAATTCAATGTGTTTTACAATCAGAGTGAAATGGTGCAACAACAACAAACATGAAAACACAAATTAAAATGTACACAAATAAAATGATCATTTAGAGCTAAAAGGAAAAGACAGAATTAAGGTTGTGATATTACATCAGAGATTACAGTGGAGACGAGGCAGCATAAGAAACAATTCCTTCAGAGGCTGATGGGTACATTAGTAGGGTTTTACGTTTTGATTTAAACAACACTAGAGTTGGGGCAGATCTGAGTTCCAGGGGCTGCTGATTCCATCTGTGAGCAGCAGAGTAGCTAAAAGCATCTTCACCCTGTTTGGTTCTGACCCAAGGTTCTACTAGCTGAATGTTTCCTAGGGTTTATTTCATTTTTGCATTGTGGTTAAATTGGTGTTGAATTACATAATACAACAGATCATATAGTTGTCATATTAATAATAAATAATAGGATTTTCTATTTCAGGCTTTCATTAATCTCAGTTTTATATAGTGCAAATTCATAACAAGTCATTTCAAGGCACTTCACAACGTAAACATTCCAATTAAACCTACATACTAGTGCACTGAGTTCAGTTCAGGTTGTTTCCTATGTAGGAAACCCAACAGCTTGCATCGAGTCACTGACTAGTGTCAGTGATTTCGCAGCAATCCTCATACGAAGCAAGCACGTAGCGACTGTGGAGAGGAAAACACCCTTTCAGTAATCGAAGAAAAATACACAAATACACAGGGCTTTCTTCAATTAACTGATTTGTTTGTGGGATTTTATTTGTGTTCAAGCAAAACAAGGAAAGTCCAATTTCTTTTCTGACTTTATTTCACCAACATCTTTAGATCACGTTTTTTGAAGCGTATGTCGAATAAAGCCAGGGGAACTTCCAGAGGAATTTCATGTTTCTGACAGAATGACCACGTCATAAATACCTTACTCAACTCGTGCTCATTTTAGCCTAGAGCTGTGGGTAAGGCATCAGTCATCTTACTCAGACTCGCCATTGGCTCATCACATGAGGCATCAGGGGCTCAGAAGTCAGGAGTCTTCCCAGTGAGCGGGTTGCCGGTTCCAACCCAGGCTTCGTCCGTGTCAGATGTTGCATCCTTGAGCAAGACACTTCATCATCCTTGAAGTCGGTGGTGGTCAGAGGGGCCAGCAGCATGGATTTTGTGACAGCCTCATTTCTGTCTAGTGTGTGAGTGTGTGACTAAGTGTAAAGCACTTTGGAGTCCCTTGATTTAGAAACGTGCTACAAATTACTTGTTCTTCAATCAATCCAGTCAGATTAAACTGCTGTTTCAAAGTGAGGTTGTTCAGCTACAAAAACGGTGACCTTCTCAGTGGTAGTGTCCGCCCTAGGGCAGGGAGATCTCTCTCTCTCTCCTTTAAGCCCCATGAGATGTCTAAGCTGCAGCTGTTACACACCTGCTTAGACTCTATCAAAACCTGGATGGCTGGGAGCTTTCTTCAGCTGAATGAAGATAAGACTGAGATCCTCATCTGTGCCCCAGACAAGCTGGTTCCCAGAGACTCTCTTGGTCAGCTTGCTTCTCACACCAAACCCTCCATCAGGAATCTTGGTGTGACCTTTGACCCAGCTCTCACCCTGGATTCTCATGTCAGTTCTCTTGTTTGCCTGTGCTCGGCTTCTGACCAAGTCCTCCAAACACACCCACATCACCCCGCTTCTCCTCCAGCTTCACTGGCTGCCAGTCAACTTCAGGGTTCATTTCAAGATCCTGGTTCTGGTCTATAGGGCCTTACATGGACAAGCACCATCTTACATTGGTGACCTTCTTAGTCCCTACACCCCCAGCAGGTCCCTGAGGTCCAGTGATCAAAGCCTACTGGTTGTGCAGCACCAGGCTAAAGACCAAAGGTGACAGTTCATGTGCTGCAGTGGCCCCCAGACTCTGGAACTCTCTCCCTCTGAACCTGAGATCAGTGGACTCAGTGAACTCCTTTAAAAAGCAGCTGATTGAAGCTTGCTTTTGTATGACCTTCACCACTCTCTCTTTATTCTGCTCTCCCCACCTATTCCACCTTCCTCAGGATCCACTGATTCCCCTCTTTCATATTCACTCTCTTTACATTTTTTTTAACAATTGTCTATTTTTTGCTCATTTATCATATATTTTTAACCATTTAATTTTTTTTATATTTACATTTTTTGTTTTTGTGAAGCGCCTCGTGAGTTTAATCTTGAGAGGTGCTATAGAAATGATATTTTCTACTTTCTGTCCTGGCTCCTACACTCTGGAACGAGGTCCCACCTGTTATCAGTCACCATCACAGCACGTCTTCAAGGCTCATCTTTGGCTTTAATGAAATGTGGTATTTAGTCTTTTATCCGTTTTATCACTTTAGTCATTTTTAATGCTGTTTAAGTGTTATATTGCTCTCTGCTCTTTTATTACTTAGGTTTAGTGCCTTGGGCTCCTGTAAAGGCAGTGGAAGGCGCTATGTAAATATAATTTGAGATCAAGGTTAAAATCCCTGTCGGGTCATACCAAAGACTTATGCCTTCCTGCTTGACCCTCAGCTTTAAGGGGTTGAATGGGGGGGGGGGGGGGGGGGGGTTACACCACCAAATAGTTCCCGAGCGCAGCCAGAGCTGCAGCTCACCGCTCCCCACGGGGATTGGTCAAATGCAGAGATGCAGTTTCACCAGTACGTGATGACTAATGGGACGGTTTTTTTTATCAATTACGTCAGATCCAAGCCATTTCTTTACGAGCAGCTAATGCTAACACCCACACACTTCCACAAGTGGAGATTCCTGGTCGGCGCTGAGCCCATGTGGTGAAACATGTTCAGAGAATGTGATGCTAATGTGAGATTAAGGAAGTGGCTTTTAGACATGTAGCATGTTAGCAGATAGCATGATGTCAGCCATGAGCCGGGAATCAACGTCACTCACATTTGCATTCCCAACTTCTCTGGAACTTGTGGTAGAGTCTGTGGCCCAAATGTAAGAACTGTTTTCACCCAACACTTCAACTTCTGTCAGTTTCCTATCCAGAAACACACACACCATCTTTAAGGACCTTTTGTTTTATTTCTAGCAATGCATTTAGAAAAGTTGATCATTTTCATGCAAAAGAAAGGCAACCACAACACCGATCGGAGTCTGTGTGCTTCCCGACACAAAAACAACTTCACATCCAATAATAACACAACCTCCACGTGAGCCTGAGGCAGTCACACCTTTAGCCAAAGCTGGGTGTGTGATCATTTCTGGGGTGACGGTTCATCCCGTCAGTAGAAAGTCTGAAATATAGTCAGAAAGATATGTCGGAAGTGCTTTTTAAATAAATATACATGTTTTGTTCTGCATTTAAAAGGTCTACATACACATTTTTTCTGAGGTATAAAGCATTAAATTCTCATTCAATTTTTTTTTCTTGGGAACGCCGAAACATTAAAAACGTAACATTTTATTCTGTCGAGTCGACAAGCTCTTAATAGTCGACTCTGAGCGCAAAACAGTGATCTGGTTTTAAAAAACAAACTCCTGCGTAGCCCTTAAATAACAGGACACTGGTGTTTTGATGCGTTCACAGACTTCATGCAAGTTACGGCACATAACAGGCGTTCCCACAAAGTGCACCAGTCGGAAAAACTGAAGAGATCGAGAAAAGGTTCAGAAACAAATATTTAAAAAAAATAAATTAAGAATCACAACAACAAAATAATTAGCAGTAGTTGTTTTGTTTAAGTGTTGAACAGTGGTCGCTGCACGTTTGCACCCTTTAACCCCACCAACCTGCTTCCACTCACCCTGTGAAACGTCAGCTAATTAGCCCTTAATAAGAACCCTCAACGTCTTCCAAGTCCTGAATTAAAGCCAGTATCATTCACAGTCAGTTAAATAAACACTATGTACAATCAGGGTTTGGGTTGGCGCCGACCGAGCTGCTCTGGAAAACCCACAAGGACCATCAGAAGCTTCTGGAGGACGCTTAAAGAACCAAGAGCACTGACTGGAGGAGATTTGGCATCCCGACCGGGATTTTGGCAGTTCATAGTGGAGTTTAGGAGATGGGGGACAGGGACACGGCGCACTGGCCGTTGTTGTTCGTGATGTCGTCCAAGTCTTCATCATCCAGATCCACTGTTGAGGACAAAGTCAGGAGTGTGAGTCAGAGTAAAGGATTTAAAAAGAAAGGGAAGCAGAACCAAGAATAAAGCTATATCTGGACAGGTGGAGGGAAGACACTGGTCCTGCTCCTGGATGTGGCCCAAATGCATCAGATCTGCTACATGAGCATTTAGACCTGTCTTACTACAATTCTCAAACTTCAGTTTACCTTCACTTAACTCGCAAATGAGGGGGTTTAGAATTTTTAAACATTCAAAAATATAAAAAAAATTGCACTAATTTATGACGTTATCCGACAATTCCTGACACTTTCCTTGGAGCTTTTTATTTTAACAGTGTCCTTTAGTAGTACTTAGTTTTAAACAGTGTTTTAATTTCCACTTATATTTTTGGTTTTCAGACTGTATTAGCAAGATCGACCTCAGGATTGAAGCGCAATAAAATTAAAAGAGTTTCTACTTTTAAAATAATTGTTTATTTTAATCTTTTAATATACTTCATTTAATAATTTGTGAAATTTTACACCCTCAATGTGCATTTATATTAGCTATGAAATTGTAACCCTGCGTGTTCCTTCTCCATGTGATGACCGATGGAAATTTGCTGCATAGCTCTTTAACATGTACTGTCCCAATCAAATAAACATAATAAAATGAGATTCAATTCTTGTTTTTGCTATATTTTGTTTTACACTCTGCTTTTTAGATAGCTGTATGAATAAAGTTTACTTAATTTAGTAATTCCGCATGTGTAGATTACAGGTGTCACTTAACAGCTTACCTGTACAGATATGGAACTATTGCTTAAAACTAAATCTAAACAGACTCACCTTTCTTGGACCGCCCGATCTGACCCAGTTTGGGCGCCCTCTGGCCGAGCCTCTGGGGATTGGAGCCTCCTCCGTGGCCGTTCACCTGAGGGTGCCCCGGGTTGAACTGCCCCGCCGGGCCGGGCTGCCGGGGTGGCCCGCGGGGCGCGATGAGCTCGGGAATCCCTGACGCTCCGTACATCGCTGCGTGCAGTTCTCCTGTTCGGCCACTAGATGTCCCCGCAGAGCAGCCGTCAACTGGAGTCTCACTTCCGCAAATGGATCAACAACGAACGTGAAGGAAACAGGCGAGGAGAACGGACGGAAATAACGGAAGACCTGTCAATAAAAGTAAACATGTTTAACCAGCAATAACTACTGCGCATGAGCAGACTGACTAACGAACCGACACTTTTTCCCTGATTATAGATAAGGGTTATGTTTTAAGGAAGTATGACTATACACAGGTATAACAAACGTCTTCCCCGCTTAATTTACTAGTTCGATGCGTTACCTTCACTTTGACACACTGGCTAAACACAATTTCCGCTTAATTTTAAACTCTTTTTTAAACATTTCTTTAATATTCAGAAGAGAGAAGCTCACCTCGTCTCCGTGAGGCCGGATTTAAGGAACTGAATCCGGTAGACGCTTCCTCTAAGGACCGGTGGTGGTAGTGGTGGTGGTGTTGTTGTTTATCACAGCTTTCTCTCGCTCTTTCTCTCCTTTCCTGGCAGCTCACCAGCGCCGCGTCGATTTAAAGGGGTCTCTCCTCTCCGCGGAACCACCTGACTCCTCCGGGATTTCCTTTTATTGTGTCTTGACACCAAACCGAAACCGAGGACGTCACCGAACAGTCAGTGTGACGCTGATACTTCTGCTTTACTCTCACACGAACAGGAGACGGAGGAGAGGAGCAGGGTGTTGAGCGCGATTCCGCTCCTCCTTAAATCAGAGAGTGACTCAGAGGCCAGCCAATCAGAGACGAGCTCCAATAATCATAACAGGTTACTGAAGCCAGAAGTAAACATCCTGTCTGGCATCAGTTTGAGTGTGTTTGGCTTAATTTTACATGCCTTTTTTTACCTTTTTCCTTATAGTTCACATTTTTATTTAATTTACACTATTACTATTAAAGTTTTCATGACATTGTTTAATAACTGCTCCATTTTTCTAAAAACTACATTTCTGTTTTGATTTTATTGCTTTCACTTGGAGTTGTTTTTTTTTTTTCAAGTGAACCTCACTCACCATCTGAGTCAGACTAACCCTAACCCTACTTAACCTCAGCAGGGTCCACAGAGTGCTGGGTGAGATTAAGGGGATGCCCTGGACATGTCACTAGTCTATCACATGGTCACATCCAGTTACTTCCTGTTTTTCTTGGAATTCCTCACATTTACCCCGCGCTCAGCATCTAATTGACTTAAGACTCATTTATTTGTCCAGGCATTCGTCTAGTATTTATTTACTTATTTATTTATTTTGCGGGCAATTATGTTTTCTGTGTGGTCTTGGCCTTTTATGATATGTTTTTATTTACTGATTTTATTCACGTTTTTATTCAACTTAATTATTGTTTAAAATTTTTACAATGTTGTGAAGCACTTTGTGGCTTATGCCTGCAAGGTGCTAAGCAAATACAGATTACTCACTCACTCACTCACACCTTAGGGACAAATCGGAGTCAGCGATTCACAAGCATGTTTTTAGTCAGTGAGAGGAAATCACATTACTCAGAGAAAACCCACACACGCAAGCGGAAAACACACTTTGCTGCTGGTAGGGATTTTTAAGCTTATACATAATCCCAAAATTCCATATACACAAATGAAAAAGGACAATGTAACATAAAAACTATAATTATTGTGGAGCTTAAAGCAGCCGTCTTTGGTCTGGGCTGCTCTCAGACTAGCTGTTAGCTCATCAGTCCTGTAGGATGTAAACACAAATTTTCCAAACAGAGGCTCTTCTGGAAGTTTTCTTCATAATTATTTATAACTTGTTTGCTTATCTTTAAAACGTTTGAAACCATTATTTTTATTAAATTACGAAAGGTGTTTTTTCTGTTATTGAAATTATTTGTTTCTTTATTATTATTATTATTTTGCCCTCTATAAATGCTTTTGTTAATCTAATTTTTATTAAAATATTCTTTAAATAAAGTTTGAGGAATTAAGTGATTTCCAAAGCGCTTTTTTCTGTTTGAAGCTAGTCTTTGGGATTTACTAAAAGTAGATTTTATTACAAAAAGGTTAATAAGGATCAAGATTTGAATCATTTCAAAAATATGAGGTAGAGAGTTTATGTAAAACACACAGATGGGATGTAGACATAAAAATCCAAGCGTGCCTGTAAATAATGCCTCTATGTACTTGATGCCTACTTTGTACATTTTCCTTTTCTGCAGCAAATTATTTTCCTCACAGATCTGATCAGTGTCCTCAAATGACCTTTGCTATCTTCGTCTACAATTTATTATAAAGTTAATTAGGTTTTGTCATGTTTTAACTCATTCAGATGAAAGGACGGAAATACCCTAACTTCTTCTCCACCAGTAACAAATTAGTCAGTGATTAAATATGAAATTAACCCTTTATATGAAACTCACTGGGATACAAGGAGACTAAAAGATTTTTATCTCTTATTTGTTTGGCCTTTTAAAAGCTCTTGTCTGCCCTTTTAAATTTTGTTTTACTTTAAAAGTTTTTGTTTAAAATGTGTTTTTATTTTTAATTTAAAATGTTCCTGTTTTATATTAAATTTTTTGCATGTTTTTTTGTTTTTAATGTGTATTTTAAGGTCTTTTTTGGTTGTTTGTTTTTTCAGTTAACTGTAATTAACATGCAGTGGTTAATACATTAGAAGACAGCTTTCTCCAAAGAGATTTACAGCTTTAACCTAACGTATGTTTTTGTGGGAAGAAACCGGAGTGTTCGGACAAACCCACACATGCATGAGGAGAACACGCTAACTTCAATTTAATTCAATTCAATTCAAGTTTATTTATATAGCGCCAAATCACAACAAGAGTCGTCTCAAGGCACTTCACATAATAAACATTCCAATTCAGGTCAGTTCATTAAGCCAATCAGAAAATGTTTCCTTTAAAAGAAACCCAGCAAATTGCATCAAGACACTGACTAGTGTCAGTGACTTTACAGCAATCCTTATACTAAGCAAGCATTTAGCGACAGTGGAGAGGAAAACTCCCTTTTAACAGGAAGAAAACTCCAGAGAATCTTGGCTCAGTATAAGAGGCCATCCACCACGACTCACTGGGGATCAAGAAGACAGAGCGCACACACACACAAACAACACACACACACACACACACACACACACACACACACACACACACACACACACACACACACACACACACAGCATATATACCAAGTAGTGTTTCTATGGTTACATTGTGATGTCTTAGTAAATATTCTATTTGGTGAGAGATAAACTTTATTGTATTTATCCTAGTGAATCTTTAATTAAAGGGTAAACTAGTAGTAGCACATCCAACGTCAAGGAAAGTAAAGTGTTATCAGGAGACGGAGAATGTTTAAGTGGTTAGCAGCAGTGTTAAAGCCGATGGCCCCCACCATGAGGCCACCACAGCTCAGCAGAACATCATTGTAGCTTCTTCTGGGGAGAAAAACACTTAGAGAAAAAATAAAGTTAACAGCTGAAATAGCAGAAAGTAATACAGTTAAAGAGCAGATAGTAGAAGAAAGCAATAGAGTGTGGAAAGTGGTCATTGTATCCTCCAGCAGTCTAAGCCTATAGCAGCATAACTACAGAGATAACTCTGGATAACCTAGCCTTTTAGATGGAGGCATGTTGGAGGCAGGGCAAGGGAGAGCCATCTTTTCCGACTGTACACTCCACCTCCCTCTACTCCTCCACTTGTCCAGATCTAGGCTAGCATCAGATTTTAACCACAGGCCCTATCAAATAAAAATGTTTTAAGTCAGTCTTAAAAGTAGACAAGGTGTCTGCCTCACAGACTAAAGCTGGGAGTTGCTTACATAAGAGAGGAGCCTGATAGCTAAAAGATCTGCCTCCCATCCTATTTTTTATTTTTATTTTGTTTTTTTTAACTCCACACAAGAAGGCCACAGCTGGGATTCAAACCTGTGAGTTTCACCTGGAACTATCACTACCAACCCACCACCATGCAGCCATCTGATTAATAATAAACTTTTTTTTAGTCTAGCTTGTTTTCTTTAATTAAATAGTGAGGTGTTTGTGTAATGATTACAGGAATGAACTGAAAGATTTTTGACCCAATCAGTAAAGCATCATAACAGTCAAATGTTTCACGAGTCATTTTGTAGTTTAGGTTCATGCTTGCAAGAAGAACCAGAACTAGAGCCAGAACTATCTCCTGGTTCATCACAGATGAGAGATTACCAATAAAAACATAAAAATCCCCCCTCGGACGTGTCAGGACTAGGTCTAAGACTCACAGAACCACGTGTGTCAGCTGATATAAAACAATCTGGGTCTGATCTTGTCTGCAGAAGCAGCTGAAAACCAGAAGCCATCATGGCCCGGATCGTAGGAGCCACTCTGCTCACCATCATTCTGATCCATTTTTTTTCTGACAGAGCAGGTTTGTACCAAAACTAGCTGTTTGTATATTTTTCTGCTCTCAGTTATATTTTACCAACGACACAAAATCATCTTTAGTGTTAATTAACGTATAGTCGATTATTTACTCTGATTTCTGACATTTCTCTGGTTTTTGCAGCATACTGTGGCGAGTTTCAAACAGCTGGGTTCACTAGGGCAGCGATCCGTACCTGCAGATGCTCAGGTTTGTTTTTGTGGATTTGTCTGATTTTTCTATGGTCATCTCAAAATAATGCAATTTTTTATACAGGAAATGGCACATCAAATTAAAAGCACATTAGAAAAAAAATCCATTTTCAGTATTGTTTCCTATAATGTTGGAGCTTCTTGTGAGTATTTAAGCATTTTTGTTAATTCATGTTAATGCAAAAATATATACACTGCTAATAGTTGTTCTGAAGATCTTTTTTGTTTTTGTTTGTTTCACTGCAGCGGCTACTCATGGTGGGAGAAAATGTCCCAGACCGCTGGAATCCCCTCAACCTAAAGACATACAGGCCCTGAAGCACTGCCTATGCTGCAGACTTAATAAAAGAAGTAAGAGGATTTGGAAACGATTTTCCCCTCTTTATCAACATCCACACTTGTCCTTTTCTGATTTCTCTCTTCCCAAAGGTACTCCAAGATTTGAGCATTTCTGTAATTTCCCGTGTTTTCAAATACCAACACCTCTGTAAATGAAGAGGAAGTCGCTGCAGTGCATGACCAGGTTCAGACAGGACAGAACAAGACATCTAACTTTCAGTTTGTAAATAAAAACACAATTTTTATTTTAAATGTTTTTATACAAATAGATATTTCTCAAGCTTATGATTTGTTGTTTCCTCATTCTTTTACTCCTCGCTCCTTAATTTAGTCTTGATCAATTCAATCTGCTAATGTTAATTTCTGCATAATCAAAATATTCATTTTAACTACTTTAAATAAATGTTTGAATAAAGTTTTAAAATGTTTGTCTTAGTATGAATGTACATCTTTAAAATAAAGGCATTTTTGTTGGATAAACGTTTCTTGAAGTTCAACCTGAAGAAGCATTAAGTGAATTCTTCTTCTTCTTCTTCTTCTTCTTCTTCTTCTTCTTCTTCTTCTTCTTCTTCTTCTTCTTCTTCTTCTTCTTCTTCTTCTTCTTCTTCTTATTTTAAAGATACTGGCTGCTTTCAATATTTTCTACCTTTGAAGTAAAGCTGCAGCTAGCTGGTTGTTAGCATAGGTTAGCACTAAAGCTGCCACTAGTGGGTTGTTAGCACACTAAAACCAGAACCTTAAGCAAGCTACATCTGGCATGTTTTCACTTTGAAATATTGTACAATTAGTTGTTTGAAAACATTCACCCATCAGAGTTGCTTCCAGTGCTAAAAGATCCAGCTAGCCCAAGGAAACCTTCCACAATACTCAATAACTTTACAATAACTTCGGCCTAAAATGATTTAAAAACATGTAGGTTTAAGCAGCTTTCAGGGTTTTTATGCAATAATTTTCAGATAGAGCATGTGATCACTTTGGAAATCTGAGATTAAAAAACTTTTTTTCCATAGGCTCCAAATCCTCTTCTGTAGAGATCTATCAAAACTGTCTTTTTTCAAACTGTCTTGTAGCCATTGTGGCTCTAAACAAGTTTATGTCAGGAACACTGAGAGAACAACAGCTGTTTGGGTAGTAAAGGTTGCTGACCCCCTAAGCTAGTCTGCCACAATCCTTAAGTGTTAGACCATATATTTCATCACAATTTAGCTAATATCAGTGCTAACAATTTTCATATCTGCAAAATAAGTTCATATCAGTGATTAAGATGCTAGCAGGTGTTATCTCCACCTAATTAGCCCATCACAGAGGCCCCATGCTAACAAGCACTGTCTAGATTCAAGATTTTGCACCTGTTAGCATGTCACTAATGCTAAAGGGTGCTCACACTGCCTCTTTTTGCCCCTAACGTTTCCATAAATTAAATAAATAAATAAATATCAACTTGTTGCTTTAAAAAATGTCACATTTATGAAATAAATGAGTGAACTGGTTCAGGCAGCACTCATACATTTAGCCTTCCTAACTAACTTTTTTTCACTTTACTTTTCTCGTCACATTTACATCTGAGACAACTTGTTTGGATTGTAAATAATAAGGCCACCATTTAGGAGTGCACTGAACCATGCTAGTATCACCTGTAGTAATCTGATATTCCACTTCTCAGCTGTGGCCCTTATCCTTATCTGAAGATCAGATGTGTTGTTTGTGTTCTAAAGCCTGATAGAGAACAGTGAGGTTTGAACGTTTTGTTGTAGTTCTACATGCTCCGTTACACATTGACCACTGTAAGGAAATGTTTGATCTTCTTCATGCTTAAGGGATTTTCTAACAAGAAACTTTAGCCAGGAAACAAGTCATCTTTTAAAAAGGTTTAGGACTTTCATGGATGATGACTAAAAGTGATCTATGTTGCTAAACAGAAAAACAACTCCTAATAACTTTTTAACTAACCTTTAAGAACACAAATACTACAGGTCAAACATAATGAAGAAGGAAAGATCTTTTCTATAGCGCCTCTAAAGATAAAAATCACGAGGCGCTTCACAAAAACAAAAAATGTAAAAAATAATTTAGAAAATGATTAAAAATATATTTAAAATGAGCAAAAAATAGACAATTGTGATTAAAAATGTAAAGGAAGAGAGAGTGAACAGGAAAGCGGGAAATCAGCGGATCCTGAGGAAGGTGGAATAGGTGGGGAGAGCAGAATAAAGAGAGAGGGGTAGAAGAAGGTTATACAAAAGCCAGCTTGAACAAGTGAGTCTTCAGCTGCTTTTTAAAGGAGACCACTGAGTCCACTGATCTCAGGCTCAGGGGGAGAGAGTTCCAGAGTCTGGGGGCCACAGCAGCAAATGATCTGTCACCTTTGGTCTTTAGCCTGGTGTGCTGCACAACCAGTAGGCTTTGATCACTGGACCTCAGGGACCTGCTGGGGGTGTAGGGACTAAGAAGGTCATCAATGTAAGATGGTGCTTGTCCATGTAAGGCCCTATAGACCAGAACCAGGATCTTGAAATGAACCCTGAAGTTGACTGGCAGCCAGTGAAGCTGGAGGAGAAGCGGGGTGATGTGGGTGTGTTTGGAGGACTTGGTCAGAATCCGAGCACAGACATTCTGAACCACCTGTTGACGGTTCAGGGAGGTTCTGCTCAGACACGTGAAAAGAGAGTTACAGTAGTCTAAGCGTGAGGAAATGAAGGTGTGGATAACAGTCTCAAGTTCAGAGCGGGACAGAATGGGACTCAGCTTAGCAATGTTCCTGAGATGGAAGAAGGAAGAGCGAACAAGAGAACTGACATGAGAATCCAGGGTGAGAGCTGGGTCAAAGGTCACACCAAGATTCTTGACGGAAGGTTTTGTGTGAGAAGAAAACTGACCAAGAGAGTCTCGGACTTTGGGAACCAGCTTGTCTGGGGCACAGATGAGGATCTGTCTTATCTTCATTCAGCTGAAGAAAGCTCCCAGCCGTAACAGCTGCAGCTTAGACATCTCATGGGGCTTAAAGGAGATGTACAGTTGGATGTCTTCTGCATAAAGATGGTAGGAGATTCCTTTGAAGGAGCTCAGGATGTGCTGAAGAGGAAGAGATAGAGGAGGAAGAGCAGAGGCCCCAGCACAGAACCTTGTGGGACACCATGGGTAAGGGAAGTGGTGGAGGACCTAACCTTGGAGATGGCCACAGAAAAGGAGCGCTCAGAAAGATAAGAGGAGAACCACTCCAGAGCAGTTCCTGATAGGCCTACCCAGTCTCTCAGCCTTTCCAGTAGCAGGTGATGGTCAACAGTGTCAAAGGCTGCAGTCAGGTCCAGCAGGACCAGAACAGAACAGTCCCCTGCATCACTGTGAGTCAGAAGGTCATTAGAGACCATAAGAAGAGCTGTTTCAGTAGAATGAGCTCTACAAAAACCTGACTGGAAGCTATCATAGATGTTATGTTCATCAAGAGCAGCTGTGACTTGTTTAGCCACAACCTTTTCCAAGATCTTGGAGATGAACGGAAGTTTAGAGATGGGTCTGAAGCTGTTTTGGAGCTAATGCAGGTCAGTGAAGCTAAGCGTCCTGGGAACAGTCTCACTTGTTTACCCATCCTGGTTTAGAGTTTCATATTTACACCAAAACATAGCAGTTAGATAAAGAAGAAAGAGAGAAAAGGTCAGGGGAAAATGTTCTCAGTTCTTCGTGTTGGGGGTGAGAACGACGCTTTTCATCAGGTAAGTCATGTATCTGCCAGGGCTGGTTACATATTGCTTCTCTTGGTGTGAATCCTGTCTCAGAGAACAGTAGGTTGGCTCAGAGCATGAGCTGGCATATCCGGAGATTCTGGCTAAAACAATAACTCAGGAGCGCTTCATTCTCCGCCCAACAGAGAGAGACCAGGATGGGTTTATGTGGGCATGAAGACAATGTTCTTGTTTCAAACTTAGCTACTAAGTGTGTTTTATTTTAATAAGCATGTTTTATAACTGCCAAAGAGCCGTGTTTACCTTCTGTTTTTTTTTATCCAAATGTATTTTTGCTTGTAGTGATAGGCATGTCTCAACAGGTGGTTCAGCTCCAGCCAAAGATCTGGGCGGAGGGCTCTGGTCAGTGGAGCACGGGTCTGTGTGAATGCTACAAAGATTTGGGAGACTGTAAGCATCCTGCATGATGCAAAAACACTTTCACAGAGGGGAAAATGCTAACTGAGTCCTGCATGCATGTGTGTGTTTGTGTGTGCAGGTTGCTTTGCCTTTTGCTGCTTCCCAGTGTTTACCTGTAAGGTGACCAGTGCAGCAGGGGCGTGTCCCTGTCTGCCACTGCTGGACTGTATCAGCTGTGTTCCTCCAGCTTCTCTGGCCATGAGGGCGTCTGTTAGGGAGCGATACGGCATCCAGGTACAACCGAGGTTATTTCTGCATGAACTGAATGCAAGCCAGTAATTATGTGACTGCTTTAAAGTGACAATGTGTAGTTTTTACCATTAACCTCTTGAAATATCCATCCAAATGTTGTAGTAAATGAAGTAAATTGCCCAGTTGTTGAAAAATATTGGCAGTTTCATAACAAATAACCATAAAAATTGAGTCTAAAAACACAGAGCGGGTCTAAGTCTCTGGACGATGCCATATTGGAAGCCATATTTCCTTCTACGGAAGTCTATGAGGACAAAATGCATTTACTGATTTGAAACAAATGGTTATAAAACTTTCAGCATTAATAAACATTGTTGCTTTGCACATTCACCTCTTCACTCACTGCCAGTAATAAAAGGGAATCTGATTATCTTATTTTGCCTGAGGTTGCACTCCCAGGGATTTTTGACTGTAATGGCCATCTGTTGGTAAGGTCTTATTTGAACACAAAAATAATGCTTGTTTGCAGTGATTTAGGTATGTACTGCCCCCTATCACCAGGGAAAATACACACTGTCACTTTAACGGTTTCTTTGTGGCTTTTGAGTTCATTTTTATTCCTGTGAAGGTGAGTACAAAAAAGCCGTCCAAAACATAAACTTAATAAAGTACTTTATTTGGTTTGGTGTGGTATGTTATTAGCTGTAGTAGCTCTGTCTGTCACGTTGTGGGGATGTTTAGGACCCAAATATGCTGATTACCCAGACGACAAGAGGCAGAAGTTGATTCAAAGTAAAAATCCTTTATTTGCAGGATGAAAGAACAAAAATTAATCCAAGGCAGCGAGCCAAAAGTCCAAAAGTCCTGGAGCACAGGACACCGAAAGCTCTTCTTAGAGCACCAAAAACCTGGAGACAAAAAGCTCACTAAGAGCACGAAGACCTGGAGACAAAAAGCTCAGACAGAGCATGAACAAACACTGACAACAATACAATGGACCGACAACAACACAGAGACAAGACAGGGCTTATATAGAGCTCCGGGAGTTGATGTCACTTCTCCCGGAATGCAACAGTTCAAATCGAAACGGCGCCATATTGGCAGGTAGAAGCCCGCAGCTGGACTATTTGTTATTGTCAGAAAACTCAATCAAACGGGAAATATGGTAGATTCCTGTTGTGCTCCAGGATGCAGAACAGATGCGGACAACATAAGGAAGGAGCCATCTACAGGATTCTTCAAGATCCGGAGTGCCGTAAACGTTGGATCATTGTAATAAAACGCGCTAGTGACCGGGCTGAAATGAAGCTGTGGGATCCCGAGAGTAAAGGTTTTTGCTTATGCAGCGACCACTTCATATCAGGTACTTAAATCAACATTTTCTCAACTGTGTATGGTATTTATTTTAAATGCTTTTATTATGATTCTTAGTGGGCTTCCTAAACTTATTTTGGCATGGCTTTTTCTGTCTTATTACTCATAGCAACAAGTAAACATCACGTAAAACGTTGCCTCGTGAGTTCTGCTTGCTGCTGTTTAAGTGTTTTATGATCACAGCAATTAACCGGCTAAGCTGTATTTAATTTTTAAGCAATGGTTGATCAATTGTCAGATCACACACAAAAAACACTTTGGATTGCTATTATCTGTGTCACCGAGACAGATATCAGACAGATCCTGAGACGCTCCTGCCTGACATTTTTATTTTATTCACGGAAAACAATCAAACTAGTGATTTCTCTTAACGTTCAATTTATACATTCAAACAGCACAGCACTCTATTTAAACTACTTACGTGTAAATCTGTTATTTGTCCATCCATCCATTTTCATCCGCGTATCCGTAGTCGGGTTGCGGGGGCAGTAGCGTTGAGAGGCCCAGACTTCCCTCTCCCCAGCCACTTGGGCCAGCTCCTCTGGGGGAATCCCAGGGGTTCCCCGGCCAGGTCCAGTAAGAAGTCCGCTCCGACAGCTTCTGGAGTTTTTAAAAAGTACCCCAGGGGCACGGTGAGGGTCGGAGATGTTTAGTCTATTTAATTTCTGGCTATATAAAACAATTTCTTCGGTTTTAAAGTGTGAAGTAAACTCAGACGAAGTAAAATCCAAGCCGATCCCGTTCATGTTTACGATCCGTGTTTGTTTACCTTTTTTTCCTGCCAATATGGCGTCTACTAACCGAGAGTCACGTGGGGTCCGGAGCTCTATAGACTGGGAAGATGAATTGCAGGTGTGTGGGGAGAGGGACCAGGTGAACACAATTACTAAATCAGGGACATAGACTGTACATATACTGGACAATTCGATTCCATAGGCTTCAATTTCACGTTATCTGTCCATAATGGGAGGTGTCCACCACCGCCATTTTGACCGTGTCACAGGTTCCGTCCAGCCCAGACAATTCCATAAAAGGGAAGAGAGGAGGCGCTGAGGGTGTGGCTGTAAGGCTGGGCTCGAGTGACGACACCCAGGCGAACTAGCTACGAGCTAACCTGAAGCTAACCCTGGCTAACCCAAAGCTAAAGCGGAGGTGGGAGCCGAGCTAACGGATGTAGCCACCTAGCTTCAACCCAACCGGAGCTAACTGGAACACCCATCGACCTGAACCTTACACGGAGTTTAGGTGGAGGTTTTCTGCGCCTGTTCGTGAGAAGTACCTGTATTAAAAAAGTTTTAAATCGGTAAGTTTATAATTTATTTCCGTAATGAAAACATTTTGCTTTGAGCAAGTTTTCAGTAGTTTTTTTTTGGCGCTATCACTCCTGAGTCGCACCAGCCATTAAATGTATCATGAAGAAGAGAAAATATATTTAAGTCGTATTTTGGGGGGACATTTTATTATCTTTCTTACAAAATCTGAGACCAAGCGTTTCACATTGCAACACAAGCACCGGTAACCATAACAGAATTTACAGCCAGCAGAGGAGAGGATGGCGGTGTTTCAAACCCTCCCGGCCGGCGTGTAGAGCTCATTCCTGGGCTGGAGCCGGCCCTCAGCACCCCGCCACAGGCTCTAACAGATGCTGGCGGTGTTTCATATATTTCCAAAACGTAATACTTGTTTGTATCTTGTACAGCCAACTAGCCTTTATTCTGGACTCAGTACAATTTACCAAAAGTAAAGAGACATTATACAGATGAAGTAAGCACAAGATAACTTACTGGAAGACACAGAGTTATCATCAGAACCAGAACAAGAGAGCCTGATAACAGTCATGTGAAAATAACAGTTAAAAAGTATGTATGTATAATAGAAATAAAAATATATTAGAATTAGTGTAACTCACTGTGATCCAAACAAATCAGCCATAGCTGATGAGTAAATATGACATGAGGTTTGGGAGTTTTTAAGTTTCATTCTTTTATTACATTTTTTTCTTAGATCTATTAAAAGGTCACCATGGCAGCCTGTGTGTCTCCAACGTCAGCTACACAACGCAGCGTGTAAGTTCCAAGTACTTGTCTTGACCACTTCATGAATGGTTTTGTACTTTAAACAGCTAGGCCAAACCTGTTATTTTTTCCTCCATAGCCATTTGGATCATTGGAGACAGCTGAGTGAGGCGTGGTGCCCAGAGAGCTGCAGAGACAACCTTGGCCTCCCTGACGTCTGTGTCTCTTGGTTCGGTTGGGGTGGACCATCGACATACATACATGTGCCGACACTTTGCGCCCTGTTTTATAAACTGTAGTGTTAAAAATAAATGTTTTTGCTCAATTACTGGAATTTCTTTGGTTAAGACAAAAGTGAGGAATAATCATTTACAAGTTATTTGTACAACAGGCCCATTTTAAATCCCAACAGTTTCTTAGCAGACAATAGAAATGTGTTCTTTACTAACTTTACTTGGTTTGAAAATCTTACTAAAATAAACTTGAGTGCCGTATTGCAAAACCCAATCATACTTGTTATGTAAACATTAGCTTTGTAGATATTTTTTACAGATATATATTTGTGTGCAACAAAAACCAAACTTAAATAATTTGTCATTCTTTATTGAAAAACAACAAAATACAGGTATACAGAAGTGTGGGAAAATGATAATGTGAAAGTATTGCACTATAAATGAAGTGAGATGAGATGAAGGTGAGATGAAGGTGGACGCCAGCGGGCTGGACGCCGGACGAAGAAACCTGGAGACGGATCGCTCAGACAGGAAGGGAAGAGCTTCCTCTTACCTTGATGGAATTAAAGTTAGCCGTCGTCTGAACGCCCAACCGTACGGTCTGAGGTCAAAGGTCACAGGAAACACACACCAGTCAGCAGTCATACAGATGCATAAAGATAACTAGCCATGGCAACCAGCTGACATGTCCCCACTTTCACCAAAACCTGGTGCCTGCCGGGTCACCTGAATTCCTGTGTGATGTCAGCACGGTCGGCCGTGACTGCTGCCATCAGAGGTGACCTCTGATCAGCTGAATGAACTCACCTTCCAGGGTGACGCCGTGTTAGAGTCGGCTTCATCCTGTAAACAAACAAATGAGTGGTAACATAAACACCACGTCTGGTTCTGGTGGAGGCGGAGGACAACACGCACCTTTCCAGGAGCAGAACCCAGATGTTCTTGTTGCTACAAACAGAGACGAGCAGAGTTAAACCAGGAAGTGAGAGGGACCAGCTGCTGCAGACAGGTGACGCTCACCTGAGCCTGAACCATAGGAGCCTCCTCAGCCATCAGACCTTCTGACTCCAGTTCAGATGCCACCTTGTTGATGTCCCTCAGGCAGGACTCGTTGGCCTTCAGGTCCTGCAGGACAAAAGCACCTGCTGATCACCTTGTTGCTGTCGGGTTAACAGGTCTGGTGTTAGAACGTGGTGGATAAGAATGTTCTGACGGGCCGAGGGTTCTGAACTCACCCTGCAGGACTGGGCCTGCTCCTTCAGGGCCTGGATGCTGCTGCCGTAAGCCGACAGGTCCGACATCAGGGCCTCGTGCTTCTTCAGGAGAGCCTGTGGAGCAGAACATCAGAACCTTCAGCTCGTCTGACACAAGTGGAGCTTTCTCGCAGCGATGGTCCAATCGGATCCGCCACCGTAAAACAAACCCTGCTCAGTTCACCGCAGACGCAGCTCTGCGGGTGTTTAGTGGAAAAGCGTGAGCCTTCTGCCGGCTGCCAAGTGTCATGGCTGCTCTGCAGCGGGAACACACATCACAGCTTGTAAACCGTTTGAAATAAGAGCGACGGGAACACGTTTGTCATCACTTCCTGTGCGAGGCCAGCACTTCTACCCCTAACCCATGAGACGCTTAAACGAGCAACGACGTCTGGTAGACAACCGAAGGAAATGCCAAATACAGAAACACTAATTATGAAGGACTGGAAAGAGAGCAAAGAAAAGCGATTGGAGTTTCTCAGGAAGGGACTTCCATACCTCGGCCAAGTCCTCGTCTTTCCCTTAGTCTGGACTTCCAACGATGGGCTCCTTCTCCCTCATCCAGGACTCGGCCTCATTAGCATCCGCAAAGTACTGCTGGGCCTGCAGAGAGTCCTCCAGGTCCTGCCTCCTCTGGTACGCCTTGGCCTTCAGCGTGTCCCAACGTCCATGAAGCTCCCACAGTTTAGTCTTCACTTCCTCACCAGCGAAGTGACCTGGACCCAAAAAAAGTGAGCCAGAACCTGCAGACACCTCAGAAACATGTCAGGACCAGACCTGCTCTACCTTCTTCCACCATGGTCTCTCCTTTCTGGGTGACAGCCTTGATGCGAGGTTCATGACCTGTGATCTCAGCCTGCAGAGCCTGGTGCTTCTTCAGCAGGTTCTGGACACCAATCAGGTCCTTCCCTGAGGACACATGTTAGAGTTCAGCATTATGCAGTAGACAGACCAGTTTAACCCAGGGGTTTCTTTCTTCTACAATCTGCTCTTTAACTGTATTATTTCCTGCTATTTCAGCTGTTAACTTTATTTTCTCTCTAAGTGTTTTTCTCCCCAGAAGAAGCTACAATGATGTTCTGCTGAGTTGTGGTGGCCTCATGGAGGGGGCCATCGGCTAGCACACTGCTGCTAACCACTTAAACATTCTCCCTCTCCTGATAATAACATTTTACTTTCTTTGATGTTGGATGTGCTACTACTAGTTTACCCGTTTAATTATAGATTCACTAGGATAAATACAATAAAGTTTATCTCTTGCCAAATAGAATATTTACTGTGGCGAGCCCGTGAAGAGGTGTAGGAGAATGCGACAAATTTGTCTGTTAAAAAGTCTGTTATGTACAAAAACACAATATCATCACACTATTTTGGACCGATACATGACGGTCAGGTCCAGCTTGGGGAGAAAATATGACACGTCTTTCAGGATGGACTTCATCTTTGGTAGCTGGCGAAGCCGGGAAAAGCAGGATCTAACCACCTGGCTAATGTGGGAGTCCATCCGCATCTCTGGGTCCAAAACCACCCCCAGGTTAGTGATGGTTGGCTTCACTAAGCTGCAAAAACAGGGTTGCAGGACAGGACTAACTGCAGTGGGAAAGGGAGGAACAAATATTCCAGTTATAAATATTAAATATTTGAACAAATAAATATTTGTTAAAAGGAAGAAACTGATGATGACTTTAAGATTAGAGGAATGTTCTAGAACGGGTCTGGAACCAACGATGGCCCTTTGGATCAAATTTGGATTAAAAAAATAGCTCATGATTTTATTTATGGATGGAATAAAAATACAGGTTGTAAGCATCTTCTCAGTATCTTCATGTTGCACGACTTTCCACAGCAGAAGGACACAAAAACTGCCAGAATTATGATTAGAAAGATTTACGTTTTAATCTCAGAATCCCAACTTTTCCCAGAATCTTCACATTATTCTATGAATTCAGAGAAAATATACATTTTTCAGAGGTCTCGCTCCCCTGTTGTGGATATTTCTCAAAATTCAACCATTTTTTCTTTTCAAAAGCTTTAGTAAGAGTTTGGACTCTAAACAAGTTTTACTTTGCAGACTGCTTGTCTAAACCTTCATCAGATCTGCTCATAATAAAACATTTGGGTTATATTTAATGCCCAGGAAGATGCTCTTCCTGGGCATTAAGTTATCAAAAACAGATAAAATTATTTTTTACCATAATTTTAACTGCTATCAGCTGATAAAAATAATAAAAAACAGCCTGATCATTAAAGGGGTGTAAGTGAAACCGCACGGATCACACAAACCATCATGCTGTCTATATGACTTTGAAAATATATAGTTTAATTACAGTTTGATTTATTTGACATCTGTATAATGTTTATTATTTTGTTTTTTCCCCCTAAATGCCTAACGTTTCAGTTTAACATGAATATTAGTCATTCATCACAATACATAAAGTTACACATTTTAAATTTTAATAGGGGAAGACTGCAGGAGGGAGCGGTAAAATACAGAAATCCCCAGCAAAAACAAGAAACTTTACGAGTCTGATGAAACCCGCTGGAGTTCCTTCAGCAGGCCTGGTGGCAGCTACAACGGCCCAGTGGCTGTGCTTGGTCAATGTTATCGAGCTCAGTCCGGCTCGGCCGTGAACGAGCCGAGGCGACATCCTGCTCTGCTTAAGAAGAGGTGTTATTTTCCGCTTCAGAAGAAGCGTCCGTGTTTTACGCTTTCTCAGAGACATGTCACGTTGCTAAGTTGTTAGCGCCGCGCGCTAACACGTCAATAGTGCAGCATAGCCTGCTGGAGGGTTCAGATGAAAACACCCTACCACTCAGGCTGCTTACACATCGATATTAAGTTGTCGCTGTTGCGCTCACGCCGTAATACAGTATTAGATGCGGTTAAAGTCAGACATGAAAAACTCCACGAGCGGTCAGACCGCGCAGCAGCTAGGCGCAGCAAGTAGGCGCCGGATCGGTCAGGCTGCCCGGCCTGACCGCTGGGGATTACCGGATGGAAGAATGGACACAGAAGTCTCCCTCTTAGCGCTCCGTCATATTTCAACCCATTTTTATCTTAAATGCACTGGGTTTTACCCTATTACCCATCTAAATATGCCCTATTAATTATTTTACCGTATTTTACATTTAAATTTCATGGTTAAACAGTACATGCTACATGTTAAACTGATAGTTAGCTAGCTACTTCGGTAAACTCAGCTAGTTTAAAGGTGGCAGTGACATAAAATACGAATATAGATTTTAACTTACCGAAAAAAATGAAGTGGAGACTCCTTGGACGCTCTATTAGTGCAATTAATACCACTGCAAGTCATTTTGTCCAACAATTGCACCAATAATATCCAAAGAAGAATACACAAACACAGAGACTCAAAATGCCGGAGCAGTTTCCAAGCCAGACCGAGGCTGTACTGAGGCCTTTCCACGGAGCTAGCTCTGTGGTCACGTGGGTCTGAGGCGGCGGTCACGTGTGTCGGATGCTCATTAATTATACAGAATTTTAGGCTTTCAATACACTTAAACAGAAGAGTGAGAAAAAAATTCACCCCCCTCAGAGTTGTCATGAGTATAAACTAGATAATTTAGACAAAAAACATGTTTTGGCACCAGGCTGTAAACATGTTTATTTCTGCTGTGAAATCGGCATTTTTAACATGGGAGTCAATGAGGATTTGCTCGCTTCTGGCACCAGCCCCCAGCGGATGAGGGTGGAACTGCAATTTTTCTTACTTCCGGGATGGGACCATTTTCTGACCGGCATTGTGGGGGCTTGATCAGGGAGGAGGAAGAAAGCACTGGTGGGAAAAAAACACACTAAATACTGAAAGGCTGTAACAAAGGAAAATGACCTAAGAGAAAAAAACAAAAGACCAGAAGGCATGAACCATAACTAATATTCTAAGGGGAAGCCGACACTAAAGGAAAACACTACAGAAAGAAAACTACAGGGGCGTGGCTAAGAGGGGGCCAAGAGAGCACAGGACCTGGGAGAGGGATGTCTGAGGAGGGAAACCTAGAGGGCAAATGGGGAACACCAGGCGACACGTGAGGAAGATACAGATACGACACATGAGGGCGCTAGAAGACACAAAAGGAGCACCTAGAGACGAATGGAGGACAAAAGGAGACACATGAGGTGAGACGCAGACACAGACCGTGACACTGTCGGCACAGAGGAGTTTTTCCAATAATCAGAAGGTTGGTGGTTCAAACTCAGCTCAGTCCTAGTCAATCAGCATGTGGCTATGAAGCTTCACCTGCCTTGGCTATTTGTGAATGTTGGCGTTCGTCAAACGGGCAAATTGGAACAAAATGGCAACCTTGCCTCTGTCCGACTCCCCAAGGGCTTAATTGGCTTCCTCAATAAGTTAAACTTTAGCTCCCACCGCTTGATACAATATTGTGTCATCTGGATCATATTCCATTTGTTGTACTGTAACATTAACCCATATTTGTGTAGAGGTGGCATGTTCTCCCCTTGCATACGTGGGTTCTCTCCCACAGACTGAAAGCATGCATCTTAAGTCCTGGCCACTCTGCGTTCTTTTGGCCAGCCAAGACATATCTCTGACTGTGAACATAATCGTGATGAAAAAAAAAATGAACATGAGGGTGATTTGCAAATCTGTGGGTGTCCAGTGTGACCGGGCCAGCGACAGCTTATTGAGCACTCACTCAACCAAATACAGCCTTCAGCAATCTTTGAGCAGTGTTAGAACACCTATGACTCCAGTCTGCCATTAACCAGGCAGTGACGAGAGCATGTGCCAGAGTAGCAGTAGCAACAGTGAAAGCTACACAAAGAGACATGTGGACAACTCTAGGAGTTCGGTTCAGTGTCTATTAAAAGAAGCATTAACGCTAGCATCTTTTCTTCTTTTCATTGTTGTCATGGGCATCTGTTGGCTTGTAGTGACGTATGATTTTCGGCGAGTATGCTTATGACGTTAGCGTGTCCTGCTAGAACAAGACGCCATGTGGTTTGACTCACTGAAATCATGGACTGTACAAAGCCATCTCTCTAGAGACCTCTCTGCGACATGAAGCATTTAGAGCGTTTACACCTGAAACATGCAGTGTGTGGTCCGGGCTTTAGGTTAGGCTTAGGGTTAACTCAAGACTCTAAACTGTCCCTAGTTGTGACTTAAGTGTGTGATTGGCTGTTTGCCTCTTTGTGTGCCTTTCATGAACATGTCCAGGGTGTTCCCCTCCTTCATTGCAATGATTGCAGGAGTTAGGCACCAGCTGCTCATTGACCCTATTGATTCTGAAGTGGTGTAGGGTGTGTTTGTACAGCAACTGATTGAACAAGGCTTGATCCTTGGTTCTTTACCCTGTGTGATTCCTATCCACTATGTTGAAGGTACGTTTTACTCCAGAGAGTTTCAGGTGGCAGCTGACTGGTGGGCTGGGTCGTGCTGGTTTGAGAAGTCACATGTTGTTGGTAAGAGGGAAGCATCCCTCTAATCAGTGTTGATTACATTCCTCCAGTCAGGTGTAGTGTATGTGTGATGGACCAGCAGCTGTTTGCTCCTGGGGATCTCTCAGGCATTCAGCAGAGGCACCAGCTAAGTGTCAACACGGTCACTCGCCAATCACACGTTAGATGTTGCAGTTAACGGTGTCAGTTTGGTGCTGCGCAAGCACTGTTGAGTCCCATTTTTTATTCTGTTTTCTGGGACAGTGAAAAGAAGGAGATAAGGGCCGATGTGGGAGTGGTTGGAGGTTGGAGCGCTGCCATCGGAGAGAAGAAGGTGGCTGGTAATGTTGGCTTTCTGAAGGTGGAGTAGGCCGTAGATCTCTGTCAGTGCTGCAGGATGCCAGGAGTTTGCTGGAAAACAGGTCCAAGCTTGTAGGCAGTTTGTAAAACAACTATTTTATCACAAGAGGAGAGAGATAAAAACATCAGAGGAGAGGATCATGGGAGGAAAACTGTTAGGAAACAACAGATTCTATCTTCTTTTTAGTTGTTTGTGTGTACAGCTGCACTTTGGTGCCTTTCTTTCCTTCAACTAGAGTTGGCTTCAGTTTTGCAGCCATGATGCAACCCTGATGCTGTTCCATGGTCAGTTGCATTGTCTTTTCAGCACAATCTGTCCATTTCTAGTCCTGTTACAGGACAAATACATGTTTTCTGCATCTGTTTCTTTTATGCATCTGCAGCAGATCCACACTCAGTCTGATTTGTCCACATGTTTTACGTTTAGTGCCACTTGTTTGCCACTGAAATACTTTTCCAAGTACTTACAGCTTTATTGCTACCCTCCAAGAATACTGCAACCCCCCCACCCCCCACCCTCACACCACAGAGAACATAGGCAACAACAGACTAGAGGCCTACTCTCCAAGCAACATTTTACCCCAAGCATCAAAGGTTGTCTCATATTTACAAGCACAGAAAGCTGATCTGGGTACAGAAATCTCTGAGGATGAATGGAACAGTGTGTGTCTATTAACACAAACACACACTATTAGACCACTACAGTACAGATAATTATTTAGAGCTTATATCTACCTGGTTAAACTTCACTGTTTCAACTCAAACATTACCATTGGAGAGTGTTGTAGAAAAGGGCACTCTCCTTCATCTTCAGCTCTTATCGGAACAGTTTAGCATGAACCTGCATGCTTTGTTTCTCTGCTCTGAAACACTCACTCACCTTCTGTTCTGCTCATCCTTCACTAGGGTCGCAGGGAGCTGGTGTTTAACTCCAGTGAGAGGTGGGGGACATCTTGGACAGGTCTCTGGTCCATCACAGAGACAAACAACCAGGCATACTCACACACAATAGGGAACATTTAGTCTCCAATCAACCCAACATGCATGTTTTTGGAATTTGGGGGAAAAAAAAAAACAGCAAACCTGGAGGAAACCCATGTATCCATGGTTACAACATGCAGAAAAGCTCGAGCTGGTAATTGAACCTGTGACTTTCTCTCTACAAGGATCAGTGCTACAGGTGTCCAACCATGCAGAACCGCTGAATCGTGTTCATTTATGCGTCCAGATGCGGTTCATTGCGGTGTTTTCACGTTGAACGCCCCAAGTGGAAAATTCAGAATGTCACAAATAACAGGAACAAGTGTTTTCTAAGCTGCTTTTTGGTTTTCTCTCAGAATCAAACATATTAAAATCTCTGGACGATGTTTGAGGGAGGAGAAAACGTTCTCTGTGTTTGTGTCTACTCCCACGTGGAGCTCTCAGCGAGGGTCTGTGGTTTTACATAATGCACCTGTCACACTCCTTCAGAAGAGACCTGAGGAGCTGCGTTACGATGGGGAACCCTGACCCTAACCCAACATGTTCACCAGAACCTAATCAGGCACAGAAACCTGTGAGAATGAGTTTGAGTTCAGACCAGGATACTGAAGGAAAGTAAAGCACTGATCTGCTGTGTTTTATATATTTTTTCACCTAAATGCAAATGTCCACCTTCTGTTGAGCCTCCCACCTGAAGTTAATTTAAGATTTGCTGCTATCTTCCAGGGGAGCGTGTGGAGCGACTGCCTGTACGGATGCTGCTGCTATCATCTATCCTGGCTCCAGATCTCCAGAGAGCTGAAGAGAAGAAGAGCAGCATCCCACGCCTCCTCCTCATCCTCAGCCAGATACACCGCGCTCACCTCCCTGCAGGGGGCGCACTTGGTCTAGACACGTCCAGGACCAGGAGCTCGGGCCTCCCAGCTGAGAGGCAAACTCAGAGATGAAGTGAAATATGTTCTGGTTTCATGTTGAATTTGTTTTTGTAAGAGTGTTAAATTATGTTCCTCAACTTGTGGCTCTGGAGCCAAACGTGGCCGTTTATGGCCTCTTTTGACTCCTTGTTGCTTTAACTAAAAAAAGCCATTGTAAAAACTTAAAATGAAAAGAGTAAAAGACTAAATGTGAAGTGTTTATCATTTTTTAACCAATACATGTTTTAGCCATTAGCTTCCTTAGCTTCTTGTTTCCCAAATCTCCATAAAACCAAATCTTCCAACTGTTTAATGTAAACTTTTGTAAAAACAAAATTTGAAGGGAACATCAAAAATGCCACATTGAGGAGCAGGAGGTTTGGACCCAAGATGCAGAATTCCCAGAACGACTCAAGGCAGGAGTGGTTAAAGAAAATAAATCCTTTATTTAAAGGAGGATGCACCAAAAAGTCCAAGAGCACAAAAACCAGACTAAATCTCAAAACACACTAATGCTCAAATAAAAGAGCTCACTAACGAGCACGAACTCGGGGGAAACTCGAGAGAGACAGAGCATCGCAGCCAAATACAATGGACCAACAAACACTGAGGGACAAGACAGGGTTTTTAACACAGAGGGAAGCAATCAGGGGAACAGGTGACAGGTGTGAGGAGTGAGGTCTGGAGGGAAGACAGGTGCCATTAATAAACTAAATGGGGGAAAGAACTTAAGCAGAGGGGAGATAAACCATAACCTATAAAACACTAAATAACTAAACCTAAAGACTAAGGGCAAAGATAAGCAACTAATGACCAGAGGGGTGAGGAGGACTAATACAGACCAATAGGAACTACACAGGAGTGACTAGGAGGAAATATGAGGGAATCCTAGAGGGAGCTGGAGAACACAAGGAGACACATGAGGAGAACCTGGAGAGGGCTGGGGAAGCATGGGGACCCACAGAACACAAGGGGACACAGAACATGACAAAAAATATGAAGTTGGAGCAAAAAACAATAAGTAACTTTGAAAAGAACATGTCTGAAGCTGTTTAAAGACATGCATTTAAGTCTAAATCAACTTGACAAATTTGTTTCCAACAAAAAACATTAAGTCTTTACCCCACCCCCACCCCCAACCCCTGTTGTTTAAATAAAAAGATAAATTATCACAAAAAGGTGAATCAAGCACGTCACCACAAATGGTGTTTTATTTTTAAGGGGCTAATAGATTCTGTTGCTTTATAAACATTTTATTTTGAAGGAGAAATAATATAAACAGTTCCATTAGTCATGGAGGTTCTGTTAAAAGTTGACTATTTTATTTGCTCACAATCCTTAGTCTCACACGTCTCCACTCCAAAAGTTTGGGACCACTTGGGAACGTTCTTGTTTCCCACTGAAACACATGTGGCATGGGCACAGTCAGCGTTTGTTCTGGTTTGTTCCAGCCTGACAGGCATTTGGCGTTCCAGCTGTTAGTTTTTACGACGATCTGATGAAATCTCACCCCGTGCTTCCACAGCAGTCCTTTCTCACAGGTGAATAATTTCTGTGTGTCCATGTTGAGCCCAAAAACAAACAAACCAGACACCAAGTCTGTAAAATGTAAAGAACCGAACTGAATAAATCTTGCTTAAAATTATAGTTTCCAACCCTGACATCTGCACAACTAATTTCATCAACATCAAGAACATTTCTAAGTGATCCCAATCTTCTACCCTGCAGTAGACAGCCTCGTTACTGGTCCCAGCACCAGCTACACTCTAAAACCAGTTGTTTCTGTATGCAGGATACCATTTAGCTCACCGGTTCGAGAGGTGCAGTTTTACCAAACCGCTGGTTCAATGCTCAAATCCCTCCTGACCCACTCATGATTTTATGTTTCAGCCATCAGTGACTGACCCAACTTCAGGAATCAGGAGGATGTGTTCGTAGGCTGAGAAACAAAGACCACCACTTACAGGGAGGCTGGTAGATCAGATCAGACACAAACATACAAACAAATAAAAACATCTTCAGAGGTTAATAAAATCATTCCAGACTCAGCTGAGGATTGGGTCGTCCCAATTTGTGAAACCCAGAATGTTTTATGTCAGAAAAGTCTTTCTGGACATAAATTAGGATAATGTCCCAGCATCTCAGATGGGATTGCCGTGCAGGACCTTCTCTCTGAAAGCCCATCACACATCTAAGAGCAGAACAAGCTGGTTTAAAGTCGTTTAGAAGCAACAAGATGTCCAAGATAATAAAGACAGGAACACGTGTCTAACAGTTTTGACGTAGAAGTAAAGACACCTGTCCAACTGGGTAGGCTGGTCTGTTATGCAACGCCTACGATATTCTACCAGCCTGTAAGAGACCACGCTGTCCAGCAAGTCCACTAGTTAGTCGGGTTTACCTCTGCTCAGCCGTCGCTGGACCAAACTAAGGTAAACATATATTTACAAATTATAGACCTGTTTCCCTGCTTCCTCAGTTCTCAAAGATACTAGAAATAATATTTGTTGCCAAACTAGATGCATTTCTGGACAGACAGAATATTTTGAGTAGTAGTCAGTATGAATTTAGAGCCAATCATTCAACATCAATGGCATTAATGGAATTAATGGAATGTATCTCCACAGAAACTGATAGGAAGAATTATACAGTAAGTATTTTTGTGGCTCTTAAGAAAGCGTTTGACACCATAGATCACACCATTCTGTATGGAAAACTTAGCAAGTATGGAATCAGGGGAGTGGCATTTGATTGGACTATAAGTTATTTAAAAAAACAGGCAACAATATGTACAGATACACAATGTTAAATCAGACACATGTAATATTTAATGTGGGGTTCCCCAAGAGTCTGTTTTAGGCCCTAAACTGTTCAACATATATGCCAATGATATCACAAGTGTATCTAAATTGTTGAATTGCATTTTATTTGCTGATGATACAACCTTCTTTTATGCAGGTGACAATCTAGAACAGGGATTCCCAAAGTGTGGTACGCGCACCCCCGGGGGTGCGCGAGCTGCCGCTAGGGGGTGCGCGAGGTGAAAAGTGTAATGGCTGCGGAGCTCAGAGAAGTCTGTTGAGCCCCTTTCAGACAGGCCATGAAAAATGGAAATGTTCCGGACTTTGTCCGTAAGACCTTTGTGTCTGAATACAAACATCCGGATAACCTTTTCCATAATTTAACCGGACGACGCCCCTAGTAACAGGTCCGGACTTGTTACGGACAAGGTGGCTGCTTCAGACTGGTGAGGTCGGGTTCCGGACAGGGAGGACGGGGAGGAGGAGAGGACCGGGGGATGCTGTGCGCACCTAGATAGCCCGCTGCTGTAGCATGCAGCGAACCATGGCAGCTCGCCTCCTACGGTACCGTCTCTGCGCGACGGAGCGCATCACACCGCTTCCGTGATTCCTTTTAACCATTGAGCTTCATCACCCTGTTCTCTTGTGCGTCTTCGTGTGCGCAGAATTATGCTTAACATAAGTCCTATCAGTGAGAGGAATTCTATCTCTTTGTCTGCCATGTTTGACTGAATGGCTTTGTTTGAGTGAATGACGCATGTGTGCCCGCCGGACTATGAGTGAGTCATTCTGGCAGATTGTAATCAACACCCTGTCTCATGCAGGTGTTCTGACATTGTAAACCTCACACACAGAACATTGTGGATGTAACAAAATAAATCAAGAAATGATTCCCATTCAGGCTATTAACAGTGTGCTGAAGATCTGAAGTTCAAGAGTGCGTCTGTCAGAGGTCAGACGTGTTCCAGCGGAACCACGGCTCACGGGTGCACAAGTGAGCACATCTGGGCAGAAGTAATTTTACAACATTGGTTTAAATAGCGCCAATAACGAGACGTGGTGACTTAAACGCTGCAAGTTGTGAAGCGCGTTCCATCCGCGAGCCGCATCACCAAGGGAAAGTGAATGTGTCAAGCATAAACCAAGCTTCACGGAGCCGTCAAACTGAAAGCAGAAATGAGCGCTGCCTCCTCCATGATAAAAACTTTTAAGAGGTTTTATAACAACATTTTTCATTCAAGGTCAAATTAAGATATTAGCTTCTATTTTGGGATGACGTATTAAAGTTGGGTCCGCTCCAGCCAGTGACTCCTCATGAACCTGACCACAACTCATGTTACTGCAGCATTTGTTGTTCCAGTCCACATGGCAGCGGATCGCAGATTCAGCCACACCATAAAACAGCAATAAGTCGGTCTGAGGTAAAAGTGAACCTCATGGCTTTTCCATATTTTCCCCTATAGACATTTGATTACGCACAAGTAGGTGACCAGCTCAGGTTTACGCAGAGCAGAAGGAAGGAGAGCGCTCTGGCCGCACAGGTTAAACGTTCCTACTTTAAGAAAACCGTTAAATTGCATTGTTGATGTGCTACCTGGGCACTCTAAATATTTATTTAAAATTAAATCAAAGGAAATTGTAATGGCATAGAATGTTTATTAATTACTATTTAAAAATGAAAGTGATGGGGAAAAAGGTCGATCATATTTTTTAACCCCTGTCTGTTTAGCTTGACGTCTGATATATATGATATATGATCTATATATATATATATATATATATATATATATATATATATATATATATATACATATATATATATATATGTATATATATATATATATATATATATATATATATAGCCATGCCCTGATGTGGGGGCTGGGGGGTGCGTCGACGTGGTCGGGACATAGAAGGGGGTGCGCGGCTAAATATGTTTGGGAACCACTGATCTAGAACATATGAGAGAAGTAATTCAGTCAGAGCTAGTAAAACTGAAACAATGGCTTAATGTCAATAAACTATCCCTGAATCTTGAGAAAACTCAGTTTATGGTGTTTGGAACAAGAGGAGCAAATAGTGACATGTGATTAGCTATAGAAAATTTTAGAATTGAAAGAGTGAAGAAAATTACGTTTCTAGGGGTCATTATCGATGAAGATATTACATGGAAGCCACATGTTAATGGTGTAAAAACAAAAATGGCAAGAGCAATTGGTTTACTGCATAAAATAAAACATTTTTTAAATAAAAAAAAGCATTACATCAAGTATGTAATTTCTTGATTGCACCATATATGACTTACTGCATTGAACTCTGGGGAACAATATATAAAACCCATACACACTCACTTTTGTTACTACAAAAAAGAGCCATAAGAATCATTACTCAGAGTAATTATAGAGCACCGTCCGGTCCATTACTTGCTGAGTTAAGAGTATTAAAGTTTACAGATTTAGTGTATCATAACATATTAAAATTCATGTATAAAGCTCACAAAAAATCATTACCAATAAATATTCAAATGAAATTTGAAAAAAGACAAAGTTGCTACAATTTAAAAGGGTACGAGATATTTATAAAACCTACATTTAGGACTAAAAAGTTGGAGCGCTGTGTTTCTGTATGTGGAGTCAGCATGGACGAAATTTGGGGGGGGGGACAGGGGGGACATGTCCCCCCCACTTTTTCCGAAGTCAAGTTTTGGCCCCTGCACCTTTTACCATCTGAAAACAATATTACGTTATATTAAATTGACACTGGTTGAGCTCTAGGACCAAACAGAAAACAACCGTTTATGTTGAAGCCTGTTTCCCATTAGAACATACTGTAAAGATCACCCCCACCCCCCCACCCCACCCATCGTGTCCCCCCAATTCTAAAGTGAAAATTACGTCCATGGGAGTCAGGATATGGAACCGTCTGGAATACGTAATGATAGAGGCCAAATCAATTATAATGTTCAAACAGAATGTAAAAAAGCTTTATGTTAAGAAATTATAGGGAATACTCTTGAGTGTATTTTTCTCTTAATTTTCTTTTTTCTGTATTGATCAACAATGATTTTGAGCCAAGGTATTGAAACTCCATTCAAGGATTAGTTAATTAGTGGCAAGCTGCTTGGCAGCTGTCTCAGTAATCTTGTTAGAGAGTATGTCTTTATTTTTTGTTAAGGCTGTGAATGGGGCAGATTACATACAAGATTTTCTTCTATCTGCTCCTTTTCATTTAAGCATTGTAAGTTGTATTCATTCTTTTTATTATTTTTTAAAGTTGCAATGTTTTTAAATGAAATATAAGATTAAAAAAGACTGAGAGCATGCTGCAGTCAGGGAGGATAAGAAATGTCAGATTTTTATTTGTAAAAGCAGTATTTGACTGTCGCATCAAGTTGGACAAACTTAAAAGCAAAATAAATGTGCAGATTGTGCAGAATTGGTGCTTAGGAAACATAAACAGGAAGTTGGGTCATGTTGAATACATGATGCAACATTTGTGCAAAATTTCTCCCCACGGAGCTTTGTTATTAGGTCACAGATTAATTCCCTTCAAAAAGTTGTCACGCACGCAGAAGCTCATGCAAGCCCTCGCAAAAGTTGTTCAATCACCGGTTTGACAGTTGCTGCCTCATAGTGACAAACCAACTTAAGGCTTTGAGTTGATGTTCCTGAACCAGGAAGTTGTGCAGTCTGTCTTCAGGCAACAGAAGTACATTTCACACCAGTGTTTGTTTCAAGGAAGTAATGAGGAAATTGCCTATGTGTCTGTGTTACTACACCCCGGCAGATCAGAATCTAAAACCTGAGTGTTGAATTTTTTCAGTTTTAAAAGTTGGAAATGGTGGTTGTTTTGTAGGGTTAGGGTTGGGGTTAGTGACCAGCAGGGGTTGTAAATCTGGTGCAAGTTCATGAAATCCTACTAAAACAATACATCACTCAGATATATGAGGCTAAAACTGTAATTTCATTGGTATTAACGTGAAATCAGGTAAATTGTGTGGATTGGTATGTTCCTCACTGTCACTTAGTGAATTGTAGTTTTATTGCATCACCTTGAAAACAATCAACAAAGGATTTCCTGAACAAACATGTTTACATCAACTGGTGACCTTTCCCAACAAAGGTACAAATCCAGTTAAGGGTTCAACAACTCCCCAAGGCACTTTACAACACAATCAGTCATTCACACACACATATTCACACCCTGGTAGTGATGAGCTACAATGTAGCCACAGCTGCTCTGGGGCATACTGATGGAAGGGAGGCTGCCAAACAGGACCTACAAATCCCAACAACCACCACCAGGAAACAATGTGGGCAAGGGTAGATTTCTTGCCCAAGGACACAATGACTGCAACAGATGGTGCTCAAACCTGCAACCCCTCCAGTTGTGGAGCAGGCACTTAATTCGTCAGCCACCGTTGTCGGCTAAAGCTCTAATGAAAGATTATTTAAGGAGGGTCTGTCTCAACCATGCCACCACTTCGTCCTATTGTAAACGTTGTAGGTTTTGAATGACCTTATTAGTTTTTTTACTCTTAATTTTCTTTTGTCAGAAGCTGAAGACATGTCTGAAAAATTCATGGTGACCCAACCCCGTCCAATCGTCACAACCACCGTCTCTCAACGATGGTCTCCTGACGTCTGCGACTGCCTCCATGACCTTCATGAATGTAAGCACGCTTCACTTTTACAACGACTACGAATGAATCCATCTGAGCTGGGTTTCATCGCTGCTGGTGCTCTGTCAGGCCTCTACTGCAGCTGTCCTCAGTTTCTGCCTGTTGTTGGGGCTTTTTCCCTTCAGTTTTGTCTTCAGCAACTGAAATGCATGCTCGGTGAGGTCATGTGATTTACTTGGCCGTTGCACAACATTTTACTTCCTTCGCCTTGAAAAGGTCTTTGGTTGCTTTTGCAGTACGCTTTGGGCCGTTGTCCATCTGCACTGTTCAGCGAGTTCTTAAGCATTTTTCTGAATATGAGCAGATGATTTTGCCCAAAACACTTCAGGATTCGTCCTGCTGCTTTTGTCAGCAGTCACATGATCAATAAATAAAAGAGAAGTTCCATACATGCCCACGCCATGACACTACTACCATGTTTCACTGATGAGGTGGGATGCTTATAGGCAGGGGCGGATTTAGGACTGAAGAAGATCCGGGGCTTAACACACACGGGCGCACACACACACACACACACACACACACGTGACACGCACTAGTCAACGTTATATATATTTGTCTTGTACCACATAATTTTTAATCTGAAGCTACATATTAAGCATATTCAGGGCAGAGCATTGTTCCTGTTAGTGTTTAGTGTGAGATGATAGTAAATATTCCCTTTCTTTCTCCATCAACGTTACCTGATAGTAAGCTAACTTTAGGCAAACCAGCAGCACAACAAATATTTTCAAATAAGACTCACAAACCTGAGTCAACACCAGTATCATCAAAGCTGGGGTTCTGTCGTTGTACTTTTGGTCTAAAAAACGTCCTTATGTCCATCTTCACTCATGCGTTTCAGGCAGAGAGTGTAGAAGAAACCGACTGCTGAAGGGCTTCTTCTTCAGTGGTGGAGGCTCAGGCAGGCTGTATACAAACTACTGCCAGCTGCTCCCTCTCTGTTGGACTTTGGTACTGCATGTTACTTCCGCGTTTTAGATCTGGGGCTTTTCATAAAACATTCGGGGCTTGAGCCCAAGTAGGCGGGCCTAACGCCCCCCCCCCCCCCCCCCCCCCTGCTTATAGGCTCATGAGCAGTTCCTTTCCTTCTCTAGGCTCTTCTCTTCCCATCACTCTGGCACAAGTTGATCTTGATCTCATCTGTCGGTAACGTGTTCCAGAACTGTGAGGGCTTGTTTAGATGACTTTTGGCAAACTCTAATCTGGGCTTTCTGTTTTTGAGGCTCACCAGTGGTTTACATCTTGCGGTGAACCTACTGTATGCCCTCTTGTGAAGTCTTCTCTTGATTGCTTACTTTGACACCCACCTCCCGGAGGGTGTTCTTAATCTGGCCAATAGTTGTGAAGGGAGTTTTCTATACCAGGGAAAGAAGTCTTTGGTCATCCATCACAGTTGTTTCCTGTGGTTGTCTGGGTATTTTGGTGATGCTGAGCTCCCCGGTGCGCTACTTCTTTTTAAAAATGTTCCAAACCGTTGTTTTGGTCATGCCTAAACTTTTAGCTATCTCTCTGATGGGTTTGTTTTGTTTTTTCAGCCTAATGACAGCTTGCTCCACTAATAGTGACAGCTTTTTGAATCTCATCTGGAGAGTTGACAGCAACAGATTCCAGATGCAAAATGCACACCTGAAATAAACTCTGTAACTTTTATCTGCACATTATGCGCACATCTGCACACACCTGGCCATGGAACAGCTGAGAAGCCAATTGTCCCATCACTTTTGGTCCCTTAACAAGTGGGAGGCACTCTATAAGTTGCTGTTCTCTGGAACAAGACCAGAGGCTACTTTAGGGAAATGAAGATTTCAAAATAACTCAGCAGTAGGGCTATGACTAAACTCGATTTTAAAGACTTAAGCAAAAAATTCTACTTTAATTCTCTCAGGTTGCTCCTGTTTTTGGTGCTTTCCCTGCTACGCCTGGAAGACATCACCCAAGCTGGAGAGTGTCTGTATTTACCTCTGCTGGGATTGTCTGGTCCCATCCCTCACATGACCATAGACCTCAGGGCAGTTGAACGTCAGTGCTGTGGTACTGAGGTACAAACACTAAACCAAAGTCTTTGTTTGGTCTATTTGCATGAATAAATGACATCTGCATCAGTAAAACCCAGTAGGGAAGTCAACACCACCTGCAGTATTTATCAGATCTTTAGATCAGTCTCAAACTTGTTCCAACTCAGTGTTTACATTCCAAGACTGTTTGTTGTACTTCGTGTGAGAGCGCAACGTTCTTCTGTTGATTTGTTTTGGTCAGTGAAAGCCTGTTGTGTGTTTTAACCCAACGGGTGTGTTCATAATCCATTGAAGCTGTATTATTATTGTTGTGTTACATTAACCTGTCACATGTTGACCCCAGTCATGTGCCTGACGTGTTACCTCTGACCGTGTCTCCACAGGGAACCATCTGTGACGACTGTGTGTACTCGTCCTCTTGCGGGTCCTGCACCTGGTGTCAGATATGCAGAGATAGCATCAAGTCCCATCGTTTCTGTCAACAAGATGTCCTGATGAAAGCAAATGGTTCAATCCAAAAATCCAGAGGTCACAGCTACCGCTAAGCTAGTTGTTAGTGTGGTTGTGTTCTGATTTCGGAAAGGTTTCATCTGCTGTTGAACAATTAATATAATCAGATGCAGAACTTCTTTTTGGGTCTTTGTTTAGAGCAGAGCTCTGTGACTCTGACTAATAATGACTTAGGCTAAAAATAGGAAAAAAAACATGTTTTTAAATACAGATAAAATTTAAATACATTTTAAACAGCTCTTTAGTTTTCTAATGATTGAATTTCCAATTTGAATTTAGTGACACTAAAAAGTAAAGTAATAGTTTTAAACCTATTTATAGTTTTGTTTTGTACACTTTTTCCAAGAAGAGTAATATATTGAAAAAGACATCCATATGCCCAGTCCTTTTGTTGAATGTTTATATTTTTCTCACTGTGTTTTTTGAAAAACAACAACCTTATAGTTAGGCTTATATCAGGAAAGTCAGAATGCTGAATTTATCCGCAGAATTATCATGTTATTCCCAGAATTTTGAGTTTAAAACATCAACATATTTATACTGGACAATTCCTGTCCATAGGATCGTATTTTAAGTTTTTAATCCGAAATGGGAGGTGGCCACTACCACCATTTTTACTGTGTCACACGTCTCGTCACGCCCAGACAATTCCATAAAAGGAAAAGAGGTGGAGCTGAGGGTGGGGCTGTAAGGCTGGGATCAAATGACAACACCCGTTGAACTGAAGCAACACTACAAGCTAACCCAAAGCTAACGCGGAGGTGGGAGCTAAGCTAACGGCGGTAGCTACAACCGGAGCTAACTGTGCACAACACCGAAGCTTCTGAGTCAGAGATGCACCGGGCTGACCGCTGGGGAGAACCGGGTGGAAAACATTGGTTTCCATCCGAGAGCTCCAGATGCCGGCAGCCCACGCAGCAGACAGGCGCCGCTGCGGTCAGAGATGCGCCGAGCTGCCGCTGAGGGGAGGTGACCATAATGATAGTCGGAACCCAGCTCCACCAACGTGTCATATTTCAACTCATTTTCAACAATGCAGTGTTCTCTTAACTGCACTGGGTTTTACTCTATTACATTTAAATTTCATGGTTGAACAGTACATGTTAAAATCTAAGCTCAGCTAGCGCAAGAGCAGCAGTGACCTAAAATCTATAAATATAATTTTACTTACCAAAAAAATGAAGTGGAGACTTCTTGGATGCTCTGTTAGTGCAATTAATGCCACAGCAAGTCATTTTGTCCAACAATTGCACAAATAATATCCAAAAAGAACGCACAAACGCTACAACTAATGGTCTAAGTTGAGAGACTGAAAATTGCAGAACAGTTTTCAGGCGAGGTCGAGGCTCAGGCTGAGGCCTTTCCATGGAGCTAGCTCTGTGGGTCTGATGCTCATTAATTATTCAGAATTTCAGGCATTTAATGCTCTTAAACAGAACAGTGACAAAAATTCACCCACCTCAGAGTCATGAGTGTAAACTAGATATATTAAACCAAACACATGTTTTGGTACCAGGCTGTAAACATGTTTATTTCTGCTGTGAAATTGGTATTTTTAACATGGGAGTCAATGAAGATTTGCTCGCTTCTGACACCAGCCCCTAGTGGATGAGGATGGAACTGCAATTTTTGCCACTTCCTGTTTTGCTTCATATCCAGGCCCAAATTATTTCAGATCCTCTATTTCCCTCTTTCATAGATAATTATCAAAAAGTATAAATTGTCTTCTTTTTTTTTACCGTGTCCTGTCTGGTTGTGAAGCAAGCAGAACTGATGTCTGAATGCTGGTGACAAGCCTTACAGATTTACTCTCAGGTGGAGCATCAAAGCTTCTGCTTTTAATGTCACGCCTGATACTTAAAACTTTATTGTTATTGTTTTTAGAATGCTGTGTAAACATGGAGACAGAGGTGAAAGAGAAAGAGACGGGTGGGGGGGGGGGGGGGGGTCCACAAAAATAACCAGTCAGTGATGAACTGGGGTCTGCTTCTAGACCTGCAGAAAAGGGACACACAACAATACAAAAGGAGCAAGCTATCACTGTGTCAACTTGATGAGGAAATATAAAATCAACATTGTTTCACTGAACAATCACGATAATAGATCACAGTGCATTTAGTGCCAACCACAGTGCCCAAGTCCATACTTATGAGAGCACCATGTGAGCACCTGTGTGTTCGTATATGTAAGGTTTCTCTATAGGAGCGTCCAATAGAAGTAGAAAGTGTGAGGGGTCACAGATCTGCCCCCCAAAGATATGTAGGAGATGGAGGGAGCTCCAAGTTCCAGAGATGCAGGAGTTGCCCCAGATCACAGGGACCCCAAGGAGACTGCAACCAGAAAGGCCCCTGCCCCCTCAAGAGGCACAGAGGATTGCCCCGGGGGGCCACAACCAGCAGCCGACAGAGCCCCGGGAGACATCAGCGGCAAGCCCACAGGCCCCCCCACAGCCTCCCACCCCCTAGCCGGCCGAGCCCGGAACCCAGCGACCCGGGACCCAGGGGTGACCAGCCCCGACGGGGACCCAACAGGGCCCAGGGACTCAGATCCCACCAGGTAGCCACCAGGATTAATCAGGCAGATGCCTAAAATCTTAAACCCCCTGACCCGGGAGCCGGAAACTCAGGCAGACCAACGTGCCACACTCCACACCAAGTGTTGCAGGGGGAGGGGCGAAGATGTATAGCATCAAAAGAAGTCCCAGGAGAGGGGAGGTTGTCAAAAGCCCCACCTGACACATTCAGTCATACACAGACACAGCCACACACTCCCTCCCTCATGCTTACACATACACATACAACCTAAGACTTACAAAAATGCACGCCAGACACCCACTCTTGCTCCCCATACACACCCTATTCACTCTGGTCCCGGTACTGCTGCACATGGGGTACAACCATTACCGGTTCCCAGAGTTCAACCCTTTCTGCTGGGGTGCTGATAAGCAGGCTCCCCCGCCCAACACTGAGCAAAGCAACCCACCAGCCAAGACCCCAACCAGACGGCCAGATCCAGGGTTTTCCCCAGCGCTTTGTAAGCCTGGCGGGCCGCCAGGCTAAGCGTCATGCCCCGCTCCCCGACCCTACCCTACCCTGTCCGCTGACACAAACGGCGCAACAAAACTAGAGCCCTCCGTCAGCTGATACTGGTGAGAAACAGCAGCGGAACACGTGCAGAACACGTGCAGAACACGTGCAGAACGCGTGCAACGGCCCCACCCCCACCCCCGCTCTCACGGATGAGCGCTGCAGGACAGAGCGTGTGACCCCACCCCCCACCGTGCATGTTTTTGTGATGATGTGAGGATGCAGGAGGAGAAAAATGTGTGGGGATGGGGAGGAATGTCTGGTTGGCCTAAGCCCTCCAGGGAGCCAGCTCCCCCACTGGCCCCAATAGGCACCTCTGTTGCCAAAATGCCACCCAGGGCATGGAGACCCCAGCCCATCTTGCCAGAGCCCAAAACACCAACCCAGCCCCACCCCAGCAGAATATCTACTCCCATTCCTGCATTTGCACAGCTTCCAGAATATATAAGACATAGGGCATCCAGGTAAGGTTGGGTCCTCCCCCTCGTGGACATCCCCCTCCCCCGTGATGGGACAGCAGAGAAGCCAAGGCCTACCTGAGGCCCCTGAGCCTGGGCCAGGCACTGCCACATGTTCCCGCCTTCTTCCCGGCAGCACCCTTGCAGGACCAGCAACCATTGCAGGACCCTTCTATCAAAAGGTCCTGCAGTGGTTACTGCTTTGAGGATTGCAGACCCCTGGTTCAGAGAAACAGATTAGGACTCCAAAGCTCTTTACACTACAGTGTATCCTTCACCCATTCACACACACATTCACACACTGGTGATGATGAGCTACTATGTAGCCACAACTGCCCTGGAGCACAGAGGCGAGGCTGCTGAACACAGGCGCCACCGGCCCCACCACCAGAAGGCAAGGAGTTTTAAGTGTCTTGCTCAAGGACACAACAGCAGAATTCAATTCTGGTGTAGGTACCAGACCTGCTCGGGCTGCCAGATCTGCTCAGGGTCCCGCACCTACCAATGACGTCACATTACGGCAAAACCACTTGGCCAAATATGTTGCATCGCTTTTTCAATATTGTTTCACACATAGGTTTTCGGAAAGAGTTTAGCAGTTTTGTTAATAAAGTCTTGTTTTTTTTACTGTTTTTTAGAACTGTAATTTGTTAATAAAACACCATATTGTCTTCAGTTTGTAAAGAATGTGAAACTACATAAAACCAACATCAGACTGGCAGCAACACAGTTCTTATATGTAGGAATTTGTAAATGTATTGGCATATTTAGCAGCCCTCATCATTTGTATAAACGTGCAATTCATCTGTATGTTTTGTTAGTTCCTATGTAAATAAATCCATTCATTCAAATTGTTGCTTGTTATTTATTTATTTATTTATTTATTTATTTATTTTTGTCCCATTTCATCAAAATCAGAGCTGCTGAGGGTCTCTGTTAATCACTTGATTTTCTTTGAGAATACAAACATATTTTCCAACAAAAAACATTTTTTGGGACTATTTATTTATTTATTTATTTATTGTATTCTTTATTTAACCCGGAAGGTCCCATTGAGAGTAAAAACCTCATTTTCAAGAGAGTCCTAGCCAAGAGGCAGCAAAAGTTACAGTTACAAATTACTCAGTTACACGGACGTGTTATGTACTAAATTACAGAAGGCAGTTACAACACAAGGAATCCGTTTTAATCTGATTCTAAATGTAGTCAAGGAGATAAACTCGGTTAGTTTCCAGTTTTCCTGCAGCCTGTTCCATGCAGAAGGGGCAGAATGAACGAAAGCCTTTTAACCCGGTTCGGTGCGAGCACACGGAACACGAAGTAACAACTGATCATTGCACGCAGACTGTGAGGAGTTACACTTCTCCGTGAGATTAAGTTACAGATGTAGCTGGGTAGTAATCCAAGCACGGCCTCATAAATGACAGTGTACCAATGTCCCAACCTCCTGGTGGACAAAGAAGGCCATTTCACTTGAGAATACAATTCATAACGATGGGTCAGTGGTCTACAGCGAGGCATGATAAACCACATCAGTCTTACCAAGACACTGTGCTGAGTCATTCTTATACAAAAGGTCTCCATAATCCAGAATAGACAGAAATGTTGCCATAACTAGTTTTTTTGTTTTGTTTTTTTGCTTCAATAGAAAAACAGTTTATTTAGAAAAAAAGTAACCCAGTCTGAGTTTGAGTTTCCTCACAAGATTATCCATGTGGGGCTTGAATCCAAGGCCACACAACACACGTGTGTATTATTGTCTTCAGTATGCTTATGAAAAATCTGCAGAAAGGTGACACAAAACAAGGGATGACTTTAAGGACAGTTTATTCATCATTTGGCAAGCAGGTTGAATAAAACTGATGTTCATACTAAAGGCCACTAGATGTCATCCAAGATGATTGTGTTAGAAAACGTCTAGTAATCAGATTTTTCAGATTTCAGATTTCAGATTTATTGGCCAAGTAAAATTACATTTACAAGAAATTTAGCTTTGGTAGATGTTCGCTCTCTAAAACCTGCAACAACTACAATGAATGAGAATAAAAATATATAAAAAACATAAGAACGTGTATACCCACACACATGTACATTTACACACACACATATATACATATATGCATACACACACACACACATACATATGTATACACACACACACACACACACACACATATCCATAAGCATACTGATTAAGTATTAAAAACTATAGTAAAAGGATGGTAAAATAATCTACAGATTCAGGAGAGAAATGGCTGAAGGAAAGAAACTGTTCTTGTGTCTGGTAGTTTTTGTGTACAGCGATCTATAGCGTCTGCCAGATGGGAGGAGATGGAAGAGAGTAGATGCAGGATGTGTGGCATCTTGGACAATATTCACTGCCTTTTTCCTGGTCCTGCTGATGTACAGGTCCTGGACAGAGGGCACCAATGATTTTTCCTGCTGTTTTGATAATACGCTGTAGTCTGCATTTTTCCATTTTTGAGGCTGACCCAAACCAGACAGTAATGGATGAGCAAAGAATGGATTCGACTGCAGCAGTATAGAAGATGATCAGCAGCTCTTGTAGTAGGCCATACTTCCTTAGTTGCCGTAAGAAATCCATCCTCTGCTGAGCCTTTTTGGGGATGGAGTTGATGTTTGTTTCCCACTTCAGATCCCTGGAAATGATAGTTCCCAAGAACTTAAATGAGGCCACCATTATCACTGGGCTGTTGGATATTGTGAGGGGGGACAGAACTGGGAAGCTTCCTAAAATCCACGATGATCTCCAGAGTCTTAAGGGTGTTAAGCTCAAGATTGTGCTGACTACACCAGACCACCAGCCTCTCAACTTCCTAATGAACTGTTTTTGATGCAACATGCAAGCTTCTGAAAGCTTCATTTGGCCATCACTACCAAAAACCCTCCAATTATTAGACACCCACTCTACCTCCTTAGCTACTACTGCCGTAAAAAGAGTCAAACTGAGGAGTATTTATATGGGGAGTACTCATTATAGGAATGAGCAGCAGCTGGGTGATTAGTAAATGGAGGACAAGTGTGCTCAAGGTGATGAATAACGACTGGTGGTGACAAGGGGAATAAACAATGGAGAAATCACACAGAAATAAATCCCAAACAACTGATTTTTAGCTTCAGTGTGCATCTGAGTTCAGCTACTGGTCCTGTGTGGAAAAACTGGAACAAACACTGGACCTCTGTGGGAAGTTCTTATAAAAGTGTGTTTTGATTAAGGGTAAACAGCTGTCACCAAGTGACGCTCAGTGCCAGGTATCTGAGTAGGAGCCGCGGCTTGAAAATGAAATGATCCAAATCAGGAGGCAGAACAATCAAAGGAAGGGAAATGTTCTGTCTCCAGGGCTTTGTTCACATATTTGGGCTTTGGGTCAACTTTAAAAAAATAAAATAAAATAAAGAAACAAGGTGTGGTGGTTTTGGGAGAAAAAAAAACTAATAAAAAACTGATTTTTTAATTTTTTTTTATTTTCAGGCCTTGTCCCATGTAGAGCAGCTTGGCATGAGAATTATTGATTTATGTGTGCACACCTGAAATGTTGTTATGTAAAATCATTTTATTGTAGTTTATTGTATTTATTGTAAAAAGATTTTTATTTGAATGTGCAATTTTTTTGGTGTTGCATCAAATTTAGATAAAAATTAATTCACTGAATATTTTATATTCAACAATAAAATAGAATTAAGTAAAAATAAAGTATCTGAGACCTAAAGTTAGTCTATCAGTAGCTGTTCATGTATTTTTACCCATTTAGCCTATTTTGAACATTTATGGGATGAAAAAGCTGATAGTGGCTGTGGTTGTTTTGCCTCCAGCTGCTCGTCTGTCTCTGATAAAAACGTTTCAGAAAGACTTCTCTGCTGGATTACTTAGATTACCCTTAAGATTACACACTCCTTAAGCAAATGTAAAACTTTAATAATCTGTTTAAACTCTTCAGTCTAGGAACTAATGCTCTTTTTCATCTCCTAACTATATTTTGTTTCTCACCCTTTTAAATGAACCTAAATAAAGCAGTAGTTCAGGAGGTAGGGCGGGTTGTCCAGTAATCAGAAGGCTGCAGGTTCGATCCCGGCTCCCACCCAAGAATGCTGCTGTTGTGTCCTTGGGCAAGACACTTAATCCCCCTTGCCTGCTGGTGGTGGTCGGAGGGACCGGTCGTGCCAGTGTTTGGCAGCCTTGCCTCTGTTGGAGCGCCCCAGAGCAGCTGTAGCTACATCGTAGCTCATCCTCACCAGCTTGTATGAAAGGGTGAAAAAGTGATTGTGTTGTAAAGAGCCTTTGGGGTTTTGTAGAACCCTAAGTCTGCGCTATACAAATACAGGCCATTTACCAACCTATAGCAAATAGTGTGACGTTACCCTGTTTCAGAGGGGTCAGCTTGGCAGCTAATTAAAGCAACTAAATAAATTTGGGCTAAGAGTCCAAACCATAAATAAAATCTGAAAACATCATGTTGAAGGAAAAAATATATAATCCGAACGGATGTGTACATGGACGTCAATCGAAATGATGATCAGACAACACCAGCCGTCATTCGGCTGCATCGGATCTGAATATTCCGATCTACAGGTTTACATGAAGAATTTTTGATATGATAGGGCATTCATTCCGATTACTTGTGCCCATGTAAACGTAGCTAACATTGGACAAAAAACATAATTATTTTAAGAGCTACACTGGCGGACCCGTAAGAAACACCCAAAACAGAATGACACGTTTAAAAATGTTTATTATGAGAAGGAGGGGGATGATGATGGGAGCAGGCAGGGACTAGTCAGGAGATAAGCAGGGTCGTTACCAAAAGGTCAGAGATGCAGAATGTTAGACAGGGGAATCCAAAGACAAGATCAGGGACGAAGCAGGGTAATCCAAGAAGGGCACGACGAGGAGGAAGATCGGAGGACGAGGCAAGGTTCAGGATTCGTGATGGCAAGGTTGGTGAAAAGGCTGGTTTCAGCTCTTTGTTTCACCTCCAAAGACATTATACTCTCTTACTTTTAGTTCTAGGCTCCACTTCTTTTTTCTTCTTCTTGTGCTTTTTATTGAAAATCGGCAAACTGAAACTGCTAACTGCTAGCATAACAGCTAACAGCTGTATAGCAAGTAAACAGTGCCCTCTATAGTAGCTTAGCCACGCCCATACCTTTCAACTTTTGAAAAATCTGACAGTTGAGTTTTTTCCCCTATGTCTTAAGAGTATACAGCAGAAGTGTGAAGGTGATTGGTGAAAAGGGCGAAGGGGCATCACTCTCCAAACTACATGTGCGAAAACCACTAAATTGAGTACTTGGACTAAAATGGCCGACCTCCTGTGCAACTTTGAGCTTGGCTCCAAGAGACTTTTTTGTAGGTCCTGAGACACCAAATTTCGTAATCCTCAGTCAAAGCATGGCTTGGGGCTGACAGTTTAAATGGTCCTAGGGGGAGCTATTTCTGAAAATAGGCCACGCCCACAAACCTATCACGTTCATTTCTATTGGTGGTTTGACTAGGATCACTCACCAGAGAATTTGTAGCGATATCACGATAACTGAGGAAATGAGTGGAAAACGTATTTCCATGGTGTGATGGTGAATTTCGCCATGCTCCCAAAGCCCTGCCTTTTTTCAAAACCTGCCAGTACTGGAGACCAAGTGACCTCAACTTGTCTACTGCTATTTACCAGAGGTTGCTGGTGATTGGGTGAAAGGAGTCGTGGCAACAGGTCAATGTTTGAGGCTTAGCCACGCCCATACCTTTCAACTTTTGAGAAATCCGACGGTTGAATTTTTTCCTTTACGTCTTAAGAGCCTATAGCAGAAGTGTGAAGGTGATCAGTGGAAAGGGTGGCAGGGCATCATTCTCCAAACAACGTGTGCAAAAACTAGTAAATCGAGTACTTGGACCAAAATGGCCAACCTCCTGTGTGACTTTGCGCTTGGCTCCAAGAGACTTTTTTGTAGGTCCTGAGACACTACATTAGTGTACCAAATTTCGTAATCCTCAGTCAAAGCATGGCTTGGGGCTGAAAATTTTAATGGTCCTAGGGGGCTCTATTTAAGAAAATAGGCCACGCCCACCAGGGGCCGGACTAGGATCACTCACCAGAAGTTTTGTGGCGATATCTTTAGAAATGACAAAATGGGGGCAAAATGGGGGGCAAACATAAGGCCACCGCGGTACGCCTGACTTCGCTGTGCCGCCACAGCCCCGCCCTCTTTTGGATACTCCCACAAAGTGACACCAAGAAACACCCACTTGTCTTGAGTTACCAGCTACAAATTTGTGGTGATTAAGTGTAATGGGCAATTTGGGACCTATCACATTAAAACTTGACCTTTTTGGTCCTGAGGGGGCGGAGCTTATGTGATGTCATCATCTGACCATTCAATTTAGTTTGTGGCTGGATGTTGAATGACCACAGAAATTTTTGTAACTCTATTCGAATATGAAGTTATAGCCATTTATATTTTTTGACTAGTCGAACTTTGAGGCCTGGCCACTCCCCCTCAGCATATACAAAAAGTCAATTTTATTTTTTCTATTTGATCACCCATCACTTCTGAGCAATTTCCCACAACTTTGAGACAATCATGCGAAAAATGATCGAGTAAATCAATCAGAAGCGGACCCTTGAAACGGTCAAAACAGGGTCAAAATCACCACTTCAAACCAAAATGGCCGACTTCTTGTTTGATGTTGACCATGACTGCAAGAGGCTTTTCTGTGCGAACTGTTGAGTACTTCAAGTGTACAAAATTTCAAAACTGTATGACAAACTAAGGTTTATGGAGGGGGGTATTTTTTACATTCTAGGGGGCGCTGTGGAGCTAGTTTTATTGCGATTTTTTGGGACGTTTAAAATACAAAATTTTACACCACGCCTGACATGTGTGCAAAAATTCCTGAGTTTTCGGGTATGCTAAGGCCTCCAAAAAGCCAATTTACTTGGCGTAAGAAAAATAAACAGAGCAGATACAATAGGCCTTCTCTGCGCTTTCGCTGCTCGGGCAAACTGAGGTTGTTCAAATATTTTACTGTGACACGTAAAATCTTAAAAGCTCGTAAACTTTCTCCTGACCTCCTCTTGAAAAAGAAAAAACAAAAGTTTTAACGCTGCATGAGCATAGCAGCTCAATCTCAACATGGTAAATGTGTTGCTAACTCAGTTAAACAGGCAGAGTGGTGTTTATGAGCAGGTTCTTGCTCCGGTTATTCAGTAATCTGTATGTGACTACCAAGTAACTCAAACAAACAGTTCATATGATTTTCTCCTGTTTGTCTTTAACTTAATGAGGTCAGATTAACTTTTTTTGATGATGACAAACACGTTAAGAGCTGTATCAAAGTCGGAAGTAAAACGGTTTTATTTGATGTTGTTGTCATTTTCGTGCTTGATTTTTATTAGGAATAAAAACTATGTGTCTCGTTAGTGGCTTTCTGATTATTGTGGAAGGGATTTTTTCTAATTTATTCTAAAATTTGCAAGAAAAATGTTAAGATCTTTAAATATTTCATAACAGTTCTGACCTATTAGCATCTGAACACTGGCTTAGTTTTTGGGATCTAAAGAATTTTATCAGTGTCTAATCCTGATATGGCATCCGATCCCCACCAGGAAGCACAGCTGTTTGAACTTGTTGGGACTTATCTGCTGACAACACAATAAACACATAAAACATCCAAAAAAAAAACAAAAAACAAATAAGCATAAGTTAAAGCTTTTCAATTGAAATAAATGTAGAAATGCAGCTACAGTAGCAGTTTGCAAGTTTCATTTAATCTTCAACTATATATGTAAAAACTTGGATTTTCAAAAATAAAGATTTTGATGGAAGAAAACACTACCTTGTAAATACCTCCTACTAAATTCTTACAACTCCTCTGACTATATTTAAAATAAGACCTTTGATTTCAAACATCCTAGCACAGGTTAACAATGCTGCGGGTCTTTCAGGATGCTTTTCTGGTTATTGATTATGGCAGCAGTTCATTACATCCATCTGCTGTGATACAAAAACATAAGACATAGTCTTTACATAAAATTTTTAGATATGAGTTTGTGACAGTGTGAGCATCTTGTCACTGTATACCCACTGATGATGCCCCTGGCTACTTGGCCACAGGTATGTCCCTTTGGCTGACTGGTTAGTGTGTGTGATCCTCACCCAGGAGTCTGGGGATTGAATCCTGCCAGGCCTTAATTTCTCCATCTTGCCACAAGTTATTACCTGTTTTAGTCTTCACTGTCAGCTATTCCTAAATTACGTAAAATACCAATGAATCTAGCATATGTATGGAAGATTATTGCTGTCAGTGCAAGGTGAAAAATAAAAGCAGCACTATCTCATAATGATAACGTTTCTCAAAGTGAAATAAATCTAATTTTAATGAGAAACTTGATCATGATAACATTGTCCAACAAGAACAATTGTAACAGTAAAAAGTTGGTATATTGTGGTTTCACTCTGAATGACTGAGGCAGTTACCCAAGCTTCCTGTCTATGGTGTAAGATAGCTGTCAAAAAGGTGTGTGCAGGATTCTGAAATTCATTTTTTTTCTTCCAATAAGTGTTGTCCATACAATTTTGTTATTATATTTGTGAGTCTGGAAAATTGTAAAGGTTAGAATTTTTTAATTGTGAGTGCAAATCTAAAATCTGTGAATGGAAATATTTACTATTAGCTGTATTATGCTTCTTAGACGGCAACGCTTACGCATCCGGTGGAAAGCTGGGGGTGTCCCCCTTCTTAACGGTGCTGCCGCGGCACAATGACAAGAGGAGAAACTGCTAAACAGCTGGTGCATAACTGACTGACAGCTTTGAACACCATGAGAGCACAGGTTGCCCTCTGGAGGCAGGCGTTGCAGATTTGCATCGTTAACACCTACCTACCTGGTTACTCCACATACGTATTTCATGAGCATTTTTTTAACTCAGAAGTACCCCTGAAGGACTTAGTTGTTCGTCCTTTTATCAAAACTTGTTTTGAGCCTGAGAGGGTTAAGAGTAACATAAGTGTAACACCAAAAACACCCAAACATGTCCCACCCAAAGAGAACATAAGGTCACTAAACTAAACAGTTCATCTTATTTAGAACATTTTCCAGGTTCTCACACATTTCTGCTGACCTGTTCAAGGCTAACCCCCACCCCACCACTAATCCAATGACAATACTAACATGCAACACATGGGCCTTAGTCCATGTTTTGCTGCACCGACTCTTGCATAAAGCTCAGTTTTTCTGCTGAAAAAGAACAAAAGAGAGAAAGTCTGTAGCTCACTGATATGACCACTAAACTTTGACCTGTGCTGCTCTTGTAATGGTTATTTTCCCTCCGCTGAGTGACCTTGCTGTTTCCTCCCTCACTGCCCGCTCCCATTCCACACGCACTGGCTGACTTTCAGCTAGTAGTTTTCCTCCTGCAGACATGAGGTAAAACAAGAGCTAAAACGTGTTCTAATGTCTACAGCTGAGTGAAAATACACAAAAACCTGCAATACTGAACCTATATACTGTAAGAACATCCGGTTTTATAAACAAGTTTACAAGTTGCTTAGGGGAAGAGAAAAAAAAGAACCTAAGCTGTTTTTTTTAATCTAGTCAGTTTTAAATGCATGAAAATGTGTTCATTTATTCATCTAAAAATATGTGGTACCTCTCAAGATACAAGTTATATTTGTGCAAAGTAAACAAAGTGCTTCACAGTGAAACAGACATACCATGAAACACAATGGGATTGAGGTAGATAAAATAAAACACATTTAAAGAAACATTTAGGATATTTTGGAGTGATGTTATTTATTTACAGTGAGGCCCTACCTGCAGGTGGTATAACTCAAAGTGTCTAGCAACAGGGGTAAGTCCTCTGTAGATGTCCTCAGAACTATACTATAATCTGCATCTTTAGGAAACTATTTTCCAGTATTGCATCGCTTGCTCATAAAAATCATGTTGACGTATTAGAACAGTATGATACCCGCTTTTATAGCACTGCAATGTTGCGTGAGATGTTTAAGTTATGCTGTTGGCTGGCTCTAGATGTATAAATTAAATACAGGACCTCCTTGAACCGTCACCTTATCGTGGTGGAGGAGTTTGAGTGCCCTAATGATCCTAGGAGCTATGTTGTCTGGGGCACTTAGTGCCCCTGGTAGGGTCTCCCATGACAAATTGGTCTTAGGTGAAGGGTGAGACAAAGAACGGTTCGAAGGATCTTTCATGGCGGTGAAAACGAAGAGTCGGAGTACCCGGCCCGGAGGGTTACCGGGGTCCCACCCTGGAGCCAGGCCTGGGGTTGGGGCCCGTGAGCGAGAGCCTGGTGGCCGGGCTTTCGCCCATGGGGCCCGGCCGGGCCCAGCCCGAACCGGATACATGGGCTCGTCCAACTGTGGACCCACCACCCGCAGGAGGAACATGAAGGGTCCGGTGCAATGTGAATCGGGTGGCAGACCAAGGCGGGAGCCTTGGCGGTCCAATCCCCGGACAAGAAAACTAGTTTTTGGGACATGGAACGTCACCTCGCTGGCGGGGAAGGAGCCGGAGCTTGTGGCAGAGGTTGAGCGGTACCGGCTAGATATAGTCGGACTCACCTCGACACATTGCATTGGCTCTGGAACCCGAGACCTGGAGAGGGGTTGGACACTCTACTTTGCTGGAGTTGCTCCGGGTGAGAGGCGGAGGGCTGGGGTTGGCTTTTTGTTAGCCCCGAGACTCTCTGCCTGTGTGTTGGGGTTTACCCCGGGGGACAAGAGGGTAGCTTCCTTGCGCCTTCGGGTCGGGGAACGGGTCCTGACTGTTGTTTGTGCTTATGGGCCAAATATCAGTTCAGAGTACCCACCCTTTTTGGAGTCCCTGGGACGAGTGCTAGATAGTGCTCCATCAGGGGACTCCATTGTCCTGCTGGGGGACTTCAATGCTCACGTGGGCAATGACAGCTTGACCTGGAGGGGTGTGATTGGGAGGAACGGCCCACCTGATCAGAACTCGAGCAGTGTTTTGTTATTGGACTTCTGTGCAAGCCGCAGTTTGGCCATAACGAACACCATGTTCGAACATAAGGATGCCCACCGGTACACTTGGTACCAGGGCAGCCTAGGTCACAGGTCGATGATAGATTTTGTAGTCGTATCATCTGACCTGCGGCCGTATGTTTTGGACACCCGAGTGAAGAGAGGGGCGGAGCTGTCAACTGATCACCACCTGGTGGTGAGTTGGATCAGATGGCAAGGGAACATGCCGCGTAGACCTGGCAGACCCAAACGCATAGTGAGGGTCTGCTGGGAACGCCTGGCAGAAGAACCTGTCAAGACGGTCTTCAACTCCCACCTCCGGCAGAGCTTTGACCACGTCCCGAGAGCAGTGGGGGACATTGAGTACGAGTGGGCCTTGTTCCACTCTGCGATTGTCGAGGCGGCTGTTGCTAGCTGTGGTCGTAAGGTGGCCGGTGCCAGTCGTGGTGGCAACCCCCGTATCCGCTGGTGGACACCAGAGGTTCGGGGAGCCGTCAGGCTGAAGAAGGAGGCCTACAGGGCGTGGCTGGTCTGTGGGTCTCCGGAGGCAGCAGACAGGTACCGGATAGCCAAGCGGGGTGCAGCAGTGGCAGTTGCCGAGGCAAAATCTCGGGCGTGGGAGGAGTTTGGTGAGGCCATGGAGAAAGACTATCGATCGGCTCCAAAGAGGTTCTGGCAAACTGTCCGGCGCCTCAGGAGAGGAAGGCAGCAACTCGCTCACACTGTTTACAGTGGGGAGGGGGAGCTGCTGACGTCAACTGAGGCTATAGTCGGACGGTGGAAGGAATACTTTGAGGAGCTCCTCAATCCCACCAATGCGCATTCCGAGGAGGAACCAGAGCTGGGAGGCCTGGGGATGGACTGTCCGATCTCGGGGGCAGAAGTTGCTGAGGTAGTCAAACAACTACACAGCGGCGGAGCCCCGGGGGCGGATGAGGTTCGTCCTGGGTATCTCAAGGCTATGGATGTTGTAGGGCTGTCATGGTTGACACGTCTCTACAACATTGCGTGGTCATCGGGGGCAGTTCCTAGGGAGTGGCAGACCGGGGTGGTGGTCCCCATCTTTAAGAAGGGTGACCTGAGGGTGTGTTCCAACTATAGGGGGATCACACTCCTCAGCCTCCCTGGAAAGGTCTACGCCAAGGTACTGGAGAGGAGGGTCCGATCGATAGTTGAATCTCAGATAGAGGAGGAGCAATGTGGTTTTCGTCCTGGCCGTGGAACTGTGGACCAGCTCTATACCCTTGCAAGGGTGATGGAGGGGGCATGGGAGTTTGCCCAACCAATCCACATGTGCTTTGTGGATTTGGAGAAGGCTTATGACCGTGTCCCCAGGGGCACCCTGTGGGGGACGCTCCAGGAGTATGGGGTGGGTGGCTTTCTGTTGAGGGCCATTCAGTCCCTTTACCAGAGGAGCGTGAGTTTGGTCCGCATAGCCGGTAGTAAGTCGGACCTGTTCCCAGTGAGGGTTGGACTCCGCCAGGGCTGCCCTTTGTCACCGGTTCTGTTCATCACTTTTATGGACAGAATTTCTAGACGCAGCCGTGGTGTGGAGTGTGTCGAGTTTGGTGGCAGGAGAATCTCGTCTCTGCTTTTTGCGGATGATGTGGTCCTCCTAGCTTCATCCAGCTCTGACCTTCAGCTCTTGCTGGGTAGGTTCGGGGCCGAATGTGAAGCGGCTGGGATGAGGATCAGCACCTCCAAATCTGAGACCATGGTTCTCGACCGGAAAAGGGTGGCTTGCCACCTCCGGGTCGGGGGAGAGGTCCTACCTCAAGTGGAGGAGTTTAAGTATCTCGGGGTCTTGTTCACGAGTGAGGGTAGGAGGGATCGGGAGATCGACAGGCGGATTGGTTCGGCGTCTGCAGTGATGCGGACGCTGAGCCGATCTGTCGTGGGGAAGAGGGAGCTGAGCCAGAAAGCCAGGCTCTCGATTTACCGGTCGATCTACGTCCCAATCCTCACCTATGGTCATGAGCTTTGGGTAATGACCGAAAGAACGAGATCGCGGATACAAGCGGCCGAAATGAGTTTCCTCCGTAGGGTGGCCGGGCTCAGCCTTAGAGATAGGGTGAGGAGCTCGGACATTCGGGAGGGACTCGGAGTAGAACCGCTGCTCCTCCGGATCGAAAGGAGCCAGTTGAGGTGGTTTGGGCATCTGGTCAGGATGCCTCCTGGACGCCTCCCCGGGGAGGTGTTTCGGGCATGTCCTGCCGGCAGAAGGCCCCCGGGTCGACCCAGGACACGTTGGAGAAGTTACATCTCCAATCTGGTCCGGGAACGCCTTGGGGTCCTGCCGGAGGAGCTGGTGGACAAGGCCGGGGAGAGGACGGCCTGGAGCTCCCTAGTTGGGATGCTGCCCCCGCGACCCGGACCCGGATAAGCGGAGGAAGACGACGACGACGACCTTAGGGATTGACGTGGGATATAAGGATGCAAAAGCTGTCTGCCAAGTCCTGATCCCTGCTGCTTACGAGCTCTTTATGTCTACTAGAGTATTAAATTCCCTCTGCAATTAACCAGGAGCCAGTGTAACTATAGGTCAACTAAGTCAAAATCAGGGTCACATATGAGAACTTGAATGGTTCATTCACAAACCCTGGAATGGAATGCTGAACAACCAACAGCCACTATAAACGTAGTGACTTATCTTTATTCCACACACTGGACTTTGCCTCATTAGTTCAGGACATCTGTGAGTAAAAGGTACGACCTGTGCACATAAAAACCAAGCGGTACCGGGGCACACTGAGAACTGGCAGCTCAAACCTGAACTTGAGGTTCAGAAACAACCAATAAGGTATTTGGTTTACTTTTATCTTGAAATAAACGCAGAACAAAATCTATAGACTGCAACACTGAGCCAGAATCTGACTAGCATCTGTATTTTTTGACTAAAGACTTCACGGTCAAGACTTTTTTTGTCCCGGTTACCAGTTAGTGTTATTTAATATTAAGTACCTGATAATTATTCATTATTGTTTTTTAACCCAGACTTGCAGATTACATACAAGGATGGCTTGCAAGGCTAGTCCTTGGGGCCTCTACCCAGGATTTTTTTTTCTGGGAGGTGTTCCCTTCTAGAATGAGATCTTTAATGTTGTTTCTCAAATCTACATGAGCTACTCTCAATTTAGGGGTCACAGTCTCAAGTGTTCCAAGAGCCACTGAAATACCTGTTGGTTTACCTGGTATTTATTTCAACATTTCAACCCAATAATCATCTCGTTAGCTTTAACGCCTTTTCTGTATTTCCCTTTCAGAAAATGTCCAGCATAATGTCTGTGATCCTGATGGCCCTGTGCCTTCTGTTACTCGAACCATCTTACTGTGGAGGCAGTAAGATTCTGGTGGTACCAGTCGATGGCAGCCACTGGATCAATATGAAAATCATCCTTGAAAAGCTTCACTCCAGTGGCCATGAGATCACAGTTCTGCGCTCTGCAAACAGCTGGTATATTTCCAGTAACTCCTCCATTTATACTTCTATCAATGTAACAATGTTGGAAGATGAAGCAGACTTGGACTTCTACAACAGACTGCTACTAGACGTCATGGATTGCCGCAGTTATTCTGCTTTTTTACGCACTTTTTGTCAGCAGAGGTTGATCACATCTTTGTTAACAAAAGCCCATGATATTCTGGCCAAATCAGCAATATCAATGTTGGATGACCCCCTGTTTGTGACGACATTGCAGGAGTCTAAGTTTGACCTAATGTTAACCGACCCTGGTATGACTTTAGGAGTTATTCTAGGAAGTTACCTCAAGCTGCCGATGGTTTTTAATGTGCGATGGATTAATAATGGAGAGGGACATTTTGCTATAGCTCCCTCTCCAATCTCCTATATACCTGTACCTGGAAGTGAGCTACACGATCAAATGGACTTTCTAGAAAGGACAAAGAATATGTTGCACTATCTCTACTATGTTTATGAGCAGCATTTCGTCATTAACCCTGCATACTCAGATTTGTTCCAGAAGCACTTCCCTGCTGGGACTGACCTGCTGTCTTTGGAGATGTCAGCTGATATCTGGTTGTTCAGGTCAGATTTTGTCTTTGAGTTCCCTCGGCCCACCATGCCCAATGTGGTATACATTGGAGGGTTCCAGTGCAAAGAGTCAAAACCTCTCCCTGATGAGTTGGAGGCATTCATGCAGAGTTCTGGGGAACATGGGGTCATCATCATGTCTCTAGGGACATTTATATCAGCTCTTCCACCTGAGATCACAGAGGCCATCGCTGCTGCCTTTGCTGAGCTCCCTCAGAAGGTGATTTGGAGGTTCACTGGTGAAAAGCCTTCATCTCTGGGAAATAACACCATGCTGGTGAAATGGCTTCCTCAGAATGATCTCCTTGGACACCCCAAGACTCGTGTCTTTGTAGCCCATGGAGGGACCAATGGCATGTATGAGGCCATCTATCATGGTGTTCCTGTTTTAGCTATGCCTCTTCTTTTTGATCAGTTTGACAACGTACTCCGACTGAAGGTACGTGGTGCCGCTCGGGTTGTGGAGGTCAGATCTCTGACCAAAGACAGTTTCCTGGAGGCTCTAGAGGACGTCTTAGAGAATCCATCTTACCGCCAAAACGCCCAGCGTCTCTCCCAGCTACACCGAGACCAACCAATGTCTCCCATGGACACGGCCATCTTCTGGATTGAGTATGTCATCAGGAACAAGGGAGCGCCCCACCTACAGGCAGCAGGTTTCAGCCTGCCGTGGTATTCCTACTTCTGTCTGGATGTGGCTGCCTTCTTTATGGTCATAACTGGAACCTTCATCTGGGGTTCAGTCCTGATCTGTAGGTTTCTCTGCTGCAGGAGGTTCAGCAGAAAAATGAAAGCAGAGTAACTGATGAAAAAAATGTTTTTTACTTGAAGCTAACTGGTGTTTTTCTGGAGAACTATGATAAGTTTATTCTCAGTGTTTTAGAACTTATGACTTTCTACTATTATATTTTACTCGCATACTGAAACTATAAAGCTTTGTGAGTCTGTAAACCATCACAGAGCTCATGATAACAGTCATCCGCATTCTGTTTTTTGTAATTTCATATGTGTTTGACCAACAGCAGATCAGGCTGAAATCAGGTTTACTTCTACAGTCAAATGGGCTTAAGGCCCAGTAGGGACAATCACTGATTGTGTGTAAGATTCCAAAACGTCCTGTAATTTAAACAAGCTAACCAAAACGTTGCATTCCCATTCCAAAGAGAAAGTAATCATTGTGAATAGGTTTTGTTCCTGCTAGGTAGCAGTGTTGTAAATCAGATGTTTGTAAAATTATTTTCTAGTATTAAATGTTAAATTTACTTCTCTGATGCTGAAGATGGCAGCCCATAGGCACCTTTATTTTTAAGAGTGTTTTATTATGAGTAAATCATTGTGATTGATGAAATGTGGTGTTACACGTAAAAAATAAAAAAAAATAAAAATGAAATTTCCTAACATTTCTGCCTAAATTTTTTCTTTGTTTATTAGTTCCAAGTCATGTGAATAACAAAATATACAAAAAACAAAACAAAACATGAATATAACATCTTCCTTGACAAAATAACAGAAGGATGAAGAAATAAAATCTAATTCATGTTAAAGAAAAAATATGAAAAGGTAAAAGATGATGATTGGAAAAACATCAATAAAATGGTCTGATGAGAGCTGAAAAACAAGATTTATCTCAACTTTTTTGGGCAACCTGTGTTTAAAGGTGACTAGGAAGAAGCTACTTTATCATTGCAGACTGTTCTTTGAGCCTATATAAAACATATAGATTTTTTTTGGCTCACAATGTCCCAGGAGCCCTTATAAATGTCCAAGCATAACCCATAATGAAGCCCTTCAATGAAAACTTTTTTCCCACCTACTTGATCAAAACCTAGTGATAATAATAAATATGCGTAAACCTGAACTGGTAACCTACTTGTGCGTAATCAAATGTCTATAGGGGAAAAGTTGGAAAAGCTATAGCTATGAGGTTCACTTTTGCCTCAGACCGACTTATTGCTGCTTCATGGTGTGGCTGAATCTGCAGTTCGCTCATGGGCGTCGCACCCGTGGGGGATGTGGGGGATTCAACACCCACATTTTTCTTATTGAAATCGTTCAACTGACACCCTCACTTTTCCAGCCGTTTTGCTCACCTCCACACCAGTCTGGTTTCTCTATGTCGCACTCACTCTGTTTGCCTCATCTCCTTCTTCCCCACCCTCTCCTGTTTCTCCTTAAACCCGACAGCCGATGTCGGGTTTAAGGAGAAACAGGAGAGGGAGGGAAGAGCAAATTCATAATTTTACATCTTGACATTAGCTGTACAAACTCTGAGTTTGATAAAGTGAAGAACAACTATTTGCAGAGGTTTATAACAGGCGCGGCGTCAGGTTTTCATTTTTGGGTGGGCCACGGTAATTTTGGACGGACCTTAATAAGCAGTGACTTAAGTGAAGCAGGCAGGTCGCGCAAGAAAATTTCGTTTAAAAAGACATCATAAATTTTTCCCCCCGTCATTTTTATTTCTAAAATATGAAGTAAAAACTCCCAATTTAATTATAGGCACCAGAATGCATTACCTGCACTTCTAACATTTACATCTCAACGTAGGACTCTTTCATAAGGGTACATGCACACCGGTAGTTTTTACGGTTATTCATGGGGCAAAATCTCTGGCATTTTTGAAAAAAAAAATCATCTTCCAGTAAAAGCAAAGCATCCAGCCCACCTCTCCAAATGCGTAAAATGTGCATCACAGCCGCTAGGCGCGCTGCGTGCAATGTCCGCTACGTCAGCCCAGACAAGAGCAGAGAAAATAGAGAAAGAATAGAGGATAATTCTGTCTGGATGTGGATGGAGATCGCGGACATAAACAAAGTGAATGACTGGAAAAGGTAGTGTCAGACAGTGTTTTTGTGGTGATTTTGAAGGACTGAAGAATTGCAAACGGTGGTTCTAACTGGTATTCATTCACATGGATATTCCCAGTACATACCTGACCATAATACCGGGCGTACACTGTGCGACTTTTTCACTTTTTTGAGCCGATTTTCCAGTCGTGCGAGAATCCACGACATTGGGGCGAGTTTTGCGCCGAGCGGTGGTGTAGTGTACAGGGGGTTACGAGAGGCGATTAACACCACGTGACCAGCTGCCGATCAGCAGTCGTGAGGTCGCACGGACTTCTGGTGTGTTTAATATTTCGCTCGTCCCTCGTGAGGGTATCGCACTGTTGAAGCGGCGCTGCGAGCAGCTGCGATCCAAAATGTATCAGAACCGCTCACGGCGCATGTGCGCGCCATCCTGCATCAACGCCGGTCGCTCGCTACTTCCCTAATAACACACGCTGTTCGTTTTTGTTTCTACACGTTTTTTTACTCACAAAGATTGTCAAGAAAGCGTGTTTGTCGTGTTCATGTCAAATTAAACTGATCACAAAACACAGATTTACTCTCTTTATTTCGTTTTCCCCATCCAACCCCCATAAATCCCTGTGTGTCCTCCTGCAGCACTCCCAAAGGACAACAGGCAAAACAAGACAAAAAACTCTGACGTGTTGAGTAAAAACTGCTATTTTTAGCACATTTTTAGGGCCGACGTGTTGCTACCAGACGTACAGTGTGAGCAGTCAGGTCGCATGCGAGAACTGGGTCGTGCAGTGTGAGCACATGACTCGTGAGATCTGCTCTGCGAGGAAGTCGTACAGTTTGAGCTGAAGCTGAACGCTGCGAGTGAAAAAGTCGCACAGTGTACGCCCGGCTTAAGTGGTAATCCAATTCTTCTTAGTTGTTTTCCTTTCATCCAACTAGAACATTAGCTGTAGCCCAGGCTAGCATTAGCAGTAGCTCAAGCTAGAGTTATAGCTCAGGTTAGCATTAGCAGTAGCTCAAGCTAGAGTTAGCTCAGGCTAACATTAGCAGTAGCTCAAGCTAGAGTTAGCTCAGGTTAACATTAGCAGTAGCTCAGGTTAGAGTTTCTCAGGCTTGCAGTAGCTCTGGAGTTAGTATCTCAGGCATTCAGCTGTTAGCATTACCATGATCAATGTCTACATTGCTGATGTTACAGTGGGTTGTGACATGTGTGTCCTCTGATTCAGGTGACTTCTATTTTGCAGAAAGAATGGAAACAGCACAACGGAACTGAATAGATTTGTATGCTAACCCACTTCATTTTCAGTGACAGTAAAAACTACACTGATAACAAAACAACAGTCATACTAAATTCAGCTACAGTAAATAATATTGATGAATAGCCTTATAACAGCTTATAAGCACATTACTATAATATTTTTGTCTAAAAGTGCAGAGACATGTTACCTCATCCATTGTCCTTGTGGGTCTGAGATTTACCCAAAATGCATTTCTTCCAAATAGAATGCTTAGCATTGAAAGAAAATGTGTGTTATGGGGAAAGTTTAGTTTATTTTTACGTCCTTTTTTTTTGGTGTTCCTTTTTTTGTGATGTCACTTCCTTCTCCCTCAGTCCTGGGACAAAACTTTGTTAAACTAGATACTTGGTTTCATGGCTGTGCCTCCAAACAGGAAAACGGTGAAAAGTTAACCTATTTTCCACCTTTTCCCCTGGCGATCACGTGATCACAATATTTACCATAGTTGTGTAATATAACCACTCAAATCAATAATAGGTTAATTCAGGCCACAAGAGTGAGACTGAGCTCACTGTTGTCTGTTTACTGAGGGCTGGCAGCTCCAGCTTCTGGAATCAGCTTAACATCAGACAAGTGTGATATCTGATAATAAATAACATCTCCTCACACCAGCTGGTAGTGCCGTATCTAACACGCTCTGATTATTTTTTTCTCAATGTATGACGTATGTCTGTATGACAACCTGAACATTTCACCTCTCTATCAGACCTTCTCTTTTACAGATGACTGGTGACTGCAAAGCAAAGTCCAGTAGGTGTGATGAAAGATGAATTAGAAAAATTTGTTGCTAGCTGATCTTAGAATATTTCTCAGATATTTTTCTTATCTTCTTTTTCAGAAGATGTCCAGAACAACCTTTGTGATCCTGACGATCTTGTGCTTTCTACTGTTCAGTCCCTGTAGAAGCAGTAAGATTCTGGTGGTACCAATTGATGGCAGCCACTGGCTCAACATGAAAATCATCCTCAAAGAGCTTCACTTCAGAGCCCATGAAATCACAGTTCTGCATTTTGGCAAAAGCTGGTACATGTCCAGTAACTCCTCTATTTATATCTCCATTCATAGTGCAATGGATGACAAAGGCAGAGATAAACATGGTTTTAATGATTATGTGCAAGCTTATCTTGAAATGTTCCAATTATCCTCCTTCTGTACAACATTTCACCAGAATCACTTGTTTGCCACTATGTTAGCAAGATGCCATGACAAACAGGCCACATCTGCAGCAAGAATTTTAGATGAGCTCATTTTATGAGTATAAGTTTGATTTAATGCTGACGGATCCTGCATTGACTTTAGGAGTTATTCTGCTTATGGTTAGGGGTTCACTGCTTAGGCTGTTGCCCCCTGACCTGACCCCGCATAAGCAGAGGATGATGGCTGAACGGAAAACCATTTGACCCAAACTGGCAAGGCAGCTTTACTTGTATATCACATTTCAGACACTGGGGCAATTCCTGTGTTGGGAAAATTTGTTTTAAAAAAACTAGGGTTTTGTCTTCAGTCTTGTCTTTGTTTAACTGGAGGAAGTTAGATTGCACCCAGTCACTCACTGCGTTTACATGCAGGCAGTAACCCTTTTAAAACCCGAATATTCACAATAACCCGGTTCCGCACGGCCATGTAAACACTGCCACTGACAGAGTGACTCTAGGGGGACTCTTTGGGTCAGGGGTCGGCAACCCGCGGCTCTGGAGCCGCATGCGGCTCTTCCATCCATCTGATGTGGCTCTCTGCTTGTAAAATAATGACTGGATATTTAAATAAAATGCTTTATATTTTACTGCATAAATTTTACATCTGCAAGCTAATTCTAAATGTAAAGATTGTTTGCGTAAACCTGAGTGCTATTGGTTTTTCCAGAATCAATAGCACTAGATTTGCTATACAGATTATTTCATTGTAAGAAGTAAGATATAAGATCAGGGAGGATGGTGAATGGTCTGCACTCATATAGAGTAGTGAGGCAGAGGACTCCAAAGCACTTTCCACTACAGTCATTCATCCTTTCACACACACTGGAAGTGATGAGCAACACTGTAGCCACAGCTGCCCTGGGGCGCACTGACAGCAGCTGCCATACACAGGTGCAACCTGTCTCCCTGACCACTACTGTTACAGCCCGGCTTGTGGGACTGCAACAAAAGGAGGAGGTCAGGACACAAGGTTAATGTTCAAGAGTATATTTTTTCATTAAAACCAAGCCTCTAAAAGGCCTCCTCAAAAAAATGCCACACAGGCAAGAGCTACCAAAGGTGCTCCCTCTGATCAGCCTCAACTTCTCATCCTCCTGAGTCTCTCCAACTTGCACTTAGCAGCCTTTTTTGGCTGCACAGGTGCAGCCACTCATCAAAGAAAATGCAGGCTGCACACAGCCACACCAATAACAAAGCAGAAGGGCGTCGGCATAAACATCTGAAGCAGCCAATCAACTGGTTACACTGGCACAGCAGTCCCTTAAGAGGATGGGTTCTTGTTTTCTTCCATTAGCAGGGGTTGTAACACCTACCAACAGGCAAGGGGGTTAAGCGTTTTGCCCAAGGACACGACAACTGACACTGACTGAGTTTGAGCCGGCAACCCACTGGTTTGCATGGCAAACACCTTAACCCTGAGCTGTCCCTCAACCTCTACTACATAGCCAGTGTTGGGAGTAACGCGGTACAAAAGTAATTAATTACTGTAATGCATTGCTTTTTGCTGCAATGTGGTAATGTAAGGCATTACAGGGGAAGAAAAAGGTAATATTTACTCGGTACAATTGTCAGTAACGCGGTAATTACAATGCATTTTTAAACCCAGAATCAAGATGTGGGTTTCCTAAAAATTCTAATTGCGGGAAGCCTGACAAAAGATCCAGTATCCACATATATGACGTCATTTATGGACTCAGCTTTGCGGGCATTCTATGAGCCGAGAGGATGCAGGGGTAATGGCTCAAACACTCCAGCTACGTCCTGTGCGCGTCCGCTATTATATTCACAAAATCGCTCCACCAAAATAAAGTAATTTGTTTGCGATCGTTTATATCAGCCCATATTCTCTGGTACTTCATGTACTTTTCAGCTGAGTTCATAATCTTTGCCCCGGTGATTTCAACTCATTGCTGCTGAAGCACAGCGCATATTAAACCTTTTTTTTTTTTTTTTTTTTTTTTTTGCGTTCGGTAGATCCCTTTGGCTGATTAGTTAGAAAGTAGGAAATCTAGTTTACAGTTTTTCTGGAAGACGGGAGAAAACATGCAGCATGCAGGAAGGTTAGAGAGAGGGCAGGAAATTATTCAAATAAAATCAAGATAAAAAGAAAAAAGTAGGTAGATTTAGCCCCAATACACATTTGTACCAGTGAAAAGCAATAATTTATAAGCATTTAATATTTATACATGTGATAGAATCAGATCACCCCATAAGCCAGTCCCACATCCAGGGCCGTATCAAGGCATTTGAGGACCAAGGCAAATATAGGCATGGAGCCCCCACCACCTCACTCCCTGCTCAGTTAATAGGTATGTGTATTGGTGAAATTCTGGCGATACAATACGTATTACGATACAGGGGAGACGATACAATATATCACGATATATTGCGATACATTCAGTCGGACGATGTTGGCGATTTTTTAGACTAAATTTATTATAGGAAAATTCAATAAACAGTCCAAACTGATACTTAACATGTTTAACCGTAACAGAGGGATTTACATTTCAATGACAGAAACAAAACCCATTACACACTGCTGCCAACTAGTGGTCGGCGTTTGAATTGCACCACAAGAAAAGAAAATACACAAATGTTTCCATGTAAATTCTTCCAAAATTTGAATTTCGATACATTTTTGCAAGAAAAAATATCACAATATATTGCGATATCGATATTTTCGATACACAGCTTTTGAATATCGATATAATATCGCTGGGGAAAATATCACAATATATTGCCATAATCGACATTTTCTTACATCCCTATCAGTTAATATAAGCTGGCAGCATGCTGAGAGTACAGATTGTTGTTGCTTTTATTTAGTAAACAATCATTTTAAAGGACTGTTATTATATCTGACTGTTTTTAACAGCAGTCCTAGCTCAGATACCACATCACTTACCACATTTATGTCATGAGCTCTCTCAGATTACCAGATTCATAAGGAAGTTGTTTTGGTAAAAGTAACTTAAAGTAATGCAAAAGTAGTGTAATGCCTTACATTTTAAAATCAGTAATATGGTAATGTAATGAATTACTTAAAAGTGAGGGTAACAAGCAATAAATAATGCATTACAATTTTGAAGTAACTTGCCCAACATGTTGCGTGTTGACTTGTTATGTATGGCCCGTGTGTGTGTGTGTGTGTGTGTGTGTGTGTGTGTGTGTGTGTGTGTGTGTGTGTGTGTGTGTGTGTGTGTGTGTGTGTTTTTGAAGTAACTTGCCCAACACTGTACATAGCCCTGCACACAATTAGGTAAACTCGTTTCAAAACACAAGCAATAAACTTTTGTGGCTTGCCTTTAACCCACATACTGGACTTTGCTTCAGAAGGTCAGGGCATCTGTGTGTAAAAGCAAAACTTTCAGCAAATAAAAATCTTCCCGTGTCCCGATTCATCGCGGACCAGCTGCTCAGTCCAGAACTTCTGGAGTCAGATTCAACAAACGCAAGGTGAGATTTTAGAAAAAAAATTGTCAAAATGAACAAATAATCTGCTAAAAAGTGATTAACAAACAATGTTTGATTCTTTATTTTGCTCTGCTATGTGAAGCTGTTTTGTGTTACGTCTGCTTGAGCCCAGCATCTTTTGCATGTCAGCAATCAACAACCAGCACACTACAAGGAAACCATGTGAGTAATTTACAATTCTACTGTCAAAACTACTGATTTGTAGTTTGTGTTTGAACCCACATTTGTCACATTTGACTTTAGATTGCAAGTCCAACAATATTAAAGGTAGTTTACAGTTTTTGAATCTGTCTAACACATTTGCCTGCTGTATTTTCATGTTTTCAATCTATAAAGCATCACTAAAAGTTTAAATTCAAGTTTATCTACCCCATCAAGTAGTAAGTTTATTATGTAACCCATCATTATCTTGTTATGTGATTTCCCTGTTGAACCTGCAGAGGCACACCTTTCAGGTGACTTCAGGTTACAGTGCCAGTTTTCACTAACGACAGTGGTGCAGTTCATTTGTTCCTCTATGAATAATTCATTTGCAAAAGCAGATAAAAGTTGTTTTTGATCAAATTCACCTATTTTAAATGATTTGGCCTGAAGTAAATTATAAAAAGATGCATTTTTTATACTTAGAGAATAAACAGTTATCTGCTTTTGTAAATTGATATGTTATTATGTATTTTGGTCAAATTAAATTTATATTTTTGGTGAAAAACGTAACAGCTGTAGCTTTACCAAGGTTTCTTATTATGGTACTACCTGTCTAGTTAATAGTGAGAAAAGACCATTAAAATTATTTTAGACATGCATTTTTCACCATTAGTTTTTTCTGTTCACAAGATAAGTTCAGCTCCAATGTTTGGTGGTGGTGGTGGTGGTGGTGGTGGTGTGTGTGTGTGTGTGTGTGTGTGTGTGTGCGTGTGTGTGTGTGTGTGTGTGTGTGTGTGTGTGTGTGTGTGTGTGTGTGTGTGTGTGTGTGAAAGGCAAAATATTCAGCTGAAATCACATTCAGCCTGAAAATGTCCATTGAAAGTTGAAGTGTACCGTTAGCTAGATGCTACATCAGATTATTTTAAGCTAACACATTAAAAAGAAGGCTCAGGTTGTTTAAAGTGAGTTTTTGAGGAAGAGTTGTGAAGAACTAAAGTCATTCCTTTTGTAGGAAGTATTTTGAATGATCTCAGTTAGGAAGAAAAGACATTTGATTTACCGGAGCTAGCAGCTACAGTGAGGCCAGAGTAAAAAGTGGATTTCTGTTGTGTTTGTCCTGATATTTTAATTATGGTTCATGTGTGTATAATCCTTTCACACAACTATCAGTTTCTCATTTACAAGTTTTTGGGAAATGGTAAATGGCCTGTATTTGATATAGCGCCTTCTAGAGTCCTGGAACCCCCCCAAGGCGCTTTACAACACAATCAGTCATTCACCCATTCACACACACATTCACACACTGGTGGTGATGAGCTACGATGTAGCCACGGCTGCCCTGGGGCTCACTGACAGAGGCAAGGCTGCCGAGCACTGGCGCCACCGTTCCCTCTGACCACCACCAGCAGGCAACGTGGATTAAGTGTCTTGCCCAAGGACACAACAACAGCGACAGACTGAGCGGGGCTCGAACCTGCTACCTTCCGATTACGGGACGAGCACTTAACTCCTGTGCCGCCGTCGCCCACAACGTGATGGAAATGTTGAGTTATTATTACTGCAGGAATTGCGTGGCAGAGGCTTCAGCAAATGCACAGCTAGCTGTATCTGTCATTAGTTGTTAATAATTAGAAAAAAAATCATGCTAATATCAATGTGAAAAATAGAAAATAACCATACCTTTAAATACATCAACAAGAAATAAGTTAGATTATTTTCTATTCAAAAACAGCACAAGGTCTCTGTGATTTGTGCTCCTAAATCAGAAATACATTGTGTTGCATTCCATCCCTCTTTTACATTGGCGTGGCAAACTTTAACATTCTGTGCCAAAGGTAGTGGGAAACCTTATAACTCAGTAATAATTTGGCAAACATTGAACAAAACATTACTGAATACTGCTAATGTTTCACATCCCTTTTTTGGCTGTGAAATTTTTATACTAAAGTTGGTGACTGTCACATTTCAGTTATGATTTGACAAAACACTAAAAACTTCTGATTTTCAAAAATGTTCACATTAAACAAGGCTTTTCAACCTTGTACGTGCTGCTGTGTTGCAAAGTACACACCAAATAGTCACCTTTATTCTTTCCACCGACCACTAAGTATTACGTTTTGGAGGCATCCCAGAAGGGTAGGGATGCGTTGCTCAACAGAATCTGTATAGCTCAGCAGTTTACATCAGGCCAGACAAGTCAAACATGAAAGCAGTGTAAAAAAAAAACATCCGAAAACTTTGCAAATAAAAGTCACAAGAAGATTTCCAGCTGCTTAACTAATAAAAAATGTATGTAATTTCTATTTTGACAGAAAATGTCCCGCAAGATCCTCACCATTCTGGCAGTCTGCTGTGTTTTTGTGCTCGGACCCTCGTCCTGTGGAGGCAGCAACATTCTGGTGGTGCCAGTTGATGGCAGCCATTGGGTCAACATGAAGATAATTCTTGAAGAGCTTCACTCCAGGGGCCATGACATCACAGTTCTGCGTGCTCAGAAGAGCTGGTACATCTCCAGTAACTCCTCAGTCTACACAGCTATTGATATTCCAATGGTAGAAACTGAAGACGACAGCAGCCTCTACATACAATTTATGGAAAACGTTATGAATTGCCGCAGCTATCCCGCTTTTATAAGTTCATTTTGTCAACAGCGCTTGATGACAGATATGTTATCAGATGCCCATGTGATTTTGGCCAAATCAGCTGAAGCTATTTTAGATGACTCTGTGTTTATGACGAAGCTACAGGAGTCTAAGTTTGACCTCATGTTGACAGACCCAGTTCTGACTGTAGGAGTTCTTCTAGGTAGTTACCTCAAGCTACCGATGGTTTTTAACGTTCGGTACATTAACACTGTTGAAGGTCATTTTGTCATTGCTCCATCTCCTGTCTCCTATGTACCTATGTCCATGAGTGAGCTTCACGATAAAATGGACTTTCTAGAAAGGACAAAGAATATGTTGCACTATCTCTACTATGTTTATGAGCAGCACTTCATCATTAACCCTGTATACTCAGATGTGTTCAGGAAGCACTTCCCTGTTGGGACCGACTTATTCTCATTGGAGCTTTCAGCTGATATCTGGTTGTTAAGGTCAGATTTTGTCTTTGAGTTCCCTCGGCCCACCATGCCCAATGTGGTATACATTGGAGGGTTCCAGTGCAAAGAGTCAAAACCTCTCCCTGCTGAGTTGGAGGCATTCATGCAGAGTTCTGGGGAACATGGGGTCATCATCATGTCTCTAGGGACATTTATATCAGCTCTTCGTCCTGAGATCACAGAGGCCATCGCTGCTGCCTTTGCTGAGCTCCCTCAGAAGGTGATTTGGAGGTTCACTGGTGAAAAGCCTTCATCGCTGGGAAATAACACCATGCTGGTGAAATGGCTTCCTCAGAATGATCTCCTTGGACACCCCAAGACTCGTGTCTTTGTAGCCCATGGAGGGACCAATGGCATGTATGAGGCCATCTATCATGGTGTTCCTGTTGTAGCTATGCCTCTTCTTTTTGATCAGTTTGACAACGTACTCCGACTGAAGGTACGTGGTGCCGCTCGGGTTGTGGAGGTCAGATCTCTGACCAAAGACAGCTTCCTGGAGGCTCTAGAGGACGTCTTAGAGAATCCATCTTATCGCCAAAACATCCAGCGTCTCTCCCAGCTACACCGTGACCAACCAATGTCTCCCATGGACACGGCCATCTTCTGGATTGAGTATGTCATCAGGAACAAGGGAGCACCCCACCTACAGGCAGCAGGTTTCAGCCTGTCGTGGTATTCCTACTTCTGTCTGGATGTGGCTGCCTTCTTTATGGTCATAACTGGAACCTTCATCTGGGGTTCAGTCCTGATCTGTAGGTTTCTCTGCTGCAGGAGGTTCAGCAGAAAAATTAAAGCAGAGTAACCGACTTACAGTAACAATGTTCAAGGTGTCTGGTATGTGTTGCTTCATAAAACACATTTGTGCAGTCATACCGTATGGCTTGATTCAACAAAACAAAGCTCAGTTTATATGTAAACTGTAATGAAATGGGTTTTTTTTATTCTGACACTCAGATTATGTGGGAATGTCTTTTCTCTGGGGTGTGATATAATTTATTGGGTGTATCCATTCCACTTGTTCCCCTTTTTTACTTTAAAAGAAGTATATTATTGTTGCTTTCATGATTTAGGTGATCACTTTTCTTTGTCATGCACAAAGGGCCAAGTATTTGAGCTGCCCTCCATTTTTGGTGTTAATAGAAAACAGTGTGTTAAATGTGCTAGTGAGGACTTCATATGCACAAGTAATATCTGTTAAAAACATTAGTAGCATCAACGATAGTAAGGTCTGGTTTATATTACATTAAGTAAGTTTAATTAAGAGGGGAACCCATTTTTCTTGCATTCATTAATGAAAAAAGGTAACAAAATAGTTATTTTTCTAGTTACTTTTATAATCTTGTAACTTGATACGTAACTGAGTTACTTTTTGGACAAAGTAATCAGTAACAAGGATATACGTGTGTGTGTGTGCGTGTGTGTGTGTGTGTGTGTGTGTGTGTGTGTGTGTGTGTGTGTGTGTGTGTGTGTGTGTGTGTGTGTGTGTGTGTGTGTGTGTGTGTGTGAATGAAAAAAGTTTTTACAAACACTGAACTTCATTTTAAAATGTATGAACTGAACTTTAAACTAGTTTGTTTTTAAACGAACTTTCCCAACACTGCTAGAGCTCTTGGGTACTGAGAAACAGCCCAGGTTTATTCAATCCTGTTCCTGCTCCTGGAGGACACTGCCCTGCATGTTTTAGCTGTTCTGCTGCTCCAACACACCTGATTCAATAATTAGCATGTTCTCAAGTACTTCAGAGGCCTGTGAATCACTCATTGATTCAAACCAGTTGTGTTGGTACAATGAAAGCATGTTGGTAGTGGCCCTCGAGGAGCAGATCGTTTTCCTAAAAACTGCAATATCCCAAAAACCCAGATTACTTTGGCTTGCAGAAGAGTAAACTCAACTCTGACATTTTTAGTGCGACACTCCAGCTGCCTGAGCAAGTGCCAATAATCAGACAGCCTGCTGCAGCACAGTTCATCACTGCTAAGCAGAGGTGTGGACTCGAGTCACATGACTTGGACTAGAGTCATTATTTTAATGACGTCTGACTTGACTTGATAAAAATCTATAAAGACTTACGACTTGACTCGGACTTGAACGCTAATGACTTGTGACTTGAATTGACTTGCATGTGTTGACTTGATGATGACTTGAGCATAGTTGATATTTTAGCACAAAAGTGGCACGGCATGTACAAAAATCATAAATCATTCTTGGTTCTGGGTTTGGTCTTGTTCTGCTAAACGCAGCAGCACTTTGTTTACAATCAGTTTCTGTTGCACTTTCTGCTTGTTGGAGCAAATAAATGAAGCTTTAAGAAGCTTTATCTCTGGAATTTATTTAATATCATTGTCATTAAATTGAAGTTGGACAGATGACTTGATGATGACTTGATTTTGACTTGGACTTGACTGGAAAGACTTGGAACTTACTTGTGACTTGCAAAGCAGTGACTTGGTCATACCTCTGCTGCTGAGGACATTTACACTCTAGGTTACATCCTGTTTAAGTAAGTTTACATCTGACCATGGACTCTGAGGGTTGTGTCATGTTCTGCGTCCCCCTCATGTGTCTCTTGTGTCATGTGCCTCCATGTGTTCCCCATGTGCCTCCATGTGTTCCCCATGTGCCTCCATGTGTTCCCCATGTGCCTCCATGTGTTCCCCATGTGCCTCCATGTGTTCCCCAGCCCCCTCCAGGTTCTCTCTGGGTTTCCCTCACGTTTCCCTTAGTCACCACACTTATCATTAGATTTCCATCATGTTTGGATCATTTAGTCAGTATCTCCCTTTGGTTCATTTTTGCTTCCTTCCCCAGTTATGTCTGGTTTCCTCCCCTGCTCCGTTAACGGACAGTTCTGCTCCTCCTCTCCTTTATTAGTCTCACCTGTGTCCAGTACCCTTAATCACCCAGCCCCTGTGTATATAACCCTGTCTGCGTCTCAGTGTGTTGTCGGTCCATTGTTTTTGAGGGGGGAACGAGCGTTGTCTCGTTCCCCCCTCTAGGTCGCTAGGTATTTGGCTTCTACTAGGCCTCTAGGTTTGTGCTCTTTAAGTGAGCTTTCATCTCCAGGATTTTTGGTCATTGGTTTATTTGGCTTCCTGCCCTCATTGGATTTATTTGGACATGTATTCCTAAATAAAGGATTTTACGTTTTTTCTACCTGTCTTTGTCGTTCTGGGGTTTTCTGCATCTTGGGTCCTAACCTCCTCCTGACTCACAATGTGACAGTTTGCACAAGCATTAATGGCCAGGGAGTAAATTCTTAGGGTAGTTTAACAACCAACTTGAATTATTCAATAAATCACAGATCTGTGACATCTAAAGGAAGCAAAACCGAACGACCCCCTCCCTTTGAAACCATGTGGGAAAAGTCCAGACCAACACTTATTGTCTCAACATAGTCATTCTGTACTCAAACAATTTCAATTGTCTCAGATATTTTTCCTCCCTCTGGTGCCCAAAATATACCCATGACAGCATTTAGTTCAATGCTTGAGAGATGTTGGAATAAATCCAGTTTTGGAGGTGGGTGTTTAATTTTTATTTCTCTGTTTGTTTTCCAGCTCTAACATGTTGCTTGCCTTTGCTCTGCATAAATGATGCGTTCAAATCCACACTAAAACGTGTTAATCCCACTATTGATTAGCCTGTTACCTTAATATTAACTAAATCTTAACTAATTGCTAAACCCAAACTCTAACTACGATAAACTCCAGAAATTCAAGTCATAACTGTATCTCCTAAGAACCTGTATGACGTAGCAGGTCACCTTTTGAACCCGGGAGGGACAGGAACACGTAATGGGATCTAGGTAAAAGACTAATGTCTCCGTGACCTGTCCCATTGATTTACCACGCACGTGCACACTTTCACTGTAGTAAAGATCACAAGATAAGAAGGAAATCTGGACTCTGTTCAGTGAACCTTTAGATCACATGCACATCCGTGCACGGTTAAAAAGGCTCTAATGTTATGAAAGCCAAGGTTAACATGGTTTAATTGTAATTTAAAGAATGAGTTACTTAATAGATGTGCAATCATTCAATAGCTAAACTACCTGTGTTAAAAAAAATTACTTTGACTTTTGATGTTATTCTTACCATAACTTCTCAAAATTTAGTAATGATTTACCTGAAAGAGCCATGTTGGGAATGGTCAAACTAAACTTGAGCTACTTCTAGTGGCATAATAACCCAGTAGGGAGCAGAGTACATGTCTCAGATTATGTACAACAAGTTTTTAAGGTAAATATTGATCACGTAGATGAGATAGAGGTCTCAGAAATGTATGTAGCAAATATGATACTAATGGCATTATAGGGTGCAGGACCCAATCATCAAAAAATAGCCAGAAAATTCTGATATTTGGGAACTGAGATGATTATAAAATCCACAATATTTTTTCCATATTGTGTTGTTTATTATATATTTTTGTATCACATTTCATACATTAGGTGTTTTTGGCTACTTTTTATAAACAAAAATGTTCATTTTAGAGAAATTCTCTATAAAATGTTGAAGTTATAGAACGTGATTTAAAGCTTTTCCTCTTTTATTCTTTTTCACTTAACACTTTTACAACCTGCTACTTAGCAGTCGAACTTGAATTGAACAGCAAAAGAGAAATCAAATAATTTTTTTCATGTAAATTCTCAAACTAAACTTGAGCTGCTTTTATATATCGATTCAATATTTGAACATGAAATATTGCAACTTTTTTTACATCTAAAACTAGATGTATATGTAAATAAAGCATAGGCATTGTTATTTCTGAGGAAGTGTTTTTGTGGAGATACTCAAAATGTATCTGAAGATAGCTTTGCAGTGAATCATTAGAATAATTAGGTCATCAAAATAGCACGTGTTTGTATTTTATTAAGTATGCAGATTAAATTACAAAATGACAATTCAGGAAAAAGCCCATTTTATACCTGCAGTACCAAATTTGATACAGACATTTCAAGTAAAATGTTTGATAGCTGAAGGTTTTTTGCCACCTTATGTCCATCGATTATCACTGAGACAACCCAGCTACAGGGTGGCACAGACAGAGGGAGAGTGTGTGTTTTTGTTCTGCAGCAGAAAGGCGTTCTCCTGCTTCAGGATGTTGCCTTTAAATCTGAAGAAGTGAGTTTCCTGTGGAGGAAACGATCACAGAATGGACAAGGCCCAGGCGAGACGCCGTGTTCCCAACATTTGTTGAGCACAGGTCACCAAAGCTGCAGAGAGGGCTGCAGACTCTGCTCAGTCTGAAGGCACTGAGAGGTGAGTGGAAACATTCTGTTTTAATCAAATGGTTTAGTCCTTCATGCACCTGCTTGGGCGGGACAAGCTCAGAGTGGTCATGTTTATCTCTTTTGCAGTTGTTGGCCTGCAGGATGGATCCAGAATGCTGAATTTTTCCACAGCTGGACCGATTTATGAATGTGACAAGATGAAGAAGACCACTGGATGATCAACATTTGCCTTAAGGGACTGAATGGTTTATCCTAATCCATGACATCATCTCCAGATGTCCATGTTGGGTGTCCACCCAACATGTCCAATGACACCTGCAACCTCCCCCTTAACACGGACGCCGTAGGGTTGACATGTATCTATGGTGTCATCTTCTCTTTGGGTCTCCCCAGTAACCTGCTATCTCTGTGGGGGCTGTACCACCTCGGCCGGTCCGGTGGGGGAGGCTGTCAGCTGGTCTTCATTCTTAACCTGCTGCTGTCAGACCTGCTCCAGCTGCTCACTCTGCCACTGTGGATCCTTTACCTGCAGGGTTCACACCGCTGGCCCTACGGCCGGCTAACCTGTGAGCTAGTTGGCTACGTGTTTTATGTGAATGTCTACGCCAGCGTCATGTTCCTTTGCCTGATCGCATTAGACCGGTGTCTAGCCATCGTCTACCCACTCAGCAGCCGCAGGGTGCGGAGGGTCAGGGTAGCGGCTGTGTTGGGTGTAGCTGTGTGGATCCTAACCTTCCTGTTTTGTCTGAGTGGTCTGCTCCCATCTGTGTTTGACTCTGACAGACTGCTGTGTCTGGAGAAGTACCCAGTCAGCCCAAGATACGCTCACTTTAAGATCATCACTGTGGTTCTAGGATTCCTGCTGCCATGTGCCATTCTAGGGTAAGTTAACTTCCAAAACTACATGCTCTAGTGTCCAGATACTTCAAGTCAAGGGCCAAAATCATCACATTAAGTCTTCATAGACCACAAAAATAGAAAAATTTTAATGATTTAAATGGAAACATTATTTTATAGGACTTTTTAACTGCTAACAAGTAAGCCTTCAATGGTAAAAAATTCAAGACAAATGTTAAAAAAACATAAACGTAGATCAACAGCATCCTGAAGAGATAATGTTCTACCACACAAAACCTCTCCAAGGGCCACAAACTGCCCCTGGGCCACGTTTTGGACATGCCTAATCTAGAATAATTCCAAACACATTCATGCCAAGTTATCAGAATACATAAAAGAGGAGGGGATTCTGGCAAAGTCTTGTTTTAGGGGAGGTTGTGTGGAGTAGTGATGACTAGTCAGAATCTTATCTGCAGCAATCAGTGTTCAGGTTGTCAGAGTCAAAGTAGGACATACTAAAAGTCAATCTAACTACTTCTCAGAATCAGGTTTATAATTAAGCTCAAGCTAACTTTAGTCAAGCTAACGGATAGAGTCAAACTAGCCATTACTCAGAATCAGGCATACACTTTAAAGCTAGCTATAGCGAAGCTAACAGATAATTTCAATCAGGCTAACAGCTAGTTAAGTAGACACCTACTCAGGCCTAGTCCACACGTAGCTGGGGTTTTTTGAAAACGAATATCCGCCCCTCCAAAAACTTGCATCCACACCACCTCATTTTAAAACAAAACTCTGTCCACACGTACCCAGATAAATACGTTGTTAAGGACATGCCAGACCTGTAGGCGGCAGTACTTCCCCCGTTCTTAACCTCATCCTTCGTCTGTGGTCTTCCGCAAGGAGCAGTAATTCCACTTGCAAAAACAAACAAGCAAAAAGCGCTTGGACAATTGATAAAGCGAGCGCAGCTCTGAGGGCATCCATGATGCCGGCTAGTGTAAACATAGGTCGCACACGTGATGTAAGCATTTTTTGTCGCGGAAAGTGACGTTGCGGACCTTAAAACTCCGGTTTTGTCTGTCCACACGCAGACACCCAAAACGGAGAAAATGCAGATCTTCACTTTGGCCGGAGTTTTTAAAAAGATCCGTTTTCGTGTGAAAAAACTCCGTTTTCATGTGGATGACAGGCCAAAACGTAGAAAAATATCTACGTTTTGGCAGATCCCCGGCTACGTGTGGACAGGGCCTCAGTATAAGGCTTACCTATAGTCAAGCCTAAGCTAGCTTGGGCCATTGCACGTCACATCACGCCACTCATGGGACAGCCCCCTTAGCCGTGATGGTTGGCAAAAGGACCGTTTACACACGTTGAAACTCCTGTGAAGTCAGTCAGGCCAAGCCAGTTTGTAGCCTTTTATCGCTTTTATTTTGTTGATTTCGCAGTAAAATGGTAAAAGTTTCCCGTGTGGTTGGCTGCACTAACAGACAATAATTTAAACTCAACTTGTTTTTTTTTTAAATAACTTTTATGGAGACCGAGGATGGAGATGAACCACAACGATCAATCAAACGGGCTAGCAGCCCTCAAAGTATTTAGAGATTTGCAGCGAACACGTTTTACCGGGTAAGATTAACGTTCATATATGTCATGAGGAAGACCGGGACTAACTGATGGACTTAAAATTATAGCTGTGATGTGTTTATATTACTTATCTAGTATTGATAATCTCATATATTTCACCTTTAATGATGTGGTGTACCATCCACTGTAGTGAACTGCGAGCCAAATATTTATAATATTGTTCAAATGTAGGATTATGTGTGTTAAAATTACGTGAATAATTTAGTATGATGAGTGTTCTCATTAACAGATTCTTTGTTTCATCCCGGTGTTAGAGTAGCATCTGAACCCAGAGACCCCGCCAGCAAAAAAGACTGGAAGGGATGCGGACATTTAATCGGCAAACGCTTTTTAATCACATAATGATATAAAACAGCGGGGTGAATTCTGGTAAAGTCAGCAACTTGTTTACATCAGTGAACAGCAGCAGGGAAAACGTAGGCTAACGTTCGTCAGCTAGTTAACACTCTCTATGAGCTCTAGCTAGGTGTGCTAAATCTTAACACAAGTGAACTAGTTTGAACCAGTAGAAACCAGGCTAAACTGGCAGGAAAAAAAAAAACAAAAAAAGCAGTCATGACTTTTCTGCTCTGTTCAATACTCCCGTAAATCCCTGCTGCCTCGCCTAGCTACTTCTTCCAATAACTGGGCTTGAAGTAGTTGAAGCCATGGTAAACATCACAAAAAACAACAACGACAACAACAGAAAAACAATCTCAGGCACAACGTTTCCCTTTGTTTAGTACGTGCTGCTCACTGTACATGCTTTTGCCCTCCAGTGTGGTGGACCCATGTGATTAGGTGATGTAGGTGCAAAGGCCAATAGCCAAGCTAGCAGATAACTAACAAGTACTTGGAGTCAAACTGACACAGCTGCTCAAAATCAACTTTTTCTAATAACAAAATTATTTTTGTGACAGAATATTTATAAATAGAACAAACAAGGTCACTTCTAAACAACCCTCTCTTGGGCATCAAATGATCATTTGACTAATCAGGTCTGATCTGTTTCAGGTACACTTCAGTCCACATCGGAGTGACGCTCCACAGATCACCTACTCTCTCCAACCACGAGCGCAACAAAATCGTAGGAATCCTGATGGTGATAACTTTCAACTTCATAGTTGTGTTTGGACCATACCACCTGGTGGGGGGGTACAGGTTCGTGTCCCTGCTGGGGACTGAGGAGCCATGTGGATTTGAGCAGTCCATCTTCCTGGTGTATCGGCTGTGTTATGGCTTGACCAGCCTCAACACGCTACTAGATCCCCTCTTCTACATCTTCCTGTGTCCTGATGCTCGCTTGGAGCTTCAGAGGTCCTTGTCTTGTTTGAGACCAGGTCAAAACAACAACCATAAAAACATAGGCATGAGCACCATGTCTCACCTGGACAGCCGGAGGCTGAACGGGCCAAGACATAACACCCTTGTGGCAATTTGAAGTGGGAGCAATGGCGCCACCTAGTGGGAATGCATTTCTTGTTTCTGTGCTTCCTTCTGCTTAGTTTCAATATGGCGTCATATAAATTCTGCTTCAGCAGACGACATAAACCTGACTGTTAAAATCTAGTTTTGAGTGTTAAATTACGATTACACAATAAAATGTAAACTTACATCTGGCAAACGTGATCAAATCTGAGTAAATTCTAAATCACTGAGAAACAAAAACACTGAAAGATTAAACATTACTGAAAATCGTGTTTTGTCTGTGAAAATGTGGGTTACATGTTCATTTGGTAATTTATATTAAATGGGCTGTTTATTAAACTGGAACGGAAAACACAAAAATTTCACAAAAAATAAGTCAAGCATGCAATAAATCATTATGTTTGTGTTAATAAACAACTATTTTGCTTGTTATATCATGAAATTATTAAAAACAAATCGTATTTGAAGGATAAATGAGTTTATATGTCATCAATAACATTTTTAGTTTTTGCGACAAGGCATTTTTCACTCTAGACATCTAAACATGCATATTTAAATTAATAACTGATCCTAAATTTTGTTTTTTCAACAGTTATGCCTTTTAAATCGTTTTTCTTTCTTTTTATATGTTTTTGCTGTATGAGTTGTGTTCAAGGACAGAATTGTGCATAAGCACACCGTGTGGTGGTTTAGGTGGCTGCACAGAATGAAAGTTTAGTCACAGCAAATGTTTTCTCTGGTTTCCTTCTCACTGTCTAAACCCCTGCTTGTTTGCTTGATTTTGCATCCCTGAGCATAATAAAGGTGCAAAGATAATAGAGACAAATGTGATCATCTTTTTTAATAAAGATGCAAATTTTACATTTAAAAATGCATCAAAAAACAGAAGGTAATGCAAGTTAGTTTGTCTCGTATTCACGATGTTACATGTAAGTTGATCCACATAATAAAAACATACATGTGCAAACCTAGTAAAAACACTGACTGGTTAATGGTCGGACCAAATTAGGAAATCAAACAGGAAGTACGTTTTGAATAACAAGAGTACAAATTTTGCATCACCCTGTGGGTTTTCAGTCTAGATCCTACATTGTTACATAAACACCCAACATGAAACTAGATGCTTCTCAGCCAAAAGAGTAAAAAAAAATCCAACAAGCAGTTGTTTCTCAACAAAAGCCTCAGAATCATGCATGCATGTTATTATAACAACAAGAAGCTCTAATAATATGACTGAACGTATCACAATCTGACAGAAATTTGCATTGCAACATTCTCACAGAAACACACTTGACATGAGTCAAATGCACAAACTGCATGCCACTGATTATAGATGTGTGTATTGGCAAGACGGATCTGGTTAAATGAATTATATCACAGTTTAGGAGTGACTGACATATATATAACATCGACATATAAAAAGGATGGACAAACCTCGCCCATTGCTTTCTGGGGGCAGGTTTGAAGCCAAATGGGAGGTTCCCACCACCATCGGTTTGGCCATCTCACACACCTCATCATGCCCAGACAATCCAAAGATGGGAAAAGAGGTGGAGCTGAGGGTGGGGCTGTTACAGTTGGAACAAATGAACCAATGTAGCTGACTTAAGTAACCCAAGAAGCCAAGAAGGAGCTCCGGAGTGGCCCACCTGCGCGGCCACCATGCTTTTGTGAGAGGCTGTGGTCATGCTGGTAGCTTGTGGAGCTTGAATACGGACTGTTAAAATAAAAGCAGAGCCTCAGACTGCTCCGATCAGAGCTGGGTGCCCTGGCTGCTTACGTGATAAAATGTTCCGCCTCGGTCAGAGGTCAGCGGGAGATTAGCTACGTGTTAACTCAAGCTAACGGAGGTTTTCACGGGAGCTATTGGTGAGAGAAACGCGGTAAAGCGACGCCAAAATCAACTGAAAGCGCAGCGGTGTTTCTGTAAACTCCCTCAGAGCAGCACAACTAAAACCTAGCATGGACGCCAGGCAGATGCACGGCGCATCTGGGCCCCCAGGGAGGATGGGAACTTGTGGTCGCCTGTGTGTAGCAGCTGTTGCCAGCTGAGAGGCAGGAGGGGCTGGGTGCCCACCTTGTTGGGCTTCCTTTGCAAGGATGAAGCAACAGATTTGTGGATTTCTGATCTCAAGTCTGCAGCTGTGCTGTTAAAGGGAGAGGCACGTTCCCGAAACTCAGCAAACCTCTCTGCAAGCGGTGACCACGCAAAACTTTGATCACAGTAGAGCAGCCCTACCCAGTCAGCCAGCCCCACCAACACGTTATATTTCAACCCATCGAGCAAGCAGCATTTCCCCCCATTCAACCAGCGAAATAAAGTTCAGAAATATAATTTTACAGTCAATAACCACAGCTTGTCCTGTTTTTCTAAATATATCCATGATTAACATCAAAACACAGAGAACACGACTAAAGTACAGCAAGTGGAAATAGCCAAACATTCATCTATTAACATGAGGCTGAGGCCTTTCCCTGGAGCTTGCTCCCAGTGATGTGGCTCTGACGCTCATTAATTGTTCTGAATTTTAAGAATTTCATTCCACTTAAACAGAAGAGTTACAAAGAAATCACCCCCCTCAGAGTCGTCACGAATGTCAACTACATCTATTAAACCTATAATGTATTTTAACCAGGCTGTAAACCTATCCATTTCTGCTGTGAAGTTGTCATTTTTTAACATGGGAGTCAATGAGGATTTGATCACTTCTGGTGCCAGCCCCCTAGTGGATGAGGGTGGAACTGCAATTTTTGCCACTTCTTCCTTTTGGCTTCAAAAAATTCCCAGGATTGTGAGGGCCTGATATATAATAGTCACTCCTATATACATAGAGCAATATAGAGGTGAATAAGAGATGTATCACAGTATAGGAGAAACAACAGGACATACATCACAATACAGGGAAGATATGATATAAATCACAATCTTGTCAATGGACCTTGCTCCAAAATTAACTTTTGCCTTCTTTAGACGTTTTTGATCTACATTTCACACAGGTTCATGTGAGATTTGAGCTGTTTTAAGATAGCAGCAGTTTGCTTTGGACCATATTTAAGAGAAACAAAAACATCTAGTCAAGAGGGACCCAACTCCAGTGAGTGATGCTGCCATCTCAAAACTGTTCCAATGTCTCCGGGATGAACCAGAGGAGCTGCCACTTTGCTGTTGGTGATATTTAATAACCAATGTAATTAACTTTGAGGTTAAAAGTTTTTAAAATAATTGTGCAAGATGCCAGCAATCAGCTGGGGGCATGACTAGCCATTGGCTCATCAATCCTGAGAGATGTACACTCAAACAACAAAAAACTTTTTACATTTATTTACTTCAAACTGGTCCAACTGTCCCTTTAATATGGGCATAAATATGAAGAATGAAGCTAGCCTTTAGCAGGGCTTTTGTACGGTCAAACCAAGATGACTACGTTTTGGTGGCATTACTCATCTAAATGTCTATAAAGCCTTTCTGGCATTTTTACAGAATTAAGTTCAGTTCTGAGATTAGAGGCTGAGGACCTCAGTTTGATCACGCTCCTCTGACTTCAGAACTAAAGCCGTAGAACAGCTTTTCTTCCTCACCATAAGCTCTGAGTTACTGAGGGAGCTGCGAGCAGTGCTACGCCGCCTGGACAGCTCTCCCAGATCTTCTGCCAGGATGCTCTCCATCACCGCTCCGAGAGACTGGCGGATCTTGTTACACAGGTCGGGGCAGCTGAACACGTACAGGATGGGGTTGATGGTGCTGTTCAGAAAGCCGATTGTTGTTGCAGTTAGAAGAGCTCCAGAGGCAAACTTCTGTGTAGGACTGCCTTTTGGTGCCAGCACCTCCAAGATGATGAAGAGATGGTAGGGAGCCCAGCAGAGGACAAAGACCACCACCACGGTCACCACAAGCCGAACAAAACGAAAAGGCCGCCGGCTGCCTCTACGCGCCAAGCTTTGGCTCACGGTTACATAGCTGATGACGATGATGGTGAGGGGGATCAGGAAGCCTAGAAGAAGCTTCATGAAAGCCAAGCCCTCTTTGCGCTGTTTGCACAAAGCTTTCAGGTCGTACGGCTCTTTGGGGAGGAATCTGGCGTAGTTGTAGTAGCAAAAAACCTTACCAGGGCCTCCAGGGATGGCATCACGGAACATGTAAAACGGAATAGTGCAGACCACAGCACAGGTCCAAATCACCCAGCATACATTCCTCACCACCTGGATGCTTCTGTGGTTCTGGGTCCAGACTGGTTTCACCACCACCAGGCAGCGATCCAGGGAAATGGCCGCCAGTAGGAAGGCACTGACAAACATGTTGAGGAAAAAAATGGAGGAGTAGATGCGGCAGAAGGTCGGGCCCAACGTCCAGGTCATCCCACGGGCCATGTAGAGGGTGAAGAAGGGAAGGAAGGCCGTGGCCAGCAGGTCCGACGCCGCCAGATTCAGGATCCAGACGCTGATGATGGAGCGACGGACACGGAAACCCACAATTGCAAGGATGAGGAGGTTTTCCACAATGCCAACGGTGGAGACTATCCCATGGAGGGAGATCTTAACATAATCTTGGGAGCTCAGCTTTACCACATGGTGTGTTTGGTTTGTGGAGAAGTTTGTGTGGCTGACAGCATGTTGGCAAGACATCTCCAAGTAGAAAACGTTAGTTTTAGTTTACAGAAAAAAATCGTCTTTATGCAGGAATCTGAAACAAAAACACAACCATCATTTATTTAAATTCTTCATCTACTTATTAACGACGCTTTGCTTTGAGTTCAGTCACCAAAACTACATCAAAAGGTTTTGGGCTTTCCATGAACATTTATCTAATTTTATCACTGGTTTATCGCACTACAACTGAATAAATGAAACGTGATTGTGATCTGCTGCCTCCAGAAGAAGTGTTTTTGGGTTTGAGATTGGTGCGATGAGACAGACGTACAGGTGATGCAGACAGAACTTAGAATATTGTGCAACATTTCATTCTTTTCAGCAAAAGGAGCCCAAACCAGTAATAAGTACATATGCATGATCATACTTTTTCCAGAGCTATGACCTTTTCTCCATTTAAAAGCCTTATTTTATTGATTTGATGTAATATTCTAATTGTCTGAGATGTTGGTTTTAGGCTGTAAGCCATAATAATCACAAGTATAACAAATTGCTTGAAACATGCGAGTTTGCATTTAATGACTTCGTAGTTTCACCTTTGAATTACTGACATAAATGAACTTTTGCTACGTATTTTTTTTACCTTCACGTGTAAGTGGGGTCAAGCCTGGGTTAATTTATTTCCCACAAGAATTTCCTCATGTTAACTTCAGTTCGACATTTTTTTATGTTAGATTGACCAAAATTAGCAAACTGCAATTTCTTGTCCATTTATACCCCATATATCCCATAATACTTATGCAAAAATAGAGGGTTTCTATGGTAACCTTTTTTGCAGCAATTTATCTATAGACGTTTTACAGGCCATATTAATTGTTAATGAGGAGGTTGTCAGAATGGCAACACTTTACAATAAGGATCCCTTTGCTAACATTACTTAGTGCATTATTAATCATTAATAAACTATTAAATCAACTGCTCAACCATATTATGTAATGCACTAAGAAGACACCCCCACACGGCACTTTGTCCTAAATTTAAGGGACCTTTATTGTAACATGTTACCAAAAGATTTTATATTTTTTTAATTGTGACAAGAAAAGCTACATCAAGAACATCCTCAAAAACATTTCCTGACACTGATATTAACAAATTTTATCCTAAAACTGGGGAAAATATGAAAAAACAGAATTTCTGCAGGCAGAGATGCTTCTGTGTGCAGTTTCGTGCCACGGCACCAGTTTTATCTCTCAGTCCCCAAATCCTTAAGATAAGTGGTTTTTCAATCTAATTGTTTCAGTCTTAGTTTCAAAAACAACTATGTCGAAATAGATAGATAAATAAATAAATGTGAACAGATGTGTCATTTAACAGAATTCAAAGAGGTTGTCTAAATAAAAGAAAGAAGGTGCTAACCCTTAATAGTTTTATGCAAACTAAAAATTCATCTCATGCTCCAGGTTACTGGATTTTTTTTTCACTAATAAAACAAAATAACTGAAAACTTAGTTTGAACTTCTAGTTTTATACCCGACTTTGCTCTTGTAACAACTAAAATGTGTTGACTTACTCGTCCCTTTTAACTGATAAGATGTCCTCTAGAGAAAAGAAGCTGGTAGCTGCAGCTTTGTGTTGACAGCAATAGGAAGTCCTCAAGAGGAACCCCGATATTCAGCTCAGTTGTTGAAAGAGTAATGACAAATGAGTGCCAGGTCCTAAAAGCACAGGTATCCATGCAAAGATGTGGGTTGATCTTTTATAATAATCAAACTTCTGTTCTGGTTTGTCTTGTGTGGTTTTTTTTTTTAGCTGGTGAAACTGATCTGAAGTCTGTTTGGGATTCATTGCTAGCTGGTCTTCTTTCACACCATCTGGGTGATTTTTATTTTTATTTTTTTCAAATAAGCTGCACATAAAAAAACTGGTGCAACTTTTACAAAAAAAATGCAAAGTAGGCCTATCTTTTGGAAATTATGTTTCATTTACTTATTAAAGAAGAGTGATATTTCTTTAATACTGGTGTTTCAAAAACAACAGTGGTTGGTTACCAAAGGGAAAGATGACTCATCACTCAGGTGTTGCTGAAGTTGTGATTAGAACTGACCTCTGCAAAACTTTGTGAAGTTTCCATTTCAACAAGTAAAATGAGATGAGCTCACCTTTACTTAGAATTAATGCTGTGTTGTTTCCAAATGCAGGTAGCAGCATTAGAACCAACAATAAAGCAAAGGGAGGTTTTTCAAAATGAGTTATGTCCTTTATTTGTGATGTGTCATTACAATGACTCATTATCTTTTGGTGACTCTCATTCAGTTCTCTGTGGCTGATCTGAGGTTCCATATGGCTCACTGATATGAAACACAACATATGTTTCCCAACTCAACCCTTAGTTTAACTTACATTATATTGCACTTTGCACACAGCTTTATTAACAGAGTGCTACAATTAAAATTTATGTAGAGCAAAATAAAAACACTATAAAATGTGCAAATGCAGCTCATTCTATAATTTAGGTGCCACCACTGCAAAGGCTCGATTTGCATTTAGATCAGCTGTAAATCCTTGGTTGTAGTCAGAATAATAGTAATAATGACCATCTCACTTTGTAAAGTAAAATAAACCATTGCTGAACTTCAAACGTTTAAAATGCTGTGTTGAGGTGCCTAATGTGTGTGTTTTTTCGCTTCCTGATTTAAAAATGTCTTGATGAGAACTTTGAAAACATCAAACCACAGAATTCACATCTCCTTTATAAAACTCCTCGGCAGCTGATTTTAGACAGATGAAGCACGTACACCTTTCAAAAGGTTTCTTGTAAGAAGTCTTGAGAGTTGTGTATCATTGGATCAGCAGCTAGGGCTGTGTGGCGTTTTCATATACTGATAACTTAGCTCATTGTAGACTAGTGTTGCAAATTCCCATCAAACTACTTCTGGCCTTAAAACATCCAGATGGAGCATCAGGATTAGTACCTTCATCACCTTCCATTTCGGTCTGCTGCCCTCTGGTGGAGGATCTACAGGTGGAAAAGGCCAATTCTTTTTCTTCATTCCTGTTATTTTGTTAAAAAATTACATAATGTAATATTAGTGTCATAACCATAGCGCCCAATGAAGGAATGCATTTCACTGCATGGCACTCCTTTCACGTCATCTTACGTTAAAGCTGAGTTTTCCACCTTTGAGAAATTAAGATTTTTCATAAATCCATAAAAGTGAGTCTGTCATTTAATTTCAGCAGTTTATCTTTTTCTCTCTCTCTTTGCTATGAAGCGCTGCTCAGCATTAGCCAATAGCGTTGGACATCAGTTTATGTACAGATGTCAGTCATTGAGTGTGTATGTTTGCAGATGTACCCAGACAGACGCAAAGTGGGCAACACTATACAAGGAAGAATTTAAAATGTAAAAATAAACATAATAACATGAGAATAGGAATTGAGCTCCTTTTTGCCAGCTAGAGGTACAAGCTCGCAAAAGAGGGGCGTTGCTTCCAGCTGTAGTCTCGGAAGCAGGGAGAGGGTCTTAAGGTGCAATACATTTCGCTAGATGGTGCTTTTTGAGAAGAAACACTCTAGCTTTCTGCTTTAGGAAATGGTGAATTAATTGCCATTTTGATCAAACCTTGCAACTAATATTCAGCCAAATCTTATGGCATATTGCAAGATTTAATGCAATCTGTTAACACTCAGAATGTGTGTTGTTAGTTACTCTAAGCTTGTTGCATGTCAGATTTTAGCTTAAAATGTGTAGAATCGACTGACTTGTAGCCATATTTTGGTTGTCAATGGTAACTAGCTGTGGTAGACACGTGGAATTTAATCAGTTCCGAAACGAACTTCCAGTGATTACTTAGAGAGCTTTCTTAAAATTTGTTGGGTGATTTTTATTTTAGATATTTTAAACTAAAGGTAAATATTGAAATACAAATCTTGCACAACCAACGTCACCTACAGTACATGTTGTTATGACTCTCAGCTAACATCCACCAAATCAATATCTGTGGTTGACTGGATTAGCCTGTTAGCTAACACTGATTAGCTGTGGCAGCCATTGCTAAAGGTTTAGCATGTTTTTAGCATTTAGGTTGACACTCCTAGCATTACTGCAGCGGGAAAAGAAAAGAGGAAGGTGAATAAGGTTATGTAGTAGAAAGCAATGAGTTTGTGCTTTCTCAGCAGAACGTCGCCAGAAAACTTTTATTTTAAAACTTTGTGCAATAAGCAAGGCTGTTCTGACTGCATTCTGACACAAAAGTGTCCAGAAATACAAAACCTGATAACTTGGGAGGGCAAGCAAAGCAAAAGTTACCAATCCTGAGTGAGATTAGTCACATGGTCAGATCTAATTGGCTAATGCTGCTGGGGCGCTGCCATAGGACTGAGAACAAGCCTTATGTGGGTATGGTCACTGACACCTGCTAATTCAAATGTTGTTATGCATCAGAGCACATCTTCACTTTAGCACAAAACTGTTTTTATGTGTTTATATTGTGAGTTTAAAACATAAGATTAAAGCTGATTGTGACGTTTGATTAAAGTGAGGACGTTTGAACTTCTGCTTTTCGTTGGGATCGTTCATTTTTATTCTTGTAAGGACGACTGTGTGTCTGTCGGTTACACGATGTTTAGCAACATTTCACCACTTCGCCTTTTTTTAACAAACTTGCAAGTTCCAATAATCTGTCGAGTCTTAAAACCGCTGAATGTGACGTTGGTTCCTTTTAAGTTTCAGCAAAGTAGAGTGAACCTGGAAAGAGGTTAACCTTGTTTGTGGCTGGTGTACTGTAGCTGGTTGAAGCTGACACCTTTACAGGATGTGACTGAGAATTTATTTCTGAGTGCAGGATAGAAAAGGTACTACATCAATGAATAAGACTTTTTAGATGGTTTATTTCCTTTTAACTAGGAACATCCAAGGTACTTTATCATTTAAAAAATCCAAGACTCCAGTCTCCCACCATAAAATCCCTACGTATGTAAATGTATCTATTAAAGACTCTGAAATATAATATATTATAAAATTATGTTCTAATATAGTCAGTTCTAGACTATTTTTATGTCAGTAGGGGAAATTAATGTGAAATGCCTTATGCCAGCGCTCTTGCATTGCAAAGTGCAAACATCCTTCTGTGTTGTGGAGAAATTTTTATTTTACTGATTAAATTTCAATCAATCAATCAAAGCTTTATTTATCAAGCGCCTTCCAGAACCCTGTCAGGAAGCCCAAGGCGCTGAAAATTTGGATCTGTATGTTTTGGGTGTTGTGGTGTTTGATTTTCTAAGGAAAAGAAAGCAGGCAGACGAGTCCATGGGTGGTGTTAGGACTATTCTAAGGGCCCATGACTGACAATGACCGTCCCCCTCTCTACTGTCCACTCCTTGTTCCCTCCTCTCCTTGATTCATCATGCTGCCTCACTGCCACCTACGACTGACTGGAAATTGTTTGTTTTTGTTGTTGTTATTATTGTTGTTGTTAGCCTCAAGTAAAACAATGTTGATTTTATATTTCATCATCAGGATGACGCAGTGATAACTTGCTTTTGTAATGTTGTGTGTCCTTTTTTTGTTTATCTTTCTCTTTCTGCAGGTCTAGAGGCAGACTCTTGTTCATTATTGATTGTTTATTTTTGTAGACTCAGAGACTCTCTTGATCAGCTTGCTACTCACACCAAACACTCTGTCAGGAATCTTGACGTGACCTTTGACCCAGCTCTCACCCTGGATTCTCATGTCAGTTCTCTTGTTCGCTCTTCCTTCTTCCATCTCAGGAACGTTGCTAGGCTGAGTCCCATTCTGTCCCGCTCTGAACTTGAGACAGTTATCCACACCTTCATCTCCTTACGCTTAGACTACTGCAACTCTCTTTTCACTCTGGAACTCCCTACCCCTGAGCCTGAGATAGTGGACTCAGTGGTCTCCTTTAAAAAACTACTGAAAACTTACCTGTTCAAGCAGGCTTTTGTGTGACCTTTATCATCACCCTTTCCTTATTCCGCCTTTCCCGGGATCCACTGATTTCCCTCTTTCTTATTAATTTTCTCTCTCCCTTTACTTACATTTCCTTACGCCTATGTCAGTGCGCCCCAGAGCAGCTGTGGCTACACTGTAGCTCATCACCATCAGTGTGTGAATGTGTGTGTGAATGGATGAACGATACACTGTGGTGTAAAGCGCTTTGGAGTCCTTACTCTGAGAGGCGCTATACAAGTGCGGGTCATTTATCATCATAATTTGTATGTTTTTCTAATTTTAAACATAATTTTAATCGTTTTTTGAAATCTTTTTTTATACTTTAATTGAAGTTTGATCTGTTTATGTGAAGCGCCTTGTGATTTTTATCTTGAGGTTCCTAAAATAAAACAATAAAACAATGAAATAGTGGGGATGGGAACCTCCCATTTGAAATCAAAATCTTAGATTTTGAGCCTATGAACATTATTTGTCCATATATGTTGATGCTCTATACTGAAGGAGCGATACTGCCATCACTCCGTGCACTTGGTCATCGTGCACTTTTCCAACACGGCAATGATCCAAAACACACATCTAAAGCTACTGTTGCATTTCTGAAGAAGAACAGGGTGAAGGTGGTTGAATAGCCAAGGCTGTGTCCTGATCTGAACCCAATCGAACATCTGTGGGGAGTTCTGAAGGAGCAAGTTGAGTATCACTCTCCATCCATCATCCAGGCTCAAAAAGAGGTTATTCTTGTAATCAAGTACCATTTATAAGCTCCTCGTTCATGTTTTGGCAGTTGGGTTTGTGCTGTAGGGCCGTTCTGCATCGTAATGTCTGTTGTAAAGTACTTCAAAATGTTGTAAACAGCTGCGCCACGCTGCTTGAAATAGAACTGGCCCCTATCTTCAGCGCCTCTGTTCAGACCAGCGTTTCTGGGACGTGGTGTTGCGCTCCCCGTGTAGCCACTCTCAGTAACTATAATGGCTTCTTTTAAAAATGACAGCGCAGGCGTGACCCCTTCCAGATGACCAAGCTTCTCACCCTATCTCTAAGGGAGAGCCCAGACACCCTGTGGAGAAAACTAATTTTGGCCGCTTGTATCCGCGACCTTGTTCTTTTGGTCACTGCCCAAAGCTTGTGACCATAGGTGAGGGTGGGAACGTAGATCCACTGGTAAGCCTTACGGCTCAGCTCTCCTTCCTCCACAACAGATCTGTACAACGCCCACATCACTGCAGATGCAGCACCAATCCGCCTATCGATCTCCCGCTCCAGCTTTCCCTCACTCATGAAAAAGACCCTGAGATACTTAAAGTCCTCCTTGGGGAAGGACCTCATCCCTCAAGACCATGGTCTCAGATTTAGAGTAGCAGATTCTCATCCATTCTGTTTTACACTCAGCTGCAACCCGCTCCAGCGAAAGCCGAAAATCACGTTCTGTTGAGGCCAACAGGACCACATCATCTGCAAAAAGCAGAGACTTGATCCTCAGGCCACCAAAACAGATCCCCTCAACACCTTGAACTCCGCGACCACTCAAGCTGCATTCCGCTTGGACTGCCGATACCTATCAGCTGCCTGCCTCTGAAGTCCCACAGGCCAAAAAAGACCTGATAGAACTCTTTCTTCAGCTTGACGGCATCCCTAACTGCTGGTGTCCACAAAGACCACTTTAAGGTTTTTGTTTCTTCAGCTTTTCATGAACGCACATCTTGTTTGGCTTTTTTCCCCATGATCAAATAATATGAAGTAGAATTACAAGGTTTTCACTAATGTGTTGGTTTGTCCTTCAAAGAGACCTCTGCAGTTGACCCTTGACATGCTGTCAAACAACCTGTAGTTTAAATCTTAGCTGATGGAGCGGTTTCTCTTCATCAGTACTTTGCATTTGTGGGGTTAAGTTTAATCTTGTTTCTTGATGGTTGACCAGATAAAGGTTTGTGGAGTCTCCTGGAACCAATGTTCGAGTGTTTTTGCCCCAAAGCCCATTAGGTCTGATTTTATCCTTCTGGCCCGGTGCTGTGCTCCATCATCCTGGAGAAGACATTGGCTGGAGGAGTTCCTCTGGGAGGATGTTTTGGTACCATTCTATATTCAGGCTCAACTGTTGCCGAGTCCATTTCCACAGCTCCGTAACAAGTATAACCAAAGGTGTCAGAAAGGGTTATAGTTATGGCAGTTCTACAAGATCTATTTGTAAAGTTACCCCACTCTTATCTTGGTGGTCCAGTTTGTGACATCACTTCCTCTAGTCTAGATAGTCACTTCCTGTAAAGCCGTTTCTACCATTTTGTCCAAGCTGTTGGTGATGGCAGACAGCCTCGTGTGCGTTCATGACTGACATGTAAGTTTGGTCAACCGTAGCACCTCTATGGATACATAAATAACCTATAAGTTCATTCAGTATCCTTTATGTCTGTCTGAACATATTGTTTGGATTATTTAGAGGGAGTTCCTACAGTTTAATTGGTATCAGTTGCTATTCTCGCTTGTAGTCCTCATTTCACTTCTCTTAATTTGTGTTATGTGTGCTAAATACTGGTTTATGTGTATTATTCCATTTACTCCATGTGTATCCATCCATGACGTCAGTTCAGTTGAGGTGTGGTATAATGCCAGGCTAATTGGCAGCATGGTTTAGTAGTGTGGTACTTGCAACAGCAGTACCTTGGTTTGACCACCAGAGGTCCCTGGAGACCATATAATTTGTGTGCCTCTGAGGCTGGAAGTCACAATATTTACTCTGTGTAACCCTTGAATGTGCATCATTTGGGAATATATTTGTTTTTGCATAGTCTTTAACGTTTGCATATTTATTCCACCATTTGTACAGTCCTTTTACATCATTCTTTGTATTTATTTTCCAGACCACACAGAACCACAGAAATGTACAGATGTCCATACTTCAACTGTCATTAAATACGTAAAACTGTCTCTCCGTGCCCTGCTCTCTGACCGGAGCCCTTATCTTGAAGATACTGTCAGATCAGCAAATAACTTCCAGAGTTCCCACTCTATCACAAAAGGTTTAATTTATTCATGTCTAAAAATGATTTCTGTTCATTCGTCTGCTTTTTTTTTAAACTTTTTATTAACTTTCGTATGTTTTTTTTATTACATAAGCACCATGTTAAAACCAAATGTGAATTCTCTTGTTTATTTGGTTCAGAAACATCAAATCTGCACGTCCACACCAAAATGTTACAAAATACAATTTTATTGACACATAATTTTACAATTCTTCATAAAAGATTCAAAACTCCTGAAATATAGCAGCAACACAAAAATATCCATAATTATCTTCAGCTGTTTCAGAATGAATCTGTGAAGTTTAACCGAAGAGACAGGTTAAATATTCTAAATGAGAGAAATGATCAGATGTTGTTGGCGAGTCGGGCTCAAGAAAGGGCTCCTTGAGTACAGTAGAGCTGATAAACTGTTCTGCTCAGAGCTGGACCCAGATTCCTGCAAAAAGAGACCAGAACAGTCATTCTGAGTTTTTTTTATTGGTTACTTCGGTCGTAAGACTTGGGTACAGAATAAGTTTAATAAATTAGAAAAAGTTCAAATAAAACATAAAAACATGAGGAAAATCCCCATGCGTTTTCAAACCAGGTGGTGTTTGTTATAACTATTTCACAATAAAAGCTTCATTAGGGGTGTAACAAACCTTTTGAGTTTCCCACATCGGATGTTGGAGAGGAGTTTCTCTTTCTCTGATTCAGATGAACACGCTTCGTAAGCTGCAAGAAGACTGGAAAAGATCATATTTTACATCTATTAAAGCAGAGTGTAGCTCAGCTGATCGCATGTAAAGTTTTGTTTTCTTCTTTTACCCTAAGGAGACTTTGCCTCCCCCTGCTGGTTAATCTGCAGCATGATCCTTGATCTCTGTCCTAATTGTTTTTATGTCAGTAAAACCATTCTTCAGGTTTAGAGCGTTTGCTGAACTGGTTTACCTGTGTGGGGTGCTGTAGCGCTCCAGTATAGCAGCAGCTTTGTCTCCAGACAAGCCGCTAATCTGCATCAGCTGTCGGGCAAACACCTCTCTCACCGTCTGACACTACGGAGGGAGGAAAAAGGCGAACTAGGATCAGAATGTTCACAGAAACATTTCACTCATGAAGATCTTCACCTTGTTCTTCATGGCTCCGTAGTTGAACTCAGCAAAAGAAATGAGAGAACAGGAAGGAGTCCCTCTCCCATCTTCCTTCCCCACTACATCCCCCTCCAGCTCTCTGGAGCGACAGATCAGCGTCTGGTTCTGAAGAGAGTTCGGAAAAGCAGATTGGATCATTTCTCAAGTCTTAAATGATGCATCAGGGCTGATGTGTGAAAATAAATCAGTAAATATGTTTAAAAACAAAGAAATGAGGGGAAACGTGGCTTCTTTCAGATCAGAAAGTCATAAAATGGTAAAATTGTTTTGCTATTATGAAATGAAGTGCAACTGTTTTTAATCCAAATTACTGAAATTAGATGCATAAATAATCTAAAAAGGCGTCTAATAAGGAAACATGATGTCTTGCTCTAATTCCTGGTGAAAGGAGAGGTCTGCTTTTATTTTGAAAGGATCCGATAAAAGAAGATTTCCTAATCCTGTGATGTGAGAAAAGCTGATGTGACGTTCGTTACTCAATAAATGACACCTTTAAGGCCAAACCAGAACACCCTTTCATAATAAAAGCTTACACATAGAAAACATAGTGCGATCAAAGTGAGCTCCTAAGCGATGCTTTTCCAGGTCTGCCCACGGAATCGTTTAGTCATCTCTGGGAGGTTTACCACTTTTACCCACAAAATGTAAAACTTCCCCTCATCCGACTTTTTCCACTGAAGTAAAAGAGCTCACTGAGACGGTTCTACCTGGTAGAGCTTGGTGAGGAACCGGGTCATGATGGTGAGGTAGGCGGCCGACTCACGCACATCCTGGACTCTCTTCACAAAGAACCCATCGACTATCTAAGACAAAGAAACAGACAGCAGAATAAAACAGAATCCTTATTTATCTGGATTTTAAAAATGACGATAAGACACTCGTACCTGTGTGTTGACGATGGCCTGCTGCAGCGTCTTTTCAGGTAAACTCAGGTGAGAGGCAGAAGCCCCGCCCCCTTCCACTAAGTAGATAGGCTTCCTGAGACCACACCTCTTCAGCCGGAACTGATATGAGAGAAATGTTTCAATTACAACCAAATCCTGTCTGATTGACTCACTTTCTGCTTAAAGACTTTTATTTTGTAAACACTTTAAACAGATTTTAACACAGAATAACAAAATAAAAAGGCGAGCGACCTTCTGTTCCCTGAAGCGCCCGTCGATGATGCTCCCGCACAGGTCGTCCATCCTCTTCCTCTCGATGATGTAATCCAGCACCAGCTCCCTGCCTGCAGGAGGTCTCAGCTGACCTGAAACAGAGCATTATGGGATTGTTCTCATGTCCATTAACCCTGAACTCTGCTGCAGCTTCACTCTAACAGATTCTAGAGCAGCGTTTTCCTTCTGAAGGGTTCTAGAGACTCTCAAATTTCCTACTGAGACTCAGTCATGAGAGGGGGCACACCATATACTGCTCACAAAAGTTAAAGGAACACTTTAAAGAAACACATTAGATACATCAGATCTCCGTATCAAGTTGGATATCTATACAAATAACGACAGGGCAATGTCTTAGGAACAAAAGGATGCCAAGTCTTTTAATGGAAATAAAAGGTATCAGCCTGCAGATGGCTCTTATTGTGTAGACACCCTAAAATCAGAGTGAAATGAAGATGTGGCAGGCTAGTCCGTTATTTCAAAAACTTAATTTCTGCAGCTCAAATTGCTTTTCAGTATCTTGTGTGGCCCCCACGAGCTTGTGTGCATGCTTGACAACGTCGGGGCATGCATCTAATGAGACAACGGACGGTGTCTTGTGGCATTTCCTCCCAGATCTGTGTGAGGGCATCCCTGAGCTCTTGTACAGTCTGAGGAGAAACCTGGCGCCGCCTAATGGACCGAAACATAATGTCCCACAGATGTTCTGTTGGGTTTAAGTCAGGGGACCGTGAAGAACATTCAATTGTTTCAATTCCTTCATCCTCCAGGTACTGCCTGCATACTCTTGCCACATGAGGCCGGGCATTGTCATGCATCAGGAGAAAACCAGGACCTGCTGCATCAGCGTAGGGTCTGACAAAGGGTACAAGGACTTCATCTCGATACCTTATGGCAGTCAGAGCACCATAGAGATCTGTGCGTCCCTCCATGGATATGCCTCCCCAGACCATCACTGACCCACCACCAAACCTGTCATGTTGAACGATGCTGCAGGCAGCATAACGTTCTCCTTGTCTTCTCCAGACTCTTTCACGTCTATCACAGGTGCTCAGGGTGAACCTGCTCTCGTCTGTAAAAAGTACAGGGCGCCAGGGGCGGACTTGCCAATTCTGGTGTTCTTGAGCAAATGCCAGTCGAGCTCTACGGTGCTGGGCTGTGAGCACAGGGTCCACTACAGGACGTCGGGCCCTCAGGCCATCTTCCTGAAGTCTGTTCCTGATTGTGTGGGTAGAGACATTCACACCAGTGGCCCTCTGGAGGTCATCCTGTAGGGCACGAGCAGTGCTCAGCCTGTTCCGCCTTGCACAAAGGAGCAGGTATCGGTCCTGCTGATGGGTTGTGGACCTTCTACGGCGCTGTCCAGCTCTCCGAGAATAACCGCCAGGCTCCTGAAATCTCCTCCATGTTCTGGAGATTGTGCTGGGAGACACATGAAACCTTCTTGCTGCAGCACGTGTGGATGTGCCGTCCTGGAGAAGTTGGACAACCTGTGCAACTTCTGTAGGGTTAAGGAATCGCCTCATGCTGCCAGCAGAGAGCCAAAGCCAGCACGAGTGGAAAACCAGCCGAAACAGATCAAGAGGGAGAAACTTGAAATGACCTCTGCATGTTAGACCAGTCCTGTTTGGAGGGTTTTGTAGTTGCTGCCACTTTAGTGCACCTGTCGTTAAGTCCATGAACACCAATACAGCTGAAAGTGATCAACAATGCCCTCAGCTGCTTAATCAGCCAGGAAATTATCAGACAGGTTTAATTGATTTCATGCCAGGCCCAATAAAAAAACGTGTTCCTTTAATTCTTGTCAGCAGTGTACATTGGTATCGGAAATTAGGAGTGAAACAATATTGGTAAAAATGCCAATATGGAGCATCCCTAGTTCCAAACCATTGCCTGAGAGAGCTTTAGTTCCTGATCCAGAGGAAGAACCATCAGTGATGCAACCTTCATGACATTTGCTCCAGCGGAAAAACGAGTTTCTCCTTATAAAAGTAACCACCAGAGTGACGAGGATGGGATTCCTGGTGTTCCGAGGCTCTGAGAGCCACAGCTGGAGCGTCGACCTGAGTGTGCTTGTCTGGATTTTGGGCAGGTGCAGGGACACATATTACCTGGAACAGGTGTGACCTTTTCCCGGGCCACCCACAGGAAGTCTCCAACGTTCAGCTTCCTGATGTCGAAGGCGACCCCGTTCCTCTGGAGCTCCTTGACCAGCTCATGTTTGCGGTGATGGCTGCCGCTGCACAAACAACCCAAAAGGTACGGAGGTCAATGAGGGACAAGCAGTCTGCGCATCAATGTGTGGAGACACGTCTCTGTCTCACCCGGTGGTCTCGACGAAGTCCACGCACAGGATGATGTCATAGCTTCCAGGTAGGAGACGTTCTCTGTTGGGATTCTCTGATGAACACGTCCCACCTGGGTCTCTCCTCTCTGGAAGACTCTGAATGTCCTCGCCTTCATCGCTACACGTCAGATCAACAACCCCTTCCTTCTCCTCCTCAGGCTTCCCTCCTCCTCTCCCGTCCACCTCTGGGACGTTTGTCATCTCCGGCTCCAGCAACGCCAGCCGCTCAGCCAAATCCAGACCTTCTGAGGTCAGAGAATACCTGAAACAGAAGCAGGAGGTCGGACACCTTTTCTCACCGCAGCAGCGGGACAAAGACGGATCTGAACCTTGCAGGATTGTGAGTCTTCATCAGCAGGTTCTTGTGGATCAGCGTGCTGACAGTCGACCAGGCCGTGTACTTACAGCCCAGATCTGGCTGTGGACAGAAGGGAGGAGTCAGGCGCAAGCCTGCAGCAGGAAGGACGACATGGGAGGATGGGACACCTACCACAGTGAAGGACTTGTCACAGAAATGCTGAGCTTCTGCCTGCAGCTCCATCTTCAACATGTAACCTTTGTTCCCTGGAATCTGAAGACAGGAAGAGTGAGGTGCTGCTTCCTGCTCCCAGAGCTAAAGCAGGAACGTACCTGGGAGTGTCTGTAAAGAGTCAGCAGCACGGCGTATCCTCCAGACCTCTTCTGGGGTACATACTCGCGCCTCTTCCTCTTCCCTCCTCCTCCATCCTTCTCCCCACCACCTGCAGGATGCTTCTGCAACGTCACACGTCACACTTTAGCTTTTAAACCAAGACCACATCAGTTTGTTGACGCTTCAAATAAACTAAATAAGAGGTGTCCTGAAGCTCCCTCTGGTGGACACAGGACGTGACTCTTCTAACACGACCGGACTTTTGTCCCACTTTTTAATGAGTGGTGAAATGTGACATTTCTATAAACCAGCTGAGTTTAGTTTGTGATCACTCAGCTGTTTGGTTTTCTGTTTGAAACACACACAATGTTTAAAATTTCCACTAAAATCACTGCTGATGTTAAGTTTGCTGCACATGTGTAATAGACTATTTAAAGGGCTGGATTGGGGGTTAAACCACCACATAGCTCCCGAGCACATCCACTGCTGTAGCTCACATCCCCACTGGGGATGGGTCAAATGTGGAGATGTAATTTCACCAGTGTGTGATGATGACTATAGGGCTTTAACTTTAACAGTTAAGCATCATTAAATATTAGGGCTGTCGCGGTAACCGCAAAAATGAAATATCGCAATATGAAGAAACCCACCACGCTGCATCATGGGCCACCGCGATTACTGAACTTGGTTCAACTCAATGATGCATGTTGAGAAGGATGGCTGCACTGGTATCAAAACGAAACGTCACTTCGCTCCTTTGGGAGCACTTTGGTTTTCAGTACGTCAGCTGCTGCGCAGCCAGGGTCCTTGGCCGAGACGGAGCTGCCACCAGCGGCAAAAAAATAATAATAAACGCTCGGAGACCTGCTGAAGTCCCGGACAAGCGCTGCTTCTGCAACCGTCCCGAAGAGAGTTTGAGCCGAGCTGGAGCTCACTCGCTACCTGCAGGAGGAATGCATCGACCCTAAAGAACCCCCCCCCCCCCCCCCCCCCCCCCCCGACATGGTGGAGCAACAACCGGGAGAGATTCCCTTTGCTCGCCAGAGTCGCACGCAAGTACGTGTGCGTTAGTGCAACGAGCGCACCATCCGAGAGGGTTTTCAGTGTTGCTGGAAATGTTGCCACCCCTCTCAGATCCTGTCTCAAACCGTATATGGTTAACATGCTGGTTTTCCTTGTGGGTAACAAGGACGTGACCCAGCTATAAATCACCGTCATTCGTGTGTGTGTGAAAGTGAAATGATTATGCGCCCGCCCCCCGGCGCGCCCGCGCCCGGTACATGTAATTTTTTATGCTTGATTTAAAACAACTAAACAAAATGGGGACTTGTTTCTTATTTGTTAGATGCTGCAGCCAAATTTGCATTTAAAAGTTTAACCTCCTGAATTTTGTTGTTTTTAAGTTCAGTCGGACTCCGACTGTCGGAGAAACAAACGTTACTGCGATCTGTGTTGTTACTGCCCTTTGATCTGCATTCAGTAAAGTGTTATAAAAGAAGGCACGGCAATTTTTAACCTTTTTTAAATGTGTAAACATTATGTTTAGATAGTACTGCAATAAAAAAAAAGAAGTGCTGCAATAATATCGCACACCGCAACATTAAGCCACCCTGAATCACCGCAGGGGGAATTCCTCAACCGCGACAGCCCTATTAAATATCCACATACATATATTCATCTAGTAACTAATACTTTTAATATTTCAAAAGATTATTTTTTCAACTACATGCTTCTGAACATTTATACCGGTTTTACACTGATACAGTTATCCTCTTGGTCTCTTAACAGGTGTAATTAAAATGCATCTGAGATAAAACTTCACCTTCCTGGAAGGAGCCAGGCTGTTGTTATCTGAGCTGCCAGCAGGGGGCGCTCCTTTAGGGAGGTCGTGGATTGGTGCGTTGGGCCCTGAAGCAAAACAGCAAATCAGTTCATATAAATGTGACTAACCTGCTCATTATCCTTTATCTATTGATCCAGTTTCACTGAGTAAAAGCCAAATTATATATATATATATATACATATATATATATATATATATATATATATATATATATATATATATATATATATATATATAAATGAATAGACAGCCCAATAAAGAAGCTATTGTCTTTTATCACTTGAACCAGGCTTTTAAAAATATGTATCGTTCCCTGCTTTTAACGTCGTGTTTCTTTTAGTTAAGAAAGTTCATTTTGAACAACAATTTCAAATAAATGTTCGAATCAATAAATGACATAAGCACTAAATTAACTGGTTTTCCAAATCATGTTCTTGCTGTGTTTTAAGCATCATAACAACAGTTAGGTTCACTAAACTATCACTAGTCCATCCATTCATCCTACCATTCTCTCTGTAGTATCGCTGCAGCTTGTTATCTAATATTTTGCAGATTCCGTCTCCAAAGTTCTGGAGGATTTTTGCCTCTTTCGCGTTTTCCAGTGGAAGTGGGTATTTGTTCAAGGAGTTAATCGCCTGGAAAAAGAAAAAATATGAATTATTGGAATTTCTGATCAGTTTCAGCAGATTTCACATCGTTACAGTTGTTATTAAGACCAGCGCCGGCGCTCCGCACACCACGCACACCATGCACAGCGCGTAAGGCACCACGCTGGGGGAGGGGCACCAAACGCAAGCTTATGAAAAAATAATATACCAGAATGATATATATGATAAAGACAGATTTCAATTAGAAGATGTGCAAAGCAAGTTAACAGCATGTTTACAGAGAGAAAACAATACAAAAAAAAAAGGAGATGGACCGTGACACATCATAACGTCCCCCTCTAGTTCTTAATAAAGGTTAAATAGTTTTGGATTTAGTCATGTCACATGCCAGTGATTTATAAGCTAATATAAACCTATAAATAATCTATTGCAGTATTTTTTTACCATGGTTTAAAACTTTTATCTTCTTATAGAATGAATATGACAAATTATCTTTTTGTGTCTGAATGCAGGCTCAATGAACAAGTACATTCAAGGAGGAGCTCAAGCCAAAAGTTCAGATCAGCCATCCACCAGCAGTTCAAGAGCTCAAGATCAGTTGTCAGCCATCACGTCTGAACCTTCTACATCACCCAGCCCTGACCAGGAATTACAAAGCCTGGTTCATGCTTCTCCGTCAGCTCCACAAGGGACAGACACGCATGGATTGACGGAAGCGTTTTGCTCTCATGCTTCTCCGTCTCCTGGAGAGTGTTGTAAAGCAATTCCCTGGCAGGACAACAGGGGGCGTAGCGCTGTTCTGTGGTATCCTGTCATGTATCGGTCCAGGATAGTGTGTTTATATTGTGTTTTTTTGTATATAAGAGACTTTTTAACACGGACAAATTTGTCTCTCATTCTCCTCCATCTCTTCATGCGCTCACCACCTCTAAACCCACGTTTCCTGTCATTTCTGTACACAAATTAAACACTTGCTGCGCATCTTTTCACTCCTCCAGTCACGGGGGAATTAAACGTTCATGTTTTTTCGCAAGGTATTCTTCATGCTGCTCCGTGTCTGCCGCTAGTTATCCTCGGCTCTCTTTATGTTTTTGAGGGCACAGTGACGGCGGTGTAGACGACAGCGTCGTCCGTCCTGACCAATCACAAGCTGGCATTGTCCGTCTCGACCGTCTCGTATATATGTCGATGGTCTCGACTGACGGATGTTTAGAAAAGAGTGCTCGACTCCATCCGTCCTTGCGGAGCTCTCCAGCAGGCCCACAAGGACATTGCGTGTCTCCGCACTGACGTAGACGGAGAAGCATGAATCAGGTTTAAAGCACACCTACAAACCGAGCACAGCCCACAGCCAGCATACAAGAGAATTAAAGAGAATTTAAGGCGAAGCACTTGCACATACTGTGTTATTGTGTTGTTTTTTCGGGGGGGGGGGGGGGGGGGGGTACTACGAAGCCTTTGTGCGTAGGGCACCAAAATAGCTAGCAACGGCCCTGATTAAGACCTTTGTGTACGTTTGTTGATTAAATGAGCTAGACTGTGCCGTTATGACATTTGATTGTCATGGTTACAGATGCAGATATTATGGGGTCAGCATTTAAGGTCCCGCCAACGTCTCTCTACCTTCTGGTAGGTGTACTGGGCCTTCTGGCCCTTCTCTCTAGCCTCGTCCCGGAGCTCGGTTAGCCACTGAAGGAACAGCGGGTTCGGACAGGATGGCAGGACTCGCTTCCGACCCCACTGAGTCGGTTCCGAACCGGGCATTCCTGTGGACCCAACAGTATAAAGATGATCCAGTAAACTCATAATAAAGCATGAAAACAAGAAAGAACACAACGAACAAAGAAAAGCTAACATTATTAGCATGTTTACGGTAACTTTTTACAAACAAATAACAACACATTTTAAAATAATACGTTTTAGAAGAGAATAAGGTGAGTCATTTTTTTCTAATTTTTTTTTATGTTGCTTAACTTATTGTTCAGTAGAGTCGCATTTGCTCAAGCGCCTTGCTTTCAAAGATACGCATCACTTCCGTGTTTACGTAGGTCACGTGACCCACGTGTTTGAAAACGCTGGAAATGTGAGCAGCGACATCGAGCGGTAATAGGAAGAAACGCAACTGGAAAGTGAAGAGTTTAAATTTTTTTTAAAGTATGGCTTATTTTCTCATAACCTTGCTGCTAAATAATAACTCGTACTTTATTCTTTTTAAATTTAAGTTTAGTTATTTAGTGACGCAAAAATCTGTTTAGAACACAGAAACAATTATGTTTTCCCTGTTTATCTGTCACCTCAAGATAACCGAAGGCCTTTCATTTTCAAAGAAAAACAATAACATGTTACATAAAAAAGTAAAATTAAATTAAATATGACAAACTATTAAAGAAACGTAAAAAGGTAATCTTTGGAAAGTGTCTTTTAGTCTCCATAAAACTACATTTCTCCACCTTCTGATTCACGGTCATGACAGAAAGTGTCATTCAACAAACAACTTTCCAATCAGAGTCAGTTAGCTTTCCAGACCGTTATTCCATTGTCAACGGAACCATTTTTCCTCAGGCTCAAGGCAGCTGGAATCCTCCAACAAGACTCAACAGAGATCAGGAATCCAGCCTCACCCTCCCAACAACCACAGCCGCTGCCTTTTTCAATCACACGCACTGTCAGTCCAATGCTCTCTGAGAGGCAGCAGAATAACAGCAGCAGGACAAAGAGCATGAACGCTTCTGGGAAGCCGGAACAGTTAAATATATCAGTTCCTAAAACATAAACCCCTCCAATAACAATGTATAACTTGTTATCTTGGCATCTAAAATGGGTGGATTTTATACTTAATTTGGTCTCAGATGATTCATTCACCAGAAAAACTGTTACTCAAGGTCTGAAAAAAAGTTGTACATCAACTAATAAATCCTGTTGTAGAGAGCCTTTTGTAGAGCACGCTTCAGTCCCTATGAGATAACAATTATATATCCAGAAATTAAGATGTTTAAATTAAAATGTAAAGAATCACATTATTATTAGTAGTATTGTTGTTGTTATTGTAACTGTTTAAGTTCTGAATAAATAAAAATGCAAATGAACCAATGCCCCAAAAAACAAAAAGCCAATTAATGTCTCACAGCCAATCAGCTGTGGAGGGACACAGGAAGTGTCTATAGCACCTTGAAGGATGTCAGTAGTCTGAGTTCTGATGTTTTAGCTCCTCTTCATTAACTCCTAAAACTGTTGTCAGACACAACAAATGACAGCAATCAAAACTCTTTAAAAATGCAGCATGGTTAAATCCAGTCTCCAACCAGGTGTGTGAGTTAATCCTAGTCTAATTCAGAGATGAAGATGTTGAAATGATGTCTGAGGAACTGGTCTGACTCACATGACTGGATCAGGTTTAGGATCCACCAGACCACTTCCTGGTGTGACCTAAGAGTCTCACCACTAATCTGAACTCATATAAAGATTTAAAATGATAACTTTTAAAAGAGATTTGAATGTCTTGCAAGTGAATATTGTGGCTCGATTTAATTGTAGACTGGAAAAAAAATCTAGTTACACCTTAAAAAAGAAGGCGCCATACAAATACAGGCCATTTACCATTCTATAAAGTCACTTTTTAATTGAAAAAAAAATCTGATCAGTCTTATATATTACTCCCTTTATTCCATAAAGACTTTCCATAGAAAACACATCTCTTCTACTGTACAGAGAAGTCCAGGTAATACAGTCCCACAAAAAATATATATAAATGAGCCAAAGCAGAATGACCAGATGCACTAAGGAAAACACCTCCGCCGTCTTCACTTACAAGATCTGATCAGATTTATGTGGTGTTGATGTCTCACTACCCACAAAAGGGTCATAATGTTTTGACTGACTGTAGTCAGACTTGTTTGATGCATCATACAATTAATAATAGAAAACCCAAATCCAGACACGATGATAAATACAAACATATTTACAGTAAATACAATTGATTTGCTCTTCTTGTTAGTGTGCGGTTAGGCTCCGCCCCCTTTACCCTCTACCCGTCCATGAGTCAGCTCCTCCCTCCTTCATCTCCGGAGTTTATCCTGACCACCTATTGCCCAGCTGATCCATTTGTGTCGTCACTGTCCCCTTCCTGGGGAGAACCTGGAGTGGACCCCCCACCGGTGCCGGCGGCTACTCCGCCCACCCTCCTGGCAACTTTCCCCTTGAGCAACGTGCTGTCAGGGTGGAGTGAGTGATGGTGGAGCAGCAGCTCATCCTGAGTCCCTGCCGTGTGGCCGCATTCCTCGCAGACATACAGCTTGTTGCGTCGCTCTTTGTAGGCATACTTCAGGGTGACGCTGTGGATCTTCTTCATGTGGGACTCCAGGGAGCAGCGCTGGGTGAAGGCCTTGTCGCAGAGGGTGCACTTGTATGGTCGGACACCTGGAAGGACATTTAAAGAATGTCAAAACTGTTGGCTCATCTGATGATCCCATGATCATACATGAACATAAAAGTGTATCGCCACCTGTATGTGTGCGTACGTGTCTCTTGAGGTCGAAGGTGTCGTTGAAGCCTTTGCCGCAAAAAGTGCACAGGTGTCTCTTAGTCTCGTTGTGGCACTTGACATGTCGGTTTAGCATGCGCTGGTATTGGAATGTCTTCTCACAAACCTGGAACACAAAAACAGCACAGTCCTGTCATGGTTACCGTGTTTTCAGGTCTTTGTGATTTAGAAGGACTTTTTTTCTACGTATTTATATTTAGTGCTTGATAAAAGATGGCCACCACAGCTAACTGACATGCTAAAATTTGGTGGTGTTGTAGTTGATCGTTGTCCCCTCCTTGCTTTCCGGTCCATACACATTATGGGACATCTTTACCTAAATTTTACACAATACTTGTTGGGGTCAACCATCTCTGTCCATTAGCAAAGCAAACTCTCGGAGGTCAAATTTGAAATGGAAGTTAACTCCAATAAAGTTGGCCACCAAAGTTAATCAACATTAGCAAACATCAAATTGAGTACACCTGTACAAAGAAAGAGCTGCATTATCTAAAGGTGTGGTAGTGAAGGGTAAGGCATATACTATAGCACGGGGGAGGCTTCATCATGGTATGGGGATGCATTGCCTCTTCTGCTGTTAGTCATGTTTAATTTATGATAATCAGCTTTGTGTTGGTCACTAAACAAATCAGCTTAACAAATGTCAAAATTACAGTCATGCATTTAGAGAAGTTCACGACATAAAGAGAACTAAATAAAACTCAAATACACACCTGACACACATATCCTCCTGTTGTTACTGGTGATGGGTTTTGATTCTGACTTGGAGATTCGGTTGCCACAGGGACAACTTCTAAAGGGACGTGGAGAGGATTTTGGGCGGCTGGCATAACGGTGGCTTGTGGAGTTACAGGTGACGGGTCGGAAATGGGGGGAGGAGCTTGAAGGGGAGGAGTCGAGTCAGGAGGCAACTCACCTGTAGTTACCTGAGATAAAAAAGATAAAATATAAACATTAATGCAGAGTTAGAAATATTATTTAATGCTTTACGAGGGATTTGTTTGTCCTTCATTTAAAACTGGTTTTTCTCACCTTGATTTTGGATCGGACATAAATGGAGCTGGTCTGCCACCTCCTCCTGATGTCTGACCTGGTCTCGGGTGAATCTGCCGGACTCTGGGGTTCTCCGAGGACCGTGCTAGAGGGCAACTCGGCGTGAGAGTCTGACTGAGAGTTCTTGGTGAGGCAGAGAGGAATGGTCTCAGCAGGACTGGCCTCAGCTTCCATCAGGACGGATGGGGGGAAGATGGAAACTGGTGACAGAACAAGGAAGGAAGAGTAGTTATTATGTTTATCTTTCTCAGGAAACAATAAAAAATTAGTCAAACTTCTGCTTGTCTGCTCTGTGTTTGATCTTGGCCGTGTCCCAGTGGACAAAGTCAGTTTGCTCTTAGCAGATAATGAATGCTGGTCATATTAAAAAGACATGAGCTAATTGGTTTCCTGAGCAAATTTTCTAGGAAGTTTAGAGATTAATTAAAAAAGAATATTATATTAAATGTTTAAATACAGACGTATTTATGTTCACGAATAAGAAATATTCCATATTTTGCCTAGGAATAAACATTTAACTTTAGAGCACATAAAATTGACTAACCCTAACTCTGCTTAAAAGAATGAATAAACCTTTTTTAAGAACAGCTAATGAAGATAATTAAAATGGAAAAGTAACACACACCTGTTGATCTTTATCTACTGATTGCTCACAGTGGCTCAGAGTTTTCACTACATCTACAATGTTTTATTTACAAATATTGCTTTTTCCTCCAAGTACGTCTTAAATTATATGGGACAATAAACAATGATTTTTTTTACATAGGTTTAATCTTCAGGATGACCTCAAATATAAAGAATATAATAATCTTTATTTTTCCTAATCTATTCTAAACGATAAGAAAGCAGTTTATTTACTGAAATATAACATTAAAATATGGTAACAACATGTGCCAGTAAAAATTATCTACAGAAATAGTTTGCGAGACATTTCCTTTCATTTTAGCTTACGCTAACATTTTTGTTAGCATGAGCTAAAATAACTCTATTACAGTTTGTTCAGCAAATGTGACTCACGGTTGATTTTTAAAGGATTTTTTGGAAAACATTACCACATTTTTTCACTTCAGTACTATAATTTATCATTGTTCTACATTCCAAACACATTAAACATGTTATTGTCATTAGCAATGCTATGCTAGCAATAGCTACTTCTAGAGATACATTTAATCAACAAATTTATATTTTAAAACTATTTGGGCCTTTTTAAAAAATCTCCAAAATAATCTCTATGAATATATCATTTGTTGTGTGAAAATCAAACTGGCTAACGCATGCTAAAATACTTAAAGTGCTTAGCGCTAAGCTCCTTGGGATTTTTATCTAGAGAGGCGTTATAGAAAAGATAATTTCTTCTTCTTATTTGTGCCGTTTCAGTGTAAAGTTGTGTTGACATTGTCCAATTTGATGTTGACTCTGAACCAAAAATGATTTCAATGTGGTTCTAAATATACTTTTTATAAAATGTGAGGGAGCAGATTAGGAACAGCATTAAATTAAATATTCTGTGCATTTTAGGGCCTTATTTGTTTTACGTTGTGATTTCTGTTCATAAAAGTGTAAAGAGAATTAAAAGAAGCTTTTCAGGGTGTGACTCGTGAGTTCGATTTATGTTGAATAAGGGAGGGGGAGACAACGTTTGTTTGTCCCATTACTAGGTTTCACAACAGGTGTCCCTCTTGCACCGTTTCATATTTGCACAATCACTTAATTAGCAAACGCTGATATGAATATATGCGCTTGTGCATATGGGTGTGCTCCTGTTTAGCCTATTGTTTAGTGCGATTTGTTTTGCACGCACGCACACACACACACACATATGCGTGCACACATACACACACAAAGACATCCACATTACAGTTAGACTTGTTCAACCAGACAGTCTTGCAGCACCGGCTGTGTACCTTCCTCAAACAATCCACCTGCACAGGGCTGTACGTCAGGGTGTGTTGAACCTGTGCATTAGCAGAACTAAACAAAAGTCCAAGGAAAGTGGGTGGCAGAAAGAGAAACCGGGCAGCTTTTTTATTAAAGGTGTGCGGATGTGTTCGGGTAGGCCTGAGCCAGGTGTGGTTGGTTGCTGTGAAAACAATGAATCAGTTTAGTTTGCCGGGTCTCAATCTGATAAAACCCAAATGTAGATGCAAATGAGGCCCTGCAGCCGGCCTTAAGGATGAGAGTGCACAACAGGTGATTTGTAAACCTCCAGAGTTAACGGTACGCAGTGACAATAACGGCTCTGCGCTGCTTCAGCTGCATATTTAGTAGAGAAATGTCACTCGCAGACTTTGATCTCAGGAGTGAGTTTATTCACATACACACACACACACACACACACACACACACACACACACACACACACACACGTGTACACAGAAGATGTGCATTTTTGCAGATTATTAGAAAAACTCAAACGCCATTCAAATATGAAGGGCAAAATACATTATTTATAGTTTTTGATTCTTGTTGACATAATTGCATTTAAAATCTGATCCCATTGCATTTACACTCTTGTTAAGGCCCAGGGGCAGACCTAGAAACATTTTAAAGCCACAGCTTTGGGGGCCACTGATAAATTTGGGGTGGCGCAGCAAACTAAGTATCTTTAAAGATGATATATTTTTACTTTCTGGGATATTATAAAAACTCTTTGGTGTTTCTGTTGCAGAAAGGTTTTGACTTGATTTGACACAAAGAATATAACTGATCATTTTGTTTCATTTCCTGCTTTTTAAAAAGTTTTTTTTTTTTTTATCTGCTGAGTTTGACTGAATACAAACAAAATCGCTGCTGGTCAAATTCTCTGTGACTTGTCTCTGTGACGAACATTCTGCAACAACAAATTAAAATAACTCAAATGTTCTATGGATGAAACTCCTCTTTAGGTTTATCAAAGTTTGAGGTACTCAACTTCTACCTCAATTTCCTAATATTACTTTTTACCTTTCCACAAACAATTTCCTCCTGTGCAGTTATCCTAGCACAGGCAGCAAACGTCAACGTAGGTGCCAATGGCTAAAATGAATACATGTTAACTCATATGGAAATTACTGTGCACTTAACATGGATATATAAACCCATATATACTTTTATGTACACATTTGTACAAAGAAACATACATACACATACAGGCATACAAATGCCCATTCATACACCTATATATACTCACGTACACACAATGTGCTTACAACCGCACACATCTGATATGCTGTTACTAGTTCAACTGTGTGTGTGTGTGTGTGTGTGTGTGTGTGTGTGTGTGTGTGTGTGTGTGCGCGCGTGCGTGCATGTGTTCTCTGTCTTCTCAATGATAGATCGTGGCGGATGGCTGCTTATACTGAGCCAGGATCCTCTGGAGGTTTCTTCCTGTTAAAAGGGAGTTTTCCTCTCCACTGTTACTACATGCTTGTTTAGTATGAGTATTGGTTTCTAGGACTGGGTTTCCTTAAATAGGAAACTTTTAACTAATTGGCATAATTAACTGAACTCTATATGTAGGTTGGCTATTTGGAACAACCCCCTTCAAAAAGGTAGGTTGAATTAGAATGTTTGCTTTGTAAAGTGCCTTGAGATGACTCTTGAGATTTGGCGCTGTACAAATAAATGGAACTGAATTGTATTTCATTGAACCTTCAAGGCCACCGTAACAAATGAATACTGAAAGGTAAATTTGATGTTGACTATGGAAAACTGACTTAAATGCGCAAAAAAACAAATCCTAATTTAGGCTTACCTTTTTCATGGGGCGGGGGCATGTTGCTATATTAGATAATGTTTTATGAAGTAATCAAAATGGAAACTTGAGTGTTTTTTTAACGCAAGCATGTAAATTTAGTCTAATTTATGTATAGAGTACCCTTTCCCATTAAAAGTCAATAAAAAAACATTTAAAAGGGATCAAATTGACAGATCCTTTTCAAATCCAAGATGAAAACTAATTCATCCAAAGTGACCAAATCTCAGCTGTTAAAAGCAAACTGGAGCTGAAACCTCATGATGAATCCTCTCCAGTGTCTCTGTGGTGACTGCTGCTAGCCGGACATTTAATCTCATCTTGTATTGTTTGCTCACCCCTCCTTACCCCCCATCTCCAATGAATAAGGGAGAGAGAGAGAGAGAGAGAGAGAGAGAGGTGTGTGTGTGTGTGTGTGTGTGTGTGTGTGTGTGTGTGTGTGTGTGTGTGTGTGTGTGTGTGTGTGTGTGTGTGTGTGTGTGTGTGTGTGTGTGTGTTTGGGAGGAAGTGGGTGAAGGGGGTTGTGCCAAATAGCCAAATGCTTTGAATTCTAAAACAGAAAAGGCAAAAGGAAAGGGGGAAAAGATGAAGAGTGATGCCTTTTATTCTCCTGATAGTGTTTTATGTTTAATTCCTGGCATCGCTGGCCTGACAGAAAGAGTCAACACTCAGTAGATAACTTTATCAAACACTAGGTGTGAGCCGCTGTGTGTTTGCTAAAGGTGTATTGTCTGCTGTTCGAAGGGTCCGTTACATTTTCCTCCATTCAATAAACATTAACTTTGAAGCAGCGTTAGCACAGAGACAGGAAGTTGATCCAAGATTTCAGTGACGATATTATAAGTTAACTGATTAATAAGAAGTGTATTTATTTAGTTAAATCATACAGACAAAAAATAGGCTAGGAGTAACTTTTAAGCTTTTTAATTCCTAGCCCTATCCTACAACCAAGAAACTGTAAAGCAATAAACTTTATTTTCATTTTTATTTCAGTGCTTGGATCAGAAACAACCGAGGGAACATGTTGCAACTTGCAACATTATTAGCTTGTATTGCTAATGATAGTTAGCTTAACTATTCAAATCAGTTAGATGATCTTGTTAAGTCTGACATCATTCTAGATCCGAGTTCCAAGATAAAAGTTCTGTCAGCTAGTTAGCTTAGCTTTGTTTAACTTAGCCTACCTAGCTCATCCTAGATGTAAACATCAACCAGATTGGCTTTATCTAACTGTAAAAGAACATATTTAAAATTGTGAAACTGAAAACAAAGTTAACATCAATGCTGGGATTTTCTCTGGAGTTTAGGGGCAGAGTCTCTTTTCACCTGTTTTTGTGAGATGCTAATTAGACAACCTTCATGGGAAAGAAGCCTTAAAAGTTGCATTTTTAAATCATAAGAGTTGAAAAATGTGTTGGTTTTCATTTCCTGTATTTTTCAGCAGCCTCAAAGTCAGTAGAGATGCTGAATATAACCTACTACAAAAGTATAAGTGGATTTAGGTAAATTATTGCAAAAGAAGCCCACCTAAATTCACAGCTGACCAAAACAAATGACAAAAACTAAAATAGGCCCAATAAAATATAAAGATGCAAACTTGTAGCTTTGACCTACTATAAATCAGACAATAAAATTACATTATTAATCCACTGTTGGGGTCAGTAAAATTATTGCTTTGTGCCAACAGCTGTATTTTTTTCATTAGTCCCACCTAAATGTCTGAGTGATTTTTTTTTTGCTAAATTAAGAAAAACTGCTCACTGACACAATTTCAAAGGGAATTGCAAAGAACAAAATGCTGTATAAAATTAGGTAACCTACTTGTTGAACAGCAACATTTTTGATATTCAAAAGAGAAAATGTTAGTCTTATATATGATTTTATAAAACTGTTTAGTAATGATGAGGAGACTAAAAGCTCTCTTTTGTGTTTTAGTTTAACTACAATAAACATAAAACCAGATTAAAAAGGAGACCATTTTTATTCAAGAGCTAAAAGTGTTTTTCAAAATAAAAATTTCAGCCATTCATTCAGATTTTTAACACCAAAAGATATTTTTACCTTAAATAATCTTTTCTTCTTTTTTATCTAAATAAAAATGGCGAACTTGAACAAAAACAGACATCAGGGTTAAATGTTTGGTTAGGAACATCTGCAGGAGGTCAGAGGATGGCTTTGTGAATTATTTTACAGCTATTCCTCGCGTCCTATCAAAACCAAAATGATGTGACGGTTTCTTCTTTAACAGTTTTGTCTAAACTCAGAAAACTGCATTCCAAGTCAGAGTTACAAACAACCGCAGGGACTCAGACTGACGATCCATCAGAAACAGGCCCTGGCACATGTTTGTGGGTTTGGAGATAAATAAGCCACCCACACACACACACACACACACACACACACCGTTTAGAAAAAACCGTCAAAGCTGATGGCTTCTGGTTTCATAATAAAACTATTGGACGCACTTTCTCGAGGCAGTTATCATACCTGTGTGCGTGTTCCCAGAGAACGCACGCAAACGCACGCCAGGCAGGTACATCAAGTAACGGCACATACCTGAAGGACTGAGACCGTTGCTGTGGGTTTTTGTCGGAGGGGGTGGATGAGTATGCGTCATCACGCACAAGCGCTCCTGGTTTATTTTTAATTACATAATAAAAATCAGTCACAGAATTTGGGATTATGCAGATTTTTTCGACTTAATCCTGAAAAATAATTCGTTAGCACTCTGACTTTATGCCAACTGGGGGTTTCGCTTATTTAATTGCTCCAATTTACAGTTTCGATGCGTAAAAACGCATCACAGAAAGTGCAGTGATCACGTTTTCAGTTTTGCACAACAAATTATTTGATCGTTTAAAACACAAAGACAAACAATTAAAGTAACTAAACACGTGTCAAAATCATCAGCGGATGGAGATGATTAAAAGGTAACGGTGAAGAGGGTCTGAGGGGGAAGGGGATGGGTGAGAGAGGAGACAGGTTTAGGGTGTAGTCCGTTACTTGTTATCTGATACCGGAGTGCTGCTACAATAAAACCTCCGCCGACGGCAACAATGGGGATTGTTCAGAGGAGGGGGAGACGTGGCTCCCCCCTCAGCCAGTCATTTATATGTAAAAACCGGCGATAAACGTTGGGATTTGACAGGTATAGCAGAACGATTGAGTCATTCTTGGGCCGTTAGATAGTTCAGCTTTGGGTTTAACAAATAAATTATAATTATTTAGGAGAAAATGCCGTAAAATGAAAGAAAAGTATGACTTTTATTTCAGTTTTGAGGTGAGAAACCTGCGCGAGAGTTTCTAAGAGCAGCTGAACAAGGAAGAAAGCAGCAATCAGGGGTTAAAGGTCGGTGAGAAAAGCCACTGATTACTTTAAGGCTGCTCCCGAAAACCGGATCTAACTCATTCAATCTGTTCTTTTTATTTAAATTACGTCAAAGTTCAAAAAGTCCGGTTCCGGATTTGAACGCAGTTTATAAAACCGATTGGCGACGCTTTCCCGTTATTCACAGTTGCCCCGTTACAACGGGACCCCTCCTCCCCACCTGCCTTCCTCACCGACTGACTCCAAAACAGAAAAACGTGGTCCAAAATGCGCGTAAGCACACCGGACCGCGTACCCGGTGCCGGTTTCAGCGCGTGCCTGTTGTTGTTTTTCCGTCCTTAACAGCAAACATGGCCCGGAGCTGCAGCGTGCACTCACCTGGGATGTAGACGTCTCCCCGCTCATGATCCGGGAGCTCGCTCCAGTTCCGCTTCACCGGAGAGACGTTGGCTTTTTTCACCAGAAAGGCCCGCGGCATGCTCGGATCGGCTCGGCCCGGTTCTGGCTGCGGAGGGAACTTTTGGACAAAAGCCGCTCTCGCGACGTCAAAAACTCAGGTGAGTTTTTTTTTTTAGAAGCAGGAAGCTGGAGGTGTCGGTCCTCCTCCTTCCACCTTTCCTCTCCTCTCTCTGAAACATCCAACTTTTCTTCTTCTTCCTCGAAATTCCCAGATTTAGAGTCCGGTTCGGAGAAACGTGTCGACGTCCGGACAGGTGAGTCCGCTCAGGTGAGCTCGGGTAGGTAAAGAGAGAGAGAGAGAGGAGTCCTGCGCTCTGAAATAACGGGAGTGTGTGAGAGCGGGTGAAAAAAAACGGTAGATATCCTTGATCTCACACGCGCGCGTGCACACACACAGAGGCAGAGGTGGGTCAAAAAGCAGGTACTCATTTAAAAAAGCAGGAAACGGGCACTAGCGCGCATGCGCGGCAGAAAATAACGGTGACAACAAGCTGGAGGGATCCTGGGTTAGGCCCGGACCAGCTGAACCGGTTCTCCTCTCTTCTTTCTCTTCCTCCTCCTCGTCTTCATTCCGCTTTAAGGTGCGGAGTCGCGAGAGGATGATGAGGAGACTAACAGCAGCACTCTTTTGTGTTTTAATTGAACTATAATAAAGATAAAATATTAGGTCAGATTTAAAAAAGCAGATTTTTTTCTAAGGGCTAAAAAACGTATTTCAAAGTAAGTTTTCAGCCAGTTATTCAGACTTTTTAACACCGAAAGTTGTTTTGACCTTTGGGTAATCTTTTCTTCCTCTTTTTCCAAATAAAAGTGGTGAACTCCTACAGAAACACCAGACATCAGGGTTAAATGTTTAGTGAGGAACATCTTCAGGAGGTCAGAGGATGTCAGGTGTTTGGGAGTAACAGGAAGGAAGAGTTTATATGGAGCACATGTGTTTTACGTTATTTGAATGAAGCATCATAAAGAACTCTCTGTGCATTGATTTGCATCTTATTATGAAGGTCATTTTAATATTTCCGCTTCTGATCCAACTTTTATTTAGTCCCTAATCTGGCCTTTTTATTCCTCCTTTTCGTTCTTGTCTTTTATCATGCTTGAGACGCGATTAGTGACATAAATGTCTTCCCTACTAATTATAGTCAACTAGATTAACAAGTGGGGTGGACATAGTTGCCTCCCATCTTGGTACCGTACCAACTACAGGGGGATCAAACTCCTGAGCCTCCCTGGTAAGGTCTATTCAGGGGTTCTGGAGAGGAGGGCCCTTCGGACTGTCGAACCTCGGTTTCAGGAGGAGCAATGTGGTTACGTCCTGGCACACTGGACCAGCTCTCCTCTCTTCTTTCTCTTCCTCCTCCTCGTCTTCATTCTGCTTTAAGGTGCGGAGTCGCAAGAGGATGATGGGGAGACTAACAACTGCTCTCTGGAAGCAGGTTAGGGGGGTCCTGGAGGGTGTGTGGGAGTTCGCCCAACCATACATGTGTTTTGTGGATTTGGAGAAGACATTCGCCCGCTTCCCTCGGGGGTCTTGTGTGTGTGTGTGGGTGAGGGTGGGGTGGGGTGCTACGGTAAGGGGTACCAGGCCCTCTGATAAGGGCTGTTAGGTCCCTGTATGACTGGTGTCAGCAGCCTGGCCAGCCAGACTCTTCCACTGCTTAATTCTGCACAGAGGATGAGTTTGGTAACTCTCCCATGCAAATAACCCCACCCTCTGAGAGTTCTAACCGAGCCAATCGTCACTGAGCAGCGTGCGCCACACACCGCAACGCTCAGTTTCTCATAAACAACGAAGATGGTGTTTGAAGTGGAGTTTGCCGCAGCTCCTTCCTCTTGGACATGTCTTTAAAACCACAACAAAAAGAACCGCTTAAAACTTTCCTCTAAAGAAACATGTTTGCGCAATCGCCAGGTGCCATTTTTGACTACATCTTAAAGACTACAGTGTTGCGCAGTACAGTCAGCATTTCCGCATTTTTTGTGATTGGTTATTTTTGAGCTGGTTAGTCCCGCCTCTCATGTGCCTCTGCTTCTGAGTAACCAGACGTACTCTGCTTAGAAAAGAGAGCTGAGTCAGAAGGCAAAGCTCTCGATTTACCAGTTGATCTACGTTCCTACCCACACCCGTGGTCATGAGCTTTGGGTAGTGACCGAAAGAACGAGATCGCGGATACATGCGGCTAAAATGAGTTTTCTCCGAAAGGTGTCTGGGCTCTCCCTTAGAGATAGGATAAGAAGCTTGGTCATCCGGGAGGGGCTCGGTGTAGATCCGCTGCGCCTCCACGTTGAGAGGAGCCAGTTGAGGTGGCTTGGGCATCTGGTCAGGAGGCCTCCTGGACACCTCCCTGGTGAGGTTTTCCAGGCACGTCCTACCATATGGACCTAAAGGGAGACCCAGGACATGTTGGAGGGGCTAAGAGCTGGCCCAAGTGGCTGGGAAGAGGGAAGTCTGGACCTCTCGACTCAGGCTGTTGCCCCCACGACCTGACTCTGGATAAGCAGAAGAGAATGGATGGATGGATTAACATGTCTCTTTTTCTTTCATTTTCAATCTGACTTGTTTTGGTTTAAGGTTTTGGGCTGAGAACGCAGCTAAAAGCCTCCATAGCCATAGTCAATGGGTTTGTTTTCACTGGGTGCAGAAGCGGCTCGCCTTGCACAAGTTCCAGAAGCGTAGTGTCACAGGATTTGCGGCAATCTGCTAATTTAACACTTTCCTGGGTTTTCCACTGTGTAAGCGGCATGTAGCATAGAAGACATGTTTTCACCGCCAGCCCCATGATGCATCACTTTCTACCGGGGCATTTCAAACACAAAACTGCAGCAAATGCATTCCACATAGCGTGTCCCCGGAGGTCAAGAAATCACTGGAGAATTGCAATCATGTGATTTTGGCAGTTCGCGCAATAACCAGTAAGGACAAAAATGTCAGCATGTATCCAAAAAGGTCTGGTTTTTGTTCTGTTCTCCTTACCTCAGACACGGCAGTGTCCAGGGTCATCATGTATTTTAGTTTAATTGTTAAGTAACTGGACATTTGCATGTGTCTTTACTTTTGAAAGTCGTCGTATGGTTTACACTGCTTTCATGTTTGACTTCCTGTCTAGCCCAAACTGCTGAGCTTGGCATGTTCTAAAAGCGTAGCGCCTAAAAAGTCTTCCAAAAGCGTAAATTTAGCATCGCCGTGCTACGCTTCTACAACTCATCCAAAATGAGCTTCTTCACAGTTGAGGTAAACACACCCAAAGACATATAACAGTGTCTGTTAAGCTGCTTACTACGCTTTGCGAAAATTAAACAATACCTATGGTTTAGGGTCTATTTTCTATGTGCTACACTTCCAGAATACATTGAGCTCAGATGTTTGATCAGGCCAAACAAGAAGTCAAACACAGGATCAAAACATTTGGTAAATTTCAAAATGAAAGACATGCAGATTTCCTAGTTTTTTTTATCAACTTTTTTTTATTTTCCTTTAAATCAGAACCACAAAACAAAGATAACAATAACATGCACATATATTTGTCTGTCCCCATCACAAGCATGACATGTCACGTCCCGCTTATTTAAAGACACATTAATAGCTGCACCTGCTTATTCAAGTAAACAGAAATATGGGACAAAAATTTACCCAGAGTCCAGAGCCTCGGTTGCTGCACACTGACTCTCACAATGTGTCCGGAGGTGATCAATAACAGTTCTCCAGGCCTCAACTGTAGCGCTCCCAGCCCTGTGCACTCTTGCTACAGAAGGTTCCAAATATGCTATGTCCAAAAACAATGTCGTCATGGCATACACGGAGAGGCAATGCAGATTTCCTAGTTGAATTACCAGTAAAATAAAGTAATTACCAGTAACACCTCTATCGCTAAAAGAACTGAAATTTTCAATATACACTGCCATCATTCTCTGTCCTTATAGCGTGAACTGCCAAAATTAGGTGGGATTTTTCAATTCTCTGGTAATTTACTGGTTTTCCTAACCTGGCAAGTCATCCTATATATGTAAATATGTAGTCTGGCCAAATCTTGACAGCTTGGTCATGGGGCGGAATCTGTGGTTGTCCACATGCAATTGGTCAACATGATGAATTCATCGCTTAATAAATTAGTCAGTGGGGCAGTCTGCCAACTGATTGGTAAAGAAGACACAAATACATCCTTGTTTGAAATACAGGGAGTGCAGAATTATTAGGCAAATGAGTATTTTGTCCACATCATCCTCTTCATGCATGTTGTCTTACTCCAAGCTGTGTAGGCTCGAAAGCCTGCTACCAATTAAGCATATTAGGTGATGTGCATCTCTGTAATGAGAAGGGGTGTGGTCTAATGACATCAACACTCTATATCAGGTGTGCATAATTATTAGGCAACTTCCTTTCCTTTGGCAAAATGGGTCAAAAGAAGGACTTGACAGGCTCAGAAAAGTCTAAAATAGTGAGATATCTTGCAGAGGGATGCAGCAGTCTTAAAATCGCAAAGCTTCTGAAGCGTGATCATCGAACAATCAAGAGTTTCATTCAAAATAGTCAACAGGGTCGCAAGAAGCGTGTGGACAAACCAAGGCGCAAAATAACTGCCCATGAACTGAGAAAAGTCAAGCGTGCAGCTGCCAAGATGCCACCTGCCACCAGTTTGGCCACATTTCAGAGCTGCAACATCACTGGAGAGCCCAAAAGCACAAGGTGTGCAATACTCTGAGACATGGCCAAGGTAAGAAAGGCTGAAAGACGACCACCACTGAACAAGACACACAAGCTGAAACGTCAAGACTGGGCCAAGAAATATCTCAAGACTGATTTTTCTAAGGTTTTATGGACCGATGAAATGAGAGTGAGTCTTGATGGGCCAGATGGACGGGCCCGTGGCTGGATTGGTAAAGGGCAGAGAGCTCCAGTCCGACTCAGACACCAGCAAGGTGGAGGTGGAGTACTGGTTTGGGCTGGTATCATCAAAGCTGAGCTTGTGGGGCTTTTCGGGTTGAGGATGGAGTCAAGCTCAACTCCCAGTCCTACTGCCAGTTTCTGGATGACACCTTCTTCAAGCAGTGGTACAGGAAGAAGTCTGCATCCTTCAAGAAAAACATGATTTTCATGCAGGACAATGCTCCATCACACGCGTCCAAGTACTCCACAGCGTGGCTGGCAAGAAAGGGTATAAAAGAAGAAAAACTAATGACATGGCCTCCTTGTTCACCTGATCTGAACCCCATTGAGAACCTGTGGTCCATCATCAAATGTGAGATTTACAAGGAGGGAAAACGGTACACCTCTCTGAACAGTGTCTGGGAGGCTGTGGTTGCTGCTGCACGCAATGTTGATGGTGAACAGATCAAAACACTGACAGAATCCATGGATGGCAGGATTTTGAGTGTCCTTGCAAAGAAAGGTGGCTATATTGGTCTCTGATTTGTTTTTGTATTGCTTTTGAATTTCAGAAATGTACATTTGGGAATGTGGAGATGTTATATTGGTTTCACTGGTAGAAATAAATAATTGAATTGGGTATATATTTGATTTTTGTTAAGTTGCCTAATAATTATGCACAGTAATAGTCACCTGCACAGATATCCCCCTAAAATAGCTAAAACTAAAAACAAACTAAAAACTACTTCCAAAAACATTCAGCTTTGATATTAATGAGTTTTTTTGGGTTCATTGAGAACATGGTTGTTGTTCAATAATAAAATTATTCCTCAAAAATACAACTTGCCTAATAATTCTACACTCCCTGTAAAGCCTTGTACCTGTATCTGCTCATGTCTCAAAGAAAAACTCAAGTTTGGATTATTCAAAGTTGATGCCAAAACCATTAGAAATGAGCATTGGGTGGGGTTATTGGTAGGTCATTGGCCCAATCCTAATAATTGTACTTCGCCCTACGGTCACTTGGAGGAACTGCGCAGTAAGGGCTGTGATATACCTGCTGTTTGACTTCACAATGGTGCAGGCAGCAGGTTGCATCTTTTGATGCTTACACATTAGTGTCGGCACGGTCGGGTACAGGACCCATACGAAACCAGAGTTTGGTTTCACAGATGGGTCAGATGAGTGGCAGATTTAGCAGTTTGGGGGCCCAAGGCGAACAGACAAGGCCCACTTAAACTAAATTTTCGACAATCTCATCTTTAACTGGATTTGCGAAACTCTCCCCTCTTCTGACATGAATTATTTTCCCTTTTTATTAGTCCTCCTCTTTTTTCTTGTCTTTCTCTCCTTTTGAGTGCCTTCAATATTTGCTCTGTTTTCTTCTTCCTGTCAGTGCTCCTGTGTTTTGCCTTAGTTTATTTTTTCTATTTTCCATTTTGGTCTATGTTTTCCTCCCTTTGAACATTTTCCATTGTCTTTCCTTTCTGCTTCCTTTTGATGTTTACATTGAAAAACGACGTCACTTTTGGAAGTGAAGACAAAAGCTTTTTTAAAGCAAGCTGCTTCTTTCTCTTATTGAAGCCACTAGGATAACTCAATTTCATGCATAATGTTTTGACTACCGCTTCGAGTTTGTTACGAACGCACCGGCCTCTCTTCTTCTTCTTCTTATTTGTGGTCTTATGTCACTTGGCAAACAACAATTTGGTGCGTTATTACCACCAACTGGATTGGAGTGGAATGACTACCAGTCACTTCCTGTTTGTGCATCGGCGTTTTAAAGGAATAGTCCATTGTGGCATTAACAGAGGGGTGCCAGCAGTCAGGGCTAGGGGGGCCCCCCAACATAAGGGGCCCCAGGCGGCTACGACCCATGCCTAATGGTAAAACCGCCACTGGGTCCGATATGCATTTGCCTCAAATTGGTGAGTAGAATCAGTCAGCAGGGGGTTCCTGCATGCACAATTCATTTTCCTACTGGATGCTGTTATTATAGAGGACACAGCAGACTGTCCTGCGCTTATTAAATGCCACCCACAGACTCAGGGTTTTCAGTATTCCTTGCCCTTCAGATTTATATGTGAACACCACACCACCTGTTCAAGACATATCTGATCATGTGTCCCTGTGATAGACTGGACATGTCCAAGGTGTCCCCCATATTTTTGGTAAAAGCTACAAGAACCTGAAGATCCACATGCAGCCCCTGCCCTGAGCCTCAGGTTGTGATCACCTGTTTTTGATGGTCAGCATGAAACCATAAAATCGTCGTCGTCATCATCATCGTCATCGTCGTCTTCCTCCACTTATCCAGGTCCGGGTCGCAGGGACAGCATCCCAACTAGGGAGCTCCGGACTGTCCTCTCCCTCCTCACCACGACAGATTGGTTCAGCGTCCGCATCACTGCAAACGCTGAACCAATCCACCTGTCGATGTCCCGATCCCTCCTACCCTCACTCGTGAACAAGACCCCGAGATACTTAAACTCCTCCACTTGAGGTAGGACCTCTCTCCTGACCCGGATTTGGCAAGCCACCCTTTTCCGGTCGAGAACCATGGTCTCAGATTTGGAGGTGCTGATCCTCATCCCAGCCGTTTCACACTCGGCCATGAACCTACCCAGCAAGAGCTGAAGGTCAGAGCTGGATGAAGCTAGGAGGACCACATCATCCGCAAAAAGCAGAGACGAGATTCTCCTGCCACCAAACTCGACACCCTCCACGACACGGCTGCGCCTAGAAATTCTGTCCATAAAGGTAATGAACAGAACCGGTGACAAAGGGCAGCCCTGGCGGAGTCCAACCCTCACCGAGAACAGGTCCGACTTACTACCGGCTATGCGGACTACACTCACGCTCCTCTGGTAAAGGGACTGAATGGCCCTTAACAGAAAGCCACTCACCCCATACTCCTGGAGCGTCCCCCACAGGGTGCCCCTGGGGACACGGTCATAAGCTTTCTCCAAATCCACAAAACACATGTGGATTGGTTGGGCAAACTCCCATGCCCCCTCCATCACCCTTGCAAGGGTATAGAGCTGGTCCACAGTTCCACGGCCAGGACGAAAACCACATTGCTCCTCCTCAATCTGAGATTCAACTATCGATCGCTCCTCCCCAGTACCATAAAATATTTCTGAAAATCATAATAGTGATAAATATTAATTGGGTTGGTCTTTAGTGTTTTTTTTATTATAAACCTCGTCTCATCTCTCGTCTTCTTCCACCTATCCGGGTCGTGGGGGCATCATCCCAAATAGACAGTTCCAGACGTCATCTTCATGGCCACCTCCACTAGCTCTTCCGGCAGGACCCCAGGGCATTCCTGGGCCTGTTTGGAGTTGTACTTTCTCCTACGTGTCCTGGGTCAACCAGGGGACCTCCTGCCGGGAGGACATGCCTGAAACACCTCCAGGAGGCATCCTAACAAGATGCCCAAACCACCTCAACTCACTCCTCTTGATTTGGAGGAGCAGCGGCTCTACTCTGAGTCTCTCCCAAATGTTCGAGCTCCTCATCCTATCCCTAAGGCTGAGCCGAGCCACCCCGCGGAGAAAACTCATTTCGGCCGCGTGTATCCGCAATCTTATTCTTTCGGTCATTACCCAAATCTCATGACCATAGGTGAGGACTGGGCGGTAGATGGACTGGTAAATCGAGAGCTTTGTTTTCCGGCTCAGTTCCTTCTTCACCACAACAGACCGGTTCAGCGTCCGCATCACTGCAGACGCTTCCCCAATCTGCCTGTCGGAGTTTTTCTAAACCTTTTAAAAGATATTTCAATAAATACACAAATGATTTTATTTTGAAATAAATGCCTAATCTTTTTACTCTCAGATCTCTTGCTCTGGTGTTAAAATACAAGCTTAATTATAAATAATTTGCAAAGTTTTTCTATTCAAATTAATAGTTTTTTTTTTTCAAAAGACAATTTTCGGGCTCTATGCATCTTCATTTTATAGATAACGTGATTAACTAAGTAGAAATAATTCATTTTAAATGAATGTGAAAGTAGCTTTTAAAATATTAACTATTAGCTGTGTTAACGTTCCGTAAACTCTGCACACAGTAGTTAAAATACGCAACAGGACACAGAGCCATGGAGGGGGAGGAGCCAAGGAGCGATGCAGGAAGCGGTATGCTGCTAGGGCTGTCGGATGAGTTTGGGCAGATGAGAAATCCCTTCCTTTCTCAACCTCCTTTCTTCTCTCGTTCTTTCTTTGATGCAGAAAACATGTGACTGGATTTCAGTTTATAAATAACACAAAAATCCAAAAGGTCAGAAGTCAACAGGGTTAGGGGCAATGACAAAGAATCACAAGTTAAACACAAAAAGAGATGACTTTATTAATGGTTTGTTGTTACTGCAGTGGTCCGTTGTTTTCTCACTTGTGTATGATTGTATGCTTAAACCAGTGCTACCAGTCTGGATTCTACACTTACTTTAATAACTGTCACTTGCAGCAGTTTATAGAATTTTTTTTTAAGTCTTAAAAAAGTTCATGCTGTCCAGACTGGAAATTATCTTTTTAAAATTAACATGATTAGTATTTTTATTTTTTCCCAAAAATTAAAAAATGTTTAAGTTTAATTATTTGGCAGACGCTTTTATCCAAAGCGACGTACAATTGTTAACCTATAGGGCATGTTGTTATCTGTGGGGGAAACTGGAGTACTCTCAGCCAAGTTTTGAACCTGCAGCCTTTTTACTGTGAGGCAACAGTGCTAACAGCTGCACCACCATGCAGCCCTGAGAAACAAAATTGAAACAGAAATTGTCAATATTCCTTAATGGGATAATTGAAATGATTACTGGTGTACCACAAGGCTAAGTTCTCGACCCACTTCTTTTTTGGTTTTTATAAAATGAATTCCTCTTCTTATGACTTTCATGGTTTTAGATATATGCTGATGAAATTGTTGTTTCACTTCAGTGTCAATAACATCTGTCACAATCCATCCATCCATTTTCTGAAGGGGGGGGGGGGGGGGCTGGTGCCTATCTCCAGCGGTCAACGGGCGATCAGGCGGGGTACACCCTGGACAGAGAGCCAGTCCATCGCAGGGCAACACAGAAACACACAGGACAAACAATCATGCACACACACGCACTCACACCTGGGGACAATTTAGACAGACCAATCAACATAACAGTCATGTTTTTGGACTGTGGGAGGAAACCGGAGTACGCGGAGAGAACCCACGCATGCACAGGTAGAACATGCAAACTCCATGCAGAAAGATCCCAGGCCGGGAAGCTTACTCAGGAGGACCTTCTTGCTGCAAGGCAACAGCTCTAACCACTGCAGCCCATCTGTCACAATATTTACTCTTAAATCCACATCTTAAAATGCCTTTTAAAAGGTTCTGTTTTGGTTTAAAATGAGCAAAATCATTTAAAGACATTAACCCCTATAACAGTGACTATCATACACAAAACATTTGGGTGTTTAAGAATCTCCTTCCGAAACGAGAAAAGTCATTTTAGGTGAGCAAAGAGTGATAGGATCTTCATTAGGAAGCTCATCAGATCACTCGCTTGCTATGTAGCCAAGAATTTGAACACAACACATTTTGAAAATGTCATAAAATCTCTAACTTGTTTTTAACACATTATTCAACTATTACTTAAGACAAAATGTAAATTAGGAAAAATCCAACATTCATGAACAGAATGCGAATGTCCACAGAAGGTAAAAAGGGTTAATTTCACAAAGGCATAATGTAAACAGCAAACCACACCTAATTACATAATTTTTATTTTATTATGTTTAATTAAAAAGAACTACAAAATAAGACAAAAATTACATTATGGTGATGAAAATGAGGCAAAACAGTTACAAACCAAATAAACTAAAACTGTCAGAAAATGTCTGAATTAACACAACTAGAACAAGGCACAAAATGAAACCAAGAACTAAAAAATATTAAATACAGCATTCAAAGGAAAATACGCCCCAACCATTAAAGTATGTATCTGTCCCGAGAAAACCTCTCGAGTTAAACCGGTTCAACCAAAATGCAGAAGGAAACAGATGAAGTGACAGCACAGAACACCGGTTCAGCCTGATCTACAGAAACATCTCCATCAAACTGTCAGCATTACTATCAAAACACTCACCTGGAGCTTTGATTTAAAGGTCAACTTCCTCGATGTGGGCGAGTAATTAGATAATATCATTAGTGGAAACATTTGTGACTCCGTAAACCGACACAACGAGGGCATTGGGGGACATTTGAGCCTGTAGATTCAAATAAAAACACAATATTTGAACCAAACATCTAACCAAACATCTGATCACCGGAGCTTTTTGAGACACAACCTCTTTCAGTTCCTTAAGTTTTTGTTCGCCACCAGCTGCCTCGCTCCCTCCCTGTGCTTCACCTACATATTTGCCTTTTATAATCTTTCTGTTTTCTCAGCAGTGGGTGAGAGCACAGGTCAGGTAACATACCTGCAAGTTATTTTAAACCACAGCGAACGCACTCGCGTTTGTGCTCCTCAGCCAATAGCGTTCTGATATTGTGAATGGACTTCATGGGTACAAGCTTTTGTTTGGTCTGTCTTCTTTCCTGTAAAGAGGAGGACGGAGAAAGAAGTTGGCCCTGGTTCTGAGGAGTGACTCACAAAGAAAAGGGAAAATGTGCATTTTGTTTTACTTAATCATGCAGTTGGAGAACCAGTTTGTCGACATTTGGTTTCCATCGTCTTTTCTAACAAATGAAACTGTTGATTGGTGAATTTTGAGATTTTCTGTTGCGATGGTTATCATTATAAACGAATGTCTGACGATATTTAGATTTTTTTATTTCTTCTGATCAATTAAATGCTGAAGAAAAAGCAACATGTCCAGACCATAGAAATAGAACTAGACTAGAAATACAACATGACAAGAAACAGATGCGCACCCTAGTGGCAGACTGCAGTACAATGGTTTGGCTCCGCCCCCTTCATGTAAACAATGATTTATGTTTCTCTTACCCATTTTCCTAACATTTGTAATTAATTATTTGATGCTGGAAACAAAACCTGAAGTGAGGTGCTTATTTAAACCAGTTAGAATTGTGTGTACTGAAACAATTGAATTTCCCTCTGGGATTAATAAACTATTTTTGAATTGAACTGAATTAAAGCCAAGCTATATGCATACAGTGCTAACACCGTTTACATCTCCATCCTGAGCAAGCACAAGGTGACAGAGGGAAGAAATGACTCACATTTAACAGGAAGTAGGATGGGAACCCTTCCGTCTCAACTGTCTGTGGGCTAAAGGCTGGAAACTCTCCACAGTGTCTGCTGAAAGCAAATGGAGATGTTTAGGAGGTGTAATTGTTGGTGTTGTCTCCATACTCCTGCGGTGATTCTCATGAACAATAGATGTTACTAATAAATGTATTCAAGAACAACACTTGAAGAAGTCTCAGAGATAGGAAGAACTTCCTGTGATGCAGATAATCAGCCTTAGGACAAGTTGCACAAGTTGTTTTTGCTATGGTAAATAAACAAACACAATCAAAGCTATTACTGTGCAACACAACTAAAGGGATAGCAGCTAACACGTAACATAGACATGCTGCCTGCCTCGTGGATGGAAGTGGATCAAAAATAACTTTGATAAAAGATGAAGCCTGATCTTTTAAAGCTTAGAAGTTACTGTTAGTTTGGAACTTAGGGGACAAAAACTAATTTCTAATTATTTTTATTGTAATAAATAAAAAAAAGACCAAAACTAGAATAAAAGCACAAACTGCATCACTAACTCAAAAACAAAAGCCATGCTCTGCTTTTTATTTTTATTTTATTATTATTTTCACTCCAACTTAACTGTAAATGTCATAAGAAGAAAAAGGGTGAAAATAAAATCTTAAACTTGTTTTAATTTATTTAATTTTAAGTTTGGTTTTTTCTTAAGTTATGGAACTTGCCTGCACACTAGGATGAGACTTAATTTCCATTTGTATATTTTTTCTTACAAGCCATGCCTATTGGCTTTGGCCTTTGACTCAGCATGAAAGCATTTATAATTTTAGGATTTGTACAACTGATAGATTTGCATTTGTTTTAAATTCAAATATCCTAATGTTTGTAACTGCCGTGTCTTTTTGGTCCTTTCTTGCTGTTTCGAAGTGGATTAGATTATTTTAGTCACTAGGAGGCAGCAGAACCCACCTATTGAGTCAGTGTTACTGTTAAAAATTATTTGCATTACTAGTTTAATTTTTATGGATTATCATATTTTGTTCATATTTAAGATTTTTTATGCTGAATATTTTAAGTCTATGAATAAAGAGTTAATTTGAAAAACAGAAACTCGGTTTTGTTTAAAATAAAAGCATATTTTATCTGGTGACATCCGTCAACATAAAGCTCGGTGATTCTGCTAAAATCTGTTTTTGTAAATCAACTTTTCATGTATTCATGTTTTTTTCTGGTCAGTCCTCCAAGTCGTCAGTAGGTGGCGGTAATTCATCTAAAACGTGTTTGTCAACCGCCGCCATTAAAAACAGAAGAAGAGGCAGCAGCTGTAGGAGGAGGTACTAGTTTGTTGTTCATACATTTCAGATGCAAAGCTAACCGTGTCAGGTTTGCTTCTACACGAAGACTTCTGAGAAAGTCTCTGAAACTTTAACGACCTCATGGGTGCGACGAAACGAGACCTCGAGGATGAAAACGGCCCGCCGGTGGGGACCAGCTCCAAGAAGCCCAGGAGACACGTAGCTGCTCTGGTTCTGGCCAGGGGAGGAAGCAAAGGCATCCCCCTGAAGAACATCAAGAAGTTAGCTGGTGTTCCCCTCCTGGCGTGGGTGCTGAGAGCTGCTGCTGACGCAGAGATGTTTGATAGGTACATGGACAGGAGGAATAATAACGCATTGAACTTATATAGCGCTTGACGCTTTCACACACTCTCACATTCACACACTGCTAGTGATGGTAAGCTACTTGTATTCACAGCCGCGCTAGGGAGGTCTGACAGAGGTCTGACATTTGGCGCCGTCGGCCCATCTGACCACCACTAAGGCAAGTTGGGTGAAGTGCCTTGCCCAGGGACACAACAGCAGGATACCCCTGGCGGGAGCTGGAATCGAACCCATGACCCTCCGATCATGAGGCAACCTGCGTTGCCCCAATCATCTGTGCTAAACAGTTATAAGATGGTTTCTGATCTAGTCTTTTTGTTTTTGTTCTATAAATGCAGCTTTATAAGCCAATAAACTGTGTTTTTGCTTTAGTTGTTCGGTAACAAAGCTCCAGGATATGTTTTTGTTTAGTAAGTTGTCACGTGCTGGCGCAGAACTGTTGACTTTAGGGTGAAAGGTCAAAGTTAAAGCTCAGCAAACAAAAAAAAACAAACTGTGGTGTCCAATCCTGCTCCTGTAGGACCACCATCCTGCATGTTTTAGTCGTTTCCCTGCTCCAACACATCTGACATACACCAGTGGGTTGGTAACAGGATTAACATTAAGATCTGGAAAGACCTGAAAACTCAGTCCGTTCAGTGTAAATGTTTACAACAAGGTCCGGCTGCTTGGAAGGGCGAGGATGAAAGCATCAAGTCCGGTTCCAGCTTGTTTGCACAGTTACATCAGAGAGGATGTAGACGATCGTTAGGACAGAGTCAGCTTTGCGTTTGTCTCTTAACCACAAATAAAGACACACCTAAGACGATACACCGTGTTTGTTTTCTCACGAACCGCTCCATAAGGATGCTGTCTGGGCTTAGCACGGAGCACCAGAGTGTCATAGTGAATAAGGTCTTCATGAGTGGGTTTTGAGATGAAGTTAAGTTTGTGTTATTGGTATTTTACCCATTCTTGTACAAAGAGTTGTGACGATGATGAGGCACTCGTGTCTGATGGAGTGTTATTGAGGTATTTCCCGAAGAGCAGACAAAAGGTTTTGTGTTATTAAAGGCTGAGCTTGTTGTATGTAAAGACAGATTATTTGAAAAGCATTTACATAAATAGGCTGAATAATGATTGAATTGGTCTGCATTGGAGCTCCATCATGTGCGGACACTTGGAGCGTGCACAGATCGGACAGCAAAGAGGAGAGAGCAGCTTCAGTAAGTGAGGTTGGAAACGTCTGGTTTTCATTTCTATCATAGTCCTTCAGGACTCCGTGGATTATTCCATAAGATATTTCATTAAAACTTCAGTGGTTAAAGTATTTTTGTTTTCTCAGTGTGTGGGTGTCGACGGACCACGACGAGATTGAAAACGTGGCAAAGTCCTGGGGCGCCAAAGTTCACCGGAGAAGTCCTGAAGTCTCCAGGGACTGCTCCACGTCTCTGGAGACCATCCAGGAGTTTCTCAGGAATAACACAGGTAGGAGAAGCACACAGGGTACGAGGAGCATCCCAGCTCGGGATTAGAGTAGTCTGGTGAGCCACGTCTGTTCACGTCCAACAGATGTGGACGTGGTGTGTAACATCCAGGCTACGTCTCCATGTCTACACCCGTCTCACCTTAAGGGGGCCTTAAAGAAGATCCTAGAGGACGGCTACGACTCCGTCTTCTCGGTGGTGCGGAGACACCAGTTCCGCTGGAAGGAGGTGAAGAAGGGAAGTGAGTCAGAAATCTATCATTTCTATAAGCTCTGGATGTTGTTAGGGTCGGCGTCTTCGTGCAACGCTAAAGGTTGCTGACGGGATGACCAGATGATCCCTGTTGGTGGAAAAGGAGGACCTGAGGATGTCTTCTAGCTTGTTGAATTTTAGATTCAGGAGTAACAAAGGGGATTTTGTCCTGGTAGTAGAACACTGGACTAGTTTTTTACTCTCACACAGATATCTGGAGTTTATTTAACCAGGTTTCAGCATTCCCTCGCATCCTGGAAAACCTGGAAAAGGATAGACCAGTTCTCCAGTAATGAAAAACACATGGAATGGGAAAAAAGTAAAATGTCCTGGAAACGTTTGAGTTGTCGGGAAAATAATTTCCCCTCCTTGCGGATGAACGCTAACTGGTTAAACATTTACGTATGAGTGTCTGTTTTCAGCTGCCTTCGATGAGCGGTATTAGGATGTGGCGCTGGTCTGCCTTCATGTCTGCATCTAGCCGGCACTGCGCCCATGTGACACTAACAACCAATCAAATTGCATATTCCCTTATAACAGTTCTGCTTCCCAGTGTTTGCCTCTCTCTTTGTTGTTACGTTTACCGCTTTGTCAAACCCACGTAGAACTGTTTCTCCTAAAAAGGACCAGAATTAGTGACTCTAAATTCAAGAGGTGGCATTGTGAAAGACAACAATCTTTGCACAACTCCAACAATTTCTTATCCTGATATGATAAAAGTGTGGGTGTGTCGCTCAGCAGTAGTTGTGAAGCAGGGTTGTCACGGTGTGAAAATTTAACCTCACAGTTATTGCGACCAAAATTATCACGGTTTTCGGTATTCTCGCGGCATTTTTTTAAACATGTTAAATTTTCAGGAAACCAAATAAACCCTGTATATCAGGAAAAATTGTCCTCAGTTTGTGTCTAAATTTTGTCTAAAGTGTGTTATTTTGTAATTATGTTTATTTGTTTATTTCCCCTTTAGTCTTTAAAATACCAATATTTGCCCATAACTTCTTATTTTTTGTCTGTTTGATGTCATCATTTTAACAATATTAGATCAGATGATACTCAGTACTCAAGTAGCCTTCTAATCAGATACTTTTTTACCCTTACTTGAGTAATAAACCCTATATCAGGAAAATATCGTCCTCGGTTTGTGTCCTTCCAGTGAGCTTTGCAGATGTGGGAAAATGTCATCAGGCAGTAATCGTTGTTAAATTCATAATTATTCTCGGAGAGAGACCAACTCTTATCTGCCCCTGGGAGCCCCGTAATGCATAGCGTCATTTCAACATGGGGGTGTCCGCGACACGGTTTATATGCAGGTAGCGGCGCTGCGGCTGCTTTATATAGCGACTCGTTGCATTCTCCCTCAACCCAAATCCTCGGATCACGCATTTTAGCTAAAACGCTAACGTTAGCTTGCCTTGCGTTGACTGTAGAGTTGTGGGTGATGGTCACGCAGATGTGTCATGAGATTTGAAGCGTTGCTGCCTTTCACAGACTCTTTTTCTGCACGTGCTGCAAACAGGATAGCCGTCTTCTATCAACTGTCCCTCGGCATTCTTCAAATATCCAAAAGATGCCCGTACTTCCCACTTTGTCTTCTTTGAGGGATAATAAATGTCCTCCTGAGCACTGCCGTCTCCTCCTTTGGCCATTATTTCAGCTTTAGCTTCAAGAAAGTTTTGGTTGTAAACAACAAAGTGCGCATGTGCTGCTGGCAACTTCAGCAGATGATACGGTGGCTGGTAAGGGTCACCGCGCCGACACCGCAGCCACGGTAACCCACCAAGATAATATAGTTTTTTTTTAACAAGACAGTTATCATTATTGTCAACTTTTTTACCGGGGTTTACCGCTACACCGGTTACCGTGACAACCCTATTGTGAAACTTGACTCGTATTATAGCAGCTAAAAAGTTCCCAGAAAATAATTCCAAGAAAAGAGTGGCGACCCTGTTTGTGTGTTTTGTGGGCTTGATGTAGAACCGTGTCCCTCGTGGTGTCCTGTGGGCTGCGTTTAGTTTGGTTCATATCGAAAGAAGAAAGAAAGAAAACAATCTTTTGTACAGAAACTTGTGATCGGACTCCTCCAGGATAACCCCGTCTCATTGACTGATCACATTCTTTATTGACAGAATTCCTAGATGAGCCAAGGAGCAGAGGGGCTCCGGTTTGGGACTCTTCAGATTGCACGGCTGCCTTTTATGGATGAAGTGGTTATTTTGGCTTTAGTGAGCCGAGGCCTCTAGCTGGCTCTGGGATGGGAAAGCAGCTGGAATGGCCGGAAAAGGGGTATTGTTTTGGGAATGAGGCACTGCTCCAGGCAGAGGAGTTTAAGGATATCTGAGTCTAATTCATGGGTGAGGACGGGGGAGGAGCGGGAGACTGATGGGTGCGTAGTGGGATGCTGTGATGATCTGTCCTGGTGAGGAAAGAGTCGAGTTAAAAAGGGAAGGCTTGGGGAAGTACCAAAAGGTCTTCCTTCCTTCACTTATGAGTTTTAGGGACCAAACAAAAGAATGACATCATCAATAGAGAGCTTGAGTGGCTTATGGGGCGAGGAGCTCAGAGTTGAGTCGTTGCTAAGAACCAGTTCAGGTGTTGGGTTGATGCTTCTGCCAGGGAGTCCTTCTGGATGTCTCCATGGGAGGTGTACAGATAAACCAAAGCAGAACCAGAGAATGTAAAACAAACAGATCCCGTCTCCCTCCAGGTGTTGAATGTACTCAGCCGCTGAATCTGGATCCTGCGAAGCGTCCGCGGCGCCAGGACTGGGACGGAGAACTTTATGAGAACGGTTCCTTCTACATCTCCACCAGGGACTTGATCCTGAACGAGGGGCGTCTGCAGGTCATTGTTTCATCACGTGACTCCCGACAGGTTATGCTGTTTGTCTGGTTCTTTGTTGGGTAACGTGCTGGTTGTGGTGTGGGACTGTCCAGGGCGGTAAGGTAGGCTACCATGAGATGGAGGCAGAGCACAGCGTGGACATAGATGTGGACATCGACTGGCCTGTAGCAGAGCAGAGGGTCCGCAGGTGAGACCCTCGGTTTTAAATAACTCTTGTAGGAGCAACACAAAACCTTTAACCAGTAATCCTCCTGTGTGGACGTCCAGCTGTTTCCACCCGTCACACATGTTCTGAGGTTTGTTCTCACTCTCACAGGTATGGTTACTTTGGTCGTGGGGTGTCCCTGATGTTCTGTAAGGTTTCTGGATGTTTAACAGATGGAAGGGTGTCCCTGTCTGCATCTGGAGAGGACACGGTGTCCATCCACTACAAGGACACAACAGGAATCGGGATGCTGAAGAAAGACGATGTAGAGGTGGGACCTTCCATCTGTGTAAACATCACTGATGAGCTGTTGACCTTCATGTGAGCTTCCTCCTTCTTCCAGGTGGTGCTGCTAATTTCCAGAGATGATCTGGTCACACAGTCGTTGGCCGACAAGCTGAAGAAGGTAACAGGCTGTGAGGTCATGTTGGTGGAGGAGGACCCTCTGAAAGACCTGCAGTCAGTTGTGAGAAAGAAGAAGATGGACTGGAAGGATGTGGCCTTCATGGGTAAATCTGATGCTCCATCAACAGAATATTAGACTGGTGGTGAACCTCTATAGACTTGTGGAGACCTGTGTTGAAACAAGTCATTTATTAATGAGTTTAGCATGTCCCGAGTCTTTATTGACAAAGAAGTGAGATTTGGCTCCCAGACCTAGCCTCCAAAGTCCCAGTATGCCACTGCTGCATGGGCCTCCCCCTCTCCAGCAGCACCGGGTCAGCACCTGTGGAGGGGCAGAGTCCACTCGGGTTTTTAAATCAAGGTGACCAGATAGTTGTCTTCTGTGTGAATGTTGAATCTCACGGTAACCAGTGTAGCGGTAAACCCCGGTAAAAAAGTTGACAATAATAATAACCGTCTTGTTTTTTAAAAAACTATATTATCTTGGTGGGTTACCGTGGCTGCGGTGTCGGCGCGGTGACCCTTACCAGCCACCGTATCATCTGCTGAAGTTGCCGGCGGCACATGCGCACTTTGTTGTTTACAACCAAAACTTTCTTGAAGCTAAAGCTGAAATAATGGCCAAAGGAGGAGACGGCAGCGCTCAGGACATTTATTATCCCTCAAAGAAGACAAAGTGGGAAGTACGGGCATTTTTTGGATATTTGAAGAATGCCGAGGGACAGTTTATAGAAGACGGCTATCCTGTTTGCAGCACGTGCAGAAAAAGTGTCTGTGAAAGGCAGCAACGCTTCAAATCTCATGACACATCTGCGTGACCATCACCCACAACTCTACAGTCAACGCAAGGCAAGCTAACGTTAGCGTTTTAGCTAAAATGCGTGATCCGAGGATTTGGGTTGAGGGAGAATGCAACGAGTCGCTATATACAGCAGCCGCAGCGCCGCTACCTGCATATTTATTTATTTTATTTATTTTATTTATTTATTTAGGAAGTGGGTCAATACATATTAATGAACATTTCAATAAATGTAAATATGCCAGATTATAGCCTTGGGCTAATTTCCATCTGCAGACCCTCCGGCAGGTTGATGTTAGACACAAAGTAGTGTAAACATACAGAGATAGTATTTACAAGTCATGTGACAGAGACAAAAACTGTCATCCCATTATACAAACACAAACAAATGTCAAAGAACCGTGTCGCGGACACCCCCATGTTGAAATGACGCTATGCATTACGGGGCTCCCAGGGGCAGATAAGAGTTGGCCTCTCTCCGAGAATAATTATGAATTTAACAATGATTACTGCCTGATGACATTTTCCCACATCTGCAACGCTTACTGGAAGGACACAAACCGAGGACAATATTTTCCTGATATACGGATTGCTCAAGTAAGGGTAAAAAAGTATCTGATTAGAAGGCTACTTGAGTACTGAGTATCATCTGATCTAATATTGTTAAAATGATGACATCAAACAGACATAAAATAAGAAGTTATGGGCAAATGTTGGTATTTTAAAGACTAAAGGGGGAAAATGTAAACAAATAAACAACATAATTACAAAATAACACATTTTAGGCAACATTTAGACACAAACTGAGGACAATATTTTCCTGATATACAGGGTTTATTTAGTTTCCTGAAAATGTAACGCGTTTAAAAAAAATACCGCGATAATACCGAAAACCGTGATAATTTTGGTCACAATAACCGTGAAGTTAAATTTTCACACCGTGACAACCCTAGATCCAGTATTAGCAAAACCAGTCTGTGGACCAGATCTTCACCCTCACAGGGTTGCTAAGTGGGTCGTGTTAACTGTCTACTGTACGTGTCTTCTCTGGACCAGGAGAAGGTTTCTGACCAGTATGGTGTGCTGGGATTGCTTCTGCATGCCACTCGGTAAGGTTGGGTGATCGGATAAATTTATCGGTCTTGGATGATTGGCCAAGTCCTTCACTGACCTTTTTTTTAAGAGTGATATTTTTTATGTGTCTGAACTAGTCTAGGTTAAATCTGTGTCATTTTTGCAACGCTCTATGTATCAGAGAGCTAGGATTCCCATGAGACCGCCATAACTGTAGACACGGTAAAAGCTTTCATCAAAACCCTCCGAAATGTAAAATAACGTCCAGCCCACTGTTCAAAGCCTTCTGTCACTCACAGAACAGAGAAATCTCAAATATAAACTCTTTTTATGTCCACAAGGGTCAAACTAATGTCCTCAAATCAAACGAGTCTCACTTCCGTAGTCCGACACTATAGACGTGATTCCATTATCAGAACTTCAGGGTAGTTTTACAGGGACCTCCCGGCATGTGTGTCTCCACTCCACCACCGGCCCAACGGCCATTTTCAGGAACTTTCAGAGTACCTGAAGAGCGGTAGGGACTCGGAAAGGCCCGGTGGAGTAGCTGAGCAGAACTTTTGGTTAACCCCTGCTGATTGGTTGTAACACAGTAGGAAGTGACGTCAGCAGACGCCATCCAAAACCACCGCCATTAGAAGAGTTGCTTGTGAAGCAGAATGGAAGCAAAAGAAAATATCTGAGTGCTTTAAAATCACCGTTGGTGAACTCCCGACAAACACGACAGAATTCCTCTACAACCACGCTATTCACGGGGTTTGTTGTCTCACAGAGCGTCATGAAAAATGGAGCTTCTTGTGGTCGTTGAACGACACGTTTCATGTCACGCAGCTGCTCTCGTCCTCTGAATGGATTAAATGATGCTGTACTTAAACAGAATAAAATTTTAATGTTATTGATGTCACTGTGGGTGCTTTTTGGCACTGACCAGTGACATCGCTCACTGCTGAAGCAGTTCTGATATGCTGACGTCTGTGTAAAGACAACTGCTGAGGGGACTGGGACATCTCATTTCCCCGTGCCAGAATTTACCCTGAAGTCCCGACACTGGAAACACGGCTAATACCGCCACCACTGTAAACATCCTAAAGTACCTTGAGATGCATCTCTTCATCACCCTAATATCTGTTGGCATCCTCACATCTGCTTCAATCTTTGATCGACATCTTACTGATCCAACTGGTACCAACGCTTTTATTAAGTTTGGAAACTGAACCAATCACGGTGCAGTGTGCTGCTGATGGGAACATCAGATAGCCAATGGAATTTGGAAGACACCAACATCTTGAATAAGCCAACCTTCCACCAGCTGCGTAAGCGTCATCTAACGTAACAGGTGCGTTCTACCCTCCATCGGTCTTCTCACCAGGAGTGTTTCAGGCCCAACACCTCCACCCTTGAGTTCCTCACATGTGCGTTCCCTTCCAGTGTTGCTAATGCATAGGGTGTCCCAATTCTAGAGTGGGGACCTTGGTCCTTCCCCTTCTGCTTTCTTCATCCAAAATGTATTACCCATAATTCATTGCTGTGTGGGGATTTTGAGAAGAAGATGGAGAAATGGCTTGAAGATCCTTTCCTAAAATACACATTTAAAGTGTAAATATTGAGATATTAAAGGGGCATCATGGAAGTTTGACAGCCAAAACATGTATAGAAATAATAAATGTCTTCTTCATACATTCTCCTGCAATGCCCTGGTCCTGTAGAATGAGCCCTGGCATTTTTACTGCGATTGCCTGTTTTTCTGTAAAATCACAGAAAAAGAGAGATGCTCGGGTCGAGCAGGCTGCTTCATGCACGTTCACGCTCAGGCATAGCCCGTAGCATTTGCTATCAGTAGCTTTAGCAGCAGAGAGAGAGGCAGTGCCACTTTGTCGCAGTTCCTAACGCCTAGTGACAAACCTAGCTACATTTCTGAGGACACTTAGCTACTTTCTTCTAGATATTTCCTGCAAATTAGCAACAAAATAGCCATTTTCGCTCCGAACTGTTCTTTGAATGTTGTTTCAGCTGTCATCAGGAATATAAATGTTACAGATACAAAAGACGTCACTGGTGCTTTAGCTCACCTAGTAAAACGTCGGACTCTTGTGCAGAAGTCCTGGGTTTGATTCTGGATGTGAACATACTTTATTTAGAGTTTATTTTTTACATTAACGGTATATTTTTTTACAGTAAGATGCCCAAATTTTTATTTGAGACTCGCCGAACGGCATTGAATTCACAGATAAAAAAGATGTGGGTTCAACTTTTTTTGGAACAATTTTTCAAGCAACGGAATGGAATGATCTGAGCATGCAGGAGGACTGACCCATCATAAACCTTTGTCGGCTGTGCTGAAGAGAAAGGTACAGAACCAAATTATTTAATTAATTAGCTGCGCGTTCTCCTGACCTCTGTCCTCCGGGCCACACACACACACACACACACAAGGAGCTGTCTCTCTCAGCTGTTATTTTCGTTAAGGAGTGTGCACGTACAGCATGCGCGCCTCATGCACGAGCCTCCTATTGAAGCTGCCGTTACGCTTTTGGCCTGAGGGGGCAATCGCGAGCCTAAAAATTCAAAACTCCCTTAAAGTCTCTTTAAATATAATTTTAGTGTGGACAGATACAATTACAGTCAAATAGTTCCCTGTTGGAAAGAGGAACACGTTGAGTTTATTTGCGTCCAACGTCACAGTATCGCGTCTGGACCCTCTGACAAACCCAGAACTTACTGTAGAGAGTACCTAGCCCTTCTTACTCAGGACATCTCTTCTAGACATGCTGGTGTGCAGCTGTCTCACTCAGTTAGCATGGGTGTGTCCTCATCCTGGAACAGTTAACATCTGAATGTAAATAATTTTCTATGTCTCCTCCCAGGTAACGAAACAGCAGATGCCAGCTGTTTGAAGCTGGCAGGTTTGAGTGCAGTTCCTGCAGACGCTTGTAAAGATGCCTCTGATGCCGCCAAGTACACCTGCCGCCTCCTCGGCGGGGCGGGAGCTGTGAAGGAGTTTGCTGAACACGTTCTTCTGCAGAAACAAAAGGCAAAGTCTCAGATGAAGCAGGACCGAATCGACCGCAACAACTTCTAGAGTATAAATATTAAAGAAAACCGTAAATGTAAATTCATATTATTGCATGACATTTTCTATCCTCTTCACCTCTTTCAGACTCCAGGTTATGAAGATACATGTGGCCAAATAAGCTACGCGTGCAATCCTCAGACCATTTTCAGTTCTAATGAACTTTTCTCAGAAACCTGAGATAAATCTGTCCTAAAGTCATGAAATAGTTTCTACAAATATTAAGACCTTAAAGGTGTGGAACACTGAAAACCCATGTTTAATGATTATTTCTCATATGAGTGTTTCATGCAGGCTGAACATGAAAATAGTCTCCTACACCTATCTCCTGCTTTAGCTTCTGATAGAAAATAGACGGTCAAACTCTAGGATTAGAAAATCCTGACAGATCTACATGACACTGTCACTTAACATTCATGTAGTAGCAATTAATACATATTAATTATGACCAGTAAGATGTGATATTCCATACAAATATGAAATATCAATCTGATTGATCTTTGAATGTTTAATCAGAAGATTCTAGGGTTCTTTGCTTATTCAGAGATCATAAACACACTTCGTATTAATTCAGACAGAGTCAAGTATATAGTTTATTCAATTAATTAATTTATTTTTTCTAAATAATGATACATGGCAAGATATGAATAATGAGACGTGGTGTGGAGGATGTGAAGTGCTGTGATGGAAGCTAGATGTTGTAGCAACCAATCTTTGTGTCTGAGAGAAATTGTGAAATCTGGGTGTAAAAGAATTTGTTGTTTGTTTTAAACAACAGAGTTGTTTATTTATAAACCTCATCAGACTCCAGTATGCAGGCTTACGATACCCTGGTATGAGTTGCTCCCGGCGGTCCGGAGGGTTGCGGTCAGAGTGGTGAGGTCACCGGACGTCGAAACCACGATACTCAGAGATTCGTAGCTTCCTCAGAGTTCAGCTTCCCCGGCCATGAGATGCAACTTGGGGTCTGCAGATGAGGTGTCCAAGGTGGATGTCTGAGAGCTGAAGTAGCTCTGAAAAGAGCTGTTGTGTCTGTATTCACTTGCAGCGTCGCAGAAAGGTTTTGACTTAAGGTCGAAGGAGATGGTTTCAAAAGAGGCTTCTTTCCCGATTTGGCCGAATCGAGGCTCAGTTGGAAATTGAATTACTCCGGATGTCATTCTTGTTTCTTTTTTTAACTACTTTGTTCTGATTTCTGGCCAAGTTTGGCAAATCAGAATTTGACACGTTTCTGAGTATTTACCAATGTAATGGTTAAAGAGTTACAATTTAATTAAATGACCATAGACATTAAAGGTCCATATCTAGTATGGACCCCATCTAATGGACACAGGGATATTTAATCAAAAGATTGGTTCTTTTTATTACAGGGAAATTTAAATAAACACTTTGCATGAACTGAGAGACGAGAAGAGAGAGAGACTTCCAAACGTTTAAGAAAATTTATTATCTTAATGATTTTAAACAGTTTAACAGAACTAACTCTCTAATGATGAATGCTCGTGGAATGGAATGTGAGGTGAAGTGTGTGTGTTGGTGCGATGTCAGTTCAGAACCTCCGTTCTGGAGAAGCGAGTCTGAGTGGGAGATAATGTTTTGCTCCTAACTGATCAACGTTTGAACCGTGGTCATAAACACATGAGACGCCATTTGTCGCATCTACATTCCCTTCAGTGAGACTCCCGTATAGATCAGGATGCCAGGTCCACGGACCCTCCTCTGGTACTGGAGCCGATGAAACGGCGTTGACAGCACGGCAAACCAGTCTTTGCATAGTCTCCAGGTAAAAAGCGACAGGTGTTTCACAGCGTCAAAGGGACCCCCCCTTTGGGTCAGCGAGTTCAGTTTTTATTCTGAAGGAACCGTTGTTTTGTTGGTAACAACGACAGGATTTCCCAGCTTGGCAGTTCTAGCTTAAAAAGAAAAGTATAGACGGCCGGTCCATACTTCACTTAACATGCGATGAACTTCAGGGGATCTCGAGATCTGGCTGAATACTTAACTTAAAATGGCGTTGCGCTGTTTTATTAATCTTGATGTTTATGATTCTGGACGAATCACAGCTGACAGATTAAATAAACACCACAGAGACTCTGCCACGCTTCAGACATGAAGGTTCTGATTGGTTTTGCGGCAGCAATGTGTCGTGATTATTTACCTTAGTATCAGCGTGTCTAGTGGCTAGAATAAGTCATTTACTTATTAAAACATGAATCATAACATTGTGATTTCACAGATCGGTCACATGGTTATTATTGACTAACCGTTGTTTTGATTAGCTTTTATTGAAAATAGAGTTCTTTGGTTTTTTAATAAAACAAAGGAAAGCAGTCTTCATCTTCTGTCTTCATCGCTGGAATGTAAACAGTTTAGAAGTGACTGCTTGACCTTGAGGCTGTTTCATGCACTCTGGCACTGCGTCAAAGGGACTGTGGAAAAGATGAAATAATCTTGGCTGGAACAGCTCCTTCATCACGTTACACCAACATCCCTCAGAAAGCCACGCCTTCCTTCAGATACAAAAATGTTTTTAACCGTAACATGTATCTTATTGTAATGTGTATGAGTGTAAACAATGATTAACTTGTTAAACACATACTAATTTGTGATATAAATGGATCATTGTAAGAACAATATTAATTTTAAATTCATTGATTTAAGCACAGATTATTCAAACATTTGATTTAAACATCTTGTTCATTCATCATATATGATTATTTAACTTATAACTATAAAATTGTGGAGTCTTCACTTATTCAGAGTGAAGAATGTTGACGTCTGGTGTTCACAGAGTGAGTGCAAGAACCTTGGGTGATACTGCTTGTTTGAATGTTTTGTCTTCATGTTATGTAAACACACACTGAGCAGAACCTTCTGGATTTAGAAGGCCAAACACAAAGTGGATTTATTTCTGTAGATGAAAGGTTATTATGTTGATCAACATATAGGTGAAAATTGACCCTTTTGGACGTTACAATGGACTCACCCATCTTGAATCACGGCGGGGGAAGGTTGTTAATGGTTTAAAGTCCAGGAAACGGCAAACTAGTAGAAGCTAACTGTTAGCATTAGCACCACCACCACTCAGCAGAACTCCTCCAGCCTTGTGTTATTTGTAGAGAGAAAACGTCCACGTTGCAAGTCAGTGGTAGAGGTATCCAGTCTGAGACGGGATGTCCCAATATCGGGAATAAAGACTCCAGGTCCTGCTGTCTGAAGGTCAGCTGTGATGTGGCTCACTTCTAGTTCCTGGAAGTGGTGTACCACTGTTTTTGCTCATAGTACACAAGGTGTTCGAACTTGAGACCTCTGCAGATGTATTGATTAAACAAGTGTTCCACACCTTTAAAGCAGAAATCCTGTTTTCTCAGAGGGCACATTTTAAAGACTTACTGTCCATAAGAAATGTTGCCAACTCTGCAGCTGTTTGACATCCGAGTTGAACGTGGAGATCTGCTTCACTGAATAGCGGGTCTAGGTCAATTCTTTGTCGGTCTCAGAGGGTTTTTTTGGCAGGCTGTGATTAGCATTGTCGAACGCTATTGGTGGGTCTAGGAAAGAAAACTGATATTTACATCACAGAATAGGATCAGACTATCACATTTACAGACTTATAAAAATCATACACACCTGAAAAGTTGCTTTAAGATGCATTAAAACATTAAATTTGATTCTAAGCATTACGATTATGTATGTAATTTTGAAGATAAATGCCTGTATAATTATAAAATGGACTGTACTGAGTATACATGCTGTCAACATGCAGACTTCAGTATGGGCATGGTTGGTTAATAAGAATGGCTTGGTAATGATCAGTGTTATAAAGTCATGTGTGGGGATGCACAGATGCTTTTCAGGCCTTTGCTCTAACCTCTTAGGTGTGTTAGATGTTTAGATGTATACATTATTAGAATTATACGACTTCTTTGTTTCACATTTTAAATGTTAATCATGAAAATAGTTTTTAATAAATTGAAATAATTGGATTAGTTTTGGTCTTGTGTTTTTATTAGGAAAATAATGATACTGAAAATACTTCATTTTTATTTTCTTTATGTGGGGAGCAGATTTACCTTTTGAAACAACCTTGGTGATTGTATTTCCTCCACTGCTAATCGTCTTGTACCAAATGTCAATGTCACCGTCTCCTTGAGATTCTTTATTCAGGCTAAATTCAAAATTTTGGGAACCTTGTTGAACCTTGTTGAATGATGCTCCATCGTAGCCTCAGCAGGTCCACTGAGGCCTGAGCAGTTTTAGAAGGGGCCAATCACAGGGGTCTGTGTTTGTAGAGAGACATTAGCCCCAGAGCTGTGGCAGAGAAAAACTACAAACATGGTGTTGGCTCGGGAACGCTTTGGCATCAACTTCGGATGGTTTAGACTTGAGCTTTTCTTTGAGACGAGAGCAGATAGAGGTACTTACATCCTTTATTTAGAAAAATGATGTATTTGCTTCTTTGTCAGTGTATGGTGGAATGTTCTGGTGACCGATTTCTGTTTGTATGAATATAATACGTCATGTCCGTTGCTCTGATGGATCCTATAGCAGAGACGGTGTGAAAGACAACCGTAGATTCCACCTCAACCGAGCTCTTTGGGTCGTGGCCAGATTATATTTTACATAAAGGATGGCCTACCAAACCAGGATGATGCTGCTTCTCTACCAGCTTCTCTTCAGGTCTTCTCCCTGAAGGGACAAACATGGCAGGCTGATGCTGGGAACACAAACAAATGCAGGACTCACGTGGAAGAATAATGCGGTTTGGGTCAGCTGTGGTCATCTTCCCACAGATCCTTGTGAAGGTGACAAATCCGGCTCTCTGCTCGTGTAGAACACAACAGTGGTGTAGTTAAAGAGGAGAAATGCTCCACCCAAATAAAAGCTTTACCAGAGTTGTATGTGAAATGAATGATCTGCTTTGTCCCATAAGCTTCCATCCAAAGATTTGACCCAAAAAAATCATCCAGAGCTTTTTTTGCACTTTATAAAAATCATTTTGATCTCCGCTAAGATTTATGTCAGAGGCGTGTTTTACTGAACCTCCACCAGAGAGGAGTATTGGACAAACATCTGCAGAGGCAGGAGCTGACCAGCATCACTGCTGCTTCTCACACACTTTTGTTTTTATGGCACTTTGACCAGGAAACAACTTCATATATGTGACTAAAACAAACATGTAAGTCGAGTATCATGGTCCACAGTTCAATCTGAGCCTCTCGGGAGTCGCTGATGTTTCCTTTAAACACACGAGTGGAACAACCTGTGAGGTGCTTATTGATGCTCGGTAAGCCACCCTACTATTCTGCGTGGTCGAACGTAATGTAGCAGCCGGAATAAGGCGGAGCTGAGTCTGTCAGCTGTGGATGAAATCAGAGTAGGGATGTAGATGGAGTGGTGCAGGAGGATTCACAGTGATTCCCAACGTTTTTTTCCTTGAGGATCCCCGATGTCCAAGACGAGCATAGAAACATTTGTGATCATTTATAAACTTAATAAAAAGTAAAAACGTTGGTGCAGGTATTTGATTATACAGCAGGGCGAGTTATTAGGACCTTAGAAATGTAATTATTACAAATATAATCCTCCTAAACTCACAAACACAGAACAGTGTGGGGACCCCCCTAGGGTCTCCTGGACCCCAGTTTGGGAACCATTCCTTTGGAGAAGGCCTGCTGCCCGGGTGGTTGTTAAGAGTTGTTAGGGTGGATACACAATTTAATATTTCACTTCTCTTTTGTTTTTGTTTGGTTTTTATTCCTTAAGTAGCTCTCTTTATTACTTTACTGCTGAACAGAGGAGTACAGAGTACCAGGTACCATGGGAACAAAACTGATCACACAGTTTAAACAGAAACACGCTGAAAACGACAGAAAGAAAGCTTCAAGGTACTAAGCATCTACAACCATAGAGAAGAATCAATATTACAATATTGTGGGACCGCAGTAGCTCAGGTGGTAGAGTGGGTTGTCCAGTGATCGGAAGGTTGCAGGTTCGAGCCCGGCTCTGATCAGAGAATGTTGCTGTTGTGTCCTTGGGCAAGACATTATCCATGGCCAGCTGCTGGTGGTCGGAGGGACCATTGGTGCCAGTGCTCGGCAGCCTCGCCTCTGTCAGTGTGCCCCAGGGCAGCTGTGGCTACATCGTAGCTCATCCCCACCAACGTGTGAATGTGTGTTGTGACGCGCCTGGGGGGTTGTAATCACGAAAGAAGAACACATAAGAGAAAAAGATGTCAGCTTGAAAATTACTACAAAAAGAAATAAATCTTCAGGATACATGCAGAAAAAGGTCTGAAAGTTAAAAAGAGCTGACGTGAACTCACATCTGTAACAGGCAGAAAATCAATTACTACTAAATCCAAGAATAAAGCCCACTCAGAACAAAGGTGACGGAAGAAAAATCCTAAAAAAAAAAAAGGAAAAATACAGTAGTAAAAACCTGAAATACAAAAATAAATAAAAACAACAGATAAAAAGTCTAGATGAACAACAGATGAGCATGTAACATCAAACAAAACTAAAGCAACCATAAAAAGTAGAAAAAAACTCACAATGAAATAAATGTGCATAAAATCTAATAGACGAGAGCACACCTGTGTTAACGGTAGCGCGACTCGTGTTGCGAATGACCACAGTCAACAGTTCTTGTCTTGGAATTGTGTGTACTGAAACAATTGAATTTCCCTCTGAGATTAATAAAGTTGAATTGAACAACAACCCCCATCATTTAAGATCTATCTATTAGTGTGTGTGTGTGTGTGTGTGTGTGTGTGTGTGTGTTTATGAACTTCCTTGTTTCTCCTCGGGTCTTATCTGAGTTCTATCCAAATGACCTTCAGCCACATCGTACCATTAAAGGCAGAAACAAAGTCATTAAAAGGCGGCGCTTATCCTACGATAGCTGTTCATGGTTAACGGACACAAACAGACGAATGGTAAAGGACACCTTATCAACATTCATTTAGCCTTTCTGTTTTTCTCATCACTGATGATTTACCTTCTTTTATTTTCACCACAACCTCATAAGGAAACGATCGCTATCACCGCAATAAAAGGAAAACAAGAATGAAAAACGAGCTGAACCCCAGCAGCATCAGGAACAGCAAACCTTTTTATTATATTAAACTTTCCACAATTGCTCCGACACACTGAAATGTGTGAAAGCAGCCATACTTTCTCTATGTATTGTTTTTATTTGACCCAAAGGTTCTGGATGTTGTTCCATGTATCAACAATAAACAAACTCCTTATTATAACATTAAATGTGACCTTTTATTTATTTATGATGTGGCGGCGACAGGCTTCCATAGATTAGCCCTGATTTCTCCTACTCAAAATGGGTGTGTGTGTGTGTGTGTGTGTGTGGTTAATCTGAAACAAATGGTTTGAAGCCGTAGCTTAATTTTCCATCACATCTTAAGGCTCTTCATGATACGTATGAACAATGAAGCAAGATAAAAAATATTTATTTTAATAATAGACAAGCCTGCAGCCCCATTTTTTCATAAGGGGAGTTGGTTCCACCAGTCACATGACCTGTTAATTAGACATATTCGTGTTTCCGTTGTTAAGCCGGAGTCATAATCTTTTTAAAGGATCTTCACACAGACATACTCCTGGCGTCTGAACGTTGGTGGACAGGAGGAGAGTCGTTACTATGGAAACCTATGTCAGATCCAACCAGTTCTAACTCTTCCTGACAGATTTCAGTCAGAGGACAAACATCTGTGTCCATCTGACTGTCCTCACTAGGATCTGTCTCTAGACTGTCCACAGATGTTTGTGGCTCTGGTGAACTCCCTTCAGAACCGAGCTGGACCTCAGAACTATAAAGTTCTTGGAGCTGCAGTCTCAGGTCTTCTAGCTCTTCTTCATGTTGCTAATTAATTCTTATATGCTGTCTCGACCCCCTCCCTACAGTTTTGGTTAAAACATGTCTCACCTCCCTTCTCCCTCTCATAACCGCCATAATCCACTCCTCCCTCTCTTCCGGTATTGTTCCCTCACTTTTCAAAACTGCATCCATTACTCCAATATTAAATAAACCCGGCACTGATCCCAATAATTTCAATTATCTTCATCCCATCTCAAATCTTCCCTTTCTTTCAAAAATCCTAGAAAAAATAATCTCTGTTCAACTCCATGCTCATCTCACCCTCAGTAGCCTCTATGAGCCCTTCCAGTCTGGTTTTGGCCCTGGCCACAGTACAGAAACTGCACTCATAAAAATCACTAACGACCTCCTCACTGCTCTCCATCCTCATCCTCCTCGACTTGAGTTCGGCCTTCGATACAATCTCTCACACCTTCCTCCTCCATAGATTGTCTTCCCTTGGCATTTCTCATACCCCGCTTGATTGGTTCCATGCATATCTCTCTGGCCATACTCAGTTTAACTCAAATCCTTCACTTCCTGTCCCTTCCCTGTCACTACCGGCGTCCCCCAAGGCTCTGCTCTCGGTCCACTCCTTTTCATCACTGACCTTCTTCCCCTGGGAAATATTTTCCGTAAATTTGACATCCATTTTCATTGTTACGCGGATGACACCCAGCTCCATGTATCCTCCAAACCCTCCTCTTCACCTCCTCCTTCCTCCCTCACCAATTGTTTATCTGAAATCAAAGACTGGTTCACATCAAACTTTCTCAAACTTAACAGTGATAAAACAGATATGTTACTTGTCAGCACTCAATCCTTACTAAAGTGTGCAGACACCTCGACCGATTCCTTCTTCATGGAGTAAAAATACTCCAGCTTGGTCTTAAGATCTTTGTTCTCTTTCTCAAATTCTCCAATTTGCGTCTTGAAGTTCTGATTAATTAAATCAGTAACAGTTCTTCTGTTGGTCTTCTAGCTGGCGTCTGAGCTGGGGTTCCTCCTCTAAACGCTGATCTGCACAGAGACCTTCTTTTATCAGCAGCTGAATTTCTGAAGTCAGAATTATTTCATGCTGGGTGACATCGATGGAAACCCAGCCCCTGTTCCAGTTTACTGATTTCTTTCTCTTACTTCTCATTAAAGAGCAAGTCACCCCCTACCAGATTCTTACTCAACTCCCACTTCCTGTTTGAAAATGCAACTAATGCTGTTGTCTAGCAGACCGAGAGGGCAGAGCCGCTAATAAATACACACAGGCTCACAACGACATTGTGACATCATATGGTACCAGCTAATGCTCTAGGGTACCTCTTAGCCAATAGCGATTTCAGATTTAAATTCAAATGAGTTTTTACCTGACAACGGCACAACACTGACAGTTTTAGGCAGAAAACAAAAATTTTAACTAAAATGCACTGAAGTGCAAAACTGCAGCACAATTAGACACACATTTATATAGTTTATCAGATAAAGTAAGTGATTTGGGGGTGACTTGCTCTTTAATTATGTCTTTTTCCTGGTTCTTCTGTCTTTGTTGGACGCTGAGCTGAGATTCCTGATTTAAACACTTTTGCAGAACTTCACATAAATCATCTTTTTCCTTTAGTTGAATATTTAAAGCCTTCATAGTTTTTCCCCGGGTCTCTGAGTCACTCTGGTAATAATCCAGCCCCGGCTCCAGTTCATTCATTTCCCGCTTGTAAAAAAACACAAACAGACTCAGCTTTGGTTTTTCTCAGAGATTTGTTTATGATTCTCAGCTGTTGTTTGAGTTCACTCCCCTGCATCAAAAGTTCTTCCATCTTTTTGTGTTCCTCACAAGCAGATGACTCCTGCTGGACTTTTCAGGAGTCTTTTCTGGTTGTTTCAGGTCCTTCTCGGTGCTTACTACTTGATGATAAAAAAGTTTCCTCTCCTTAGGGCACGAATACACTTTTATTCTAGAGTGCAGCGACAGCTTTACAGATGAGTTGTAACCTGATACCGTCTGGCAGAAGGATGAAAGGGGCTGATATGAGCATGCGCATCTCTCACCAGTCGTAAACAGCCGGTGATTTAACCTGTTGTCAGACAGCTCAGACAGAGAATGCTGAGAAGGACTGGAACATGGCTGCACGTAAACGAGCCTCCCAGAACGACACCGGTCTGCAGGTGGGAACCAGCGGCAAACATCTGCGCTCCGGGAATGAGAAAAGACACGTAGCTGCTCTGGTTCTGGCCAGGGGAGGAAGCAAAGGCATCCCTCTGAAGAACATCAAGATGTTAGCTGGTGCTCCTCTGCTGGGATGGGTGCTGAGAGCTGCTGCTGACTCAGAGATGTTTGACAGGTACAGTATAACCACGACGAGGTATTAAAAGTGAGAACAAATTCAATGTGTGATCTGTACACCAGCGTTAAAACATCTTTGATAACGTGAAAGGCTTTCAGTTGTCTCGTTAGATGGAGGTGCTGCGTGAAAGACAAGCCGGTACCAATCTCTGTACCGAGGTATCCAGAAGTCTGAGCTTGCTTCATCAGCGGACCCTGGATACTAAATCAATTCAAGTTTATTTATATCTCGCCAAATCACGACAAGAGTCGTCTCAAGGCACTTTGGCGCTTCCACATTAGCGTCGGTTCTGTCCATCCCTTCCGGGACCAGAGTTTAATTTCACACACAGATCAGAGAAATGCGTGTTTAACCAGTCTAACAAGTTTCAAACCAGTCAGTCCAGCATGTCATTTGTCCTGGTCCTCCATGACTCACGTGTTTTAGCTGATTCCTGCTCCAACAAAGATTATACGGCATTTTTTAATCATCTCTTTAGCATGAGTCAAACCAAGGGTTTTGTTGCAGGTGAACATTCAAACATACAGGCCAATCTCTGTACAAGACGTTATTCTTTTGGGCCCTGCCCCAGTAATTATGACAGGGTCATATTGTTACTTCTATAGCAGTCTCTTTATTATATATATATATATATATATATATATATATATATATATATATATATATATATACATTAATGCGGTCCAAACAAGAAAAGTGTATCTACATGCATAAATCCTACATCAAATAAACCGGCTTGGTCCAGAGAGGCATGCTATTCGTTTTATTGGTATTTCAAGTTACCATGGCAACATATTTAGCAAAAACCATTTTCAGAAAACGTGCCATAAGGAAACAATGAGGAGCCCACTAAATCCCTCTTGAACTTTGTGCTGTGCAACAACTTTTAACGGTTATTCTTCAGATCTTCCCGGAGAAGTTGACCATGTAGAAAATAGAAAAACTGGTGTGTAATTTCTTTGTGCCTTTTTGAGAAAACCATACCTCCTACAGAAACAAGACGCTGACTTAAAGTAGACAAAAATCCTCACAGTTGGATGTGTAATTCATGCACGTACACATGGGTGTGGAGAAGTTCACATTGTTTATATCCTTGAATTCCTCTAGCAGCAGTGTCTAGTTGAAGGTACTGCTCAGTGCTAGAAGGAATGAGAGATGCAGTTTCTACAAACTCAAACATAGACCGACAGTAAACTTGTTTTTGATCTGATTTTTGTAAAGAAAACTTGACAAGTTATTGTTAGTTTCTCATCAAGGTTTTCTATGAAATCTGCTGTGGGTAGTACGCTTTCCCAACACAGCCTATGGCTGGTGCAGTCATGGCTGTTTTGGGTATTTTGCAACCCAGAACAAAACCAAACATCCAATGAAGATGAGAATATAGGAAATGTTAGGTAATTTTATTTCCCATCCAGGGTTACCTAAGGGAATGTTCAACACGCAGGGGTGATAGTATTATTAAGCTGATCGATAACCCATACCAATAATTGACCAACAATCAACAATTTAGACTTTGCAAAGGGAGAGCAAAACAAATACACACCACACTGTCACGATTCAGTGTTGGTAGGACCCAAAATGCAGGAACCCAAGATGTCACGAGGCAGGAGATGATGTAAAGTAAAATCGTTTTATTAGGATGAGTAAAATGAAAAGTATATCCAAAAGGGCTGGAGCCAAAAAACCAATAAATCCAAAGCACTGAGCAGGAGATCAAAACAGTAGAGACAACATGAGCAGACTGACAGAATTACCACAATGGACCGACACAAGACAAAGACAAGACCGGGCTTAAATAGACTGGCAGGAACAATTAGGGAAACAGGAAGCAGGTGTGTGGAGTGAGGGCTGGAGGGAAGACAGGTGACAACAATTATCTAAATGGGGAAGCAGAACCAAAGGAGGGCAGATAAACACAAAACTAAACTAAAAGACTAAGGGAAGGACTCACACACACACAATCACACCCAAATACACTCACACACACTGAATTGGGGAATGGACACGCACACACACACACACACACACACCCACACACACACACACACACACACACACACACACACACACACACACACACACACATACACTCAGTTGGGGAACAGACACGCACACACCCACACAAACACGGAGCTGGGGACAAAGAGGCTGGAGCTACAACAGGAGGGGATGGGGATGATCGAATGCCTACAAACAGAAAACACATAAATGAGACGCAGACAAAGGACACATGAGGGCGCTATGAGACACAAAAGGGAATCTAGAGAGGGATGGAGGACACCAGGAGGCACATGAAGGAAGGGGCAGACGCAGACCATGACACACAAGGGTTGTCAGTTCACTCTCATCAGACAAAGCCCTCCAAGAGTATTTATTAAGCAGACACAGAAAGGTAAAACGCACACACATTTACATGCACTAAAAGCATTGACGCACACACTTTGACATTCCTTTAGACTCAGCGAAGAGGGAGACACCAGGTGCGGATTATAAATCAACAACCAGAAAGCAGTCACAGTGAGTTCTTACTGATAAGCCAGGACTGGAAATAGGCAAGGTCGAACCTTCACTTCCCTGTAAGTCAAAAGCTTGTCTGTTACCAGAGTAAAATAAACTGGATGAACCTTGTGTTTAAAAGTAATTTGTCCAACAAGAAATATTCCTGGTAGTTTTCTGTTTTTGGCCATTAACCGGGTAAGAGAAGTGCCTTTCCCATCACAAAACCAGAGAAAACTGCTCATCGTCTTTGGTTGGTCAGTAGAAATCGTAAAAATTCCAGGAACAGTACGATAAGAAAAATTTTGCTGTTTTAAAATACTGACTTTCTAAATCCATAGTGTACCTTAAAGCCACGCATTTGTGTGGGTGTCAGAAGACTACACAGTTTTTGGGTGCCAACATTTACCCGAGGAGTCCAAAAGTCTTCGGTCATTGTCAAGGCTCTTGTGGATTTATCGTTAATCGTGAAAATGAACATGCATGTATTTTCTCAGTGTGTGGGTGTCGACAGACCACGATGAGATTGAAAAAGTGGCAAAATCCTGGGGCGCCAAAGTTCACCGGAGGAGTCCCCAAGTTTCCAAGGACTTATCATCTTCAGTGGAAACCATCCAGGAGTTTCTCAGACATAACCCGGGTATTAAAACCACACCTGGACTAATTTCAGTATGGAAACTATACATTGTCAGCCTTTTAAGACATTTTTTATTTTGTCTTCCACAGAGGTGGACATTGTTTGTCACATCCAGGCTACGTCTCCGTGTCTCCATCCGTCTCACCTACAGCAGGCCTTAAAGAAGATCCTAGAGGACGGCTATGACTCTGTCTTCTCTGTGGTCCGGAGACATCAGTTCCGCTGGAAGGAGGTCAAGCCAGATGGTGAGTGAACAGGGATTACATCATCTTAATGTCTAAGATGATTCATTCCTTATGTCCTCCGTGAAGGAAAATGAAGAATTATTCAGACCCTACCCTTTTTCCAGGTTCTGAATACACCCATCCGTTTAATTTGGTGCCTTCAAAGCGTCCACGGCGTCAGGACTGGGACGGAGAACTGTACGAGAACGGTTCGTTCTACATCTCCAAAAGAGACCTCATCTTGACAGAGGGCTCTACGCAGGTAAATGAGTTGAGATGCTTGTTTTCGTGTTTTTAGTATCGTGTTTCAGCTCCATTAGTGTTCTCTAGCAACTCCTTTGTCCAGTAACATTTTGGCTTGGCCACGGACCCTGTGCAGGGTGGTAAGGTAGCCTACTTTGAGATGGAGCCGGAGCACAGCGTGGACATAGATGTGGACATTGACTGGCCTGTGGCAGAACAGAGAATTCTCAGGTGAGACACTACCTAATGCCTTTGAGATTCCCATCAAACCACTTCTGGCCTTAAAGGCACACTTGGCAGTTTTACTTGCTTTCAGCACCCCCTACTGTCCATTATTGATTCCCTGTGGTCAAACCGAAAGCAAAACCTACCGCCTCGCTGTACGTTTGTCTTTTGAACACCTTAATGTAACAGCTGAAACGTCTCCCAGCCTTCATTAGTGTCTACAGGAGCGGTTAATCTCTAAATAAAAAAATCAGCTGTGTTCATGATCTAAAACATGCAGGAAAAGTGCTGGAAGCAGACTGCAGTGCCAGGTATGTAAGCTAAAACTCTTTTAAGTTCCAACAGAGCGGCTGCATGTCTGAAGTTGCATATCCGGTATTCTGGCCACAGTGGGCGGTGGGGGTCTGAGTGACATTTGAATAACCCTGTAAAGCAGGGCTATTCCATTCTGGGCTTGAAGGGCAGGTATCCAGCACGGTTTAGTTTAAACTCTGCTTCAACACAGCTGATTTCAACCAGCAGGTAAATAACAGGCTTCTGCAGAGCCTGATGAGCTGCTGCTCAGGTGATTCAACCAGTGTTTGAGCAGAGAAACCAGTAAAACCAACTGGAAACCTACCCTCCAGGACTGGAACTGAATACCCCTGCTGTAAAAGGTCATTTTAAGGTGTTATCTTCGCATTAAGCTTTGGTTAGGAGGTCCATAAACACATGAGGCATCATTTGCCGGTTTACCTACCCTTCAGGAAGTCCTCTTTAGATACGGAATGTCGAGGTCTTAGCTTGACCCTCTCTGGAATCGATCCGGTAGGAAAAGCCGCGGTTCCGATCAGTCCAGTCTGTGAGTTACTTCCAGGTGCACAACAGTTTGTTGGCGTCTGGTGAGACCCAAACCTGGGTCTTGATGGTTCAGCTTTATTCTGAAAGGAACTGTTGCCGCAGTTGGAATAGCAACATATTTTTCCTCAGCTTGTCGTTCTTTCAGCTGAAGAGTTTAGATCAGGATTGGCCACTCCGTCACTTTCTCTGGAACGCCTTGAACTGGCGTTAGAGCTGACGTGGCATAGTTTTATACGTCGGATGTTATGGTTTATTGTCGAATGAAAAATTACCAAACACCATCAGACCCACGCCTCCGTCACATCTGAAAGATTCTGATTGGATCAGTGAAAGGAATGCGTTATGTCTTTTAACGCTACGTGAAATGAGTCCTGTTGGAACATTTAAAGTCATATTACTTATTATATTCTATAGGATCATAATGAAGTAAATAATATTTTGATTTCACAGATCGGTCACATCTTATTTATTGACTAACACTTTGATGGATTAGCTTTATTAAAATAGAGTTCTTTTATTAATTAAAAGAAAAGAGTTCATTCTTCGTTCTTCTGTTGAGCTGACAATAAGCAGGTTAGAAGGAATGCATGAGACCTCGAGACTTATCTCATGCAGACTAGTCTTGAGCAGGGAAGGGGAAAAACAGTCATTCCGTTCTGTTACAATTTCATAACGGAATATAATTGTATTATATATTTTGTACGTTGACTTTGAATAATAATTTTTCAGTTTTGAATGCTTGAGTTTATATTTCAGGCTTTAAAAGGTTCAATTCAAACCAGCTGTGATGATAAAAGTTGGAAATGCTTGACTGGACTGGTTTTAATTTCACTCGGTGTTCTCCTTTTTTCTCACAGGTATGGCTACTTTGGTCGTGGAGTGTCCCTGATGTTCTGTAAGGTTTCTGGGTGTTTAACAGATGGGAGGATATTTCTGACTGCATCTGGAGAGGACATGGTGTCCATCCACACCAAAGACACCACAGGAATCAGGAAGCTGCAGAAAGACGATGTAGAGGTGGGATCGTCCAGCTGTGTGAACATCCTTGATGACCTTTGTGCAAGCCTCCTTGTTACCCTCTGACTCCTTCCTTTAGGTGCTGCTGCTGACCTCTAGTGAGGACCCTGTGGCCCAGTTGTTAGCAGATAAGCTGAAGAAGCTAACGGGGTGTGAGGTCATGCAGGTGGGAGAGGACCCACTAAGTGATGTGTTGCCAGTCGTGAAGGAGAGGAATCTGGACTGGAAAGATGTAGCTTACATGGGTAAAGCTGCTGTTCCTTATTTATGTACCTGTGGAGGTTTTAGCATCATTGATCTCAACATTCAGTTGTGTCACAGCTCTGACCAACCAGGAACTCATCAGCTGCTGAAATCCGTTTCATAGTGAAGGTATAAAAGCATCATAGTGATGATAATACATGCAGCCAGTCCCTGTAGTAAAAGCAAACATTAACCTGTATGTACCATGGGCGTGTCGGCTTACTGGAACAGTGCAGCCATTGCTATGAAACACTGGAACCATGTTTATGCCCGTGTCTCCTCCCAGGTAACGACACAGCTGACAGCAGCTGTCTGAATCTGGCGGGTTTGAGTGCAGTTCCTGCAGACGCTTCACCAGACGCCGCCAACGCTGCCAAGTACACCTGCCGCCTCCTTGGGGGGGCGGGAGCCGTGAGGGAGTTTGCAGAACACGTTCTCCTGCAGAAGGAGAAGGCAAAGTCCCAGATGAAGCAAGACCGAATCGACCGCACCAACTTCTGATGTAGAACAGTCCAGATTTAGAAGGAGCTGCAGTGGAGTTTGTTCACATAAAGAAGTCAGATCATTCACACTCTTCAGGGTAATGTGACACGTTTCAGCCTCCTGTGGTTAATAATCAGCTGCCGAGACTAAAGACATAAACGAGAAGCGCCGAAATGATCAGGATAGATGTCAGTTTCATTTTTATTATCCAGCTATAGTTTTATTACTGCTTTGTTTATTTTAGCAGTCAGAGCTGTTGGCAGCTTCTCTGTGGGGTATTTATAACACTTTAAGATTCACATCACCAGATCCTTGTGAACAAACAGCAGCCTGGAGGTTTTCTTTGATGTTTGAGATAAAAGTTAACCTGAGAGCTCAAATCACCGGGTTCACAATCACCTCTGAATCCTGATGTTGGTGCTTTGGCCTCTGGACTAAGTCACCAGATGAGAAGCAGCTTTTAAAGGTGCAGAGCAGGTTTCTCTGGAATGTTTTTGCCACTTTGCTTGAAATGCTCTTCACATACTCATGGCTACAAGTGAATTAAATGTTTTGTAAAAATAAAAATAAAAAGAATGAGTTTAATCACCTCTGAGACGTATCACGGAGGAACCTCATCCAATCAGAGTGAACGTCCTATTATTAATTACTGGATCATGAGCCATCCATCAAGCTGTCCTCCCTGACCACCCCTCATGCTCTTCACTTACCCCTCCATGTGTGCAAATTCAATTCAGTTCAATTCAAAAATACTTTATTAATCCCAGAGGGAAATTGTGTGTTCTTGACTTGGAGCAGCTGGGCTAGGTAGTGGAGCGGATGCAATGTTCTGTTCAGTTTGCATATTTCTTTAAGGAGTATTATTTTACATGTTCTGTTTAGAGTCTTTTCTTAATGGGAAATGTTTAGGTGACGGACATGTTGCCTGTCAACACACCCGGTCCCATGTTGGCTGCCAGAGCTGTCTGTCAGTTTGTTGCCTTGGCAACTCACGTGTGGGTTAAGGGTAGGTTCTAGAAGTTTTAATCGATTGCTCGTGGGTTTTTCTTAGATTGCCGTTTGTGCGGTGCAGATGAAGTTAAGAACAACTGATCGAAACTCGTGAACTGAACCCTCAGGAACAAACACACTTCTGTTCTGGGGGCGTGGCTTAGGTGGGGGACGCCTGAGGAAGGGGGAGTTGGATTTTCAAAAAGTACCTTGCTTGATCAGCAAGCAAAAAAAACATCTACTGCTCCTTTAAAGTAATAATGATACCAGATTATTTTATAACTACATTGTTGACCTTTGACCTCATCTGTGCTGTTTAATATCTAGCTCGTGACTTTAAGGTTGTTTTCTGCTTCTAACTGTGGGTCACAAGGTGAAATTCTGCTTAAGACACCCATGTGACGGTTGCTGGGCCGGCACTAGTCAAATACACGTTTATGATAAAAAAAAAACATGGTAGCTAGAAAGAATGAGCAGATTTGCCTGTTTACAGCAGGGACAATCCTGCTGATAACATGTCAACATCCTTTTGTTGTCTTGTTTGTGTTTGTTTTCAACCCTTTTATTTGTTCTCTGAGATGTTTTACCGGTGGCTGCTAATGTGAAGGTTCTGTTGTTAAAATCATTGATGGCGATAACTGTATGTTAAGAAATTAATCTAAATGTTGTTTTTCATTTATTTACTTTCCCAAAGGTGGTTTTTGCTTGGAAGTGACTTACTTTATAATGAAATGAAGGTATTTATGTAATAATTGTGATTTTCATAAGTTTAAGCTAACAACATCAAAGCTAGAATGAGTGAATCAAATGAGAATTAAAAATCTAAAACTGAAAAAGTGACTGAATATTATTATTATTGTTGTTGTTGTTGTTATTATTTTTGAATCTGATACCTAAATCGTTACAAGCAAGCAGTATTTTTGTGACCTTACCAACGGATGCCCATTAGGGTCAAAAAGCCCTGGGGAGAGCAAACTTCAGCTAAATAACAAGCGCATCATCAATGGCAACAATTTGAGGTAAATGTGTAAAACAACAGCGTTTAAACATGGCTAAAGTTTTGTAACCATTACAAATCAATGAATGCATTTTTATACATTTTTACATGAAACAGTTCTCATCAGATTAGGAGGAAACCCAATCCGGTTCAGACTGGATTGAATGTGGACGGAAGAGAAGAAAGAAAAGTAAAGCGTGTGAATCAGGTGAGTTAGAAGTGAACATTGTTCTTGTTCTCCTGTCAGAGTCTCTGAGAGCTTTTCTCTCTGTGGATTGTTGCTTTGATTCACCTTCAGAACAAACTGCTGCGTCGCGTCTCACTTCCTGTTTGTCTCTAGAAAACTCTTGACTTGGTAACCTGTCTGAGTGAAACTCTCCATCTGACTCTTTAGTCCTGATTCTTTACTGGTGAGTCCCAGTCAGTCTAACTGGTTCCTCTCAGACTGACTGAAGAGGAAGATGGACGTTTCTGTGGAGGAAGAGGAGAACAGAGCAGAACCTCCAGGACCCAGCTGTCCACCTATGAAGAGCAGCTCCTCCCCGTCCAGACCTCCAGACCTCAGTGGACCTGGACCTTCAGACACAAAGTAAGAAAAGTGTTTCTAACTGATCCATTTGACTCCTCAGACAGAAAAACAGGATTTCTGGTGAATTCTGGTAGAACTGATGAATTAGTGGAGTTCTAAAGTGTTAAAAACAAAGTTGAGCAGGTGGAATTGCAGCTCTTATCAGAGCATCAGAAACAGTCTTTACTCTGATTTCTTGTCAGTTGGTTCCGTTTCTATCTGGTTACAAAGACTCTTGATGCTGATGGACAATTCCTCTGTGTCCTTCAACCAGATGAACACGACCACATGACTGATGAAGGAATTCTTCCAGATGACCGAGCAGCTTCGTCTCCATGGAGACAGCTCTGTGGCTGCTTCCCTTTCTAACTGACTGATGAACTCTCTCAGCTCAGATGTTTCAGACTTTGCAGCAACTGTCCCAAAATGATGAATCCTGCTCTCTGCATGGGTAACCCAGGTGGACATTTCTTTATGTGTTGTCCTCTGAGCAGAGCCTCATGTCTGCATCAGCTACCAGGCTGTTTCTGACGCTGAAGATGAAGTTCTCGTGTAGTACTGCTCTCCACAGGCTGCTCATCCACTCTCTGAACTCCAAGATGTTATTAGAAGTTCACCCACATGTTCCCAGCTGCTGGATGATGATCTTCTGGAGCTCCTAGACAGACTCACTGGATCCTGCATTGACTGTCAGACTAGTTGTTGTTCACTGGTTACTTGGAACAATTAGTCTGGATGTTGGAGCATTTGAACACTTTTAGTGTTGCTGCTGTCAGATAAATCTTTGACCTTTCTGTGGTGGGTTGTTCATTGATGTGTGATTCTCGTTAAAGTGAGACTTCATGTTACTAAGTGCATCAGATGAGATGTTAGTGAGAGAGCAGACATAATAAAGAGGGAGCAAAGTGTCAAAGCCAAACTCTTAAATGCTACAATTCACTTTATTCTGGCCATGAATAAACTCCCTTTGCAGGGCTTCACTGGAGTTCATCAGGTCCAGATTAGACGCTGTCAGAGTTTATTTCCATTGCTAAAACCTTGAGAGGAGAAATGAACTCTTTAGCTGATATCATCTGACTTTGCACGGAGTTCATTTCTGTTCTCAAAGTGTTTAAAAGGACAAACAGTAGGAGACAGAAATGAGGAGGGAAGAGATGGAAATTTTTATTTCTTCCTTCTGCCCCTTTTCATTCAAACTGTTTGGTGTTTATTTTTATGTATGTTGTTTTTCTCGTTGTTTATATGCGTAACATGCTCAATAAAACAATCAGGATAAGCAGTAAAATCATCGGTCAGGAGCAGCAGTCACTTACCAGCACACACAACACTTCAGTTCTCAGAAAAGGCACACAGATCTCCACAGACCCGTCACATGCTCTCCACTCCCATTACACCCAGTTACCATCAGGCCGGCGGTTCAGGGCCCTCCCAGTGAAGACATGAAGGGCCTCCTCCAGCGTCCTTCCCTCTTCAATCCGCCTGTTAAATAGCATGCCCCAGCAAAAGTGACCGTGACCAACACTACGGTACATCTAGATTGAACTAGTAATCTTTTAATATCGTGTTCCTTTTTAAATTCCTTTAAGCGTGTGTAGATGTGAGTAGTATTTTAAATTGTGTGTATGTGTGTGTGTGTTTTGATGCTGTTTTTATGTGTTGTGCTGACGCTCTGATTGCAAATGAAGTTCCTAACGGATAAATAAAGTATATATATATTCTTTTTTAACACTTTGAACAAAACTAATAAAGAGAAAATAGAGGAAAAAGTCTGGAAAGTTTATTTACATAGCACTTATCACAGAAAGAAACGTCACAGAGATCAACTAAACAAATCATAAAATAATCACAAACAAAACAATGAAATATAAAATAAATGGAAAAATAATATAAAAAAGACAGAATGGCTCCAAGCCTCCTAACACAATAAAAGCCTTTAATAAATTATCATAATTTAATAAAACAAACTTAATATATGAGAAGTTTGTTGATTTAATTTACCTTTAATGATTCAATATATTTACCTACAACTGTACCATGTTCAGCGCCTTGGGCTTCCTGACAGGGTTGCGGAAGGCGCTTTATAAATAAAGCTTTGATCGATTGAAAAATGAACCCAAACTAACTTATCTTTGAGTTTTATGGATCTGTGTCTCCCTCTTGTGGACATTCAGTGAAACTACATGTTTGCCCCTTGATTAGGGTTCTAAAAACCACAGAATAAACTTTGTTTATGAACACTTTAAAACTTTTAGGATTTTGGATTATTTACAAAATATAAATACAGAGCTTTGTAAAAATGTAAGAATCTTAGTAATTAGGTAAAATGTATTTATTTATTTAGAACCTTTAGTGATAAAAACAACAAAGTATTTAAAGAGCAAGTCACCCCAAATAACCTTTTTTTTGCTGATAAACTAAAGAAACGAGTGTCTAATCGTGCTGCAGACACGTGCCGTCAATAATTTGTCACTTCAGTGCATCTTAGTTAAAATTTAAATATTCTGCCTAAAACTGGCAGTGTTGTGCCGTTGTCAGGTAAAAACTCTGCATTGTATTCTAATTTAAATCTTCCACCGCTATTGGCTAAGAGGTATGCTATGATGTAAACTGGTAGATTATGATGTCACAATGCCTGTGTGTGTGTATTTGTTAGCAGCTCCGCCCCCTTGGTCTGCCAGGCAACAGCATTTGTTGCATTTTTCAAACATGAAGTGGGAGTGGAGTTAGATTCTGGTAGGGGTTGACTTGCTCTTTAATAAATTCTGTGGCAATTTAAACATGACTGTAAATAATTAATATATTTAAAACAAATAAAGCTCATTTGTAAGCTGGATAAACAGATCAGAGCAGAGTGATAAAAGCACCTTGTTCCATCTTAGACTTCTGACCAGAGTGAAGCCACATCTCCCTGTAAAAGATCAGGAGAATGTCTTTAACCCATTTATCACAACTCATCTGGACCATCATGTCATGCTGAACCAATCTTATTAACATCTACACACCAGGGAGAGCACTCAGCTCTACCAGCCTGGTTCTCCTGGATGTCCCAAGATCAGATTGAAGAACAACTTGTTCTTTATTCTTGTTTTATCATCCAGGAAGTTTCATTTGTTCTTTGTTACCTCGTTTAACTACAAAGCATTTTGGTCCCCCTCAGCTGTTTTCATTGTGTTGTAAAATAAAGTGACACTGAGTAGAGAACAAAGGATCCAACTGGCCATGAAAACATTTTTGTTGATTTTCTAAATGAGGATCAGAAATGTTCCATGAGAGCGAATCCTGGCTGATCACTGACTAGTGTGATGTCCTGTCACTGACTGGCGTAGCTCTGGGAGAGCTGTCACACGTTGGACTGGACACCAGTAAAATAGGGAGTCACTGATGGTGCCGGTGTGACGTCTGGGAAGGACATTAGAACGTAGAAACGGATTCAGAAGAGCTCAGAAAGGGAAATCCTGTACAGCTACATTTGGATCATCAGCTTCAGCTGCTTGGTGTTTGAGCCATTCCATCTGACAGCTCAGCAGAATTATTACAAGTCTGACATCTGTTGAATAAAGTCCTAAAAAAGTTGGCAGCAGCTGTGCAACATCAGGTAAAACAATACATTTTTATCATTAAATGTTTTTATTCCACATGAAGCCTCTGAAAGTGAAGATGTTACCTGAATACCAGCTGGTAACAGGTGGAATGTGCAACCCAACATCTCCTGGGTCAGAAGGATGGGCTGACATCCAGAAACAGGCTTTAAAGACGTTTATTCCTATTCACCGAAGAGGTTATTATTATGGTTTCTATGGAAACAAGAGAACACAAACAGGGTAATAAATCAAAATAAACAGCTGCCAGTGGCTCCATCTATTAATGCAGCTCCTTACAGATGTTTGCTACATAACATTGTACCTGTGCAGAACAAGGAACGTCCTAAACACAATAAATAAGTGAAAGAGCTGCGACACGTTCTGACCAGGGCCTTCTGGGAAACTGAGTCCAGTGAGCTAACAGGGACTTTTGGACATTTGCTGTATTTAGTCAAGTTTTATAAACCATGTGCTGCTTGTTAGTAAAAGTCAGCGAGGGTTTGTGGTTTTATTCATCAGGATATTAAATGAAAACAACCTGGTTAATAACAGACTAATTGTTTGTGTTGGACTTTTTCTAATTTAAAAGATAATTTTGCTCAGTGTCTCTCTGTACTCAGAAAATAGATTTCATTATCAGACCTTGAGATTATGTACAGGGCCCTTAGAACAACTCAGTGTCATGTTTTACCCAGCAATGTTGTTATTAGTCTATTAATATTATGATGATGATGATTAGTTTGTTAAAGTTTTATAGTTACTTACTCCCCTCTAGTCCAGTAGGTGGCGGTAGTGCACCAAAAAGTTTCTTGCCCTGAATCATCAACTACTCTGAATCATCACGAAACCGAAACCGAACTTGATATTAACAGGAACGGAGGACAAAGGGAGGACATTTTCTCTAGAAGTTTTAGTCAGATTTGTGAACTCTGGTTACAGTTTTAGTTTGTTTTCTTTTATTAAAAGCCTCGTTGTTACTCTGAGTCAAGTTAACGGAAGTAATTTTTATTCTAGCTTGTGTTTCGTTGGTTTCCGTTAACGCTGATAATCCGGTTCTGACTGGATTGAATGTGGACAGAAGAGAAGAAAGTAAAGCGCGTGAATCAGGTGAGTTAGAAGTGAACATTGTTCTTGTTCTCCTGTCAGAGTCTCTGAGTGCTTTTCTCTCTGTGTGGGTTGTTGCTTTGATTCACCTTCAGAACAAACTGCGTCACCTTCTTTGGCCTACTGCAGTTCCAGCCAGCCCTCTTTCGATTTTTACGGGCGCAACTACAAGAGGAATTACGGTGTCCTCATTCGAGTGTCTTTGAAAATAAAAGCGCACTTATTTGCTTATGAACACTTTCTCTATGTGTTAATTTTTGTCTAAGATAAAACTGCGTTTTTAATGATTTTATCTATTAAAAATACTTTTAAGAAAAATAATGAACACGATTTAAATGTTTTTTGAGTGTAAATTTGTGTGCAAGATAAAACTGCGTTTTAATTATATTTATTTATAAAATACTTTAAATTAAAAGTGTTAGCAGAGTTTGATTTACCCAGCGGTTGGTCCAAGACTCCCAAACGAATCTCCAGGATTAAAAGGAGGAAATAAATCCATAAACAGAGCGTCTGTTTCAACGGGCCTTCACTAGTGGTAGCACACACAGATTGCGCTCTACAAACACCAATGCTCCCTTATTATTCAATAATACCTAGCTGCAAACCCTCTCCAAACACGCCCCCTTGTGCCTGGTGATCCCCCCCCCCCCCCCCCCCCCCCCCAGCTCAATAACGGCGGCCCTCCCAGCGGGCGGGGAGCATCCCGCTGTCAGCTCCAGCAGCTCCACACAATTACAAGAATACGTTTGTACAGAAATAGTAATAATGTAATTAAACAGACTCAGGTTTAAATATGAATGTATGGATTTTTTTTCTTGCATACACACTTTATGGCCATCCCCAGTGAGATTATAAAACACAGATACCACCAACAAATACTCAGTTGCTGGACAACAGGCACAACATACCTATGCTTACTTACGTTAGCAGGTGAGTAATGTATGTGCAAGTGTTTATTTTAAATGCAATAAAATTAAATATCAGAAAAAGTAATTAGTGGAAATCGTTTTAATTAACCCCTTAAGCCCACTAGCCTCCACTTTTGGGAGCACGCCTCCTACAGCAACATTTAACTTTCAACCATTTGTTATTACAGGCACTAACAGTGGGTCTAAGTTCATACGAGTGAGTAGTTAATATTTATGTTACTATTTATGATTTTTTTTTCAAAAAGTATATTTTATTGCATTTTCAGTTTACTGTACACCTTTCACACATTATTATGTTGTATACTGAAAGTACATTCTGTATAAAATCTTAATGGAACAACAGAACAACAGAACATTTTAACAATTTTGGTTGTGCTTCTGGCGATCCTCTCCAACGTTAGTGCATTTATAGTATTGAAGGCAATATTCACATAGACATGTTTAATAAAACTTTGAGTAAGAAGTCCCCGAATTACACCTTACTTTTGCTTCTCCCATTCCAGTCTAAATGCTGGTCAGAAGACCGATTATTTTCCTACTCTCCCACTTTATAAGTCCTCAGCTTTTTATGTCCATCCTCTTAATATATGTTAGAAAAGGTGTCCATATTTCGTCAAATAAATGTTGCTTGGCCTTTAAGATATAGGTAATCCGTTCCAGCGGCATCACCTGTAACATCTGTTTCATCCAATCCTTCACAGTGGGCCTATGGAGCGATTTCCATGCCATAGCTATACACTTTTTTGCTACCACTAAACTAAGATCCAAAAAGACACGCTGACACTTGCTATAAGCATACTCATTAGGGCAAAGTCCTATTAGAAACAATTTAGCATCCAATGGTACCTCCTTTTTGATAATTTTTTCAGTAGAAATTCTTACATCCTCCCAGAACTTTTTGATTTCTGTACACTCCCAAACACAATGATACAATGTCCCTTTATGAACAGCACATTTAACACATGTATCTGGTATATTGCTATTGTATTTCTTCAGTCTCTCTGGGGTGACATATGTCCGCATTAAATATTTATGCTGAATTAATCTTAACCTTGCATTAATGAACTTGGTATGAGCTCCTCCACAGGCCTTCTCCCAGTCCTCTTTACTCAGTTCTTGCCTGAGGTCGTCTTGCCATGCTGCTCTTCTATCGTTCGCTCCATCTGAATGATGTTCCACGATTATCCGATAACAGTCCGAGACTATTCCTCTTCGTGTGAAGTCCTTTGTCATCATTTCTTCCAACATGGTGATGGAGGGTTTGGAGTCCCCATTTTTTTGCTTAGACTTTAGAAAACTTCTGAGCTGGAGGTATTTAAAAAAATATTTCCTTTCTATTCCATATTTATCCCTTAATTGCTCAAAGGACATCAAATGATCAGAATTTTGCAAATATAAGTCCTTAACTGATTTAATTCCCTGTAAATACCAGCTTTTAAACACGGCATCAGCTCTTCCTGGTGTAAATCGCTGGTTACCCCATATGGGACTGAAACAAGACAATTCTTGTTCTTCTGTAAGATGCTTTTTCACTGAGAACCAAACTTTTATCATATTTTTCACTATCGGATTCTTTATAGGTTTTAATAATTTCTTTTGTGAGTCAGAGTACACATACAAGAAGAATGGCAACTTTAGATCTTGTGATTCTAATTCCGCCCAGTGTGTGGGGTTTGTGGCTGAAAAGCAGTATGTAATAGTCCTTAACTGTGCGGCCCAGTAATACCATTTTAAGTTGGGGCATTTCAGCCCCCCTCTCTCATAGGGTAGATACATTAAGGAGAGTCTAAGTCTTGCCCGTTTGTTCTTCCAGATAAATCTAATGAATTCTTTCTCCAGCCTGGGGAATAGTTCCGTGGGAGGTGGCAGGGGGATGTTCTGGAACAGGTAGAGCAGTTTTGGGAGTACATTCATTTTTAAAATATTTATTCTTCCAATCAATGATAGTGGTAGATGGGCCCATCTCTCCATTTGTTCACTAATTTCCTTTAGCATCGGTGCATAGTTGGCTTCTGCTATCCGTTCTAGCTGAGGCATGATTTGTATTCCTAAGTATTCTATTTTGTCAGTTATTTTAAATTGAGTTATTTCTAACAGGGGATTTCTTCTCTCATCATCATTAAGCATCAGGATTGAGGATTTATTTTTATTAATTTTATATCCCGAGATGTCACCTATTTTTTTAATTACTTCTAATAATACTGGGATCGATTTTTTAAGATTAGTGAGAGCAGTGTGTCATCTGCGTATAGTGCTATTTTGTGTTCACTATTCGCAACTGTAATTCCTTTGATTTGGGGATTTGACCTGATCGCTATGGCCAGAGGCTCAATTGCCATAATAAAAAGCAGCGGCGACAGGGGACAACCCTGTCTACACCCTCTTCCTATTGATATTGGCTTTGAGACATTCCTGTTTGACAAAACCTCAGCCTCCGCATTTTTATATAGTAGTTTGACCCATTTTATGAAATTTTCACCACAACCAAACTTTTCCAAGACTTTGAAAAGAAAAGGCCATTCTACTTGGTCAAATGCCTTTTCTGCATCCAAGGACAATATCGCCGTGTCTGGTTTTTCTGTATTATAATGAATAATATTTAACACCCTCCTTACATTATGTAGCCCTTGTCTTCCTAAGATAAAACCATTTTGGTCCCTATTAATGATATTGGGTAGAATTGTTTGCAGTCGTTTTGCAAGCAGTTTGCACATAATCTTTAGATCTACATTTAGTAGGCTTATAGGTCTCATATTCCCGCATTCGTCAAACGATTTTCCAGGTTTGGGAAGCAATGTTATTAGAGTTCTATTCATGAGTGGTGGTAAGTTATTTTCCTGAAAGGCCTCTTTAAACATTTCCAGAAGTGGTTTACTTAACTTAGATTTAAATTTTTTATATATCTCAATTGTGATGCCATCAGGTCCCGCTCTTTTCCCAGATTTTATACTATCCATGGCAGATTCTAGTTCCGTAATACTGATCTCCATTTCTAATTCCTCTCTTTCTTCTCTCTGTATTTTTGGTATTTGTAATTTATCTAGAAACTCTGTAATATCCTGCATCTTAACTGTTTTAGGGCTATACAACTTCTCGTAATAATCTCTAATTATATTATTTATTTCAGATGGTTCTATTATATTGTTACCTTGCGACCGCAGATTTGTAATTGGTATTTTTGTTTCTAATCTTTTTATTTGCCATGCTAGAACCTTTCCAGGTTTTTCTCCTTGTTCGTAAAAGCTCTGTCATAATCTCTGTAGGCTCGCTGCTGCTCTTAATGTTGACAATTTCTCATATTCCGCCTTTAAAATCAGCAATTCTTTTTCGCTTGTTGGACTGTATCTTTCATTTACTTTTTTTTTGCAGATTCTTTAGTCTATTTTCCATATTTAATTGTGTCTCCCTCTTTTTCTTTTGGTTCGTGCTAGTATAACTTATAATATGCCCCCTTATATAAGCTTTAAATGCTTCCCATCTAATACCGGCTGATGTTTGTGTTGTGTTAATTTCAAAAAATATATCGATCTGGGTCCCTAAATATTTTATAAAATCCTCCTCTAGTAGCCACTTATTCTGGAAATGCCATCTTGTTGGGTCTTTTGAGAGTCTATCCTCTTTGTATATCATGCAACATGGTGCATGATCTGATATGGCTATTACATCATATTCACAGCTTTGAATCTTGTGTTGCAGGGTAGATGATATTAAAATATAGTCAATTCGGGAGTATGTTTTGAAGACTGAAGAGTAGCAGGAATATGTTTTAGTCTGTGGATTTCTTTCTCTCCATATATCAATTAGATTTAGCTCTTTCATATAATATTGTAAGATACTCCTTGTTTTAATATGAGATTGATCTATTCCCGTGGATCTGTCCTGACTAGGATTTAAAGTGCAGTTAAAATCTCCTGCAATTATGAATTGCCCTGTCAATGTGGAAAGATTCATAAATAATTCCTCGAAAAATTCGGGATCATCTGCATTGGGTCCATATAAGTTTACTAACACCAACTCCTCTTCTAGCAGTCTACCTTGAATAATTAGATACCTTCCCCTTTTATCTCTAATAATCTTTTTAGCCTGAATAGGAATTGCATTATGAATTAGTATCATTACCCCACTGGTCCGAGATGAAATTGAGGCCGACCAAACCATGCCCCGCCACCTCCTTTTGATTTTCAAAATGTCTTCATCTGGAAGATGTGTTTCCTGTAAAAAAACAACTTTTGAGTTTTTATCTTTAATCTTATTCATTACCTGTTTTATCTTTATAGGTTGTTGTAAGCCTCTGCAATTCCAGGACATTATATCTATGCTCATTTTATGTAATGCTTGTTTGTTGTTTTGGATTGCCGTTCTTTTGCCTGAAAAGCACAACCAACTGGAACATTTGAACAATCAGAACTTTCATAACACTCTTTTTCTCCCTCGCTCGCTTAGGAGCAACTGTACCCATCTCTGTCTCCCGCTACGCTGGGACCTGTCCTCCGTGAGGAAAAGTCCAACCACTTTCCAAATACAGAACCTAAGTAAAAGGAAACAAACAAAAAAAAATCAGCCTCACCACTATCCACCACATTATTAGCGCTCCATTTGATTCTATTATTTAAGCAGGTTTAGTTCTCTCTTTATATCCCTCCCAGTCAATTAGCTTCTTCCTCTTTTTTTCCCCTTTTTAACTATCACTTAGCTCTGGGTGATTCCTCCTGGATTATTTTTAGTAGTTGTTTCGCTTCAGCGGGGCTCTTGAAGGCATGGACCTGACCCTTGTAAGTAACCAACATCTTTGCGGGGTAAACTATTCCATGTCTGACTCCCAGCCTGCGCAGCTCCTGGCGTATTGGGTCGAATTGTTTCCTCTTCTGATGGACTCCTGTCGCCAGATCTTGATAGAACCACACCTGCTGGTTTTTGTACCGGATTTCTTTCTTGTTCCGTGCTGCCGTGATGACTGCCACTTTACTTTTGTAGCTAAGGAACCTCATGATGAGAGTTCTGGGCCGTGTCTCCGCGTCCCCCTTTGGACCGATGCGGTGCGCCCTCTCCAGTGCTACGCTGCAGCTCTGTGTTTCCAAACCCAGCACCTCCGGGATCCACTTTTCCAGGAAAACACAAGGGTCCGGTCCCTCTGCCCCCTCCGGAAGGTTAATCAGTCTGAGATTATTCAGCCTGGTCCTAGTTTCCAGGTCGAGGATTTTATCTTCCAGTGCTGCTTTGTGTTCTTTTAGATCCATAACGTCGGCCTGCAGGCTTTGCAGCTCGTCCTCTACTCCTGATATACGCTGCTCGGCCCGGGTCACTCGTTCAACACAGTCATTTGTTTCTTTCCGTACCTTTTCAATTGCCTCCATGACATTATCCAGTCTCGCTGAGAATTCAGATTTTAATGAGTTAATCGCTGCTAGAATCTCGTTTGCTTTCTCTTCGTTCATTACCACCGCTGCTGCGTCACTCGTAGCCATTTCCTTAACTTTCGGTGTGTCGCTGCTGATCCGGAGGTCCGTCAGTTTAGGCTGTTTGGTTGCTGACTTAACCGCTGGGTCTGTCTTACGTGTTGTTGGCATCATAAAGAACTTCAACCTCTGTTATTCTTGTCTGAGTGGAGCTGTTGTCAGTGCTTTAAAGAAGAATTGGTGGCGGAGCCGTGGTGCGCCCGTCCTCTCACATGGCAGCCATAACCGGAAGTCCTATTTATGATTTTTTATTGCTTCTGTACAGTGAAAAGCTGCTGATGTGTAATTTTTAGGCATATTTACATGTGTATATATGCATTTCATATATTCTGTTAACAGGAATAATTGCTGGCCCTTTGACACAAAATGTATTGATTTAGAAATTAGTAAAATATTTTGCATTAAGTATACAATTCACAAGACTAGTAAACTGATATTGACCATACACTAATCTGTTCAGACAAATGAAACACCCAGCAACAGCTTTTATTGGCCTTACAAAAACCTTCGGAAAAAAAAGTCCACACAATGAGATGAGTCCAGAGCTTTTCTGAATTTCTCCGAGTATATGAGCAGTTCCATGGCATAGGACATCAGCTGCCTCTCACTAATGAGACAAAGATAAATAGCAATGAGTAAAAATGACATTTACACCTAGAGGCTGTCATAAACAATGTGAAAACAATACATATAGGCATTAGCACTGTTCTTGTGTTTGTAGAATACCTCCGGGCTACCACATTGCCGTCGTGAGTTTGCTGCTTTTTAGATGAGGAGTCATAAACGGTCAAATAAATAGCCTATTGTTACGTTTATTTTGGCCAAAAGGCTTGCATGTAGCCCATTAAAAATTATATTAAAAAAAATTTGCGTCCATGACGTCTTCCCCCACTGCCAATAATGCTTAATTTTATATAAAAGTGTTTCAGAAAAAAATTACGAATGCGCTATCTATCAAACTACGTCTTAAACGTTCAAATTTCTAGTACAAAATCTTTGCAAGTTGTAAAAATATAAATCTGTCTTTACCTGAACCGTCATTTCCATCTCTTGCAACACGCATGCGAGTTCTCATCTTCGTACGTGCACGCGTGTAGGGCTGCAGCTATCGAATATTTTTGTAATCGAGTACTCTATCGAATCTTTTTTTCGATTAATCGAGTACTCTAATAAATTACTCTTTTGTGTTTGTAAACCATTATATCATATATTGATGAGCCAAGATGGTGCCGAGTATGGCTGCCTCGTCGCAAGCTCCACCAAGTTCCAACATTACACGCTCCATACTGTACATTAATGCCACTGTTTTGCACATACCAACCTCTGTACATTTTATATATCTTATCTTATTGTTTACTTTATTCATTTGTATACTTAGATTAGCCATTTTTATATTTTAATTGTTTTTACATTACTGTATTTTTGCACAACTCTGTTGCTGTGAAGCTCGCACACAAGAATTTCACTCGCATGTACTATACCAGTGTACCTGCACATGTGACGTGACAATAAAAGTGATTTGATTTGATATCAAATAGCATGTTATAATTATGAAAGACCTCTTAAAATGAGCAAGCAATTGCCAGTTATTCTTCAAGTTTTATTCAAAATTAGTTTGCATAACTTCAGCACTTCAACTTTACTTCACAGTAAACAAATGCCTGTGCAAAAAAGTATACAACCTGAGCCGATTCTCTCCTCGTGCGAGAATCTGCTAGCCTGCAAGCCAGACAATAACTAGGAGGATAACTGTTGAAGTAGCGCTGCGAGCGGCTGCGGCCCAAACAGAACCAGAACCGCTCACGGCGCAAACAGCTCGCCGGCTGTTTCCCTATTAACACACGTCCGTTTTAATTTCTACACTTTTTTTTCTCACACTAACAAGGATTGTCGAGAAAGCATGTTTGCTGTGGTTTTGTCAAATTATACTGATCACAAAACATTTATTTACTTTCTTTCGTTTTCCTCCGCCACTCATAAATACCCGTGTCCTCCTGCAGAAACCCCGAGGGACAACGGACATCAACAACACAATAAAAAGTTCGACGTGTTGTGTAAAAACTGCTATTTTTAGCACATTTTAAGTCCGACGTGTTGCTACCAGATGTACGGTGTGAGCTGAAACTGAGTGCTACAAACGAAAAAGTCGCACAGTGCCTGCAGAATATATAGCAATACAGGCTAAAAAGCATTATCTTGTAGAGGCTCCGAGTTCCCTTGCAGAAGTGACATTTACATGTGCTGCAGCATGGAGGATGTGGTGTTGTAGTAGGCTAAATCCATGTTGTTACAGTATTTACACTGGACTACGTTTTCCACCTTACGACATGAAAAATGGTCCCACACCTTTGACATTTTCTGTCTTTTTCTCACTCCACCGGGGTACAAGTTGTCCGCCATGGCTTAAGAAAAAGTTAAGTTATATTCGCTACTCGCGTGTGCATTCAGTCCAGTGGGCATGTGCGTCACTTATTTCGGTCCGGGTGAAACATGACCCCGTGCGTTTGCAAAGCCATGAATTAATTAAATATGAATTAAACGAATCCTCGAGGCAGAGAATTTGACTCGAGGATTTTTTGTACTCGAATTATTCGAGGTACTCGAGGAATCGTTTCAGCTCTACACGCGTGTTTTGTACATAGGGCACGGGGGCGTGTTTGGCCGGGGCTGCGTCTGCAGCTAGACCTTACTCTTTTTATTGATCATTCCACGAGGTCAAAGTACAGCTTCCTCTACAGTTGCATTTCAAAATAAAAGCACATATATACACATTCTTATTTACATAGATGCATAACATAACAGAGCATATTATTCTGATGCTTAACACCCCCACTTGCTCTGTGATTGTTTGCACTTCTTGTTTAACTTTTACATTCCAAATAACAGTTTGTTGAACCTGTTCAGCTTACATACAGTTGTAGGTTTGGTCATTACATCTGCGAGCATATGTTCTGTTGGCAAATATATTAAATCCATAAGTCCTTCTTTCAATGTTGATCTTATGAAATGATATTTTATGTCAACATGTTTACATCTTTGTCTATTCACAGGCTTTTTAGCTAAAGCTATTGCACTCTGGTTGTCCTTATTCATAACTGTCCATGTGCTCAAGAAGTTGCATCAAATATAAACATCCCTGAACAGTGGCTGCTAGAGACATGTCCTCTGCTTCACACTTAGACAAAGCAATTGTAGACCGCTTCTTGGTTTTCCAGGATATGGGTGGTCCCTTCTCTGATAGGCTGATGCAATAGCCTGTCATACTCTTACGATCTTTGACATCTGAAGCCCAATCTGCGTCACTGTAAGCACGTAGTCCTAGCTTTTCACCTACACATTTCTGGTAGCATAGTTTCTTATCATGTGTGCCTTTGAGGTATCTCAATACATGCTTGACTGTGGTCCAGTGTTGTTCTGTAGGGCATGAGAAATATTGTGAAACTTTACTTACTATAAAGCTTAAATCTGGTCTTGTACATGTAGACAGGTAAATAAGACTTCCCACGGCTTCTCTATACAGTTTGACATCACTCAGTCTTTCTGCATTTTCATCATGTTCCAACTTCTGTTCACATGGTGTGGTCCTAGGTTTGCAATCCTGCATGTTAAATCTTTCCAATATCTTCTGTGGATCTGGTTTGTGACTAGGGTTGTCACGATACTAAAATTTCAAACTCGATTCGATACTTGAAAAAATACTCGATACTCGATTTCGATACTTTTTAAAAACACCCATTTATCGAACAAGTTTATTCAAAAAATAACATTCCTCAATTTATATTACAAAAATTAAATGTTAAGAATTAAGTGTGTAAAGTGCTTAAACCTTTCAAGTATCAGCATTTTTTAAAACGTGCATACAAAAACTGGTGAAAGTTAACACTTAAAATCATGAATTGTCTCACTATATATACACTATTTGCAGAGTGATGTTTTGCTGCTTAAACTCTGTTTAAGGTGCATTTTTGTCATAAGATGTAATGCCATATGTTTTGTTCTGTACTTTTGAACAACTCTGTTGGTCAATAAAGGGAGAAAACGAATTTCTCCACAGTAGGACTGTCAGCTCCGCAAGGGACAAACACGCACGGACTGACGGAAGCGTTTTGCTCTCATACTTCTCCGTCTCCTGGAGAGTGTTGCAAAGCAATTGCCCGGCAGGACAACAGAGGGCGTAGCGCTGTTCTGTGGTATCCTGTCATGCATCGGTCCAAGATCGTGTGTTTATATTGTGTTTTTTGTGTATATAAGAGACTTTTAACAGGGACATATTTGTCTCTCATTCTCCCACCCCTTCATGCGCTTCCCACCTCTAAACCCACGTTTCCTGTCATTTCTGTCCACAAATAAAATGCTTGCTGCGCATCGTTTCACTCCTCCAGTCACGGGGGAATGAAACGTTCATGTTTTTAGAGTTTTTTCGCGAGGTATTCTTCAAGCTTCTCCGTGTCTGCGCTAGTTATCCTCGGCTCTCTTTGCAATGGCGGTGCTGTAAACAACAGCGGCATCCTGACCAATCACAAGCTTGCGTAATCCGTCTCGTTCGACGGATGTTTAAAAAAGTGGGCTCGACTCCGTACGTACTTGCGTGCCCTACGCAAGGACGGATAATGGCGTTGCGTGTCTCCGCACTGATGCAGACGGAGAAGCATAAATCAGGCTTAAGGTACATCTACCGGTAATCTTAATAAAAACAGACTGGCGCACGGCAGTGACGTCATTAAAAGCGCCGGTTAGATTAGCCGCAGCTAGTCTGTTTACGCCTAGAAATCCCAGACCAGGCCCGCTCCAAACGAACAGGGGAATCACGTTAATGATTCCTAACAAAACCTTTCGACATGAAGATGTTTTGGTGCAGATAATGTCTTCTTTTGAGGCGGCACCATGGGTGCCCGTCCGCACCCGTTATATGGATATACGCTGACGGCGATTCGGCGATGGATCTACGGTAAATACCCCGGGGAATCCAAGAAGCACCAAAGTTGTCAGTGTGAGTAAACAAACGTACTGCATGCTAGAAATTAAGTCCGGGTTGCAATAAACGGGAGTTTCCTTTAAGCACATAAGCGTGAATATACAACTACGTGTCGGACTTGGTATGCTAATGAAGTTGGGCTGTGAAGCGGCTCCCAAATTCGCTGTTTATGTTTTTGTTTATTTATTTGGCAGACAAAACTTGGATCGGAGACAACTCGCGTGGGAAATTGCAATGTAGCCATGTGGCGTCTTCTTCTTCTGTTTGTCTGGGAGGCGGAGGCTGCTTTACGGCATCTGGCTGTCGTGCGTGTCGGTGTACTTGAAGAAGGCTGTGTATAATAGTCCATAATATCGATACCACAGGGATGGAATATCTCATTTAGATACCACTTTTAGTATCGATTTATATCTGGGTATCGATTTTTTTGACAACACTATTTGTGACATTGTAACAGTCCTCTCGTTCTGCTCAAAATCGATACCAAGAAAATGTTTCAACTTTCCCTAGATCTTTCATCTTGAACCTGGCTGTTAAAACCAACTTTATGTCTTCTAGTGCCCTTTCATCAGAAGCTGCAATGATTATATCATCAACCCACACTAGGATTATTATCTTGTCTTCTTTCCTTTGCCTGGTATACACACAATGATCAGCAGGGTTTTGTACAAAGTCATTTTCACACAAATATTCATGTAAAACAGTGTTCCAGTTTCTAGCTGCCTGTTTGAGTCCATATATAGCTTTGTTTAGTTTACACACTAGTTTCTCATTCCTTTGTGCCAGTATTTCATAACCGTCTGGTTGTTCTAGGTATATTTCATGATCTATCGGGGCATGAAGGTAGGCGGTTTTAACGTCCATTTGATGTAGCAACAGATTTTCATGCACTGCTTTCTGCATTAGGATTCCAACACTGTTTAAATGTGCCGTAGGTGAGAAGGTTTCCTCATAATCGTCTCCCTTTTTCTGACTGAACCCTTTAGCCACATATCTAGCTTTATGTTTATCTGTTCCATCTACATTCCTTTTAATGGTAAACACCCATCTTCCCCCACTGTCTTCTGCCTTCTGGCAAAGTTGTCAGAGTGAAAGTGTCATTGTCTTTCAGTGAGGCTAGTTCTTCCTCCATGGCTCCTTTCCATGCCTCTGAGTCAGGTGATTTTATTGCTTCTTCATAAGTTAAGGGTACATTAGTAAAAAGTCTGTAGCAATAATCCAAGTTAGTTAAAACTTGATCATCATCCTCTGTTACATAACCTTTTGTTGCATAATCTTTCAAGTAACTCGGTCTCTTTCTCTCTGGTGGGATAACGCAATGTTTGTTCTGGTTCATCTAGAGGTTTTGTATGACTCGTTCTTTCTCCTGGGTCTTCCTCTTTCTGCCCGGGTGTTTGGTCTTTAACCTCCCTTCTTGTCCTAACTAGGAACTCTGGTTCATCATCTGACACTATCTCTGTTTGTGTCTCTTCTTCAGGTTCTCTTGTTAAAAACTTAACTAATCGGTGTTTCAGAATCTTACCACTCTCTGGGAAATAAACCAAATATGCTGGACTAGTTTTTTCATGACCCACAAAAATCCCTTTTTCACTTCTGGAGTCAAGTTTCCCTTTGTTCTGTTTGTACACAAAACAGGGTACACCAAATGTATGCATTTTTGACAAGTTTGGTCTTCTACCGCTTAACATTTCATATGGTGTTGCTCTCAAACGTCTGTTGTAACATCTGTTTCTCGTAATGGCAGCCGTTTGAACAGCATAAACCCATAAGGACTTCAGTAGGTTACTCTCTAAAAGCATACATCTTGCCATATCAAAAAGCGTTCGCCAGCTTCGTTCAGCTGCACCGTTCTGGTGTGGGGAGTAACCCCAAAATTCCTCCGCTCCGCCCCCGCCTTCCGCAGCCGCTCGCTTCCGAACTCAATTTTTACTGGTACCCGCTCTACAACGGCTCCGCTCCAGTGCAGTGACCTGAGGTGCGCAAACAGACATGCGCGGGATTTTCGAGATCTTGCGATACAGTCCGAGCAATAAACGCGGAAATTAGATCCAAACACCCGTTGTGTGGGAGAAGCATCGAAATGAACTGTTTAATCTGCCCATCATTTGTGTTGAGAGATCAGCAGTGTTTGGATCAACAAAGGGCGACTACTTTGATAGTGGAAACTGTATTTATGGCTTATTTTTGTGCATTTAAAGTTCAGCCGCCATTGATAGTTGTTAAAAGTTGTTAAACCTGTGCATATGAAACAAAAAACGCTTTTTGTTTATCGATTTATTGTGAAATAACGGAAGTTGTGCTTGCTCCCTTTCCTGTTGGGCGGTTGTGATTTCTTTCCATCGACTGCGGAGGTGCTCCGGCGTCCGGCAAAAATAGATTCTATTTTTGCCGGATGGCGGAACGGCGGGCGGCACACTGCGCTGCATGGCTGCAGTAGTGGAACAGCTCTGATTGACTACAACGGGACCGATTTTGCTGCGGAGTTCGTGCCGAAGCGGAGCGGAGGTAGTGGAATTTTGGGGTAAGGGGCTGAAGTTTCATGTCTTATCCTATTCTCCCTGAGTAGTTTCTGGTACTCTCCACATGTAAACTCTGTTCCATTATCTGAACGTATGCACTTTATGATACCATATGGTGCGGTGTCAGCAATGAATTTCTCTGTTGCTTGCACTGTATCACTTTTGTGTTTGAGAAAATACACAAATATTGCACCGGAAAAGTCGTCAGTGAATGAAACAGCGTACCTAAATCCCTCTTTTGTTTCTGGACTTATTGGTCCTGCCAGATCTGTATGCACGAGTTCCAAAACAGTCGTAGCTTTAGCATCTAGCTCTCTATTTCTTGTCTGACAAAATTTACCTTTTATACAGACTTCACAGTCCCTTTCTGTTCCAACAGTTTTATCCTTGATGTCCATCCCATCTACTACTCCCTGCAGTTTCTTAATGTCATCAAAATTGCAGTGTCCCATTATCTCATGCCATGTTTTCAGGTCATAAAAAGCATTACATTGGTCTGTTTGTTTTCTACTCACAGTTCGTAGATAGAATAGTCTGTTGTACTCCTTGATGGGGAATCTTGTTCCATCAGAATGTCTCTGTACATTGTTACCTCGCTTGAAGATGACCGTTGCTCCATTGGTAGTAGCTGCCTTCACAGAGAAAATGTCTTGTGGATATGAAGGGATGTATAGTGCTCTCTTTAGCACCACCTTGTGTTGGACCCCTATGCTGTCGATCAAGGTTACCACAGCCTCTCCTCTCCGTTCAGCTATACTCCTCTGCTTCGGGTTCCGTCTGCCAGCTCGATGTAATGTGACCTCGGCTTGAAGTTCTCGTTGAACCTCCTGAACCTCTCTGGATTCGTGATGATGTGAGACGTTGCTCCATTGTCCACCATCAGATTCCTGGTTCTGGTTTCTTCCATCTCGCCATCAGCGTCTTGTAGTCGGAATGCGTATTCCTTTCCCTCGTAGTCATCAGCAGCTTTCCGTGCTTCATCATCTCTGTGTTTCTTTCTGCACACTTCAGTCTGATGCGTGGTGGTCTTGCAATAATTACACCACTTTGCGGTCACATACATTAGCTTTGTGCCCCTTTTTACCGCATTTAAAACAAATAAAGTCTTTACTCTCAGCGCTCCGCTCGTTCACGCTTGGTTGAACATATTTCAGCTTCGGGTGCTTGACCCTCTGATTCATCCGTGCTGCCATCACATTGTCCTCTGTGGCAGTGGCCACACTCAGTTTTTCAGTTTCTTCGTAACTTCTCAGTTTACTTTTAAATTCTGAGAAAGTCATGTCATCATCACTTTGTGTCACATGGATTCTAAAAGGCGTAAATGATTCTGGTAGACCTTTTAAAACCATTGCTATTAGCAGTCCATCGCTCAAAGTTTCACTGGCGGTTCTCAGCGCTGTAATGGCGGCCTCTCCGTTACACTCTCGCCACTCTTCTGCTGTAATGCAGTCAGTTCGGTTTATAAGCTTATTATGCAGGGTTTTCCCTTCCCGGCATAGTGTTCTCTCAAGATAATTAGAGCTTTCCGCCCGTCGTCAGCTGCGTCTCTCATTACCAATGAAATGGTCTTATCATCCAGAAATTGTATAAGTTCGGCATATGCCTCTGCGTTCTTTGAATCATATTCCTCCTCATCATCGTCGTCTTTCGGCTTTAATATAATGTCTTTCAAACCTTGTAGCCGGAGGTGTCCGAGAAACTTTGTTTTCCATAGTTCATATTTATCCTCGTCTCCGTCAAATACCAGTCTTGACCAGCGGGTACTGGCTTCTGCTGTCTTCCGACTCATGGTGTCTGACACACGTCATAGCTCTCGCTCGACTCACCGGACTTGCTGTTGGTCGGTTCTGTGCTCCTCACACACTTAGCAGGATGCTTTTCCAGCTGTCCTGATTAGCTTGGTGCTCAGCATTCCTGGTTCACAATTCATTCTGGTCTGGTTCTTGGTCTCTGCTCTGGGCTCTGCTCTGGGCCTATAACCTGTTAGCAGAGTTTGATCTACCCAGCGGTTGGTCCAAGACTCCCAAACGAATCTCCAGGATTAAAAAGGAGGAAATAAATCCATAAACAGAGCGTCTGTTTCAACGGGCCTTCACTGATGGTAGCACACACTGATTGTGCTCTACAAACACCAATGCTCCCTTTTTATTGGTCATTCCACGAGGTCAAAGTACAACTTCCTCTACAGTTGCTTTTCAAAATAAAAGCATATATATACACATTCTTATGTACTTATTTACATAGATGCATAACACAACAGAGCATATTATTCTGATGCTTAACAAAAAGAATAAACACAATTTAAACGTGATTTTTTTTTGGAAAATTGTGGGCAACATAAAACAGATCGAGTACAATATCCTCCCCAACGTTCATAAAGAGCTGATGTGGTATTTCAAAATAATATATCAAAGTTGGCGCAAACATTTTTTTTGACTATTCAATCATTAATTTCTCAAAAACTGTCTGATTCTGCCACATCATTCAACATCACTCCTAAAGTACACATCGACTACTACATCCTCCCCGACTTTCATAAAGATCTGATGTGGCATTTCAAAATAAAGTGCAATCAAATTTGTCAATAATGACAATTTTCACCAAATTCAATGGTTTCTTTCTCAAAAACCATCTGATTGCGCAACATCATTCCAGTACACATTGAGCACTACATCATCCCCGACTTTCATAAAGATCTGATGTGGCATTTCAAAATAAATTGCAATCAAAGTTGTCAGTAATGACAATTTTCACCATATTCTATGATTTCTTTCTCAAAAACTGTCTGATTGTGCAACATCATTCCACATCACTCCTAAAGTACACATCGAGTACTACATCCTCCCCAACTTGAATATGGTGAAATTTGTCATTGTACTTGTTTTTGAAATGCCACATCAGATCTTTATGAACTCTGGTGAGGATGTGTACTTTAAGACGGAGGTGGAATGATGTTGCACAATCAAGACTGTTTTTGAGAAAGACACCATTGAATATGGTGAAAATTGTCATGATTGACAACTTTGATTGCACTTTATTTTGAAATACCACATCAGATCTTTATGACAGTCAGATACGATGTAGTACTCGATGTGTACTTTAGGAATGATGTGGAATGATGTTGCGCAATTAGACAGTTTTTGAGAAAGAAACCATTGATTATGGTGAAAATTGTCACTATTGACAACTTTGATTGCACTTTATTTTGAAATGTCACATCAGATCTTTATGAAAGTCGGGGAGGATGTAGTACTCGATGTGTACTTTAGGAGTGATGTGGAATGATGTTGCGCAATCAAGACAGTTTTTGAGAAAGAAACCAATGAATATGGTGAATATATCATAATTCACAAATTTGATTCTACTTTATTTTGAAGTGCCACATCAGATCTTTTTGAGCTATGGTGAGGTTGTAGTACTCGATGTATACTTTAAGACTGTTGTGGAATGATGTTGCGCAATCAGACAGTTTTTGAGAGACACCATTGAATATGGTGAACATTTTCATTACCGGCAACTTTGATTGCACTTTATTAGGGCTGCAACAACTAATCGATAAATTCGATGAAAATCGATTACTAAAAGCCTTGGCAACGAATTGCGTCATCGATTCGTTGTGTCGCACAACTCTTCCAAAAGCGCCCCCCCCTTCCCGCCCGCCGTTGCGCGCAGACCGGAGCAAGTCAGATCAGCGCGAGGGAGAGCCGCAAATCAGCGCGAGGGAGAGCCGCAGATCAGCGTGAGGGAGAGCCGGTACCGGCAGATCAGCGCGAGGGAGAGCCGCAGATCAGCGTGAGGGAGAGCCGGTACCGGCAGATCAGCGCGAGGGAGAGCCGCAGATCAGCTTGAGGGAGAGCCGGTACCGGCAGATCAGCGCGAGGCAGAGCCGGCAGACTTGCGCTGCTGCGAACCGGTTCCGCATTGTTGCGCAGCGATCCAGGCAGCTGCTTCCAGCGCACGGTCCATTCTCAAAGTGGCGCAACCAAAAAACTATAATTAGCACACGATCGTTCATGTCCGCACATGTTCTCTATTTTCTGTCTTATTTGTGCCTGAAGCTTGCTACTGCGGAGCTCATCACCTGTGCTGTGGTGATGTCACCTCACGCAGCATAGAAAACGCGCTCTGCGCTTTTCGGTCAGGAGATCCCTTTGATCTGCTCAAAAGTAACTGATGAGGTGAAAAGGTAAGAATCCAGGCAACAGATTTTCTGGAGAATTAAGAGGAGATGCAGGAAGATGAGAGACAGACAGGACAGGAAAATAGTTAAATAAAAACAAGAAAACAAAACAAAGTGTTGAAAAGTAAAATGTAGGTAGATTTATCTCCACTACACGTTTTTACCAGTAAAAAACAATAAGTTCTACACATGTAATATTTATACATCTGATACAATTCAGATCACCTTCAAAACTCAGTCACACACCCAGGGCCGTTTCAAGACATTTTGGGGGCCAAGGCAAAATGCCCCCCCCCCCCCCCCCCCCCCATATGGGCTCCCCAGAAGCCTCTGTGTAATTCATGCCCTCTCCAGTAGTGTTAGTTATATGGTGTTTATAAAAGCCCCTGAGACATTACTGACATGTTCTAATATTATCAGATGGAAAACTAAATTATCAGACATGCTGTCTCATCTGCTGCATTTCTAAACTTGCAAAAAGTAACAAAACTATTTGAAAGCCACTATTTGTGGATTCTCTGAAAGTTTCCATGGAGTGTGGGACAACTTATTTTTTCATTGATCCTATCGTCTAATCTCACAGCTGAAACAAGCATCCTTAATCATCTGTCCACAGGAAGCTTACCGATGCTGTAGTAAAACAAAAGGTATAATAATTTATTATTAATAAAACCTTGTCGCAGCACTAAAACAGAAAAATGAGATTTTGCATTAAATATGCTAAATATTTACAGATTAATTGTTTTAGAGCCCTTTTATTGGCAGAATCTGATATTAATTTAGTTCTTACAAAAAATGGGTCCCAACATGGTTTGTGTGGCGTTGCCATAGTGTGACGTCATAGGCACAGATCCCCTGTCCTCTTGTTTGGAAATGGAAATATGGTCACCCTACATTAAACAAACTGTCCACCCGGGCTTTTGCGCTGCACAGAGACGCTTCGCTGCCTACGACTGAATGTCAGTTGAGAGTCAGTCTCATGCAGACTGACCAATGAAGAGAGGGCCTCAAGTTAAGACCCTCTCCTCATTGGTCAGTCCACACGAGGTGGGTCAAAGGTTACTCTGGGCGGGTTACGTGTTGTCAGGCATTCAAGTATTGAGTATATTTACTGCATATTACAGTAATATATTCTGTATGTGACCACATTATGGTGATCCTTGGGTCGTGATGATGGAGCCCTTGAATATTGTTGCCCAGGGTACAACAAAGTGTTAATCTGGCCCTGGTTCTGCCGTCACATTCCCGCAGAAACTGGTTGATCACACCGGGGCCAGACTACTAGCATGTGGTTTTACAACCACAATGTCCTCATAAGCAAAAACGCTTTTAAAAGGGGGGGAGGAGTCCTAACTGTTGCTGCAGGCGTGTTGTGTGAGAGTGCAGTTATATACTGGTTAATATATTTTTGGGTTCAGTTGCTTTCATGTGGCCTAATGTGAGTCTATTTGGGATCATTGGAATGATCAGCAGCATTTCTTGATGTGACTTTATGGCAGTTGCCCAGGGCATCATCGCAAGGAGGATGGCATTCATTTACTTTTGTTTTATTTGGTATTTTTTCAGTCATTTTTGGAAATAGTGATCAATTTTGATTAATTCACAGCCTATGTTTAATTACATTTAAAATAAATGTCAACAGATGAGATCAAACAAAACAGATGAGAATTGCCCTTAAGCTGTTTAACTTGGACCAAGCATTTTAGGTCACAGATAGATGTAGCTTAGGGTCTCTGTCTATACACCTTATAAGACAATTTAGGTGATGGCATGTTGTTTTTCTGCTATTGAACTGTTTTCTAATAATGTTGTGTTAAATAAAGTGAAGGAAGGAGAGAAAAAACGTTTCCCTAGCAGTTTTTAAAAATTTCCCCATGTAATCCGATTAATCGATTAATCGTGTCGAGACCCCATCCGATTAATCGATTATCCAAATAATCGTTTGTTGCAGCCCTACACTTTATTTTGAAATGCCACATCAGATCTTTATGAAAGTCGGGGAGTATGTAGTACTCGATGTGTACCTTAGGAGTGATGTGGAATGGTGTTGCGCAATCAGACAGTTTTTGAGAAAGAAACCATTGAATGTGGTGAAAATTGTCATAATTGACTAATTTGATTGCACTTTATATTGTAATGCCACATCAGATCTTTATGAAAGTCAGGGAGGATGTAGTACTCAATGTGTACTTTAGGAGTGATGTGGAATGATGTTGCAGAATCAGACAGTTTTTGAGAAAACAACCATTGAATAGTCAAAATTGTTTTTGAGCCAACTTTGATACAACATTTTTTTTAAATGCCACATCAGATCTTTATGAACGTTGGGGAGGATATAGTACTCGATCTGTTTAATGTTGCCCACAATTTTACAAAAAAATTACGTTTAATTTGTGTTTGTTCTTTTAATTTAAAGTATTTTTAAATAAATATAATAATTAAAAATGCAGTTTTATCTTGCACACAAATTTACACTAAAAATGTTTAAATCGTGTTTATTCTTTTAATTCAAAATATTTTTAAAATAGATAAAATCATTGACAAAGCAGTTTTATCTTGCACACAAGGTTACAGAAAATTTTGTTTTAATCGTTTTCATTCATTTTCCTAAGTGTTTTTTAATAGATAGAATCATTAAAAGTGCAGTTTTATCTTAGACAAAATTGAACACATACAGAAAAAGTGTTCATTAGCACGTTCAGACACACATCCTAGAAGTGCGCTTTTTTTTTTTGAAAGACACTCGAATGAGGACACCGTAATTTCTCTTGTAGTTGCGCCCGTAAAAGTCGAAGTAGGGCTGGCTTGACAGCAGTTTTGGCCTTAACGGACCTCCATCCTGCCACCAACAGAACAAATGCTTTGGGGAGTTTAGTGAAGAACTTAGCGCTATAATAATCACTCTGTTTTAAACATAGCAGCTTCAGTTTATGTAGCAAAGACACTGAAAAACCTCAAATGTGAACAAGTAATAAATCTTGTAGCATTTATCTCACTGCTGGGCTTACTTTATTGTTATCTGTTGGCTCTCAAGCATTCAGGTCATGTTACTAAAGCAGAGTACAAAGACTAAACGTGTGTGGAAGATAAATGAAATGTAGTAAAAGTGGCCTGATCTGCCCAGCTGTGTGCAGCAGGTCTGTTCCTGTTCTAGGCTCATGGAAACCAGAGAACAATAGGTCTAAATCATAATCAGCTTTGACTAAAGTTCAGCTGAATGATCCATGACACTGAGGTGAGACAGCACTTAGATCTGCTGTTTCCTGTCATCGGAGTTTTCTGTAGCATCATCAGATTCTTGAGAACTCTCATTTCTAATAATAATTGATACTTTATTGATCCGCTTGGGGAAATCCGTGCATCTGACCCATCTATGAGGAGCAGTGAAATGACAGTAGTGCAGCGCTCAGGGAGAAGTCTTCAGGGTTCTGCCCAAGGGCACTTCAGCGCAAGACCTTCTGGAGCCTGGAATCAAACCACTCAACCTCTGATCAGTGGACATCCACTCTCCTCATTCAGTCTCGGTTAAAAGGATTTAAACACATTTTCAGACTTAATGGAGGCAAATATATTTCCTATTAAATGTTATATGACTCATTATTCTGCCTGTGGAAATGAGTTCCAGAGATCTTTCTGTTTGTTTTGAGTGAAACTCTCCATCTGACTCTTTAGTCCTGATTCTTTACTGGTGAATCCCAGTCAGTCTAACTGGTTCCTCTCAGACTGACTGAAGAGGAAGATGGACGTTTCTGTGGAGGAAGAGGAGAACAGAGCAGAACCTCCAGGACCCAGCTGTATGTCTATGAAGAGTGACAGGTCCAAGGATAGACCTCCAGACCTCAGTGGACCTGGACCTTCAGACACAAAGTAAGAAAAGTGTTGATGAAGCTGATTGAACTTGTTTAGGTTTCTCCTCTCTGATGTCCATCATCTAGAGAGGCTTTCATCTGACCTCAGTTACAAACATGAAACTTCTGATTCTCTGCAGCAGTTTGTGTGTTCAGAGCTTCTGAAATGGTTTCAGCAGAGATTTTCTCATGGATTGATGTGATCTGAGTTACAACATGTTTGTGTTTCAGAGGTCAGAACCACAGATGGAGAGCAGAACCTCCAGAACCCAGCTGTCTGTCTATGAAGAGTGACGGGTCCATGAGAAAACCTCCAGACCTCAGTGAATCTGGACCTTCAGACACAAAGTAAGAAAAGTGTTGATGAAGCTGATTGAACTTGTTTAGGTTTCTCCTCTCTGATGTCCATCATCTAGAGAGGCTTTCATCTGACCTCAGTTACAAACATGAAACTTCTGATTCTCTGCAGCAGTTTGTGTGTTCAGAGCTTCTGAAATGGTTTCAGCAGAGATTTTCTCATGGATTGATGTGATCTGAGTTACAACATGTTTGTGTTTCAGAGGTCAGAACCACAGATGGAGAGCAGAACCTCCAGGACCCAGCTGTCTGTCTATGAAGAGTGACGGGTCCATGAGAAAACCTCCAGACCTCAGTGAATCTGGACCTTCAGGCACAAAGTAAGAAAAGTGTTTCTAACTGATTAATTTGACTCCTCAGACAGAAAAACAGGATTTCTGCTGATTTCTGGTAGAACTGATGAATTAGTGGAGTTCTAAAGTGTTTAATGCCAGGATCACACTCTGTGATTTTTGGCCGTCTTTGCTAAATCCCTCATCCTGAGCAGAATCGTGACAAAAACGGTCAACATCAGGGTGATCTGCATATATATGCACCATGCTGTGAACGTACGGTTTGACCAGCTGTAATCTCATTTCATTACTATCTCTACTGAGAGTCGCACATGCGCAGTAGCTTCTCTGCTGAGCGTCAACTAACTAACAGACATGGCGGCATCCAACACAGTAGCTACGCGTACCAAAACATCTAAAGTTTGGGAGCATTCTAGCCTGAATTTGGCGAATAGAAACAGTACCTGCATTATTTGCAAAGCAGCCCTTGCCTATCACGGCAGCACCTCGCTGATGCATGAACACTGAAAGAGAAAGCACGTCGGACAGTTGAATGAAACAGAGTCTGACTCACCTTGGTGATATTTAAATAACACGAAAGCCAATATGTTTTGTTTTGGATGTATGCCTGACAAAAGTATTTTAATTTTATTTATGCATTTATGTCTATACTTCTTCTGCTCCTGGCACTCACAGAGCACAGTCGCTTCTGCTTTGCTCCTTTATCTTTTTTTCTCAAGGCTCTTTTTGTCCCGTCTGCCTACAGAGCGCTTCTCTGCATTTCCTCTGGAAATCACTATTTTTCAGAAATGGATTTAATTAATTGGTCATTCAACGCGATTGATAAGATTTTTTCTATGATGAGAACGGAGGAGGGTGCTCCCACTTGCCCTCATGGGACACACGCAGCGGGATATATGCTCGATTCCAGGAAGGAGTGGAAGGACATCTGTCTCTCTCAGTTGTCCATTGAGGACGTCGAAGATATGTGGATATTTGGCCTGATGATCACTGGATTTCTTGTGATTGGAGTGGGAGGATATCTGGTTTTCCGATAAATTGGGGAGACGGGAGCGATTGAAGGGCGACCCGCACCCATGGGCGGCACCGTCCGGGCGGAGACCTCACAGACTGGGACGTTACTCGAGGTGAATCGCGAGCTGGACAATGTCTTGGCTGCGTTACCGGTGTTAGTGCGCAAAATGGATGTCATCTCGGAGAGGGTCACCGGACGGTGTGGAGATGTTTAATAACCCTAATTGGCTTCACTGAAGGACTGGAATGACCAGTTACAGACTGTAGGCAGAGGGAAAATTATCTCTGCCTGACCCAAACACTGTCTCGTTATCCTAATCTGACGCCAGTGCAGCCTTGAAGCTGCAAATAATCATCCCCCACGAAGGAAGGAATGCAGACAGATGCTGTGGAACCTGTCCTACCCCCCCCCCGCCTTCAGATTCTGGACTTCCCAGCGAGGCCATCAACCTGCAGGAATGTGCTCTATGCTCCTCCAAAGATCTCTCTCCCTCCTGTGGACACAGCTGGCTGAGCGCCGCACATGGCTGCTGGCCCTGGAAAAACAGGATCCCCCGCCCCCTAACGGAGTCTCATGTTGTGAATGTTGAAGTTCGTGCTTATATGTTTGAGGTGTTGTTTTGCATAGTACAGCTACGCCCTGTCGGGAGTAACTCTGGTATGCCTTTTTTCCCTCCCCCAACCTATCCTCATGTAATTCCTTTTCATCTATTAAGGTAGCGCGACTCATGGTGCGAATGACCGCAGTCACCAATTCTTGTCATGTGTCTTGCCCATGTATGTCTGATCTCTGAATTGTGTGTATTGAAACTCAATTTCGTTTCTCTGTATGTCTTGCACATGTGGTAGAAATGACAGTAAATGACTTTGATACTGACTGAGCACTGTGCCTAATTGATGTAAGACAGGGCATTTTTATTTACTTTTAGTATTAATTGGCCTATCAGCAGCAAAGTTCAATAAAGTATACATTTTCCATTGAAGTACCCATCTTTCTTGTGTTTATTATCATTTTTCACATAATTAAAGCAATCTCATGCTAAATTTAAGAAAAATTTAATAATTATTCGATTAGTCGACTAATCGTTTCTATAGTCGGTGACTAGTCGACTATTAAAATAGTCATTAGTTGCAGCCCTAGTCAATTTCTGATTCGCCAGAAATGATAACGTGGATTATTAAAACTAGAATGACTTCCCGAGTTATACAGTTTCAAGCGGAACTCCGAAGTGGCCAATTCGGAACCATCCTCCTTGAGACACCTTTCTCTTTTGACACACAGTCAAACCTGCCGGCACACTGCCACCTGACACAGCCATACGGCTCCTTAAGAGCACATCTGTTTTAGACGCAACAAAAATGGTTCTGATACACATCTACTTTACATCACCTACAACTCACATTACATCACCGCATATACACTCCATCACATAGCTTGTCATGTATTATAATTAGTTTAGAAAAGAATAAAATTCCTTTTAACTTTATACTTCACTCTGCCTGAATTAATACGAAGTGTGTTTATGGTCCCTGAACAAGCAAAGAATCCTAAACTCTTCTGATTAAACATTCAGAGATCAATCAGGTTGATATTTCATATTTATACGGAATAATCACATCTTATTGGTCATAATTAATTTGCAGTCGTCACGCTATAAAGTGTGACCGCTACACCGGCTCTGCGACAGCTTTTTGAGCCGTCTCACTGGTGGATGTAACAGTTGTGGTTATTGAAAAGCCAGTGCTGTGTGTGTGGTGTGTTTGTTTAAAATGCAGGTTGATTAAAACTGGAACAGATTTTCTTTTTCAACTCAAAACTGTTTCTATGTTGTTGAAAGTGAAAATGGGAGTTTATTAATGAACTCAGAGTACTTTTTAATAATCCAGATTTCTGTGCAAAGTGATTCAACACATTCTCACACCCGAAGCGGCTAAAACTGACACGGGGTGACCAAGCGTTTGTTTCAGATGCGTTGGGGCTCCCAAAACGTCTGGAGGCGATGCGCTGGGCCAGAGCGTCGCTTTTCGACGCCCGCGGTAAAACGGAGATTTCACTGAATTGTGACCTTTACCCTCTTGCAATTTTGCCTTCCCCTCACCCAGGCGCGCAGATAGGGTGGGGGACGGGGGGATCTGTCCCCCCAGATTCAGATCCACCCCGATCCGTCCCCCGCACTAAGGCCAGAAAGAAAACAAAATCGGAGGTTAAGCACTTGAAGCTTCTTTTTCCAATTACATTGAATGCAGCATGACGTAAACAAACACCAACTCCAGAGTGGTTGCTGCTAGGATGCAGGATGAAGTGAAAAAGGCAAGCAACAATTACTGCGTATTTAAACAAGACCAACAGTGTAAGTAGGCGTGTCAGGGATTTTTAATGTATTAATGTATTACTCTTTTAATGTTCCTTTTTAAGTAATCAAATGTTAGTCAGGACTAGGGGTTGCATGACTTAATTTTTTTTAAAGTCGACAGTCAAGTAATGAAAATCGAGTCGACTTCGACTAGTCGTTGATGACGTCATACACCTGAAGCGGCGGGGGGGTGGGGTCGGTAGGTTCACTGGAGTTTTTGACAATTAAAATTGCGCCCAAATCGAAAGAAAGAATTTTCTAAGTTAACACATCTCTTTTAACAACGGTACTTTCTGCATCCTACTTCAGTCCTCTCCCCTGCGCAGCAGAGTTCCTGCTGCTCTAAACATTAAAATAATTGTTTCATTTTCTGTTCCTCACTTCTGATTACCTTCAATGGTGTCTGTTTGTTGCAACCAGCAAGTACAAAACCTAACTTGTTTTTATTTGACTATTTTTCTGTCCTGCCTGTTTATTATCTTCCTGCATCTCCTCTCAATCCTAAAGAGAAACTGCTACCTGGGTTCATATATATTCACCTCATGAGTTACCTTTGAACTGCAGTTCTAAAAGATCTACCGATCACAAAAACAGCAGAGTGCCGCTGCTCGCCAGCCGACTGCAACGGGACCGTTTTTGCTGCGGAGTTCGTGCCAGAGCGGAGCGGAGGTAGTGGAATCTTGGGGGTGCGTCACCGGAGAACAAAACAGGTGAAGAGCCTCGCTCCGCAGCAGCGAAATGCATCAGGCACAAATAACAGACAGAAAACATGAAAGGAAATGAGCCGACATGAACGATCGCGTGTTTAATTTGTTTTTGAGGTGGTGACACCTGATTTGGCGGTGCTCAGGACGCAGATGTCTGGAGCGCGTCAACGATCAGAGCTTTGCATGCGCAAACTGGTTAAGATTAGGATGGGGGTGAGGGGAAGGTAAAATTGCAAGACGGAAAAGGTCACAGTTTGGTTAAATGTCCGTTTTACCGCCGGTGTCAGTACCAACGCTCTGGCACAGCGTGTCGCCTCCGCCTCCCGACGCAGGGGCTCATCACCTGCTGGAGGACTGCATCTTGTCAGTCATTATCACGTGACAGTGACTAGTCGATGACAGGCATAAAAAGTCACTACAGAGCCGTGAAGTCGACTAGTCGACTAGTTCATACAACCCCTAGTCAAGACTATTTTTTTTCCTTTCAGTCAACCTCTGGTATGCTGTGGGGATTGGTAGAAATAGTCTGCCTGGCAACAGGCTGAATGAGTCATCAGTTTTTGGCCTTCAGCAGTCACTCCTGTAACTTGAGACTTCCTCTTTGTCGGTCCCGCCTTAGGTAGAAGTTACGTTGTTATTGGTCAGTTCTAGCTCAGAAGCAATGTTATTGGTTAGCGTAGGCTATGATGATTAGGTCTTTGTCCTCATTTTCTCTCTCTAAAAGTGCTGGAGTGGGAGCGGGAGGCAGAGTTGGAAGGCAATGTTCTGATCATGCTTTCGGCTCTCCGCTGCAGCTCATAAAATCAACCAATCTTCTCTGGTGTGCGTTCTTTTGGTTAAAATAATCCAATCAGAGCTCAGTCATGCAGTCAGCAGCTTCTCCTCCATCATGATGAAGACACATCCTGTGGTTGTTTCTGATCAGTTCCTCTGGTTCAGAAGGGTCCAGTTATCCATCTGCATCAAGAAAACAAAACCAGTTCAGAGATTGTTGGAAAAACTGTTCAAAGCAGCTGATTAAAAGCTGGAAGGACAGTTCTGAACCTTCATCTCTGAGGAAGAAACGTGGCTGAAAAAGTCCTGAATTCTCCTGGTTGGAGATCCGTTGGATGTTAAATGTAATAAAAAGTCACGAGTCAAACTCCCAGAGATGTTTCTGAGCAGAACGAGACTTTCTACAGACACAATGTCTTCGAAGAGCCATGGAGGAAATGATGCTGGGAATGTGATCCTACAAAATAAAAGCATGTGACTTGTTTTCAGAATTTAACACAGAGTCTCTGAAGGTGAATTATGATGTCAGGAACTTTTTCCAGAAACCAGCAGATTTACTTTGTTCCTTCTTTGTACATCAAACATGCAGCGGCTGAAGATGATGGAGTTTAGATTTCTGATCATCTGAGAGGATGTTACAAACATTAAAGATCCAGTGTGGAGAATTTACTGATGTTCATCTGAAATGGTTTCATCAGAGATTTTCTCACGGATTGATGTGATCTGAGTTACAACATGTTTGTGTTTCAGAGGTCAGAACCACAGAGGGAGAGCAGAACCTCCAGAACCCAGCTGTCTGTCTATGAAGAGTGACGGGTCCATGAGAAAACCTCCAGACTTCAGTGAATCTGGACCTTCAGACACAAAGTAAGAAAAGTGTTTCTAACTGATTCATTTGACTCCTCAGACAGAAAAACAGGATTTCTGCTGATTTCTGGTAGAACTGATGAATTAGTGGAGTTCTAAAGTGTTAAAAACAAGTTGACCAGGTGGAAATGCAGCTCTTATCAGAGCATCAGAAACACTTTTTTACTCTGACTTTCTGTCAGTTTGTTCAGTTGTGATTAAATGAGAGATTTTATTGTTTAGTCTGAAGACGTTTCTCCAGAATCACAGCAGGATGAAAGTTTGTCTAAAAGTTTGAACACATTTAACATTTCATGTCTGAAGTCCTAAATCTGGAGCTCTCTACAGGCTGTTTGCTGCCAACAAGAAGCTTCCAGAACATCAGAAAGAGTCCAGTTGGTTCTCGGTCATGATGAAAAAATGTCTTCACAGAGGGAGGAAGAGGAGTGCTGTTGGTGAGGAGGACCAGCTGTCCTGCTGTTCTTTGTGTCAGGACGTCCTGAAGGATCCAGTCTCTACCAGCTGTGGACACTGGTTCTGCAGACAGTGCACCACCTCATACTGGGACCAGTCTGCTCCATCAGGACTCTCCTCCTGTCCCCAGTGTGGGAAAAGATCCAGAACCAGAAGTGGACTGCAGACAGCCAATCAGAGCAGCTCAGGACCAGGTGAGGCGTTTCTGGTTACCTGTTGGTTTAAAACACGGTGTTTGGTTCAGAATGAAGATTTCAGGGGCCTCATTTATCAAGCTTGCTTACGCACAAAACGGGGTCGGAAAACTGCGTAAGCAACTTTCCACGCAAACTTTGGGATTTATGAAAGAAAACTTAGCGGAAAAATGTGCGCAACTTTAAGTTGACTAAGGACCTTGCTTACGCACATTTTGGACATGGAGAGCACCTGCAGTGCTGCTGCTGAGAAGGATACAATTATGAAATCCTGCAGCATTATCACTTGTACCGCTTCATACACACACACAGAACAAGCCCCCTCACACACGTGCGCACACGCGCACACACACACACAGAGCCTGAAGCGCAGAATACAGAATGCTGAATATCAGCAGGGGGGCAGAATTAGACAGAATGTCATGCATCTGTGACAGACTGACAGTGTGAGCGTCCTGTCACCGTGACCCGATTGATCATGCGCCCTGGCTACTTTGCCAGATGACATCCCTGTTTGGCTGACTGGTTAGCGCCTTTCACCCGGGAGTCTGGGGATCGAATCTCGATCGGACCATTTTTTTAATATCCGCCACAGATCTCTCTAAAGAACTCACAACATTGACGGCTTCAGCAACGCTGTGTCACTCCGTGGATTTTCTCTTATTTGTTTTTCAAAAGTACTTCCTTTCATTTCTCCACCTCACCCACAGGTACCTCAATTTCTGCTTGTGAAGTAGTGCTGCCTTGATCTGCCTTGATCTACGGTCGCCATCGTCATTGGCAGAGCGCTGCAACAGCCGGCTTATGTAAATGCATGAGGTCCACAAGGCACTTTGCATTGACTATTTATGGCAGTAAGTGGGCGTGGTGAGGGCGGGATGTGACTAAAAAGCAGCTGAGAAACTTTCTCGTTAGTCTCTGATTTATGAAGCGGAGATTGCGTGCAGCTGTGCGTACTCCATGTTGGATAGATCACAAACCTACTTGGCGTAGGTACATTATTTTTGCTGAGCTTAAGTACGGTTTTAGTAAGGATTCTACACAATGTTTGATAAATGAGACCCCTGGTACTTATGAAGATGATTCAGATTGAACTACCAATAAAATGTTGGAGGTTCTGCTGCAGCATTCAGATCTGCTCTGTGTCACATTTCTCAGCAGATGTTGGTCTGCAGGAGGTTCTAGAAGAACATCGGCTCAGTCTGACGAGCAGATGTGAACGTGTGACTGAAGGAAGTGATGAACCAGGAAGTAGAACCCTCCTGAACAGGATCTACACTGAGCTCTACATCACAGAGGGACAGAGTGAAGAGGTTAATACCCAACATGAGTTGGAGCAGCTGGAGACCACTTCCAAGACCAAGAGGCTCCATGATGCTCCAATCAGGTGCCAGGACATCTTTAAAGCCTTACCTGAGCAACATGGAGCCATCAGAGTGGTTCTGACCAACGGCGTCGCTGGAGCTGGAAAAACCTTCTCAGTGCTGAAGTTCACTCTGGACTGGGCCGAGGGCTTGGAGAACCAGGATGTCCATGTGGTGCTTCTGCTTTCCTTCAGGGAGCTGAACTTGATCAGAGATGAGCAGCACAGTCTTCTCACGCTGCTCCGTGTTTTCTATCCAACATTCCAGAAGATCCCAGCAGAGAAGCTGGCTGTCTGGAAACTTCTCTTCATCTTTGATGGTCTGGATGAAAGCAGACGTTCACTGGACTTCAGCAGCAGTCAGCTGCTTTCTGAGGTCACACAGAGGTCATCAGTCCAGGTGCTGCTGACAAGCCTCATCAAGGGGAACCTGCTTCCCTCGGCTCTGGTCTGGATCACTTCCAGACCTGCAGCAGCCAATCAGATCCCTCCTTCATGTGTCCACAGGGTAACAGAAGTACGAGGCTTCACTGACGCCCAGAAGGAGGACTACTTCAGGAGGAGGTTCAGTGATGAAGAGCTGTCCAGCAGAATCATCTCCCACATCAAGACCTCCAGGAGCCTCCACATCATGTGTGGAATCCCAGTCTTCTGCTGGATCACTGCTACAGTTCTGGAGAACATGTTGACTACAGAGCAGAGAGGAGAGCTGCCCAAGACCATGACTGACATGTACTCTCACTTCCTGCTGGTTCAGACCAAGAGGAAGAAGAACAAGTACCATGAAGGACCTGAGACCAGTCCTCAGGAGCTGATGGAGGCTGACAGGGAGCTTCTTCTGAAGCTGGGGAGGCTGGCGTTTGAACATCTGGAGGAAGGAAACATCATGTTCTACCAAGAAGACCTGGAGCAGTGTGGTCTGGATGTCTCAGAGGCCTCGGTGTACTCAGGAGTTTGTACAGAGATCTTCAAAAGAGAGTGTGTGATGTTCCAGAAACCAGTCTACTGCTTTGTTCATCTGAGCGTTCAGGAGTTTCTGGCTGCAGTCTACATGTTCCACTGTTTCACCAGCAGGAACATGGAGGTGATGGAGAACTTCCTGGGAGGAGACTACAGAAACTCATCTCTGGAGGACATCTTATGGGGAGTCATGGCGAAATCCCTCAGCAGTAAAAATGGCCACCTGGACCTGTTTGTCCGCTTCCTTCATGGCCTCTCTGTGGAGTCCAACCAGAGGCTCTTAGGAGGTCTGCTGGGTCAGACACAGATCAGTCCAGGAACCATCCAGAGGACCATCAACAACCTGAAGGAGATGAACAGTTATAAAGTCTCTCCAGACAGAAGCATCAACATCTTCCACTGTCTGATGGAGATGAAGGACCTCTCAGTTTATCAGGAGGTCCAAAAGTTCCTGAAGTCAGAGAACAGATCAGAGGAACTCTCAGAGATCCAGTGTTCAGCTCTGGCCTACATGCTGCTGATGTCAGAGGAGGTTCTGGATGAGTTGGACCTGCAGAAGTACAACACATCACCAAGGGGACGACTGAGACTGATTCCAGCTGTGAGGAACTGCAGAAAGTTCAGGTGAGTCCAGATGTGTTGATGAGCATCATCAGTCAGTAGTAGTTATTAGAGCTGCGCAGTTTAAACAGAAAAATCACTTTAGTGAATGAAAAAGACGTCAAAGTGAATCAGAAGGTTTAGAGTCTGATTGTGGACAGACCAACACTCTCTGCTGCCTCCTTCTGCATCAGAGCTTTGTTGAGGGTGAACTTGGTTTATTTGGTTCCTTTTTCAAGAACAAACAACAAATCCATCACTGCTTTCTGGTGAAGTGTGTCCACACACACCTCACTGTTCCACATCAGAGCTCTGAATCCCAGTCCTGCTAAATCTCTGATGTTGTGAACCTTGAAAGCTGGACATCAGCAGCATGTTCCTGCGTGTGCACCTGAACAGTTGGAGCTGACAGGAACTGGAAGCAAAGAGATCATCTTTCCAACTGGACCTGTTCACTGAGCTGAACTCAGTCTGAAGGTTCTGAGCTCAGATGGAAACTAGAAAAGAGTCCAAATGTTTTCCTACAGCAGACGTGTTGATTCTGACTCTGGATCAGATCCTGCTGACAGACTGTGGACATGATGGAAGCAGAAATGGAACGCCATGTTCCCTCCTTCATCTGCAGATTAACGCTAAACTAAGATTCTCTTTAAAAGTCTGCAGGTGTGAAAGAGACTGAACAGATTCACGGGCTCATGTCAGACAGTCAGATGGACCAGATGAAGCACAGATGCGAAGAGCAGATGTTCATGAGATGATGACATCACTGTTTAGTCATCATCTGATTTCAGGATGTTTATCAGACAGATTCTCTGATTTTATTACAACTGACTTGAACTTTTCTCTCATCACAGATCTGGTTATCATTCTGGACTCTTAGAGATTCACCTTGAAGTTGTGTCCTCAGCTCTGAAGTCCAACCCGTCCCATCTGACAGAACTGGACCTGAGTGTGAACATCCTGTCTGATTCTGAAATGAAGATTCTGAGTTCTGGACTGGAGAGTCCAAACTGTAGACTGGAGGTTCTGAGGTCAGTTCACTGCAGCTGTTGGAGGTTTTCTGTGTTTAACCTTAAATAGTTTCTGGACACGTTGGTGGGGGGGGGGGGGTGTCAAATATTGAGATCATGTGACCTGATGCCAGCATTCAACAATGGCCGTGTTCGAGTTGAGCAGCGCCTCGCCTGGAAAAGAGACGAGAGCAGACGGACGCAGCAGGGGGAGTGGCTGAAAGCCGGCGTTTACGTCGGACAGATTTCCCTACATGTGTCGCTCGCAGGTGACGATGGATGAAGATATCACGTTAGCGTTCACACTTGTTTAATTTTACATTTTAATTCTGGTGCTTGTTAGCAACTGACACACATGCTTGTGGATATCATATATTGTAGACATGTGCATGTGAAGATATGACTGTAATAATAAGTAAAGGTTAGCAGCTGTAGGGTTTTAATAGGAAACGTGACAAAAGAACACAAATCACATTTCTCTTTATGGCCTATATAGTTGTCATCATCAACGTAACATGATTTACAGAATACATGTGACCAACTAACATTTTGCGTTCTATCAATGGATGTTTTGCTCAAAATATGAACCAATCAGAACTTAGATCAGGTGAGAGCCAGGCGTTTCCCGTCATGCCCTAGGTTTTGCAGCCAGTGGAGAGCAACTGCAGCGCCTTGCTCCAAAATCTGCGGCCGCCTTGATCTCACGAGGTTATCGTTGCCTACGTAGGCATGACGTCAGAGCAAGTCGGACACAAATCTAACCGGCATGCACTGCGCGCCGATCACCGGTGATCTAATCTGTGCAGAACTGGCTCATCTCGAACACGGCCATTATCCTCAGTAGAGCTGTAGCGTAGAGTAGCGTAGCGTCGATGACGTCAGCGACTTGATTCTAAAAATTCTACAACGTAAGATCCGGTCGTCGGCGTACCACACCCACTTGTTGTGTTCCCAGGGGTTTGTAAATAAAGGATTCTGTCTGCTTTTCCTCTCTTTTCCGCCTTCACTAACATCTCCGCCAAATACCGAAGACCCGGAACCAGATTTTCTTTTTTCTTTTTTCAAAACTTTATTGAAAAAGATAATAAGTATACATACAAGTTGCATCCAAAACTGAACACAGAACAATACATGCCAGGGGGTGCGCTATAGAAATGTTACACACATCCAGATAAATTGTAGGTAGTGCAAATAGTTATAGTTTTTCAAGCTTTTTTATTTAGTGATCCACTAATTTTATGTAAGATTCCGCTACCAGATTCTCTTCCTGTTTCACCCGCGTTCATCTCCCGGTAACAGACAACAACCTCCGGGGTCAAAGGCGCTGCCTCGTCTCTATGGCAGATGTAGAAAATCACCTGGAACAGCCCCTTCATATCATAAGGAATCTTCTTTCAGACATCAGGAGAGCTGTTTTTGTGGTAGCTGTCTCTCCTCTGCGCTGGTTAGTGTGCTGGGTCTTTTTGGTTTATTTCTACGTGGTAACTTGAGCTTAACGTTGGTAAAGCTACCAAAGCTTGTGTTTGCATGAACTGTAATGTTTTGGTCTAGAGTTGATCTTTTGTGTGGTGTAGATCTCCCTTTTGGATGCATTTAGAGCGCTGTGCGCTTTTGATTTAGGCCTAGTCCACACGTAGCCGGGGTTTTTTAAAAACGAATATCCGCCCCTCCAAAAACTTGCATCCACACCACCCCGTTTTAAAAACAGACTCTGTCCACACGTACCCGGATAAATACGTTGTTAAGGACATGCCAGACCTGTAGGCGGCAGTACTTCCCCCGTTCTTAACCTCGTCCTTCATCTGTGGTCTTCCGCAAGGAGCAGTAATTCCGCTTGCAACAACAAACAAGCAGAAAGCGCTTGGACCATTGATGGATCGGGTAGTGACAGAGCGCAGCTCTGAGGGCTTCCATGATACCGGCTAGTGTAAACACAGGTCGCACACGTGATGTCAGCATTTTTTTGTCGCGGAAAGTGACGTTGCGGACCTTAAAACTCCGGTTTTGTCTGTCCACACGCAGACACCCAAAACAGAGAAAACGCAGATCTTCACTTTGGCCGGAGTTTTTAAAAAACTCAGTTTTCGTGTGAAAAAACTCCGTTTTCGTGTGGATGACAGGCCAAAACGTAGGAAAATATCTACGTTTTGGCAGATCCCCGGCTACGTGTGGACAGGGCCTTAGTTTAAAATATCACCTTGAGTTTGGTTTGACCACCCAGTTTAGAGTTTGTACCTTTTGAGATCCTTATTTTGATCTAGAACCCAGTAGTGTTTGCCCAGTGGGACATCTTTAACACTAGTTATTTGTACTTTTGTTTTAATTCCTCACAGCCCGTATTAGTTTTGTTTGTTAGTATTCCCAACCTGTGGGTGGAAAGATTGAAGTATCTTTGTAAATAAACCTGATCATCGTTGTAACTTTTAAATCTTCTGTTATTGTCCCTTCCTTTATGCACACGAGCCAAACTCTCCAGGAAGGGTCGTAACACCACTCGCCACATACACAAGAGTGACAAAAACAAGCAGCATGGAGAAAGAAACTCCGTCTCCAACCACCTTTCAGGCTCAGCAGCCGGCACTCTGAAGCTCCACATGTCACCAGAACACAACCCACCGCAACACAATAAATGCAATGTTATACAAAATGGAAGGCCTGTAGTGTTTATCCTCTACCAGGACCAGTTTATTACATTTTTGGGGTATTTATTTGAGATTTTCTGGTTTTTATTAATCGTGCAACAGAAAACTAGTCGTTAGATTAAATTGTCTAAATAGTCATTAGAATATCTTTGGTGTGTTTTTACTGTGTTTGGTTTCTATTTTCATTTTTGGTTCTTTTTAAAACACAGGAAAGGTTTTTCTTTACCTTGCTGACGTACGTTTCGTTTGCCGACTGCAAAACATCCTCAGAGCTGACGCTGATGGTGGCGTCACTTCCTACTCGTTTATCCGCGGGCAGCAGAGGACGTTGTCGCCCTCTGCTGCCCGCTCTCCCCTCTCCGATGATGCAGTCCCATGCGCGATCCAATGAGTAAACTCCATCGTCTCTGATCATGGTCCCACATCCACGTCTCCTTATCTCGATAGCTTCTTCTATCCATCTTTTGTATTTCTGTTGTTCGCTGTTTATGATCCTTGTGTTGTCCCAGTCCATTACATGGTTTTCTCTTGTGCAGTGATCTGTTACGGCTGACTTCTTTATTGTACTTTCTGCTTCATGTTTTGCTGCTCTTGTGTGTTTTCGACTTGTTTCTTTCTCACACTCCTTTCTATGTTCTATTGTTCGTGTGTTGAGTTGGTCGGTTTCTCCTATCTATGTTTTATTGCAGAGTTTGCATGGGATTTCGTAAACGACTCCACATTTACGTCCAGCTGGTATCTTGTCTTTTGGGTGTACTAGTCTGTTTCTAACTGTTGTGTATGGTTTTGTTGGTTTGTTTATGTTGTGTTTTTTCATTGTTGCTCTTATTTTTTCCTATCAGTTGTGCCATGTCATCTGCTGTGAGGTTTGTTCTTTTGTGTAAAGTCTTGTCCTGTCTGATTCTGTTAACTACTATGTCTATGGTTTTTTGGGTTGGTGTTTTTGTGAACAAGGATGTGACGACTTTAGTTTATTTGGGATTAAAAGCAGGCTGTGGCTCATTTTCAGAGTATTTGTTTCATTTGGTTTAATGCGACCATAAAGGGTGTGTTGTCATTTCTGATTAATAACAGAAAAATAAAATTATTAATTTAGTTTAAATTATTTAGTTCATGTTTCTGTTTTAACCTGCATCCTGTTGGCTTCAGCTCACTGCTTTTATTCTTTATTCAGGTTGAGGAGATGCAGGTTGTCAGAGATCAGCTGTTCTTCTCTGGTCTCAGCTCTGAAGTCCAACCCGTCCCATCTGACAGAACTGGACCTGAGCTTTAACATCCTGTCTGATTCTGGAGTGAAGGAGCTCTGTGGTTTCCTGGAGAGTCCAGACTGTAGACTGAAGGTTCTGAGGTCAGTTCTCTGCAGCTGTTGGAGGTTTTTCTGTGTTTAACAAACTAAAATCATTCACTCATTCTTAAGAGAAAAGAAATTAGCTCAGTTTGAAACTTTAATTTAAACCTAAAAACTTTTTGGTTGTTTCAAAAGTTTAAATGAGACCATTGTAGGGTTTGGTAAATTGAGTGCTTTAAGAGATCAATATATATATTACCTCTACTTATGACCAATAAGCTGTGATACTCTATCTAAATATAGAATATCAACCTGCTTGGTCCTTATTGTGTTTTAATCAGAAGATTCTAGGATTCTTTGTTTATTAAGGGATTGTACACACTTCGTTTTGATTCAGAAAAGAGTCAGGTTTATAAAAGTAAGAATTTATTTTACCAACAATTAAAACATGACAGGTTAACTAACATTTACTGTGATGGATGGAACTAGATGTGATGTATGAAACCTATGTGTGAATGCGATGTTATCAGAACTTCCGTATCTAGGAGAGCTGAGTTCTGGATGTAAAAGAATTTGGTTTGCGTTCAGCTATGAAGTTAATTATTATCAAAAGGCATCAGACGCTATCTGTGTGTCTACTTCACCCGTTTTCGGAGACCCTCTTGGTGGATCCGAAGGTTAGAGGGGTCGGATGACCTCTGGCACCCAGGTCCAGTCGATTGACCACAGCACCAACTTCTCCAGTCCAGAGATATCTCGAGTCACGACAGATGGATGGAACCACGGGTCTGGGACTCTTAAGGAGCCGGAACAATATCAGCTTGTTCTGCAGGAACCGTTTGCTGTATCAGCTTAGCAGGTGCAAAAAGATTTTGACGACGTGTCAAAAGCTTTGATGGTTAAAGAGGGTTTTGCTTCAGATGACCGGTCTGAAGCTTTCTCTAGAACTGATGAATCACCAGAGTGATCCAGTTTTAATGTTCTCATGTTATGATTTGTGTAGCCAACCAGAGGTTGACAAGTTTGAGGAATATTACCAAGACAACCTCAGAAGCACGCCTTCTTTGATCCGGAGGCTCTGATCTGGGGTAAAGGCTGTTTATGTGTCACGCGTTAACTTAACCTTACTTGTTCTTGTGTGAGTGCAAATAGTGATGACCTTGTCATATTAACATGCTGGAACATATATCAATCTTTCAATGTAATCATAACATAACATTCATTTCAACCTTCAATCATTGAGCACAGATTAATGAAAGCATTTCATTATATTATAATTATTATAAGTAGCAATAAACAAATGTTTATTTAATGATTATTTAACGTATAAGTTTTAGAAGTTCATATTTAATTTAAGAAATCATACTCTGATTTAGCAACTAATCCGAGCTGCGAGTGTTCACTTATTTGGAGGCATGAAGAGTCCTGTAGGACGATAAGGGAAGCTTGAACCTTGAGGAGAGAACATTATTGTTGACAATTCGTTATCATGTGTTCAGAGCTGCAGAGAGGCTCTGAGCTCCAGCTGATGGGATGAAGGCAGGCTGATTTAAAGGGAACACGTGCAGTCTCGTGTCTCCTTTTTGACCAGATGTTGAATGGTCAAACTGTACCTAAAACTGACCATTGCTGGACGTTACACCGTTTTAGAACAAAATTAGGTTTCAGTTTTTGCTCGTTAAATCCTTTAAATCATTTTTAACTTAGAAAAATGTTAAACATAATTTTATCGTTTTTGTACTTTTGACATGATAAACATAATTTATTCCTTTTAAATTATTTAGGTCATGTTTCTGTTTTAACCTGCATCCTGTTGGCTTCAGCTCACTGCTTTTATTCTTTATTCAGGTTGAGGAGATGCAGGTTGTCAGAGATCAGCTGTTCTTCTCTGGCCTCAGCTCTGAAGTCCAACCCGTCCCATCTGACAGAACTGGACCTGAGTGGGAACATCGTGTCTGGTTCTGGAGTGAAGGAGCTCTGTGGTTTCCTGGAGAGTCCAGACTGTAGACTGAAGGTTCTGAGGTCAGTTCTCTGCAGCTGTTGGAGGTTTTTCTGTGTTTAACAAACTAAAATCATTCACTCATTATTCAGAATTAAATCATTTATAAATATTTTGTTCATGTCAAACATTAATTTTTTTTATAACTTTCCAATTTTTCCAAAAGTTTAAATAAACATTTTAGAACAAAAACAAGTTTCTGTTTGAACCTTTAAATAACTTTTACTGAATAAAATATTAAACATCAGTTCATCATGTTTTTGTGTTTCTGACTTAATAAAATAGATGAATTGTATTTAAATGGTTTAGTTCAGTAGGTCTCTGCTAGCAGCAACTATTGATGGGGTGTCTGGAGATAGAATATAGCTGAAATATGGAGGAAACACTATTGCAGGATGTTTAACTGTGTCAATAGTGAAAGGTTCAATATTCACTACAGTTGTGGCCTGATTGTCTGAGCTGATGAAGTCCGTCTTGCTACTGAGAAAAAGTCATTAAACAAAGCGTGTGGCCTTGAGCAGTTCTCAGCAGAGCACATGTAGTATGCTAGTGGAAGAGTCCATGTGTTCCTCTCATTGTGCTTTACTGGTTTGTTGAAGCGTGCTATCTGACCTGATCACATGGTATCAGTTCTTTTACTTCCTGTGGTGAAAGAAACAACTGGAAGAATATCCTGCATGGATAAAACAGGCCAGTTGCCCTGGCAACGGTTGTCTAAAGTGTTTGAGCAGATTCTGCTGGAAAGACTTCAAGAGTCTATAGCAGCAACTGATCATCAGTGTGGTTTAAAAGTCAGCGTAGTACTGACTTATGTATCTGTGCTCTAAAGGAAACTGGAAGTAAGTCTCTGAGACAGAATCCATCTGTTTTTATGTGTTTTTAGACGCCTCCAAAGCCTTTGACAGAGTTCATCAGCATAAACTGGACCTACAACTACAAAGTAGAGGCTCCCTGCAGATAGAATCAGGATTTAGCATTTGTGGTCCTCTCACTAACTGATGCAGGTTCAGTGGGGAATGGAAGTCTCTGAAGCTTTCACTGTATCTAATGGAGTCAGACAAGGTGGAGTCTTGTCTCCTGTCCTCTTTAAGCTGTACCTTGATGTCTGATGCTCTGAATGATCGCTAGACTGGGTGCTTGGTGGGCCACCTCCTTGTAAATCATTGAATGTATGCAGATGATCTTGTCCTCTTGTGTCCCTACAGTGCTAGCATGCAGCAGCTGCTAGCTATGGTGAACAGTGTGACATCATGTTGAACCCTAAAAAGAGTCTTGTCATGATTGCTGCAACTAAAGAGGATAAGAAGCTGAGCTTTCCATCTTTTATTTAATGAACCAAGTCCTGGATGTGGTGAGAAGTCAGATATGTGGGGCCATTCTAAGAAGTGATGTGTGTGATGATGAGGATGTAAAGAGACAGTGCTGTAAGCCGTACCTGCAGGCTAACACTCTGGTACAGTAACTGTGGCATGTGCTCAGACCAGGTTAAAGTGGCCCTTTGTCCTTCCTCTTGTACTCCCTTCTATACGGCCCACTTGTGCTGCACTTAAAGTCAGGCTGGAATGAAGAAACTACAAGTAGCTTATCAGGATGCATTTAGAATCCTCCTTAGGCTCCTCCCACCATGGACTTCTGCAGGTCAGATGTTAGTCAGGAGTAACGTCCCTACCTTTCATGCACTACTGAGGAACTACATGTAGAAATTCATGCATGGTTTGAGTTTGTCAGCTAACATTGTAGTCGGAGCCTGTCAGCTTTAACATAGAGACACGAGGTATTCCTCAGGCCTTTTAAAGAGCAGGCCAAGTGTGCCTCAGAGTCCTTCTCCACCCACGTATCAATTTTAAAAACTGCAACATTAGTAGGCGTTGCCTGGCGGACCGAGAGGGCGGAGCCGCGGCAGTGACGAAGACGATGGCTAACTTAACGATTCTAGCTCCCTTCACTCTGAGCAGTCATTAGAAGTGGAGGACATTTCTCCCCCTCCTTACCCAGACACTCAAGAAGAAAGAGACCAAGTCTATTTGGAGGAGACAAGCGGACCTGAGCCTTATTGTTTTGAGCTTGTGAGTTGCCTGTAACCACCAGAACCAACCCAACAGAACCAGCTCTGAATGGTAAGTAGCCGTTAGCCATAGCATTAGATTAGCTGTAGGGTTTGGCTCCACGGCCCTAGAGCTAGTATTCAGCATGTTTTAGAGATTCAACACACCAGATTTTAATCAGCAACAAATAGCCGAGCTGCTTAACAGCTAATCTAACCTGTTAAAGCAGGAAAACCACTGAAACGTGCTGGATAGCAGCTCTCCAGGAGCCTTGGGCTTAAGTTAGTGTGCTGCAGAGAAAGTTATGAAAATACCCCATGAGAAAATTATTCTGTAATGTGTTCATTTATGTTACACAGTCCCAAACAGCCCACTAAAACTGCCCTGATTTCATTATTTATTTACTGATACCAGCTGCTCTCTTGGTCATAGGTGATCCTCTGGTGTCTGCAGGTGATCTCCTCTGCTGGTGTCGTCAGGATCAGGAGCTTCCAGAAGAATGTGCCTTTCAATGACTCTTTCCCCCTTATTTTTATATTAATTAAATAAATCTCAATTTATATATTTCCTGTTTTTGTTCATGTCCATAAATACTTAAACATGCTTGAAATTAAAACGAGCTTTTAACAGTGAGGTGCTAGTTTAATTAATCACAATAGAGCTAGTTAAACATGCAACAGTGTGATAATTCAATTAATGCAATTTATAAATATCCATTAAAATATAAAAACAGGAATCAAAATGAGATATTTGGCAGCACAAAAAACTTGTCAAACACAATATGTATTATAATAATTGTAGGCAGACAGGAGACAGAGCTGATGGAGGTTCTCAGTCATCGAAGGATGGCTGAAGGCTTTCCAGGAACAGGAGATGTGGTGTCTCTTCTCTCTCTATTCTGCCAGATGAGCTGATAGGTTACAGGTGTGTGAGGACATCCTCATGCTGTCATAACCAGATGACATGAGTTATCAGGTGATCAGCCAGGCTGATGAGATGCAGAAAGAAAACTAATCCAGGACAGTGTACAGTAATAATAATAATAAAAATTAAAGCTGCAAGCAGCGTCGTTCGGCCCTCGCAGCTCCGCGCCGCTCCGGCCTGGCCGACAGCCCGGGGCACCAGGGCACGTCTGGCAGAACAGTAACGTCAACCGCCCCGACACTAGAAACCGCAAATGGCCTCCTAGTCCGCACCTCACCCTTACTCAGCATCCCCTCTGAGCTCACCATTAAATTGAATTGTAAGGGTGCGGCGTTACGCCAGAATTCGCCATGGCATCAAAGCCCCTCCCTTTCTGGAAAGCTATCAGATCTGAATGGTCAATACAGCATCATGAAGACAGTGCATGACCTTGGTGTCTTGTTGACTAAATTAGAGGGGACAAATATGGGCATTTCAGCATAAAAAAATAGACTTCCTGTGGTCAGGGGGCGGGGCTTAGGTGATGTCAGCTGTCCACATTGTCATTTTTTACAGATATGGTCAATGATCACACAGACAAAGTTTGAAAAAGATCTGATCTTGCACATGGGAGTTATTCAGTCAAGTAAAGTAATGGCGAAAGGTCAAAGTTTGAGACTTAGCCACGCCCACACCTTTCAACTTTTGAAAAATGCGACGGTTGAATTTTTTCCCCTACGTCTTAAGAGTATATAGTAGAAGTTTGAAAGTGATTGGTGAAAAGGGCGACGGAGCATCACTCTCCAAACAACGTGTGCGAAAACCACTAAATCGCGTACTTGGACCAAAATGGCTGACTTCCTGTGCGACTTTACGCTTGGCTCCAAGAGACTTTTTTGTAGGTCCTGAGACCCCACATTAGTGTACCAAATTTCGTAATCTTCAGTCAAAGCATGGCTTGGGGCTATTAGTTTAAATGGTCCTAGGGGGCGCTATTTAAGAAAATAGGCCACGCCCACAAATTTCAGCTATGTTTGTCTCTTGGGGGTCAGACAAGGATCACTTACAAGAAGTTTCGTAGCGCTATCACAATAACTGAAGAAATGAGAGGCAAACGTATTTCCATGGCGTGATGGTGATTTTCGCCATGCTGCCAAAGCCCCGCCTTTACTCGAAACCTACCAGTACTGGATACCAAGTGACCTCAAGTTGTCTACTGCTATTTGCCAGAGATTATTGGTGATTGGGTAAAAGGAGTCCAATAGGAAGCTGTGAAAAAAAGAGTGGCGTGGCGAAAGGTCAAAGTTTGAGGCTTAGCCACGCCCACACCTTTCAACTTTTGAAAAATCCGACGGTTGAATTTTCCCCCCCATGTCTTAAGAGTATATAGCAGAAGTTTGAAGGTGATTGGTGAAAAGGGCGACGGAGCATCACTCTCCAAACAACGTGTGCGAAAACCACTAATTCGAGTACTTGGACCAAAATGGCCGACTTCCTGTGCGACTTTGTGCTTGGCTCCAAGAGACTTTTTTTTAGGTCCTGAGACACCACATTAGTGTACCAAATTTCGTAATCCTCAGTCAAAGCATGGCTTGGGGCTGACAGTTTTTATGGCTCTAGGGGGCGCTGTTTCAGAAGATAGGCCACGCCCACAAACTTCAGCTTTTTATTTCTCTTGGGGCTCAGACTAGGATCACTCACCAGAAGTTTCGTAGCGATATCACGATAACTGAAGAAATGAGAGGCAAACGTATTTCCATGTCGTGATGGCGATTTTCGCCATGCTCCCAAAGCCCCGCCTTTTTTCGAAACCTGCCAGTACTGGAGACCAAGTAACCTCAACTTGTCTACTGCTGTTTGCCACAGAATCCTGGTGATTGGGTAAAAGGAGTCCAGTAGGGAGCTGTGAAAAAAAGAGTGGCGTGTCGACAGGTCAAAGTTTGAGGCTTAGCCACGCCCACACCTTTCAACTTTTGAAAAATCCGACGGTTGAATTTTTTCCCCGATGACTTAAGAGCATATGGCAGAAGTTTGAAGGAGATTGGTGAAAAGGACGACGGAGCATCACTCTCCAAACAACGTGTGCGAAAACCACTAAATCGCGTACTTGGACCAAAATGGCCGACTTCCTGTACGACTTTGCACTTGGGTCCAAGAGACTTTTTTGTAGGTCCTGAGACACCACATTAGTGTACCAAATTTCGTAATCCTCAGTCAAAGCATGGCTTGGGGCTGACAGTTTTAATGGTCCTAGGGGGCGCTATTTCAGAAAATAGGCCACGCCCACCGGATGTTCACATCAGTTCTTTTGGGGGGCCGGACTAGGATCACTCACAAGAAGTTTCGTGACGATATTTTTAGAAATGACGAAATGGGAGGCAAACGTAAGGCCACGGCGGTACGCCTGACTTCGCCGCGCCGCCACAGCCCCGCCCTCTGTCGAAAACTCCCATAAAGTGACGCCAAGCAACCCCCACTTGTCTTGAGTTAACAGTTTCAAATTTGTGGGGATTGAGTGAAATGGGGCCATTTGGGACCTTTCATAGTAAAACTTGACCTTTTTGGTCCTGAGGGGGCGGGGCTTGTGTGATGTCATCATCCGACCATTCATTTTACTTTGTGGGAGGATGACGAATGACCACAGAAAGTTTGGCAACTCTATTCCATTCAATTATGAAGTTATAGCAGTTTTAATTTTTTTGGCGAGTAGTCAAACTTCGAGGCCTGGCCCCGCCCCTTCAACATATACGAAAACTCAGAATCCTCATCTCATTTTGTTTGCCCATCCCTTCTGAGCATTTTTACACAATTTTTGAGACGATCGTGCGAAAAATGATCGAGCAATCCAATCAGAAACGGACCCTAAAAACGGCAAAAACGGCAAAAAATCGCCATTTCAACCCCAAATGGCCGACTTCCTATTTGATATTGACCATGCTTGCAAGAGACTTTTCTGTGCGGACTGTTGAGTACTACAAGTGTACCAAATTTCATAACTGTACGATAAACTAAGCTTTATGGAGAGGGTTTTTTTTCACCTTGTAGGGGGCGCTGTTCAGCCATTTTCTTTGCGATTTTTTTGGGACCTTTAAAATATCAAATTTTTCACCAGGCCTGACAAGTTTGCAAAATATTGTGAGTTTTGGGGTATGTTAAGGTCCCCAAAAAGCCGTTCAAAGCGGCACCGGAATAATAAATAAAGAATTAAAGCTGCAAGCAGCGTCGTTCGGCCCTCGCAGCTCCGCGCCGCTCCGGCCTGGCCGGCAGCCCGGGGCACCAGGGCACGTCTGGCAGAACAGAAACGTCAACCACCCCGACACCAGAAACCGCAAATGGCCTCCTCGTCCGCACCTCACCCTGACTCAGCATCCCCTCTGAGCTCACCATTAAATTGAATTGTAAGGTTACGGCGTTACGCCAGAATTCGCCATGGCATCAAAGCCCCTCCCTATCTGGAAAGCTATCAGATCTGAATGGTCATTACAGCATCATGAAGACCGTGCATGACCTTAGTGTCATGTTGACTAAATTAGAGGGGACAAATATGGGCATTTCAGCATAAAACAATAGACTTCCTGTATTCAGGGGGCGGGGCTTAGGTGATGTCAGCTGTCCACATTGTCATTGTTTAAAGATATGGTCAATGATCACACAGACAAAGTTCGAAAAAGATCTGATCATGCACATGGGAGTTATTAAGTCAAGTAAAGTAATGGCGAAAGGTCAAAGTTTGAGACTTAGCCACGCCCACACCTTTCAACTTTTGAAAAATCCGACGGTTGAATTTTTTCTCCTATGTCTTAAGAGTAAATAGCAGAAGTTTGAAGGCGATTGGTGAAAAGGGCAACGGAGCATCACTCTCCAAACAACGTGTGCCAAAACAACTAAATCGCGTACTTGGACCAAAATGCCCGACTTCCTGTGCGACTTTGCACTTGGCTCCAAGAGACTTTTTTGTAGGTCCGGAGACACCTCATTAGTGTACCAAATTTCGTAATCCTCAGTCAAAGAATGGCTAGGGGCTGACAGTTTTAATGGTCCTAGGGGGCGCTATTTCAGAAAAATGGCCACGCCCACAAATTTTAGCTGTCCATTTCTATTGGGGGTCAGACTAGGATCACTCACAACAAATTTCGAGGTGATATCTCGATAACTTAAGAAATGAGAGGCAAACGTATTTCCATGGCGTGATGGCGATTTTCGCCATGCTCCCAAAGCCCCGCCTTTTTTCAAAACCTGCCAGTACTGGAGACAAAGTAACCTCAACTTGTCTACTGCTGTTTGCCACAGAATCCTGGTGTTTGGGTAAAAGGAGTCCAGTAGGGAGCTGTGAAAAAAAGAGTGGCGTGGCGACAGGTCAAAGTTTGAGGCTTAGCCACGCCCACATCTTTCAACTTTTGAAAAATCCGACGGTTGAATTTTTTCCCCTATGTCTTAAGAGTATATAGCAGAAGTTTGAAGGAGATTGGTGAAAAGGGCGACGGAGCATCACTCTCCAAACAACGTGTGCGAAAACCACTAAATCGCGCACTTGGACCAAAATGGCCGACTTCCTGTGCGACTTTGCGCTTGGCTCCAAGAGACTTTTTTGTAGGTCCTGAGACACCACATTAGTGTACCAAATTTCATAATCCTCAGTCAAAGCATAGCTTGGGGCTATTAGTTTAAATGGTCCTAGGGGGCGCTATTTAAGAAAATAGGCCACGCCCACTAAATTCAGATATCTATGTCGCTTGGGGGTCAGACTAGGATCACGCACCAGAAGTTTCGTAGCAATATCACGATAACTGAAGAAATGAGAGGCAAACATACTTCCATGGCGTGATGGCGATTTTCGCCATGCTCCTGAAGCCCCGCCTTTTTTTGAAACCTGCCAGTACTGGATACCAAGTGACCTCAAGTTGTCTACTGCTGTTTGCCAGAGATTCCTGCTGATTGGGTAAAAGGAGTCCAGTAGGGAGCTGTGAAAAAATGAGTGGCGTGGCGACAGGTCAAAGTTTGAGGCTTAGCCACGCCCACACCGTTAAACTTTTGAAAAATCCGACGGTTGAATTTTTTCCTCTTTGTCTTAAGAGTATATAGCAGACGTTTCAAGGAGATTGGTGAAAAGGGTGACGGAGCATCACTCTCCAAACAAGGTGTGCGAAAACCAGTAAATCGCGTACTTGGACCAAAATGGCCGACTTCCTGTGCGACTTTGCACTTGGGTCCAAGAGACTTTTTTGTAGGTCCTGAGACACCACATTAGTGTACCAAATTTCGTAATCTTCAGTCAAAGCATGGCTTGGGGCTGACAGTTTTAATGGTCCTAGGGGGCGCTATTTCAGAAAATAGGCCACGCCCACCGGATGTTCACATCAGATCTTTTGGGGGGCCAGACTAGGATCACTCACAAGAAGTTTCGTGATGATATCTTTAGAAATGACGAAATGGGAGGCAAACGTAAGGCCACGGCGGTACGCCTGACTTCGCCGCGCCGCCACAGCCCCGCCCTCTGCCGAAAACTCACATAATGTGACACCAAGCAACCCCCACTTGTCTTGAGTTACCAGCTACAAATTTGTGGTGATTTAGTGAAATGGGGCAATTTGGGACCTTTCACAGTAAAACTTAACCTTTTTGGTCCTGAGGGGGCGGGGCTTGTGTGATGTCATCATGCGACCATTCAATTTACTTTGTGAGGTGATGACGAATGACCACAGAAAGTTTGGTAACTCTATTCCATTCAGTTATGAAGTTATAGCAATTAAAAAATTTTTGGCGAGTAGTCAAACTTCGAGGCCTGGCCCCGCCCCTTCAGTATTTACGAAAAGTCAATTTTATTGTCTCATTTTGTTCGCCCATCTCTTCTGAGCAATTTTACAGAATTTTTGAGATGATCGTGCAAAAAATGATCGAGCAATCCAATCAGAAACGGACCCTAAAAACGGCCAAAACGGCAAAAAATCGCCATTTCAACCCAAAATGGCCGACTTCCTGTTTGATATTGACCATGCTTGCAAGAGACTTTTCTGTGCGGACTATTGAGTACTATAAGTGTACCAAATTTCATAACGGTACGATAAACTAAGCTTTATGGAGAGGGTTTTTTTTCATTTTCTAGGGGGCGCTGTTCAGCCAATTTCTTTGCGATTTTTTTGGGACCTTTAAAATATCAAATTTTTCACCAGGCCTGACAAGTATGCAAAATATTGTGAGTTTTGGGGTATGTTAAGGTCCCCAAAAAGCCATTCAAAGCGGCACCGGAATAATAAATAAAATTAAAGCTGCAAGCAGCGTCGTTCGGCCCTCGCAGCGAAGATGCTCACCCTCCTTCCGCACCCCCTCCGCTCCATCCCCGATGCTCTCCAAACCCAACTCCCCGCCGCTCCGTCCTGGCCGGCAGCACGGGGCACCAGGGCACGTCCACGGACTGAAACGTCCACCACCCTGACACCAAGAAAAGCTAACAGTCACCTCATCCACACCTCACCCTGAATCAGCATCCCCTCCGAGCCTACCATTATATTACATGTCTCACCACTAGGGCATACTTTATCTTTAGCACACTGTTGGTGTGATGACACAGACCAACTTTAGTGCTTTTTTGCCCATATTTATTAAAGTTTTCGAAAGTTAAAGTTATCTAGGGGGCGCTGTGATCAATTACAGAAAAATCCCATTGAGGTCAGCTTTGGTTGACAAGGACAGTTTTCTGTTATTTTGGCATCAAACGGACGTTGTGTGTGTTATCTAAAGCCAGTGAGCTGAAAGGGGCGGAGCTACAGGGATTTGAATCAACAACCACATCAATGTGTTTGGTGCAGTCACGTGATGTCACAAGCCAAGTATAATGCCATTCTGACTTTGACTTTAGAAGTTAATAAAGTTTGAACCCATCTAGGGGGCGTTGTGACCATTTACAAGTAAATGCCATAGAGGTCATCTTTGGTCATCAAAGATGGTTTTCTGTTAATTTGGAATCAATCAAACGTTGCATGGGTCATCTAGAGACAAAAAGCTGTAAGTGGGTGGAGTTAAAGTGAATTGAACAAGTGATCACATACATGTGTTGATTGCAGATGTGTGATGACTCCCACAATGTTTGATGTAGTTTGGAACTTTTTTGCAGAAGTTACAAAGGTTTTTTGTATCTAGGGGGCGCTGTCCCAAATTTAAGAATTATTCCATGAAGAAGTTTGTAGGTTGATGACAGTCATTTGTGTGCAGTTTGGTGTGAATTGCATCATGCATGTGTTATTAAGGGCCTAATATCTGTCAGGGGGCGGAGCTAAAGCAATATCAACAACTTACCACAGGACTGTGGTGGGTGCCATTGTGTGAGTACACATAGCAAGTTTGGTGCAGTTACGACCTCGTCTGTAGGAGTTATTACAGTTTTAATGGTGTGTAGGGGGCGCTGTGGTGACATTACACAACTTTCACCAACGGTGTGTGCCTCGTTGAATAAAGGGCATGATTGTTGATTGCCATGTTCAGTCTCGGGCAGATCGGAGGTTGTTAGTGGAAGTTACAGTCAAACGTAAGGTCACGGCGTCACGCCAGAATTCGCCGTGGCATCAAAGCCCTTCCCTTTCTGAAAAGCTATCAGATCTGAATGGTCATTACAACATCATGAAGACAGTGCATGACCTTAGTGTCATGTTGACTAAAGTAGAGGGGACAAATATGGGCATTTCACCATTAAAAAATAGACTTCCTGTAGTCAGGGGGCGGGGCATAGGTGATGTCAGCTGTCCACATTGTCATTGTCTTGAGATGTGGTCAATGATCACACAGACGGAGTTTGATATAGATCTGATCATGCACATGGGAGTTGTTAAGTCAAGTAATGTAATGGCGAAAGGTCAAAGTTTGAGGCTTAGCCACGCCCACACCTTTATACTTGTATAAAATCCGACGGTTGAATTTTTTCCTCTATGTCTTAAGATTATATAGCAGGAGTTTGAAGGTGATAGGTGGAAAGGACGACGAGACATCATTCTCCTAATAACGTGTGTGAAAACCACTAAATCGAGTAATTGGACCAAAATGGCCGACTTCCTGTGCGACTTTGCACTTGGCTCAAAGAGACTTTTTTGTAGGTCCTGAGACCCCACATTAGTGTACCAAATTTCGTACTCCTCAGTCAAAGCATGGCTTGGGGCTGACAGTTTTAATGGACCTAGGGGGCGCTATTTCAGAAAATAGGCCACGCCCATTTGATGTTCACATGAGATCTTTTGGGGGGCCGGACTAGGATCACTCACAAGACGTTTCGTGACTGTATCTATAGAAATGACGACATGGGAGGCACATGAATGGTCACGGCGGTACGCCTGACTTCGCCGCGTCGCCACAGCCCCGCCTTCTGCAGAAAACACCCATAAAGTGACGTCAAGCAACGCCAACTTCTCTTCAGTTACCTGCTACAAATTCGGGCTGATTATTCGACAGGGCGAATTTTGGAAAATTTCCCAGTAAAACTTGACGTTTTAAGTCCTGAGGGGGCGGGGCTTGTGTGACATCATCCAGCGACCATTCATTTGTCTTCGGGGGGCGATGACGATTATCCATAGAAAGTTACTTTAACTGTAATTCTTTCATTTGTGAAATTATAGCAATTTGAATTTTTTTGGCGAGTGCTCGAACTTTGAGGCCTGGCCCCGCCCCTTCAGTATTTACGAAAAGTCAATTTTATTTTCTCATTTGAAGCGTCCATCGCTTCTGTTCGATGGCACACTATTTTTGAGACTATGGTACGAAAAATGACGAAACTGTTCAACCAAATATAGACCCTAGAAATGGCCAAAACGGCTAAAAATCGCCATTTCAACCCAAAATGGCCGACTTCCTGTTTTATATTGACCATGGTTGCAAGAGGCTTTTTTGTGCGGACTGTTGAGTAGTACCAGTATACCAAATTTCATAACTGTACGATAAACTAAGCTTTATGGAGAGGGGTATTTTTCACTCTTTAGGGGGCGCTGTCGAGCCACTTTTTTATCAACTTTCACATCGCCAGTGAAATACGTAAATTTCACGCACTTTCTATATTGGGCCAGAATTTGGTGACTTTTTGGATATGCTAAGACCCCCTAAAGGCCACCCAAAGACGCGGAAGAAAAAAGAAAGCGTAATAATAATTAAAGCTGCAAGCAGCGTCGTTCGGCCCTCGCAGCGAAGCTGCTCGCCCTCCTTCCGCAACCCCTCCGCTCCATCCGCGACGCTCTCCAAACCCAGCTCCGCGCTTCTCCATCCTGGCCGGCAGCCGGGGGCACCAGGGCACGTCTGGCAGAACAGAAAGTCAACCACCCCGACACCAGAAACCGTGAACGGCCTCCGCGTCCACACCTCACCCTGACTCAGCATCCCCTCTGAGCCCACCATTACACGTCTCACCACTAGCAGATACTCTATCTTTACTACACTGGTGATGTGATGTTCAGTCTCGGGCATATCGAAGGCTGTTTGTGGAAGTTACAGTCAAACGTAAGGTCACAGCGTCACGCCAGAAATCGCCATGGCATAAAAGCCCCCCCTTTCTGAAAAGCTATCAGATCTGAATGGTCATTACAACATCATGAAGACAGTGCATGACCTTAGTGTCATCTTGACTAAATTAGAGGGGACAAATATGGACATTTCACCATAAAACAGTAGACTTCCTGTAGTCAGGGGGCGGGCTTAGGTGATGTAAGCTGTCCACATTGTCACTGTCTTCAGATGGGGTCAGTGATCACACAGACAAAATTTGAAATTGATCTGATCATGCACATGGGAGTTATTAAGTCACGTAACATAATGGCGACTGGTCAAAGTTTGAGGCTTAGCCACGCCCACACCTTTATACTTATTTAAAATCCAACGGTTGAATTTTTTCCTCTATGTCTTAAGAGTATATAGCAGGAGTTTGAAGGTGATCGGTGGAAAGGACGACGAGACATCATTCTCCTAATAACGTGTGCGAAAACCACTAAATCGAGAACTTGGACAAAAATGGCCGACCTCCTGTGCGACATTGTACTTGGCTCCAAGAGACTTTTTTGTAGGTCCTGAGACACTACATTAGTGTGCCAAATTTCGTGATCCTCAGTCAAAGCATGGCTTGGGGCTGATTGTTTTAATGGTCCTAGGGGGGCGCTATTTCAGAAAATAGGCCACGCCCACAAACTTCAGCTGTCCATGTCTATTAGGGGTCAGAGTAAGAAATCGCCATGGCATCAAAGCCCCTCCCTTTCTGAAAAGCTAGCAGATCTGAATGGTCATTACAACATCATGAAGACAGTGCATGACCTTAGTGTCATGTTGACTAAATTAGAGGGGACAAATATGGGCATTTCACCATAAAAAATAGACTTCCTGTAGTCAGGGGGCGGGGCTTAGGTGATGTCAGCTGTCCACATTGTCATTGTCTTGAGATGTGGTCAATGATCACACAGACACAGTTTGATATAGATCTGATCATGCACATGGGAGTTAAGTCAAGTGATGTAATGGCGAAAGGTCAAAGTTTGAGGCTTAGCCACGCCCACACTTTTATACTTATATAAAATCCGATGGTTGAATTTTTCTCCCTTTGTCTTAAGAGTATATAGCAGAAGTTTGAAGGCGATTGGTGAAAAGGGCGATGGTGCAACACTCTCCAAACAACGTGTGCGAAAACCACTAAATCGAGTACTTGGACCAAAATGGCCGACTTCCTGTGCGACTTTGTACTTGGCTCCAAGAGACTTTTTTGTAGGTCCTGAGACCCCACATTAGTGTATCAAATTTCGTAATCCTCAGTCAAAGCATGGCTTGGGGCTGACAGTTTTAATGGTCCTAGGGGGCGCTATTTAAGAAAATAGGCCACGCCCACAAACTTCAGCTGTCCATTTCTATTGGGGGTCAGACTAGGATCACTCATCAGACATTTTGTTGTGATGTCACAATGATTGAAGAAATGAGAGACAAACGTATTTTCATGGCGTGATGGCGAATTTCGCCATGCTCCCAAAGCCCCGCCTTTATTCAAAACCTGCCAGTACTACAGATCAAGTGACCTCAACTTGTCTGCTGCCATTTGCCAGTGATTGCTGGTGATTGGTTAAAAGGAGTCCAATAGGGAGCTGTGAAAAAAAGAGTGGCGTGGCGACAGGTCAAAGTTTGAGGCTTAGCCACGCCCACACCTTTAAACTTATATAAAATCCGACGGTTGAATTTTTTCATCTATGTCTTAAGAGTATATAGCAGATGTTTGAAGGCGATTGGTGAAAAGGGCAATGGTGCAACACTCTCCAAACAACGTGTGCGAATACCACTAAATCGAGTACTTGGACCAAAATGGCCGACTTCCTGCGCGACTTTGCACTTGGCTCCAAGAGACTTTTTTGTAGGTCCTGAGACCCCACATTAGTGTATCAAATTTCGTAATCCTCAGTCAAAGCATGGCTTGGGGCTGACAGTTTTAATGGTCCTAGGGGGCGCTATTTCATTAAATAGGCCATGCCCACAAACTTCAGCTGTGCAGTTCTATTAGGGGTCAGAGTAGGATCACTCATCAGAAATTGTGTGGCGATGTCACAATGATTGAAGAAATGAGAGACAAACGTATTTCCATGGCGTGATGGCGAATTTCGCCATGCTCCCAAAGCCCCGCCTTTATTCGAAACCTGCCAGTACTATAGACCAAGTGACCTCAACTTGTCTGCTGCTATTTGCCAGTGATTGCTGGTGATTGGTTAAAAGGAGTCCGATAGGGAGCTGTGAAAAAAAGAGTGGCGTGGCGACAGGTCAAAGTTTGAGGCTTAGCCACGCCCACACCTTTATACTTATATAAAATCCGACGGTTGAATTTTTTCATCTATGTCTTAAGAGTGTATAGCAGATGTTTGAAGGTGATTGGTGAAAAGGGTGATGGTGCAACACTCTCCAAACAACGTGTGCGAATACCACTAAATCGAGTACTTTGACCAAAATGGCCGACTTCCTGTGCGACTTTGCACTTGGCTCCAAGAGACTTTTTTGTAGGTCCTGAGACACCACATTAGTGTACCAAATTTCGTAATCCTCAGCCAAAGTATGGCTTGGGGCTGACAGTTTTAATGGTCCTAGGGGGCGCTATTTCAGAAAATAGGCCACGCCCACCGGATGTTCACATCAGATTCTATTTGGGGCTGGACTAGGATCACTCCCAAGAAGTGTTGTGGCGATATCTTTAGAAATGACGAAATGGGAGGCAAACGTAAGGCCTAAGCGGTACACCTGACTTCGCCGCACCGCCACATCCCCGCCTTCTGCAGAAAACTCCCATAAAGTGACGCCAAGCAACCCTAACTTGTCTTCAGTTACCTGCTACAAATCTGGGATGATTATTTGAAAGGGCGAATTTTGGAAAATTTCCCAGTAAAACTTCACCTTTTAAGTCCTGAGGGGGCGGGGCTTATGTGACATCATCAATCGACCATTCATTTGTCTTCGGAGGGCGACGTCGATTGTCCATAGAACATTTCTTTAACTGTAATTCTTTCATTTATGAATCTATAGCAATTTGAATTTTTTTGGCGAGTGCTCGAACTTTGAGGCCTGGTCCCGCCCCTTCAGTATTTACGAAAAGTCAATTTTATTGTCTCATTTTAATCGTCCATCACTTCTGTTCGATCGCACACTATTTTTGAGACGATCGTGCGAAAAATGACCAAACTGTTCAACCAAATATAGACCCTAGAAATGGCCAAAACGGGGTCAAAATGGCCACTTTAGTCCAAAATGGCCGACTTCCTGTTTGATATTGACCATGCGTGCAAGAGGCTTTTCTGTGCGTATTGTTGAGTTCTACAAGTGTACGAAATTTCATCACTCTACTATGAAAAAAGGTCAAAGCGGAGGGGTATTTTTAATTTTCCAGGGGGCGCTGTTGAAACATTTTTTTACCAACTTTCACGTTGCCAGTGAAATACGTAAATTTCACGCACTTTCTATATTGGGCCAGAATTTGGTGACTTTTTGGATATGCTAAGACCCCCTAAAGGCCATCCAAAGACGCGGAAGAAAAAAAAAGAAAGAAAAAAAAAAAAAAAAAAATAAGAAACGGAGCAGATACAATAGGCCTTCGCAGCGCTTCGCTGCTCGGGCCTAATAAACGGAGCAGATACAATAGGCCTTCGCAGCGCTTCGCTGCTCGGGCCTAATTAAAGCTGCAAGCAGCGTCGTTCGGCCCTCGCAGCTCCGCGCCGCTCTGGCCTGGCCGGCAGCCCGGGGCACCAGGGCATGTCTGGCAGAACAGAAACGTCAATCATCCCGTCACCGGAAACAGCAAATGGCCTCCTAGTCCGCACCTCACCCTGACTAAGCATCCCCTCTGAGCTCACCATTAAATTGAATTGTAAGGTTACGGCGTTACGCCAGAATTCGCCATGGCATCAAAGCCCCTCCCTTTCTGGAAAGCTATCAGATTTGAATGGCCATTACAGCATCATGAAGACAGTGCATGACCTAGGTGTCATGTTGACTAAATTAGAGGGGACAAATATGGGCATTTCAGCATAAAATAATAACTTCCTTTAGTCAGGGGGCGGGGCTTAGATGATGTCAGCTGTCCACATTGTCATTGTTTACAGATATGGTCAATGATCACACAGACAAAGTTCGAAAAAGATCTGATCATGCACATGGGAGTTATTAAGTCAAGTAATGGCGAAAGGTCAAAGTTTGAGGCTTAGCCACGCCTACACCTTTCAACTTTTGAAAAATCCGACGGTTGACTTTTTTCCCCTATGCCTTAAGAGTATATAGCAGAAGTTTGAAGGCGATTGGTGAAAAGGGCGAAGGAGCATCACTCTCCAAACAACGTGTGCGAAAACCACTAAATCGCGTACTTGGACCAAAATGGCCGACTTCCTGTGCAATTTTGTGCTTGGCTCCAAGAGACTTTTTTGTAGGTCCTGGGACACCACATTAGTGTACCAAATTTCGTAATCCTCAGTGAAAGCATGGCTTGGGGCTAATAGTTTAAATGGTCCTAGGGGGCGCTATTTCAGAAATTAGGCCACGCCCACATATTTCAGGTGTCTATGTCTCTTTGGGGTCAGACTAGGATCACTCACCAGAAGTTTCGTAATGATATCACGATAAATGAAGAAATGAGAGGCAAACGTATTTCCATGGCGTGATGGCGATTTTCGCCATGCTCCCAAAGCCCTGCCTTTTTTTGAAACCTTCCAGTACTGGGTACCAAGTGACCTCAAGTTGTCTACTGCTATTTGCCAGAGACTCCTGCTGATTGGGTAAAAGGAGTCCAGTAGGGAGCTGTGAAAAAAAGAGTGGTGCGGCGACAGGTCAAAGTTTGAGGCTTAGCCACGCCCACACCTTTCAACTTTTGAAAAATCCGACGGTTGAATTTTTTCCTCTATGTCTTAAGAGCAGATGGCAGAAGTTTGAAGCAGATTGGTGAAAATGGCGACGGAGCATCACTCTCCAAACAACGTGTGCGAAAACCACTAAATTGCGTACTTGGACCAAAATGGCCGACTTCCTGTGCAACTTTGCACTTGGCTCCAAGAGACTTTTTTGTAGGTCCTGAGACCCCACATTAGTGTACCAAATTTCGTAATCCTCAGTCAAAGCATGGCTTGGGGCTGACAGTTTTAATGGCTCTAGGGGGCGCTATTTAAGAATATAGGCCACACCCACAAACTTCAGCTGTCTATTTCTCTTGGAGCTCAGACTAGGATCACTCACCAGAAGTTTCGTAGCAATATCACGATAACTGAAGAAATGAGAGACAAACGTATTTCCATGGCGTGATGGCGATTTTCGCCATGGTCCCAAAGCCCCGCCTTTTTTCAAAACCTGCCAGTACTGGAGACCAAGTAACCTCAACTTGTCTACTGCTGTTTGCCACAGAATCCTGGTGATTGGGTAAAAGGAGTCCAGTAGGGAGCTGTGAAAAAAAGAGTAGCGTGGCGACAGGTCAAAGTTTGAGGCTTAGCCACGCCCACACCTTTCAACTTTTGAAAAATCCGACGGTTGAATTTTTTCCCCTATGTCTTAAGGGTATATAGCAGAAGTTTGAAGGAGATTGGTGAAAAGGGCGACGGAGCATCACTCTCCAAACAACGTGTGCGAAAACCACTAAATCGCGTACTTGATCCAAAATGGCCGACTTCCTGTGCGACTTTGAGCTTGACTCCAAGAGACTTTTTTGTAGGTCCTGAGACACCACATTAGTGTACCAAATTTCGTAATCCTCAGTCAAAGCATGGCTTGGGGCTAATAGTTTAAATGGTCCTAGGGGGCGCTATTTCAAAACATAGGCCACGCCCACAAAATTCAGATGTCTATGTCTCTTGAGAGTCAGACTAGGATCACTCCCCATAAGTTTCGTAGCAATATCACGATAACTGAAGAAATGAGAGGCAAACGTATTTCCATGGCGTGATGGCGATTTTCGCCATGCTCCCAAAGCCCCGCCTTTTTCTGAAACCTGCCAGTGCTGGATACCAAGTGACCTCAAGTTGTCTACTGCTATTTGCCAGAGATTCCTGCTGATTGGGTAAAAGGAGTCCAGTAGGGAGCTGTGAAAAAAAGAGTGGCGTGGCGACAGGTCAAAGTTTGAGGCTTAGCCACGCCCACACCTTTCAACTTTTGAAAAATCCGACGGTTGAATTTTTTCCCCTATGACTTAAGAGTATATGGCAGAAGTTTGAAGGCGATTGGTGAAAAGGGCGACGGAGCATCACTCTCCAAACAACGTGTGCGAAAACCACTAAATCGTGTACTTGGACCAAAATGGCCGACATCCTGTGCGACTTTGCACTTGGCTCCAAGAGACTTTTTTGTAGGGCCTGAGACACCACATTAGTGTACCAAATTTCGTAATCCTCAGTCAAAGCATGGCTTGGGGCTGACAGTTTTAATGGTCCTAGGGGGCGCTATTTCAGAAAATAGGCCACGCCCACCGGATGTTCACATCAGATCTTTTGGGGGGCTGGACTAGGATCACTCACAAGAAGTTTCATGACGATATCTTTAGAAATGACGAAATGGGAGGCAAACGTAAGGCCACAGCGGTACGCCTGACTTCGCCGCGCCGCCACAGCCCCGCCCTCTGCCGAAAACTCCCATAAAGTGACGCCAAGCAACCTCCACTTGTCTTGAGTTACCAGCTACAAATATTTGGTGATTAAGTGAAATGGGGCAATTTGGGACCTTTCACAGTAAAACTTGACCTTTTTGGTCCTGAGGGGGCGGGGCTTGTGTGATGTCATCATCCGACCATTTATTTTACTTTGTGGGTGGATGACGAATGACCACAGAAAGTTTGGTAACTCTATTCCATTCAGTTATGAAGTTATAGCAATTTAAAAAAAATTGGCGAGTAGTCAAACTTTGAGGCCTGGCCCCGCCCCTTCAACATATACGAAAACTCAGAATCCTTGTCTCATTTTTTTCGCCCATCTCTTCTGAGCAATTTTACACCACTTTTGAGACGATTGTGCGAAAAGTGATCGAGCAATCCAGTCAGAAACGGACCCTAAAAACGGCCAAAACTGCAAAAAATCGCCATTTCAACCCAAAATGGCCGACTTCCTGTTTGATATTGACCATGCTTGCAAGAGACTTTTCTGTGCGGACTGTTGATTACTACAAGTGTACCAAATTTCATAACTGTACGATAAACTAAGCTTTATGGGGAGGGTTTTTTTTCACTTTCTAGGGGGCGCTGTTCAGTCATTTCCTGTGCGATTTTTTTGGGACCTTTAAAATATCAAATTTTTCACCAGGCCTGACATGTTTGCAAAATATTGTGAGTTTTGGGGAATGATAAGGTCCCCAAAAGGCCATTCAAAGCGGGCTAAGAATAATAAATAAAAAAGAATAAACAGAGCAAAAACAAGAGGCCTTCGCAGCGCTTTCGCTGCTCGGGCCTAATTAAAGCTGCAAGCAGCGTCATTCGGCCCTCGCAGCGAAGCTGCTCGTCCTCCGTCCGCGCCCCCTCCGCTCCATCCCAGATGCTCTCCAAACCCAGCTCTGCGTTTCTCCGTCCTGGCCGGCAGCCGGGGGCACCAGGGCACGTCTGGCGGAACAGAAAGTCAACCACCCCGACACCAGAAACCGTGAACGGCCTCCTCGTCCACACCTCACCCTGAGTCAGCATCCCCTCTGAGCCCAGCATTACACGTCTCACCACTAGGAGATACTCTATCTTTACCACACTGGTGATGTGATGTTCAGTCTCGGGCAAATCGGAGGCTGTTTGTGGAAGTTACAGTCAAACATAAGGTCACAGCGTCACGCCAGAAATCGCCATGGCATCAAAGCCCCTCCCTTTCTGAAAAGCTATCAGATCTGAATGGTCATTACAACATCATGAAGACAGTGCATGACCTTAGTGTCATGTTGACTAAATTAGAGGGGACAAATATGGGCATTTCACCATAAAACAGTAGACTTCCTGTAGTCAGGGGGCGGGGCTTAGGTGATTTCAGCTGTCCACATTGTCACTGTCTTCAGATGTGGTCAGTGATCACACAGACAAAGTTTGAAATTGATCTGATCATGCACATGGGAGTTATTAAGTCAAGTAACGTAATGGCGACTGGTCAAAGTTTGAGGCTTAGCCACGCCCACACCTTTAAACTTATTTAAAATCCGACGGTTGAATTATTTCCTCTATGTCTTAAGAGTATATAGCAGGAGTTTGAAGGTGATCGGTGGAAAGGACGACGAGACATCATTCTCCTAATAACGTGTGCGAAAACCACTAAATCGAGTACTTGGACCAAAATGGCCGACCTCCTGTGCGACATTGGACTTGGCTCCAAGAGACTTTTTTGTAGGTCCTGAGACACTACATTAGTGTGCCAAATTTCGTGATCCTCAGTCAAAGCATGGCTTGGGGCTGATAGTTTTAATGGTCCTAGGGGGCGCTATTTCAGAAAATAGGCCACGCCCACAAACTTCAGCTGTCCAATTCTATTAGGGGTCAGAGTAAGATCACTCATCAGAAATTGTGTGGTGATGTCACAATGATTGAAGAAATGAGAGACAAACGTATTTCCATGGCCTGATGGTGAATTTCGCCATGCTCCCAAAGCCCCCTCTTTATTCGAAACCTGCCAGTACTATAAACCAAGTGACCTCAACTTGTCTGCTGCTATTTGCCAGTGATTGCTGGTGATTGGTTAAAAGGAGTCCAATAGGGAGCTGTGAAAAAAAGAGTGGCGTGGCGACAGGTCAAAGTTTGAGGCTTAGCCACGCCCACACCTTTATACTTATTTAAAATCCGTAGGTTGAATTTTTTCCCCTTTGTCTTAAGAGTCTATAGCAGAAGTATGAAGGTGATTGGTGAAAAGGGCGATGGTGCAACACTCTCCAAACAATGTGTGCGAAAACCACTAAATCGAGTACTTGGACCAAAATGGCCGACTTCCTGTGCGACTTGGTGCTTGGCTCCAAGAGACTTTTTTGTAGGTCCTGAGACACCACATTAGTGTACAAAATTTCGTAAACCTCAGTCAAAGCATGGCTTGGGGCTGACAGTTTTAATGGTCCTAGAGGGCGCTATTTCAGAATATAGGCCACGCCCACCGGATTTTTACATCACATTTTTTGGGGGGCAGGACTAGGATCACTCCCAAGAAGTTTTGTGGCGATATCTTTAGAAATGACGAAATGGGAGCCAAACGTAAGGCCTAAGCGGTACGCCTGACTTCGCCGCGCCGCCACAGCCCCGCCTTCTGCAGAAAACTCCCATAGAGTGACGCCAAGCTACCCCAACTTGTCTTCAGTTACCTGCTACAAATTTGGGGTGATTATTTGAAAGGGCGAATTTTGGAAAATTTCCCAGTAAAACTTGACCTTTTAAGTCCTGAGGGGGCGGGGCTTATGTGACATCATCAATCGACCATTCATTTGTCTTCGGAGGGTGATGACGATTGTCCATAGAACATTTCTTTAACTGTAATTCTTTCATTTATGAAATTATAGCAATTTGAAATTTTTTGGCGAGTGCTCGAAATTTGAGGCCTGGTCCCGCCCCTTCAGTATTTACGAAAAGTCAATTTTATTGTCTCATTTGATTCGTCCATCGCTTCTGTTCGATCGCACACTATTTTTTAGACGATCGTGCGAAAAATGACCAAACTGTTGAACCAAATATAGACCCTAGAAATGGTCAAAACGGGGTCAAAATGGCCACTTTAGTCCAAAATGGCCGACTTCCTGTATGATATTGACCATGGGTGCAAGAGGCTTTTCTGTGCGTATTGTTGAGATCTACAAGTGTACCAAATTTCATCGCTCTACTATGAAAAAAGGTCAAAGCGGAGGGGTATTTTTAATTTTCCAGGGGGCGCTGTTGAAACATGTTTTAACCGACTTTCACGTTGCCAGTGAAATACGTAAATTTCACGCACTTTCTATATTGGGCCAGAATTTGGTGAGTTTTTGGATATGCTAAGGCCCCCTAAAGGCCACCCAAAGACGCGGAAGAAAAAGAAAAAATAATTAAAGCTGCAAGCAGCGTCGTTCGGCCCTCGCAGCTCCGCGCCGCTCCGGCCTGGCCGGCAGCCCGGGGCACCAGGGCATGTCTGGCAGAACAGAAACGTCAATCATCCCGTCACCGGAAACAGCAAATGGCCTCCTAGTCCGCACCTCACCCTGACTAAGCATCCCCTCTGAGCTCACCATTAAATTGAATTGTAAGGTTACGGCATACGCAAGAATTCGCCATGGCATCAAAGCCCCTCCCTTTCTGGAAAGCTATCAGATTTGAATGGCCATTACAGCATCATGAAGACAGTGCATGACCTAGGTGTCATGTTGACTAAATTAGAGGGGACAAATATGGGCATTTCAGCATAAAATAATAACTTCCTTTAGTCAGGGGGCGGGGCTTAGATGATGTCAGCTGTCCACATTGTCATTGTTTACAGATATGGTCAATGATCACACAGACAAAGTTCGAAAAAGATCTGATCATGCACATGGGAGTTATTAAGTCAAGTAATGGCGAAAGGTCAAAGTTTGAGGCTTAGCCACGCCCACACCTTTCAACTTTTGAAAAATCCGACGGTTGAATTTTTTTCCCTATGCCTTAAGAGTATATAGCAGAAGTTTGAAGGCGATTGGTGAAAAGGGCGACGGAGCATCACTCTCCAAACAACGTGTGCGAAAACCACTAAATCGCGTACTTGGACCAAAATGGCCGACTTCCTGTGCAATTTTGTGCTTGGCTCCAAGAGACTTTTTTGTAGGTCCTGGGACACCACATTAGTGTACCAAATTTCGTAATCCTCAGTGAAAGCATGGCTTGGGGCTATTAGTTTAAATGGTCCTAGGGGGCGCTATTTCAGAAATTAGGCCACGCCCACATATTTCAGCTGTCTATGTCTCTTTGGGGTCAGACTAGGATCACTCACCAGAAGTTTCGTAACGATATCACGATAAATGAAGAAATGAGAGGCAAACGTATTTCCATGGCGTGATGGCGATTTTCGCCATGCTCCCAAAGCCCCGCCTTTTTTTGAAACCTTCCAGTACTGGATACCAAGTGACCTCAAGTTGTCTACTGCTATTTGCCAGAGACTCCTGCTGATTGGGTAAAAGGAGTCCAGTAGGGAGCTGTGAAAAAAAGAGTGGCGCGGCGACAGGTCAAAGTTTGAGGCTTAGCCACGCCCACACCTTTCAACTTTTGAAAAATCCGACGGTTGAATTTTTTCCCCTATGCCTTAAGAGTATATAGCAGAAGTTTGAAGGCGATTGGTGAAAAGGGCGACGGAGCATCACTCTCCAAACAACGTGTGCGAAAACCACTAAATCGCGTACTTGGACCAAAATGGCCGACTTCCTGTGCAATTTTGTGCTTGGCTTCAAGAGACTTTTTTGTAGGCCCTGGGACACCACATTAGTGTACCAAATTTCGTAATCCTCAGTCAAAGCATGGCTTGGGGCTATTAGTTTAAATGGTCCTAGGGGGCGCTATTTCAGAAATTAGGCCACGCCCACATATTTCAGCTGTCTATGTCTCTTTGGGGTCAGACTAGGATCACTCACCAGAAGTTTCGTAATGATATCACGATAAATGAAGAAATGAGAGGCAAACGTATTTCCATGGCGTGATGGCGATTTTCGCCATGCTCCCAAAGCCCTGCCTTTTTTTGAAACCTTCCAGTACTGGAGACCAAGTGACCTCAAGTTGTCTACTGCTATTTGCCAGAGACTCCTGCTGATTGGGTAAAAGGAGTCCAGTAGGGAGCTGTGAAAAAAAGAGTGGCGCGGCGACAGGTCAAAGTTTGAGGCTTAGCCACGCCCACACCTTTCAACTTTTGAAAAATCCGACGGTTGAATTTTTTCCTCTATGTCTTAAGAGCAGATGGCAGAAGTTTGAAGGAGATTGGTGAAAATGGCGACGGAGCATCACTCTCCAAACAACGTGTGCGAAAACCACTAAATTGCGTACTTGGACCAAAATGGCCGACTTCCTGTGCAACTTTGCACTTGGCTCCAAGAGACTTTTTTGTAGGTCCTGAGACACCACATTAGTGTACCAAATTTCGTACTCCTCAGTCAAAGCATGGCTTGGGGCTGACAGTTTTAATGGTCCTAGGGGGCGCTATTTCAGAAAATAGGCCACGCCCACCGGATGTTCACATCAGATCTTTTGAGGGGCCGGACTAGGATCACTCACAACAAGTTTCGTGACGATATCTTTAGAAATGACGAAATGGAAGGCAAACGTAAGGCCATGGCGGTACGCCTGACTTCGCCGCGCCGCCACAGCCCCACCTTCTGCCGAAAACTCCCATAAAGTGACGCCAAGCAACCTCCACTTGTCTTGAGTTAACAGCTACAAGTTTGTGGTGATTAAGTGAAATGGGGCAATTTGGGACCTTTCACAGTAAAACTTGACCTTTTTGGTCCTGAGGGGGCGGGGCTTGTGTGATGTCATCATCCGACCATTCAATTTACTTTGTGGCTGGATGACGAATGACCACAGAAAGTTTGGTAATTCTATTCCTTTCAGTTATGAAGTTATAGCAATTTAAAAATTTTTGGCGAGTAGTCAAACTTCGAGGCCTGGCCCCGCCCCTTCAGCATGTACGAAAAGTCAGAATCTTTGTCTCATTTTGTTCGCCCATCCCTTCTGAGCAATTTTACACAATTTTTGAGATGATCGTGCGAAAAATGATCGAGCAATCCAATCAGAAACGGACCCTAAAAACGGCAAAAACGGCTAAAAATCGCCATTTCAACCCAAAATGGCCGACTTCCTGTTTGATATTGACCATGCTTGCAAGAGACTTTTCTGTGCGGACTGTTGAGTACTACAAGTGTACCAAATTTCATAACTGTATGATAAACTAAGCTTTATGGAGAGGGTTTTTTTTCACTTTCTAGGGGGCGCTGTTCAGCCATTTTCTTTGCGATTTTTTTGGAACCTTTAAAATATCAAATTTTTCACCAGGCCTGACAAGTTTGCAAAATATTGTGAGTTTTGGGGTATGTTAAGGTCCCCAAAAAGCCGTTCAAAGGGGGCACGGAATAACAAAAAAAGAATAATCAGAGCAAAAACAAGAGGCCTTCGCAGCGCTTTCGCTGCTCGGGCCTAATTAAAGCTGCAAGCAGCGTCGTTCGGCCCTCGCAGCTCCGCGCCGCTCCGGCCTGGCCGGCAGCCCGGGGCACCAGGGCATGTCTGGCAGAACAGAAACGTCAATCATCCCGTCACCGGAAACAGCAAATGGCCTCCTAGTCCGCACCTCACCCTGACTAAGCATCCCCTCTGAGCTCACCATTAAATTGAATTGTAAGGTTACGGCATACGCAAGAATTCGCCATGGCATCAAAGCCCCTCCCTTTCTGGAAAGCTATCAGATTTGAATGGCCATTACAGCATCATGAAGACAGTGCATGACCTAGGTGTCATGTTGACTAAATTAGAGGGGACAAATATGGGCATTTCAGCATAAAATAATAACTTCCTTTAGTCAGGGGGCGGGGCTTAGATGATGTCAGCTGTCCACATTGTCATTGTTTACAGATATGGTCAATGATCACACAGACAAAGTTCGAAAAAGATCTGATCATGCACATGGGAGTTATTAAGTCAAGTAATGGCGAAAGGTCAAAGTTTGAGGCTTAGCCACGCCCACACCTTTCAACTTTTGAAAAATCCGACGGTTGAATTTTTTCCCCTATGCCTTAAGAGTATATAGCAGAAGTTTGAAGGCGATTGGTGAAAAGGGCGACGGAGCATCACTCTCCAAACAACGTGTGCGAAAACCACTAAATCGCGTACTTGGACCAAAATGGCCGACTTCCTGTGCAATTTTGTGCTTGGCTCCAAGAGACTTTTTTGTAGGTCCTGGGACACCACATTAGTGTACCAAATTTCGTAATCCTCAGTGAAAGCATGGCTTGGGGCTATTAGTTTAAATGGTCCTAGGGGGCGCTATTTCAGAAATTAGGCCACGCCCACATATTTCAGCTGTCTATGTCTCTTTGGGGTCAGACTAGGATCACTCACCAGAAGTTTCGTAACGATATCACGATAAATGAAGAAATGAGAGGCAAACGTATTTCCATGGCGTGATGGCGATTTTCGCCATGCTCCCAAAGCCCCGCCTTTTTTTGAAACCTTCCAGTACTGGATACCAAGTGACCTCAAGTTGTCTACTGCTATTTGCCAGAGACTCCTGCTGATTGGGTAAAAGGAGTCCAGTAGGGAGCTGTGAAAAAAAGAGTGGCGCGGCGACAGGTCAAAGTTTGAGGCTTAGCCACGCCCACACCTTTCAACTTTTGAAAAATCCGACAGTTGAATTTTTTCCCCTATGCCTTAAGAGTATATAGCAGAAGTTTGAAGGCGATTGGTGAAAAGGGCGACGGAGCATCACTCTCCAAACAACGTGTGCGAAAACCACTAAATCGCGTACTTGGACCAAAATGGCCGACTTCCTGTGCAATTTTGTGCTTGGCTCCAAGAGACTTTTTTGTAGGCCCTGGGACACCACATTAGTGTACCAAATTTCGTAATCCTCAGTCAAAGCATGGCTTGGGGCTATTAGTTTAAATGGTCCTAGGGGGCGCTATTTCAGAAATTAGGCCACGCCCACATATTTCAGCTGTCTATGTCTCTTTGGGGTCAGACTAGGATCACTCACCAGAAGTTTCGTAATGATATCACGATAAATGAAGAAATGAGAGGCAAACGTATTTCCATGGCGTGATGGCGATTTTCGCCATGCTCCCAAAGCCCTGCCTTTTTTTGAAACCTTCCAGTACTGGAGACCAAGTGACCTCAAGTTGTCTACTGCTATTTGCCAGAGACTCCTGCTGATTGGGTAAAAGGAGTCCAGTAGGGAGCTGTGAAAAAAAGAGTGGCGCGGCGACAGGTCAAAGTTTGAGGCTTAGCCACGCCCACACCTTTCAACTTTTGAAAAATCCGACGGTTGAATTTTTTCCTCTATGTCTTAAGAGCAGATGGCAGAAGTTTGAAGGAGATTGGTGAAAATGGCGACGGAGCATCACTCTCCAAACAACGTGTGCGAAAACCACTAAATTGCGTACTTGGACCAAAATGGCCGACTTCCTGTGCAACTTTGCACTTGGCTCCAAGAGACTTTTTTGTAGGTCCTGAGACACCACATTAGTGTACCAAATTTCGTACTCCTCAGTCAAAGCATGGCTTGGGGCTGACAGTTTTAATGGTCCTAGGGGGCGCTATTTCAGAAAATAGGCCACGCCCACCGGATGTTCACATCAGATCTTTTGAGGGGCCGGACTAGGATCACTCACAACAAGTTTCGTGACGATATCTTTAGAAATGACGAAATGGAAGGCAAACGTAAGGCCATGGCGGTACGCCTGACTTCGCCGCGCCGCCACAGCCCCACCTTCTGCCGAAAACTCCCATAAAGTGACGCCAAGCAACCTCCACTTGTCTTGAGTTAACAGCTACAAGTTTGTGGTGATTAAGTGAAATGGGGCAATTTGGGACCTTTCACAGTAAAACTTGACCTTTTTGGTCCTGAGGGGGCGGGGCTTGTGTGATGTCATCATCCGACCATTCAATTTACTTTGTGGCTGGATGACGAATGACCACAGAAAGTTTGGTAATTCTATTCCTTTCAGTTATGAAGTTATAGCAATTTAAAATTTTTTGGCGAGTAGTCAAACTTCGAGGCCTGGCCCCGCCCCTTCAACATGTACGAAAAGTCAGAATCTTTGTCTCATTTTGTTCGCCCATCCCTTCTGAGCAATTTTACACAATTTTTGAGACGATCGTGCAAAAAATGATCGAGCAATCCAATCAGAAACGGACCCTAAAAAGGGCCAAAACGGCAAAAAATCGCCATTTCAACCCAAAATGGCCGACTTCCTGTTTGATATTGACCATGCATGCAAGAGACTTTTCTGTGCGGACTGTTTAGTACTATAAATGTACCAAATTTCATAACTGTACGATAAACTAAGCTTTATGGAGAGGGTTTTTTTTCACTTTGTAGGGGGCGCTGTTCAGCCATTTTCTTTGCGATTTTTTTGTGACCTTTAAAATATCAAATTTTTCACCAGGCCTGACAAGTTTGCAAAATATTGTGAGTTTTGGGGTATGTTAAGGTCCCCAAAAAGCTGTTCAAAGGGGGCACGGAATAACAAAAAATAATTAAAGCTGCAAGCAGCGTCGTTCGGCCCTCGCAGCTCCGCGCCGCTCCGGCCTGCCCGGCAGCCCGGGGCACCAGGGCACGTCCGTGGAACAGAACCGTCGACCACCCCGACACCAGAAACCGCTAACGGTCACCACGTCCGCACCTCACCCTGACTCAGCATCCCCTCTGAGCCCACCATTGTCTCACCACTAAGGCATACCATCTATCTTTACCTCACTGGTGGTGTGATGACAGTGACCCAATTTTATGCTATTCTGACCACGTTTGTTAAAGTTATCGAAGGTTAAAGTTCACTAGGGGGCACTGTGAGCAACTACAGAAAAGTCCCATTGAGGTCAGCTTTGGTTGACATAGATGGTTTTCTGTTTTCTTGCCATAAATCAGACGTTGTGTGTGTTATCTAAAGCCAGTGAGCTGAAAGGGGCGGAGCTACAGGGGTTTGAACCAACAACCACATCAATGTGTTTGGTGCAGTCACGTGATGTCACAAGCCAAGTATAATGCCATTCTGACTTTGTCTTTAGAAGTTAATGAAGTTTGAACCCATCTAGGGGAGGCTGTGACCATTTACAACTAAATGCCATAGAGGTCATCTTTGGTCATCAAAGATGGTTTTCTGTTAATTTGGCATCAATCAAACGTTGCATGGGTCATCTAGAGACAAAAAGATGTAAGTGGGCGGTGTTAAAGTGAATTGAACAAGTGAGCACATACAATGTGTTGATTGCAGTTGTGTGATGACTCTCACCAAGTTTGATATAGGTTGGAGCTTTTTTGCAGAAGTTACAAAGGTTTTTTGAATCTAGGGTGCACTGTCCAAAATTTAGGAAATATTCCATGAAGAAGTTTGTAGGTTTATAACAGTCATTTGTGTGCAGTTTGGTGTGAATTGCATCATGTGAATTGCATCATGCATGTGTTATTAGGGGCCTAATATCTGTCAGGGGCGGAGCTAAAGTGATATGAACCAATTACTACAGGATTGTGTTGGGTGCCTTTGTGTGATGACACATAGGAAGTTTGGTGCAGTTAGGACCTCGTCTGTAGGAGTTATTACTGTTTTAAAGGTATGTAGGGGGCGCTGTGGTGATATCATACAACATTCACCAACCGTTTGTGCCTCGTTGGCTAAAGGGCATGATTGTTCATTGCCATGTTCAGTCTCTGACAGATCGGAGGCTGTTTGTGGAAGTTGCAGTCAAACGTACGGTCACGGCGTCACGCTAGAATTCGCCATGGCATCAAAGCCCCTCCCTATCTGAAAAGCTATCAGATCTGAATGGTCATTACAGCATCATGAAGACATTGCATGACCTTAGTGTCATGTTGACTAAATTAGAGGTGACAAATATGGGAATTTCAGCATAAAACAATAGACTTCCTGTATTCAGGGGCGGGGCTTAGGTGATGTCAGCTTTCCACATTGTCATTGTCTTGAGATGTGGTCAGTGATCACACAGACAAAGTTGATATAGATCTGATCATGCACATGGGAGTTATTAAGTCAAGTAATGTAATGGCGAAAGGTCAAACTTTGAGGCTTAGCCACGCCCACACCTTTATACTTATTTAAAATCCGACGGTTGAATTTTTTCCTCTATGTCTTAAGAGTATATAGCAGAAGTTTGAAGGCGATTGGTGAAAAGGGCGACGGAGCATCACTCTCCAAACAACGTGTGCGAAAACCACTAAATCGAGTACTCGGACCAAAATGGCCGACTTCCTGTGCGACTTTGCACTTGGCTCCAAGAGACTTTTTTGTAGATCCTGAGACACCACCTTAGTGTACCCAATTTCGTAATCCTCAGTCAAAGCACGGCTTGGGGCTGAAAGTTTTAGTGGTCCTAGGGGGCGCTATATAAAAAAATAGGCCACGCCCACAAACGTCAGCTGTCTATTTCTATCGGGGGTCCAACTACGATCACTCACAACAAATTTCGAGGTGATATAACGATAAATGGAGAAATGAGAGGCAAACGTATTTCCATGGCGTGATGGCGAATTTCACCATGCTACCAAAGCCCCGCCTTTTTTCAAAACCTGCCAGTACTGGAGACCAAGTGACCTCAACTAGTCTGCTGCTATTTGCCAGAGATTCCTGGTGATTGAGTAAAAGGAGTCCAATAGGGAGCTGTGAAAAAAAGAGTGGCGTGGCGACAGTTCAAAGTTTGAGGCTTAGCCACGCCCACACCTTTACACTTATTTAAAATCCGACGGTTGAATTTTTTCCTCTATGTCTTAAGAGCTTATAGCAGAAGCTTTAAGGCGATTGGTGAAAAGGGCGACGGAGCATCACTCTCCAAACAACGTGTGTGAAAACCACTAAATCGCGCACTTGGACCAAAATGGCCGACTTCCTGTGCGACTTTGCACTTGGCTCCAAGAGACTTTTTTGTAGGTCCTGAGACACCACATTAGTGTACCAAATTTTGTAATCCTCAGTCAAAGCATTGCTTGGGGCTGACAGTTTTAATGGTCCTAGGGGGCGCTGTTTCAGAAAATAGGCCACGCCCACCGGATGTTCTCATCAGATTTTTTGGGGGGCCGGACTAGGATCACTCACAAGAAGCTTCGTGACGATATCTTTAGAAATGACGAAATGGGAGGCAAACGTAAGGCCACGGCGGTACGCCTGAATTCGTTGCGCCGCCACAGCCCCGCCCTCTGCCGAAAACTCCCATAAAGTGACGCAAAGCAACCCCCACTTGTCTTGAGTTACCAGTTACAAATTTGTGGTGATTGAGTGAAATGGGGCCATTTGGGACCTTTCACAGTAAAACTTGACCTTTTTGGTCCTGAGGGGGCGGGGCTTGTGTGACGTCATCATCCGACCATTCAATTTACTTTGTGGGTGGATGACAAATGACCACTGAAAGTTTGGTAACTCTATTCCATACAGATATGAAGATATAGCAATTTAAATTTTTTTGGCGAGCAGTCAAACTTCGAGGCCTGGCCCCGCCCCTTCAACATATACGAAAAGTCAGAATCCTTGTCTCATTTTTTTCACCCATCCCTTCTGAGCAATTTTACACAATTTTTGAGACGATCGTGCGAAAAATGATCGAGCAATCCAATCAGAAACGGACCCTGAAAACGGCAAAAACGGCAAAAAATCGCCATTTCAACCCAAAATGGCCGACTTCCTGTTTGATATTGACCATGCTTGCTAGAGACTTTTCTGTGCGGACTGTTGAGTACTACAAGTGTACCAAATTTCATAACTGTACGATAAACTAAGCTTTATGGAGAGGGGTTTTTTTCACTTTCTAGGGGGCGCTGTTCAGCCATTTTCTTTGCGATTTTTTTGGGACCTTTAAAATATCAAATTTTTCACCAGGCCTGACAAGTGTGCAAAATATTGTGAGTTTTGGGGTATGTTAAGGTCCCCAAAAAGCCGTTCAAAGCGGACACGGAATAATAAAAAATAATAAACAGAGCAAAAACAAGAGGCCTTCGCAGCGCTTTCGCTGCTCGGGCCTAATTAAAGCTGCAAGCAGCGTCGTTCGGCCCTCGCAGCTCCGCGCCGCTCCGGCCTGGCCGGCAGCCCGGGGCACCAGGGCACGTCTGGCAGAACAGAAACGTCACCCACCCCGACACCAGAAACCGCAAATGGCCTCCTAGTCCGCACCTCACCCTGACTCAGCATCCCCTCTGAGCTCACCATTAAATTGAATTGTAAGGTCACGACGTCATGCCAGAATTCACCATGGCATCAAAGCCCCTCCCTATCTGGAAAGCTATCAGATCTGAATGGTCATTACAACATCATGAAGACAGTGCATGACCTCAGTGTCATGTTGACTAAATTAGAGGGGACAAATATGGGCATTTCACCATAAAACAATAGACTTCCTGTTGTCAGGGGGCGGGGCTTAGGTGATGTCAGCTGTCCATAATGACGTTGCCTTAAGATGTGGTCAGTGATCACACAGACAAAGTTTGATATAGATCTGATCGTGCACATGGGAGTTATTAAGTCAAGTAATGTAATGGCGAAAGGTCAAAGTTTGAGGCTTAGCCACGCCCACACCTTTATACTTATTTAAAATCCGACGGTTGAATTTTTTCCACTATATCTTAAGAGTATCTAGCAGAAGTTACAAGGCGATTGGTGAAAAGGTCGACGGAGCATCACTCTCCAAACAACGTGTGCGAAAACCACTAAATCGAGTACTTGGACCAAAATGGCCGACTTCCTGTGCGAATTTGCACTTGGCTCCAAGAGACTTTTTTGTAGGTCCTGAGACACCACATTGGTGTACCAAATTTCGTAATCCTCAGTCAAAGCATGGCTTGGGGCTGACAGTTTTAATGGTCCTAGGGGGCGCTAATTCAGAAAATAGGCCACGCCCACAAACTTAAGCTGACCATGTCTATTGGGGGTCAGACTAGGATCACTCGCAACAAATTTCGAGGTGATATCACGATAAATGAAGAAATGAGAGGCAAACGTATTTCCATGGCGTGATGGCGAATTTCGCCATGCTCCCAAAGCCCCGCATTTTTTCAAAACCTTCCAGTACTGGAGACCAAGTGACCTCAACGTGTCTGCTGCTATTTACCAGAGATTCCTGGTGATTGGGTAAAAGGAGTCCAATAGGGAGCTGTGAAAAAAAGAGTGGCCTGGAGAAAGGTCAAAGTTTGAGGCTTAGCCACGCCCACACCTTTATACTTATTTAAAATCCGACGGTTGAATTTTTTCCTCTATGTCTTAAGAGTATATAGCAGAAGTTTGAAGGCGATTGGTGAAAAGGGCGACGGAGCATCACTCTCCTAACAACGTGTGCGAAAACCACTAAATTGCGCACTTGGACCAAAATGGCCGACTTCCTGTGCGACTTTGCACTTGGCTCCAAGAGACTTTTTTGTAGGTCCTGAGACACCACATTAGTGTACCAAATTTCGTAATCCTCAGTCAAAGCATGGCTTGGGGCTGACAGTTTTAATGGTCCTAGGGGGCGCTATTTCAGAAAATAGGCCACGCCCACCGGATATTGACATCAGATCTTTTGGGGGGCCGGACTAGGATCACTCACAAGAAGTTTCGTGACGATATCTCTAGAAATGACGAAATGGGAGGCAAACGTAAGGCCACGGCGGTACGCCTGAATTCGCTGCGCCGCCAAAGCCCCGCCCTCTGCCGAAAACTCCCATAAAGTGACGCCAAGCAACTCCCACTTGTCTTGAGTTACCAGCTACAAATTCGTGATGATTAAGTGAAATGGGGCAATTTGGGACCTTTCACAGTAAAACTTGATCTTTTTGGTCCTGAGGGGGCGGGGCTTGTGTGATGTCATAATCCGACCATTCAGTTTACTTTGTGGGTGGATGCCGAATGACCACAGAAAGTTTGGTAACTCTATTCCTTTCAGTTTTGAAGTTATAGCAATTTAAATATTTTTGGCGAGTAGTCAAACTTCGAGGCCTGGCCCCGCCCCTTCAGTATTTACAAAAAGTCAATTTTATTGTCTCATTTTGTTCGCCCATCCCTTCTGAGCAATTGTACACCATTTTTGAGACGATCGTGCGAAAAATGATCAAGCAATCCAATCAGAAACGGACCCTAAAAACGGCCAAAACGCCAAAAAATCGCCATTTCAACCCAAAATGGCCGACTTCCTGTTTGATATTGACCATGCTTGCAAGAGACTTTTCTGTGCGGACTGTTGAGTACTACAAGTGTACCAAATTTCATAACTGTACAATAAACTAAGCTTTATGGAGAGGGGTTTTTTTCACTTTCTAGGGGGCGCTGTTCAGCCATTTTCTTTGCGATTTTTTTGGGACCTTTAAAATATCAAATTTTTCACCAGGCCTGACAAGTGTGCAAAATATTGTGAGTTTTGGGGTATGTTAAGGTCCCCAAAAAGCCGTTCAAAGCGGACACGGAATAATAAAAAATAATAAACAGAGCAAAAACAAGAGGCCTTCGCAGCGCTTTCGCTGCTCGGGCCTAATTAAAGCTGCAAGCAGCGTCGTTCGGCCCTCGCAGCTCCGCGCCGCTCCGGCCTGGCCGGCAGCCCGGGGCACCAGGGCACGTCTGGCAGAACAGAAACGTCAACCACCCCGACACCAGAAACCGCAAATGGCCTCCTCGTCCGCACCTCACCCTGACTCAGCATCCCCTCTGAGCTCACCATTAAATTGAATTGTAAGGTTACGGCGTTACGCCAGAATTCGCCATGGCATCAAAGCCCCTCCCTATCTGGAAAGCTATCAGATCTGAATGGTCATTACAGCATCATGAAGACCGTGCATGACCTTAGTGTCATGTTGACTAAATTAGAGGGGACAAATATGGGCATTTCAGCATAAAACAATAGACTTCCTGTATTCAGGGGGCGGGGCTTAGGTGATGTCAGCTGTCCACATTGTCATTGTTTAAAGATATGGTCAATGATCACACAGACAAAGTTCGAAAAAGATCTGATCATGCACATGGGAGTTATTAAGTCAAGTAAAGTAATGGCGAAAGGTCAAAGTTTGAGACTTAGCCACGCCCACACCTTTCAACTTTTGAAAAATCCGACGGTTGAATTTTTTCTCCTATGTCTTAAGAGTAAATAGCAGAAGTTTGAAGGCGATTGGTGAAAAGGGCAACGGAGCATCACTCTCCAAACAACGTGTGCCAAAACAACTAAATCGCGTACTTGGACCAAAATGCCCGACTTCCTGTGCGACTTTGCACTTGGCTCCAAGAGACTTTTTTGTAGGTCCGGAGACACCTCATTAGTGTACCAAATTTCGTAATCCTCAGTCAAAGAATGGCTAGGGGCTGACAGTTTTAATGGTCCTAGGGGGCGCTATTTCAGAAAAATGGCCACGCCCACAAATTTTAGCTGTCCATTTCTAATGGGGGTCAGACTAGGATCACTCACAACAAATTTCGAGGTGATATCTCGATAACTTAAGAAATGAGAGGCAAACGTATTTCCATGGCGTGATGGCGATTTTCGCCATGCTCCCAAAGCCCCGCCTTTTTTCAAAACCTTCCAGTACTGGAGACAAAGTAACCTCAACTTGTCTACTGCTGTTTGCCACAGAATCCTGGTGTTTGGGTAAAAGGAGTCCAGTAGGGAGCTGTGAAAAAAAGAGTGGCGTGGCGACAGGTCAAAGTTTGAGGCTTAGCCACGCCCACAT